>NC_041395.2:264296046-264946046 GCF_900747795.2 Erpetoichthys calabaricus | reverse complement strand
CGAGAAATTCTCCTATAGCATTAAACTAATATAATGGGAATAATCCATTAAGGATTAATTATTTTTATAAAATAAACAACAATCCTTGAGACACTTTTTCCAAACAATTCTTTCCCACCTTTTCCCGATATGACTTCTTTCTCCACTCTCCATCGAAAGCCAATCTGACATAAAGAAAATACAGTTTATGTATCGTATATTTGAAATTTTTACACATATAATACAAGAAATTACTTATCTGAAGAAAAAAAGCATATTGAGATTAATTTGTCATAGAATTACCATCAATATGGTATATTTCAAGTCTTTCAAGTTCATTCCTCTTGCAAACGAATTATAAGTAATAAAGAATGGTTTAAAATACAAAAAAGAACTCAATTGAGCTATCTAAGTATCGAAAACAGAACATTACAGTGGAAATGACAACCTAGGAAAATGATCTAAAAACTCAGTTAAAAATTACTATGGAAATATCAGTTTTAAATTAAATGAACAATTCCTCAGGTTTGTTTTGACCAAAGACATATAAGGAACATTAGTAAAATTAAACTAGTGTGTAAAATTATTTTATCATTCAGGAAATATTTAAAAGATTATTACTGTTAAAACAAATACAGATAGTGTTATTTATTTGTCCCCTTATTTATTTTCAAATGCATGTAATCAAATGCTGTATTTTCAAATATTATTTTGTATAAAGTTGTTGATCTTTCAAATCAACCTTGTTGGTATGAAAATGTATTGTTTCTGTATGGTAAATCTTTACTATTACTTAAATAAATCACCTCAATTCAACTTCAGTTTTGTGAAACATTTGGAACAATTAACTCATTGTATGTCATATAACCTAGCAACATAAAAATAACCTTCAAGAATTATTGAAATTAACCACTTGATTTTGAACAATTTGACAGTAAAATTATGTATGTTAGCACTTTCACCATACACAATTAAGAAGACACACTGTGACTCTATAACTTATTCTAGTAGAAAATTGAGCAGTGTACAGACTAAAGTGTTTCACCATACACATTTTAAAGAGAAGGAAATTGTTTCAGGTAAACAGATTGTGTTTTTATTGCTAAGATATTGGTTTGATTTGATTACTCATCTTCATGCATAATTAAAAGCAAAATGTAACATACTCAAGATGTTCTATACCTCAAGCATCCAGCAACTGTTATTCGTGTCTGAGGAAATGTGGAAGTCATCAAGTCTTGTACTGTGTAGCCTATAATAACACTATGGGCACATTGATTATGTGGGTCAGGCACTGTCATTCTACCCTCTCAAGCAACAGAAAAAATAATAAGTGTGCAAAGAAACTTCTTCATGCTTCTACTGTCCCAGTTGCAAAATAGGACTGTGCATTGGTGCATCAGTACAGCAGTGGACACTAGATTATATACAGTATACAGTATATCTATATATATATAAATATATCTATATATATATATATATATATATATATATATATATATATATATATATATATATATATATATATATACTGTATTAATGTTGATGCTTTTATATGTACATGTTTAGGATTCCCGTAATAAAATTTTTGTTGTTGAACAAAATTCATTGTTTTTGACTTTCCTGGTGATAAACATAATGCAAAACAGGCTAACATTGTCATGATCCTGTTGGATATGAAATACTATTTGTGCCCAAATAAATTAAAATATGGCAGTTATGAAATAATCACATAAAAAGTACAATTATACATAAATAAATTATTTGATAATTATGTTCTTTATTTGTTAAATGAACCTCCAATTAAGTTTACATCAGTTGCTGATGCATTGGCTTGTGTCCCTTTTCAAATGTCACGATTCCTAGTTACATCAGTTCTCTGTTCTTTAGGTACTAGGGGGCTCCGCCCCCTGCTCGCTTTGCTCGCCAACCCCTGGTGTTGGGAATGACAAAGAGCGTGATGTATGAATGAGATATAGAATAGTGTGACGGTGTAGATGATGCAAATAGAAAGCAAACAATAAAGTGTGTGGCACAGTGTAAAGGTTTATTTGAAAATTTCTTTGTACACGCCGTTTAAGTGTAAAAGGTAATTCCAGCTCAGAACTTGTAAGGTCATTTAAGATGGTTATTGTTGTGATCAGAGTCAAGTTTGTCAGAGCTTAGAAAGAGTTGTGTCTTTCCAGGAAGTAATGGAATGACTTGGGTATTTATGTTTTCCACATTAATATTTCTTGGACATAATATAGTGCGTTGTGTTAAAAGGGGCATTTGGTCTAATGAGATTGCTGTTCCAAATCTCTCTGTAACTAAGTCGTCGCAGATAAATGTTTGAGGAATTGTAATAATATGTGGCTGAAGTCCATCTGTATTGGTGAGTGTACCATCTCTCAGTTGTAATAAGCAATTGTTATGATCTGGTTCTGGACATCGTATCTTTTTTTACTAACTGTATCTTTTGAAAGCAATGCCAATTGTTTGCGTATTTTAAGGTGCACTGAACAATAGCTGAGTGCATGGCATCTGGAAGAATAGCTAATCACTGTCTAAAATCTCCTCATAAAAGTACCTTTCCTCCAAATCGAATATTATTATTCATAAACGTTTGTTCATGCCATTGAACATTCATCAATAAACAACATTTTTTCAAGACGGATGTCACGTGCAGTGCCACCGTTAATGTTCATAGTGGATTCCGATTTGTAGGATCTAATGTAGTTGATAAAGATTTCACTTTCAGGTACATCGTCAGTTATAAGCTTCTGTAGATATTCAGTATATGAATGAAAAGAAGGCAGTCTAATTTGACCCTTTTGACAACAACGTGTAAATGTATAACTTGTATTGCCAGTTGTTTCTTCAGGGAAGTGAACTGAATGACAATGATTGCAAATGACATTCATTAATCCGAATGAATTTTCCTGGTGTATGCTTTGCTTGTGCCGTTTGAGAGGCGCGTTGTTGCATGTGTAGTATTTAGGACGTGTTGTTTTGGAGCTGTAATCGATTTGCCTGTTGTAGCCTTCGGTGCCATTAACGTATGTCTGAGACGGGAGGTGTTTCGTTTTGAATCCGTGCCTGTTGCGATGCAGCACTTTGATTGATAGTTTGCGTCATGTGGATCTAGGATATAGATTTGTGCATATTAAATTATTATTATTAAATTAAAGTTCATAAAGTTTTTACTTTTAGGTACATCGTTAGTTAGAAGCTTTAGTTGAGCTTTGCGTTTTTGGAGTCGAGTCATTTTTTCTTTTAGAAATATAAGGAGTATTGCACTCACTGTTAATATGGAGCCTTTTCTGCGGTTGAACGGTTAATAGTGCCTTATTGTAATGAGATCCACCTATGCTGCATAGCCGTCTATTTTGTTGTTTCTTTCGTGTTCGTGTGTTTGTTCCTGTTATCCTTTCCTTTTCGTTTTGTACCCGTGACCGTGTATTCATGACTTGTTTCTTTCTCAGCATGCGAAATATGGATAAGTAATAAGGAGGATCGCAGTCACTGTTAATATGTTTCCTTTTCTGCAGTTGAACGGTTAATAGTGCTTTATTGTAAGGAGATCCACCAATGCTGACACCTATGCTGTCTAGTGTGAAGGTGTCGATGTTCACTTTAGAATATGTGGCTTTGGGTGTCACTTCTTATGGATGTGTGTGTGTGTGTGTGGGGGGGGTGGGTGAGGATTGTTGTCGCGCGAGCGTCTTCTTTCTTTTTGTGTTCCTGTGTCTTGTTGAATCCCCCTGTTTGTGTGTGTCCCGTCCCTTGCTTGTAGGGTCTGTGGGGTGGTTTTGTGTTCTTTTTTTTTGTGTTCCACGGGCTTGTTGAATCCCCCTCTTGGTGTGTGTCCCGTCCGGCGCCTGTAGGGGGGGGGGGGGTGCCTTGCTGTTGTGTGCGAGCCTCTTTTTTTTTTTTTGGGTCTAGTTTCGTGTGCAATGTGTTTCGTGCTTTGCCTGCGTTTCCTCATTTCTCCATTTTTCCTGTGCTCACTCCTTTTTTCTGTGGTCTTGTCCGCCTCTCTCGCCCTCTTTTGTCCGCCTTTCTCGGCTCCTCAGCCGACTCTCGCGGACTCTTTTTGCGCCTGCGCAGTACGTCTTTTTGCAGCTACGGCCCATTGCCGGATGTGCCTGCATCCGTCATCCGGTTTAGCATTCTCGGTTAGTAATATGGATATTAATCAGGTCTAGACTTCTAGATAACTCTTTTTTTTTAATTTTATCTTTTTTATACTTTCTGTGTTTGGTTTTTGAATTTCTAAAAACAGTAAACATTAAAAAGAGAACAAGTATTTGCATTGTGTTGCTTTTGACTATACCAAACAAAGCATTTTAAAACTGAAGATGAGTTTTATGTTTTATTATATACAGAAATATAAGCCTAGCTACTAGAAACAGCAATAACTATAGTAATGATAAGGTATAAGATGTTTATATATATTTACAAAATAGATGTTTTTTGCTGTGTGTTTTCCACAAGATCTAAAATTTTAATATCATGACATGGGATTGTTACATAGCTCTTAGTATTTAAAGAAAATCTCTTTAATAAAAGATAAAAAATATGCCATTTAATTGAACAGCCAATAATAATAATAAACATTTTTGTGCAAAAAAGAAAACATATTTACATTTAAAAATAAAAACCAAAAAGTGGTAACTGTTTATTCTCACCACCCTGCGCAACTAAATTAGAAGTTGTGCAGAGAAGAGTAAGAATGGGAATTCTTTGGAAAAAAATGCATGCCCTCTTCCTCAAAATTCATGTAAAATACACCAAGGTATATAACATATTTTTTCAGCTGAAACAGTGAATAACACATTTAAAGACTGTTTAAAAGCAGAGGCACTGGAATGCTCAAGGTTGAAAGTGCATTTTGAACCTTTGAGTCTCTTACTGATATTGAGCAAATGAGGGCTTGCATATTTCAGTAGGCATCTTTCTAAAAGTACACATTACATGTTAATCACTTTGGGGGAGTCTTCTCCATAAACTGTATTGATTTGCTGTTTGTTTTCATTCAATATTAAACAACTTCTCTTGATTTCCCATGAAACTGAATGTCAATTCAAATTTCAAGCATACCTTGTTTTCCTTATATCTGCTAAGATCAGCAATGCAGTATTCTTTAAATAACTTATCATAGTATTTCTTTGCAAGCTGTTTCTCCCTGTCGTACAATAAAGAGATAAATGTTGTTACAGAATGTAACTTTTACACAATATTAAGATAATCTGAAATGATAAACAAACACACACACACACACATACATATATACATACATATATATATATATATATAAAATGTATTTACCTAAAAGTGCAAACTGAATATGTAAAAAGTTTTTTGTTATCTTAAAATATAATAGTGAATACAACAAAGCTTAAGCTTCCACAAAAATTTTAAAACATTACATTATTATTTCAAACTCACAATGTGATAATTAAATCATATTGTTACTCATAAACATAAATACATATATTTTCTCTTGATAAAATCTTATATCATTAATACTCTGAAGGCAAACCGTGGCTAGTTAAATATAGATAATAAGAAAAAAATCCCGAAATAAGGAATATGATGTGCCAGTAAGCTATTTAGATAAAAGTATCATATCATGTAACATATTTAAAAGTGTCAGAATTCTAATTAATTCTGTGGGGCAATTTGCAGAAGAATGCAGAGTCTATGTAAATGCTATGCATGGTGCAAAAAAAAAAAAACCACAATGCAGATAGGGGTGGGGCATTGGGAAGCATAGCATTGTATTGCATCCATAATTCTACCAGCATTAAGTGAGTCCATATCAGCATTATGCATGTCACTGGAGCTTGACAAGAAGATCTGTAGGTCAGTGACCTTGGTATATATTGCAAAAAGTAATGCTACTTGTGGACAGATTATTTCACTTTAGACAAGGAATATGCAAAGTGTTCATAACCTCCCTCCACTTCTAGAATTTCAATCTGAAGTGCATAGCATCTAAAGCCTGGTTTGAAACAAGATGATGTAATTTATGCAGTGCGGATGCATATTCATATGGGAAACCTCCCATAAATGTTACATATAATATCAATATTAAATGTTACATATAAGTACTAGCAAAAAACAGTAATATAACATTAGAATGAAATTTACAGTTATGCATAAACAAGACCAAGTAGAATATGTTTTGGATTTTGACCTTTATCTTCTGCAGAGTAAGACTGCATAATATTTAAAATGTTAAAACAGATTGAAAATATGGAAATTTAGTCTAAAATGGAGTATTGCTTAAATGTCATTGGAACATTTTTAGAGCAATGTAATCTGTCACTCCCTTATAATGCAACCAAGCAGTTTTTCATTTCTGCCAAACGATACATGAAGAATCAAAGATGAACATTCTAAATCAGCTGTAAAATATGGTATTTTTAAATACCAATTTGGGGAAATTATAAACGGCGTTAGCAATCAAATGCTAATGTGCCTTTACTCGTGTACTGCTTTAAACTCAAGGCTATTAGAACTTTGATCCCACAATGCCCCTGAAGTGCAAGCATACATACTTAAAAGTAGGTGGCTGCCAAAATTAACAGGCTTCAGTAATTTCAGTGTTTTCCTTTATGAGAAAAGCATGCAAATACTAGAATACACCATCTGAATTTTTCACAATATTGAATCAAAGGAAATGAATACTGAAGTCTGTTTGCATTTCTAATGTTTTCTTCTAACATACTGAAATCAATAATTCAACAGCAAAACAGCAATTATAGTTCTTATAGTTCTAATTTAATTGAGCTACTGAAATTTCAGCACAAACATTTCTCATAAGGGCAATACTCAAACTACAAATCCTAATATGTAGCTGTAATGAAACCAACAAGAACAAACTAAACTAGGCATTAAAATTGTTATTTATCAAAGAAGTAAAAAAAAAAAAACAGGAAAACAAAAAGTGGAAACTTCTACAAGTTTCAGTAATAATTACCATACGATTCTTCCTTAACAGTCCTCTCTCTTTAGTCACCAATAAAGCATCCTAGGCAACACACATTCTCAAAACCAGTGAAAAATAAAATACTAATCAAAAACAATCATCTACTAGATGACTGAAAAGAATTAAATATCATTATTTTCTAACTGCATATATTTTTTAAATAATTTCCACACTTATTCAATGTCATAGCTTCTTTAACCTAACCTTGTGACACATTTTGTTCCTCTGAAAGTTTATATTTTATTATTATTATTATTATATTTGAATAGGCAGAAATTCATTTCAGCATAAATAAGTTTTTACATACCTTCCTGGTGCACTACTGTAATCAAAAGCTTACCTAAACCCAGCCTCCACAACAAGTAGAGAAGGAGAAAATATTCTACACCTCAAAATATAACTAAGATATACAGTACATGTCTGAGCCACAATATTTTTTTATTGTTTCTTAATCTTCAAATGAAATACTACAATCTAGCAGAAACTTGCAAAGAAGCAAGGAAAAATTCTATACTACTAAATAGAGGCTGAATATTATTTATCTGTATTGTATCAGGGCGGCACGGTGGCGCAGTGGGTAGCGCTGCTGCCTCGCAGTTAGGCGACCTGGGGACCCGGGTTCGCTTCCCGGGTCCTCCCTGCGTGGAGTTTGCATGTTCTCCCCGTGTCTGCGTGGGTTTCCTCCGGGCGCTCCGGTTTCCTCCCACAGTCCAAAGACATGCAGGTTAGGTGGATTGGCGATTCTAAATTGGCCCTAGTGTGTGCTTGGTGTGTGGGTGTGTTTGTGTGTGTCCTGCGGTGGGTTGGCACCCTGCCCGGGATTGGTTCCTGCCTTGTGCCCTGTGTTGGCTGGGATTGGCTCCAGCAGACCCCCGTGACCCTGTGTTCGGATTCAGCGGGTTGGAAAATGGATGGATGGATGGATGTATTGTATCACACTGCAGCTTATCTTTACCATGTCAGATCTTCTTCATCTTCTTCCTGCCACAAGAATCTATGATGTTCTCTGATGACATCTAGATCAGTTTTATCATTAGTTCTAAAAAGAAAAGCGGCACACTTAAATACTGAAAAACAAACTCATTAAAAATAAATACAGTTAGGTGTACTTTATTTAAATTTTATTAAAAACTATATTTTTGCTTCAAAATTTACAAAAATTTGAGGTCTGTGTCTACACAATCTCTGATTATTTTTCATCCATCTCAGGGCATGATTTTGTCTTGCACCCAAGGCTGCTGGGACAGAATATCCAATAGATGATATAATATATTAGAAGTTAAAGCAGTACTGTATCATTATATACCAACAAAAGAAAAAAAATTATTAATTAATTGCCACAATAGTTAATATTAAATACTTTGAAAAAAAGGAAATCTGATTCATGTATTTAATTATAAAAGGGAATGAAGTTAGAAAATCTAGTCTACTTTTTTCATACTCAAACTGAGAAACATTTATTTAACTTTATTAGAGAGATAAGAAAAAAGTCAATTTCCCACTGTATGTAATAATGAAGCCTGTATGTCATTAAAAGCATCAATGAGTGACAGAAGAAATAAATGATCATTCAAAATGTGAAAAAACAATCATGACAAGATAGAAAAAAATTGTAGTAAAAAAAGAAAAGGAGGACTAATTGAATAAACTTACGTGCAGCGTTTGAAGTCTTCTTCTTTACCTCCATAAAATAAAATGTAATCCCTTACAAATTGCTTGTGTCTGTCATACTTAAAAGGAGTTAAGGGCACATACTATAATTTCTTTATTTCAAAAAATGTTTTAGTTAGATATATTTTCATTGGAAACTCACATTGTTTATTTAAATTGGTGATATTAGGTATCATTGGCAATTAACCTTCTCTTATTAACATTACTCTAAATATAAATCCTTAGGTTAACGCTATTCTAAGAAATGGTAGATTTTTAAATCCTAAAAACCTGCAATCAAAAGATGAGAACACACTATAAGCTGGTTGTGCTACCTGATTTAAATCACCCTGTGAAAGGTTCTCACAAATGAGCTCCTATATAAAATAATAACTGACTGACTAAGCAATAGACGACAGCAGTTTAAATTCAACCTTTTCCACCATAGCAGCTTTCTGTGACAATATTTAAGGTGAAAAGCACTATACATTTTCTTCTCACTTAAAAACATGCTATTGTTGCTTTTATCATTTGCCACTATACTGATATATACTGTGTACTTTTTAGCTTTTCTTAAACTGTAGGATGATAAAATTGCAGAATAATCAATAAACATGCCCCACTTTTCACATAAAATATTATTACATTTCAATACTGCACTTTCATTTTCTTTACCCAACATGGTTAGTTATTCAAAACCTTTCAGTTTTCTGCAAAGAAAGTTATTAGAATTGTCTCTGTCAATTAAGAATGTTTTAGGCCTTGAGCATACCTGTGCTAAAATAATAATGAGCCATCTTACTAAAGTTCTACCCAATACTGCACAGCCAACTCTGCCAAATACCACACATTTAACAGAGCTAAAATGCTTCAAATATCTATTGTTATTTTAAGGTGTGTTTGCATATAATGTGAAAAGTACCTACTGCTTTTATGAAGTCTGTTTACATGAAACAACTGAGCACCCAGTGGTCCAATTCTGTTGAAATTTGGCATGCTTGTTCTTCAAAGAAATTTGTTGGGAAGTTCAATTTTCATTGAGAAATGTTGAATACAACGTGCAGCCCTAATTTCTGAAATTTCAACATTTTCCCAATTACACATATTGGCAAATCTTAAAATAGAGAAACATTTCACACCTTCATTTACAGATTAGTTCACCGTTTCAATTTAACCTTAAGAGAAGTCATTTCAACTTGTATGATTTGTATATTTTCCTCTCATCTGACAGCCACACCCAACAGCAAAAGAGATCTCCAACCAATGACCCTCCAAAACCCAACAACAATCAATAGGACATTAATCAGTGCCATTTTTACATCACCTGAAAAGGAATCGGTTATCTATGAAAGCTACTAAGCAAGCACTAGCTTGTCTGGGTTATGTTTTAAAACACATGACATTGTGAAGTACCATTAAGAAGAAATATTTAATATTAACTACTAATACATTTAATTGCATTCTACAGTATTATTGCTGTTATTTTTAATATGACTTTAATATGACTCTGTTACAAAAACAATTAATAAACAAAAATGTGATAACTGACTGACTGAATGATTTTTTTTTCCTTCCTCCTACATTGTCTGTCTTAAGGAACATATTTTTAATGAGACATGTTCAGATGTATTTGTTTGTCGAATGTTTATTAAGTTAACCTCAACAAACTGATCTTTGTTTAATTTAAAAGCTCCTTATAGCGTACCGTACCTGAAATGAATACAGGTCAGTTTAAAAAAAAATGTAATTAGGAGAACTAAGTCCACTCAATCTTTCAAACCATGTTGCATATAGTTTGATTTACATTCCACAACATAATAAGTGTAACAGTAATTTTTTTAAAAATTCAACACAATTTCTAATGAGGAAAAAAGGTACTTAGGCATTTATGTTGCTGATTTGGGCTTTAGAAAAACTGAAACACTGACTTCATACAGCAGTTTCATAGATTACTGAGCTACACTGCCTCACACTCTAGGCTTATTTACAAAACAGAGAGTAACAACTGAAAATTGAAAAACTTCCACACTTGAGAACATTTTGGAGGAAAGAAAATCTGCAAATTCCTGTAAGTGAACCTCAACTTGAATCAATAAATGCTATATGCATATTGTTTCCAAAAGTAAATGTTTTTATGGTTTGTTTTTTCATCCTTCACAGCAGCCAAATTGTTTATTGTAATCTTCATTCTGACATACCAAATGCTTGACTTTTTAAAGGAGGCAGCATCTGAATGTATTTTGTGTCCAAAAAATTTTAAAACAGTATTTTCTAAGTGCTAAACCCAACCACAGGGGATGCACAAACCAGTGTCTTTCTTTGTGCCGGTCCCAAACCCAGAAAAGTAGGAAGGATTACCTCAGGTATCTGGTGTAAAATTTTGCCAGATCAATATGCGGACAACAATACAGATTTCCATACCGGATCGATCAAGGCCTGGGTTAAAAATGGCCGCCACCAGTACTGATAGCCAACAGGGTGCTGGCGGAAATTGGGCGATTGTTGGCCGAAGAAGAAGAACAGGGGGGAAACATGTCAGGAGGCAGGAGGAGAGGAGGAAGTTAAAGAGAGTAGAACAGAGGGTAGGAACTTTGAATGTTGACAGTATGACTGGTAAGGGGAGAGAGCTAGCTTATATGCTGGAGAAAAGGAAAGTTGATATATTGTGCATGCAAGAGACCAGATGGAAGTGGAGTAAGGCCAAGTAGAGTTGAGGTGGATTCAAATTGTTCTATCATGGTGTGGATGGGAGGAGAAATGGGGTAGGGGTTATTCTGTAGGAACAGTATGTCAAGAGTGTTTTGGAGGTGAAAAAAGTGTCAGACCGAGTGATGATTATTAAGAAGCTGGAAATTGAAGGTATGATGATGAATGTTATTAGTGCATATGCCCCGCAAGTTGAGTTGGATGAAGTGATGGACAGTGTACGCAAGAGACAGAGAGTGGTGATTGGAGCGGATTTTATTGGACATGTTTGTGAAGGGAAAAGAGGAGATGAGGAGGTGATGGGTAGGTATGGTGTCAAGGAGGGTAATGAAGAAGGTCAGATGATAGTGGATTCTGCAAAAAGGATGGACCATAGATGTGGTGAATATGTATTTTAAGAAGAGGGAGAAACATAGGGTGATGTACAAGAGTGGAGGAAGATGCACACAGGTAGATTATATCCTATGCAGAAGGGCAAATCTGAACGAGATTGAAGACTGCAAAGTCGTGGGGAAAGTGTAGTTAGGCAGCATGTGATGGTGGTCTGCAGGATGACGTTGGAGATCAAGAAGAGGAGGAGAGTGAGGGCAAAGCCAAGGATCAAATGGTGGAATTTGAAAAAGGACTGCAAGGTTGAGTTCAGGGAAGAGGTAGTGGCAGTGAAGAGTTACCAGACAGCTGGGTAACTAAAGCAGAAGCAGTAAGGGAGACAACAAGAACGGTGCTTGGCATGACATCTGGACAGAGGAAGCAGGAAAAGGAAACCTGGTGGTGGAATGGAGAAGTACAGGAGAGTATACAGAGGAAGAAGTTGGCAAAGAAGTGGGATTGTCCGAGAGATGCAGAAAGTAGAAAAGAGTACAAGGAGATAATGCATAAGGTGAAGAGAGAGGTGGCAAAGGCTAAAGAAATGGTGTATGATGTGTTGTATGAGAGGCTGGATACTAAGGAGGGATGAAAGGACCTGTACTGATTGGCTACACATAGGGACTGAGCTGGGAAAGATGTGCACCAGGTTAGGGTGATAAAGGATAAAGATGGAAATGTACTCAGAAGCGAAGGGGATGTATTGAGCAGATGGAAAGACTACTTTGAGAGGCTGATAAATGAAGAGAAAGAGACAGAGAAGGTTGGATGATTGGCACTAGTGAATCAGGAAGTGCAAAGGATTAGCAAGGAGGAAGTAAGGACAGCTATGAAGAGGATGAAGAATAGAAAGGCTATTGATCCAGATGACATACCTGTGGAAACATGAAGGAGTTTAGGACAGATGGCAGTGGAGTTTTTAACCAGATTGTTTAATGGAACCTTGGAAAGTGAGAGGACGCCTGAGGAGTGGAGAAGTGTACAGGTACAGATTTTTAAGAATAAGGGGGATGTGCAGAGCTGTAGTAACTACAGGGGGATACAATTGATGAGCCACAGCAGAAGCTATGGGAAGGAGTAGTGGAAGCTAGGTTAAGAAGGGAGGTGATGGTTAGTGAGCAGCAATATGGTTTCATGCCAGGGAAGAGCACCACAGATGCAATGCTTGCTCTGAGGGTGTTGATGGAGAATAATAGAGAAGGCCAAAAGGAGATGAATCGCATCTTTGTGGACCTGGAAAAAGCATATGACAGGGTGCCTTAAGAGGAGTTGTGGTTTTGTATGAGGAAGTTGGGAGTGGCAGAGAAGTTTGTAAGAGTTGTACAGGATATGTACGAGTTAAGTGTGACAGTGGCGAGGTCTGCGATAGGAGTGACAGATGCATTCAACATGGAGGTGGGATTACATCAGGGATCAGCTCTGAGCCCTTACTTATTTGTAATCGTGATGGACAGGTTGACAACAAGATTAGACAGGAGTCCCCATGGACTATGATGTTTGCTGATGATACTGTGACTCTGTAGTGGGAGTAGGGACCAGGTTGAGGAGACCCTGGAGTGGTGGAGATATGCTCTAGAGAGGAGAGAAATGAAAGTCAGTAGGAACAAAATGGAATATACAGTATGCGTGTAAATGAGAGGTAGGTCAGTGGAATGGTGAAGATGCAGAGGGTAGAGCTGGCAAAGATGGAGGAGTTTATATACTTGGGATCAACAATACAGAGTAACAGGGATTGTGGAAGAGAGGTGAAAAAGAGAGTACTGGCAGGGTGGAATGGGTAGAGAAGAGTGTCAGGAGTAATTTGTGACAGATTAGTAACAGCAAGAGTGAAAGGTAAGGTATACAGGACAGTAGTGAGACTAACTATGCTATATGGGTTAGAGACAGTGGCACTGACCAAAAAACAGGAGAGAGCTGGAGGTGGCTGAGTTAAAGATACTAAGATTTGCATCGGGTGGGATAAGGATGGATAGGATTAGGAACAACTATATTAGAGGGTGTGCTCAAGTTAGATGGTTTGGAGACAAAGTCAGAAAGGCGAGATTGTGTTGGTTTGGACACGGGCAGAGGAGAGATGCTGGGTATATTGGGAAAAGGATGTTAAGGATAGAGCTACCAGGCAAGAGAAAAAGAGGAAGGCCTAAGAGAAGGTTTATGGATGTGGGGAGAGAAGATTCAGGTAATGGGTATAACACAGCAAGATGAGAAGGACAGGAAGATATGGAATAAGATGATCCGCTGTGGCAACTCCTAACAGGAGCAGCCAAAAGAAGAAGAACAAGAAGATTTTCTAAATGCTAACTTGCCATACTGCACAGTAAACTTGACTACAATGACAGTGTGAGTTATCCCAGGACAATGGCAGAATGTCTAGAATTTGTTTTACAATTCATTTGTCACCAAGAAGACATAAAAAGACATTTATATCAGGGCAAGGTGTTTAAAAAAATATTAGGTTTATTACAGTTACAAGTCATTACGTATTTTAATTGTGACAGACACACTAAACTACCATTAACAAAATACTATAAGTTTGCAAAACCCTGTACATTTCTACAGAGTACCTCAAATTATTATACACACAATATAACTGGAATCATTTTAACATTGAAAAAAAAATTAAATCCCTTTGGCATCAAGCAATGCTCATGAATTTGATGGTAAACTTCAAGAGGAACAAATTTTACCTTCTGCTCTACCTATTAACCTCCAATATACTAATGTGAGGATCCTAAGGTTTGTTTGTTTAGAATATAAAAAGAAAGTAATTAGAAATACATACAATGACACATTTGTGTCAGAAAGACAAGATGAACCACTTTTTCCCCTAGATATTTTTGCCATTTTTTGTTCGTAGCAAAATGCTGTGATGATGGTAACGTAATACACTTAATAAAGACTCTTATGAATAGGGCAAGGGTCAGAACATTATTAGACCTAATGGATGGTATAGTACACAACCAGATTCTTAGGACAGCAATAATTCTAACAAAAAAACATTCTTCGCCCCAGATGTGCTATATTTTTAAGTTTTTCCAGAAGTCTTATTTGTCTGCAACTAATTATGCACTTAAAATAGCATTTGGACTTTATCAGCGGTTATTTTTTCATGTGTTACTTAAATTATATTCTACATAGTTTTTAATAATATCATTTATACAGAACTATGAATCTGCATTTGTGAATTATATGTCAAGTCTTTGTAGTTTTTCATATCCTAATGTTGTTGACATCTTAATTTCACCATGGGGGTTATTAAAGAGTAGAGTATCATGCAACAAAAGATTCAGCACTGTATCTGTTACACAAATACAAGCATCTTGGCATATTTAAAAAAAAAAAAAAACAACTAGTAAATTTATGCTATGTGGTTAGAAGCAAACACAAGTATATGTTATTTTCAAACCTACAAAGATATGCAGACTTCCAGGTCACTGCAGCCTTCTTTCAAATTGTGAAAACCTTTTGAAAAATCGATTATGTACAAAATATCATTTGATGTATGCCAATCTACTATTATCAAAGGTTTACATTGAAAACTCCTCACTGTTTGTTACAAACTGTATGTGGTTGCTATTCTAAAATGTAATGTTAACAGTGTATCCATGCTTTAGCCTTATTTTCCAATAAGCTGCAGTGAAATACAACAGGAGTTAAGACGATCTTAAAACAGAATGAACAGGCAATATTTTGCATATACTATATTCTGGCAAGTTAAAGGTACTTTGAAATAATAATTTGATTGATCAATTAGTCTAGTATGGTGTAAGGCTCAAAGTACCACAATCATGGTATTTAAATGTAGCAAATATCTCTCACACTTAAATGAAAATATTTTACAAATATCATGTATGCATCCATTTTCTGAACCTATAATTATGACAGGCTAATCCTTCTCAGAATATACTAAATAATTTTAAATTATTTTAGACCTTTTGTTTGTTTTTGTTCTATTTTTGAATTTTACTATATTTAATTTGCTAATGACAATTAATCATACGAAAAGTCCAAAAATTTAAAACAAATTAAATTCTTATAATATTTTCCATCTTTAATCCATCTTTGTATCAAGTATTGGTGTAGCTACACTCCTGAGCCTTCTGTTGCCCTTAATAAGCCAGGTCTCCTAGGAAGCCTTCAGGCCAGTTACTTTATTAGAGTGATAATCTTGTTCATGTTCCACTGGCTGTGTATACTGTCCTTAAGCCAGGGGGTGTTGCCACCCAAAACAAAATCAAAATAGACTTCCAAGAGAAGAAAGTGTAATACACATGGAAAAGGTCAGTTTTGCATCCTTCTCATCAGGTCCATGTGCCCTGTAAGCTTGGAAATTGGTTTCAAAAAGCATTTTACAAAGGCTTTTGAAGAGATGTTCCCAAAAAATACTTGGATAGCTTCTTAATACCCTTGAGTATGACATATGTAAAACAAATACAAACTGCATTGTGTGCAGTGAGAGAATACAAGACTACATGTTATTCCTCTGGGGCTTACCCTAGGTGGATACATTTCAGACTGTAATGCACTGATGTGGCAGCATTTAATCCGAATTTAAGCATAGTGTTACAGAGCATAAGGTCACATTGGCTGCATTAAGTAGAGACCAGCGCTACAAGAGCTACATTTTCTGCTTTTTCTTTCTTTTTTTCAAAGAAAATAATAGAATCAGTGAAATTGAATAATTTCCCATACAGTACAGGGTATATCCCCTATTTCTTTATATCCCAAGAGGAAAGGACAAATGGTCAGAAAGCACAATATTTCAATAAGAAAGCCTTCAACTTAGAGAAATGCATTACTATGTATTGAACAACCTAGCCTGTTAAATCAAAAGGGCAAATACTTTAATTCTAGATAAATGCGAGCTTAAATGGAAATTTATGCCAAAGGGCTTCTTAGTATTTAGCAAATATATGATTGTGTCAATTAAGTTTTTATAAAAGATGCAAACTAAGCAGAACCACTAGAAACTCTACCCCATTATTCAATGAAGTTTACATTTACACACAATTCAGTTGGTCAGCAAAGCTTGCTATTTTCCATTGAAGCTTAATGAGAAACATGAGGCTCTCACGTTCTCTAATTGAATATCAATTCTTGTAATGCATGTGGAAAACAGCCTCCAACTGATGGAAAATAAACTGCTCGGATATGTGAATGATCATATCACATAATTTGCCATGATTGCAATTAAAATGATATAAGAATTTAACACTTACTGTAGTAAAGAATTAATTGCTTTATTAGACATATAAAACATAAAAAGGTATACAATTCTCTGACAAATCTGATTTTCCCATTAGACTGCACAAAACCACCATGATTAGGTTTCAAGTCTAGTTACCTGATGTACACATATAGTAAAGGTGCAAACCACTATCTATAGCTATGGTCCCTAGACTCTTACTAAAATCCAGCAAGGGCTGTATTTTTTGTTTTGTTTTTCGTTATAGGTTACAAATGCTATCAAATAATTGTAAAGTAAGCCTTTATTTATAAAACAGAACAGATAATTTGAGCTGTTGTTCGTTTTTAACAAAAAAAATATTCCATTGTTAGCAAGAGTTTGATAAAGGTGCAAGTCAACTTGCTCATATTTAAACAATACACAAACAAAACTATAAAGGATACTGCATTCATTGAAATTAAATGGTGACGTCTACTTCTTGCTTCTTCCCTGTAAAATAGATAGATAGATAGATAGATAGATAGATAGATAGATAGATAGATAGATAGATAGATAGATAGATAGATAGATAGATAGATAGATAGATAGATAGATAGATAGATACTTTATCACATAGTCTTGAAACCTGTTTACTGCTATAAATGTCAGAAGAAATAATACGTTTAAAAGAACATAAGGAAAACAAATTAATATTTCCAGGCTGACTCAGACAGTGCTGCTGTCTGACAGATGTGGTTTTTGTATTTGAAACCCATGTCTGATCACTATCTGAATAGTACTTGCATTTTCCCTGTGTCTGCAAAGATTTTTTTGGCGTATTTCAGTTTTCTTCCCACATCCCCATAAACATTCATACATATTACCTTAACTGTAGACTTTTCTTTGAGTGTGGGTGGGTGCATGAGTGGGCCCCATGATATATGTGCAACCTAAGGCTCCAGGTCTCCACAGCAATAAACTGCATTAAGCTGGTTTGAGAATATATGCATGTATTATCCATATATAACATCTCATTTATGTGTTCAGAAGAAAACTGTTCACTTTAATCTATAGATAATAATCAGAATAATTTGTTATTAACAAAGAAAACATACTTAACCAACTAATCAGAATATGAAAAACATACACTGTATGATATGACATAACATTGTCAAACATGCCTTATCCAATTTAGGATTGCACAGGACTGTAGCATATCCTGACAACACTGAGCACATAGTAAAAACTGGTGGTAGAAGTCCATTACAGAGTCAGTCCCAGGCCCCACCCATCCAAGTACTAACACACACACACACACACACACACACACACACTTAAATAAAGGCAGTTTAGAATTGCTGATCAAACTATGATGCACATCTTTGGGATTGTGAGGGGGGTACCAGAGTACCATTCATACTTCTTCTATCTGTGTGAACTCAACACAGACAGCGATCAAGCATACGATTCAAACCTATGATGCTGAATAAGAAGAAACACTGGCCACTGTGCAACCATGCCATCTTTACAATTAAATAGCATTTAACAAATATACTAATATTACAAAATGAATATTAAAAAAAAGCCAATTCAGGAATTGGTAAAACTCAATATATATCACTATATCATGTGATCGGTACTGATTCACATGATTTACTACACTAAAACTCAATAAAAATGGATGGGTGGCAAAAACAGAATTGCAAGAGATGCAGAATGACAGTGAAAACAAGGGGGAAATGTACATTAAGGACTTTATAATCAGTTCTCCACTCTGGAAGAATTCAAGTGCCCACTTTAAAAGAGCAGTGTTCAGGCATAAAGTCTTGCAGTAAGGAGCAACAGGCACACAAAGTTGGTGCATGTGAAGCAAATGGTAAACAATGACAGGATGGAATGATGCAATAAGACTGTCATAAAGGATGGCACTCAGAGAGGTCTGTGGAAGATGTTGTGGGGATAGGACTAAAAAAATTGTTTAAAATTGTAATGGTACACAAAATCGTTTAATAAAAGAATCTGGCCACAACCAACAAAATTAGGTAAACACTTATGGCATAAATTATCATAATGATGGTAATATTGGTTTTAATAATATTATTACAGTTTACTAACAAATCTAACAAACTGTTACATTGACAGTTTCAGATGTATTAATGGAGATGTAAAGATAATAGCACAACACAGTATTCCATGAAAAACAAGAATTTTTTTTTTTTTGTAAATCATATAATTTGCCCTACAAAATGAAGGATTTAGGTCTATTCATAACAAGAAATTCAAATTTTGACATACCACTTTTTCAGTGTAAAATCAGTGTAATAAATTACTATCAAACATTAATGATTACAGACCTATCCAATTCTTTTGCTGCAAGACTTTTGTGAGGCACTTTAACATGTCTTTCTTTCTGAAATGTCTTTTGCATAAGTGGGTCATCTTTATGGGTCCTGAAATTGAAAAAAAAAATTACACAACTCATACATTTTTAAATTTAGCCATTCTTTTAGCCCTTGTGAAAAATCAAGCCTAAAAAACAAAAAGCAAACCCATGTTAAAAAAAAACCACCCAGATTTCCACAACTGCAATAAGGCAAAATAAGCATTAGGAAATATTTTGCAGAAAATATGCAAAAATGTATTTTATATATATATATATATATATATATATATATATTATAATAAAAAAATCCTGGGATGAGACATGACTTTTTCAGAGATACTTTCACGTCCCGTGAGACAAGACTTTGTGCCAAGAGATTTAACCACGCCCGGGGCCGGAAATAAAAGACAAAGAGTAGATGACAAAGTAGAACGTTGTAAAGAATTCAAAAATATTGGCGAGATACACATTCAGAGCAGGTTAGAGATGATGAAAGTACTAAAATTCGAAAGTCTCAAAAAAATGATAGTAAAGATCACATTAGCTTAAGCGGAAATTATTACTCCGTGAAATAACGGAACAGCGAAAAGAGATTGAATATATTGTTCAGATTTAAACTTTAAGTTGGAGACTTGTAGATCACCTAATTCATGTTGCTATTAGGGAAAAGTAGTGTTTCTTCCCAATGAAGAGGCGTATCCGTGACAATTAACAGATTTGCTGTTTGGTGAAAATGAAATCCACATACACAAGCGGCAGAGACGCAAAGTGGCTCGCATGTAGCACAGGCCGGGAGGGATGGTGTGCGAAGTGAGCTGGGAGCAAAGCCCCCTAGTATATATATACAAAAATGTGCTAACTAGTATAATATAATGTTCAAAGGTTTATATATGTCTATATATGGTTTATATATGTTTTGAAAATTTTCTGAAATTGTGGTAAAAGAATGGAAATGAAAAGGAACAAAGATAGCATCAGTGTTAAGGTGGCTGTTGTCTTGTATCTTGCTCTTTCCTATCTATTTTCTTTCTGTTGAATTATGTCTTTGATGTCTACTATTTAAAAATTGTGCTGCTCAGCACACTCTGGTGCATTACAAAAGCGTAGTAATGAATATGGTTCTAAACTGAATGATAGCAAATAATTTGGGTGGGGGGATAGAGAAAATGGCTGTAAACTGAGATGAATGTCCACCGGTGGGGGGGGGGAGGGCTCGCATCTTGGATCTTATGCAGTAGTTGCAGCTAAATATAACATGGATGCAGATGTAAGGTGATGTGCCCAGTGTTCTGATGCTGACTGTTCACTCTCTAACTTTATTATATTTAGATAAGAATCACAGAAATTTGTAAAACCACAGCTAAAACAGATATGTGAAATTAAGTCAGACAGGTGTGCATGTACTAATAAAATGCTGAGATTCAGTTATCTTTTCAACTATAAAGTAGTGGTATTCAGATCCTTGTAGAACAGTCATGTTTTGCTGTCTTTTAATAGTGAAAAGTACATTTTCTTGTGGGAATGTTGAAAAAAAATATAAATAATAATAAAGTATATTTATTGTACGTTAGCCTTTTTAATCTAGACAGCACTTCTCTCTCAGCTATCTCCAAATTACTTAGTTCCTTCTTAATATTCCCAGCAACTCCTACTTCACATGTGAAAACTTCAGAGAAATTTGTACATAGAGCATTTGCTATGTCAGTTTCACTATATTTAATTTTTCTGTTACTATTCCTGATGCACGTCACCTCCTCTTCCTTCTTGATTTGTCTTTTACTACTAAAATATGAAAGAACAATGTCCTTTATAACTGCTGCCCTTAACTCCTTACATGCCTTACTGTAGGTAATTGACTTGTGTGTGTTATATAACTGCTTTTTTTCTTTAATAATTTCATTCTTAACTCCATTTTACCCACTGAGGATTTCTCTTAAAATTCTTAATGAGTCAAAAAATTTTTGATGAACTTTTTTTTTCTTTTTTTTTTTTAATTTTATTGATTTTATTGTAATCATTCCATACAAATAGATACATTTTTACAAAAAATAGGATTGAAAACAAATCAACCCCCACCCGAAAAAGAGAGCAAGGCCAACGGAGTAAAACTTAAAGCCTGTAAAAATAAATAAATCGATGAGTTTAATAGGAGGATAAAGATAAATTGAGAAGAAAAAGAAATGGGAAGAGAATCTACTTCCTCAGTGCTTTAAGAGCTTATTCTAAAATATTATTGATTAGATCCTGCCAGGTTTTGAAAAAGTTCTGCACAGATCCTCTAACTGAGAATTTTTCCAATTTCAAATAGTATAAAACATCAGTTACCCACTGACTTAAAAGAGGAGAGCTAGGATTCTTCCAGTATAGCAAAATAAGTCTGTGTGCCAATAGTGTGGTGAAGGCAATCACAGTTTGTTTGTTCTTCTCCACTTTAAGCTCATCTGGAAGAACACCAAAAACAGCTGTTAATGGGTTAGGAGGGATTGTGACACCAAGGCTGTGTGAAAGGCACTTAAACGTTTTTGTCCAGAATGATGTTAATTTGGTGCAGGCCCAAAACATGTGACCCAGTGAGGCTGGAACTTGATTGCAGCGTTCCAAGTTGGATCTTGCCCTGGAAACATTTTGGACAGTTTTAAACAAGACAGATGTGCTCGATATATAATTTTGAGTTGAATAATTATATGCTTTGCGCATATGTAGCTCAAGTGAATTCTCTGCATTGCTAACTTCCACTCCTTTTCTGATATGTTGAGTGAGATATCCTTTTCCCATTGTCCTCTTGGATCTTTGAAAGGGAGGCACTGTAAAATAATTTTATATATTACAGAAATATTGTCTTAGTCCTCGAAACTGAGCAATATTTTTTCCAGCATAGAGGAAGGTGTGAGATGAGGAAAATCGGGCAGGTTCTGTTTAACAATGTTTCTAATTTGAAGATAGTGAAAGAAATGTGTTGCTGGAAAGTTAAATTTGGAATGTAATTGTTCATAGGATGAAAAGATGTTGTCTATATAAAGATCTCTAAGAAATTTAATCACAAAAGTTTTCTACATTGCATCAAAAATGCTTTCTACATTGTTTCCATGTTCTGAGTGAGTGAAGCACAATTGGGTTATTAGTATATTGGCGATAACTTGCATTTATTGGGGCACAAAGCAGGGAATATAAAGAAGTACTGCAGGATTTTATTTCAATTGCGGACCAAGCCTGTGTATGTTCATCTATTTGTGTCCAGGTTTTTATAGTTTGTATGCTTGCTGCCCAGTAATAAAACTGAAAGTTAGGTAGAGCCATGCCACCTTCTCCCTTAGGTCTTTGTAGGGTGTTTTACGCTCCAAATAAATGAGGTTATGGTTGAATCTAATTGCTTAAAAATGATTTATTGATGTATATTGGAATGTTTTGAAATAAAAAGAGAAGCTTAGGAAGGATATTCATCTTAACAACGTTAATTCTTCCAGCTAGAGTGAGATGAAGGGTTGACCACCCATGCAAGTCTTGCTTAATTTTTTCCATACAGACGGCGAACTTTTGTTGATAAAGAGCTTTATGTTTACTTGATATTTACCCCTAGGTATTTAAACTGATCTGCAATAATAAAAGGGAAGGTGTCTAATCTAATATTGTATGCTTGAGAATTCACTGGAAAGAGCACACTTTTATTAAAATTAATTCTGAGACCAGAGCTCTTTTGAAATTTTGAAAGTGCTGTTAAGACTGCCGGCACAGTATATTGTGGGTCTGACATATACAGTACCACATCATCTGCATATAGAGAAATTTTCTGTTCAAATCCTTCTCTGATAATCCCCTTCATCTGATAAGCATTTCGACAGTGAACTGCCAGTGGTTCAATGGCGATTGCAAATAGCAGTGGTGACAAGGGGCATCCTAGTCTGGTACCATGTTCTAGTTTAAAGTAGTCTGAACAAATGTTGTTAATACAAACTGAAGCTTCTGGATTGGTATACAGTAGTTTGATCCATGCACAAATGTTCGGGCCAAACCCAAATTTCTCTAATGTAGTGAAAAAGTAGTTCCATTCAATCATATCAAATGCTTTTTCTGCATCCAACAATAATAATATATCTGGGGTGTTTGACTTTGCAGGTGAATATATTACATTAAACAGGAGTCGAAGATTGGAAGCTAAGTGTCGGCCTTTAATAAATCCAGTTTGATGTTGTGATATTACCAAAGGCAGCACTTTCTCCATCCTTCTAGCTAGGACTTTGGAGAGTATCTTAACATCATTATTCAGAAGTGAAATTGGTCTGTATGATGCACACTGTAATAAGTCCTTATTTTGTTTAGGAAAGACGGTGATTAATGCTTGGCAAAAAGTTTGAGGTAGAATTTGATTGTCTCTAGCTTCTGTAAATGTTGCTAATAAGAGGGGAGCTAGCCAAGTGGAGAATTTCTTATAAAATTCTACAGGGTAGCCATCAGGGCCTGCTGCTTTCCTGTTTTGAAGTGACTTTATAGCATCTAGTAATTCTGATAGCGCCAGAGGTTTATCCAGTTCCTCTGCACTAAAAGTATCTATTTGTGGTATCTGTAATGTATCCAGAAATGCATTAGATTGTGTGTTGTCTTCTTTAAATTCAGTAGAATATAAGGATTTACAGTAGTCTCTAAATGTGTGCATTATATTTATATGGTCAATGATTTTATCTCCGTTCTTGTTGGTGATTGCATTGCGAACTTCTTGCTTGTGGATTTGGTGAGCTAAGAGCATATTGGCTTTCTCTTCGTATTCATAGTAATGATGTCTTGATTTAAAAATGAGTTGTTCAGTTTCTTTGGTTGTTAAGAGGTTGAGCTCTGAATGCAGAGCCTGCCTTTTCCAATGAACAGCCTCACTTGGACACCTGGCATGTTCTTGATTGATTCTAGTAATTTCGCTGGTTAGCTCTGATACCTTCTTGGCTTCTAATTTATTTCTGTGGGAAAGATATGAAATAATCTGTCCTCTTAAGAAGGCCTTTAGAGTTTCCCAGAGTATTCCTGCAGAGACCTCTGAGGATGTATTTGTCTCTAGGAAGAAAGTGATTTGTTTTGATATAAATTCTGTACAGTTCTCATCTGCTAATAGAAGTGGGTTAAAACGCCATCTGCGAGATGAGTGTGTGGGGCATAATGATTTTAGCTCCAAGATCAGAGGGGCATGGTCGGAAATAACAATAACGTTGTACTTGCAAGATTTAATCATAGGCAAGAAATTATTATTTATAAAGAAAATCAATTCTTGAGTAGAAATGATGCACTGGTGAGTACAAGGAATATGTTCTTGCGTTTGGGTTTAGAAACCTCCAGAGGTCTGATAAGCTGTGGTCAGTTAAAAACTGTGTAATTGTATTTGCAGTGTTAGATGTCATCCCCCTGTGACAGACCTATCTAAGAGTGAATTTAAAACACAATTAAAGTCCCCAGCCATTATAATTTTATGAGTGTTCACTTTGGGAATGGATGCAAATATTTTTTGCATGAATTCCCTATCATCGACATTGGGTGCATAAACATTTATCAAAATCACTTTACAGTTAAATAAATTGCCCATGACAATCACATATCTCCCTTCAGGATCAGATACTACATCTGATGCCACAAATGAGACTGTTCTATGTATGAGAATTTCCACACTTCTATTTTTCTTTGTAAAGCTGGAATGGAACATTTGGCCAGTCCAGACTTTTTGCAGCCGGAACTAATCCTTGCTTAGTAAGTGGGTCTCCTGTAAAAATACTATTTTATCATTTAGACCTGTTAGGTGAGAGAATACTTTCTTTCTCTTTAATTCGTGATTCAGGCCTTTAACATTCCAGCTCCTGAAGTTAACTGTCCCATCATGGAGACATTGATTCTGAATTTTTGATGTCATTTTGTAGTCTTAACTGGAAGTGAGACAGATTTAACTTTAATTTCCAATTTTCCCACGAGTTATTGCCATGCAGTCTATTGTTACGTTGGTAGTTATAATTATTATTATTATTATAAGGATTAAAAGGATAGATTAGATATAGCTTGCTCTCTTTCTCTCACCCCCTTATCCTGCCTCCCCACGTGAGGTTGGACCCCACTTCACAAAGTCCCAGTCCTCTGACATACCTAGAGACAGAGCACGTCCAAAACAAAACAAGACCCCCAGCAGCGGCGTTTGAGGATTAAAAAGTACAGATATAGTATTTAGACTTTATCGGCAATAGATAAGCATAAAATATAATCTTCAATAGTATTGAAATATTAAGACAGTAAACCCAGGGAATGGTGTTAAAAAGTGGCCCTGGATAAGCATAGCAAACCCTAATGCAACAATAACAATAAACCTAGGGTATGATGTTAAACAGTCTCCTTTAGAATAGTAAAAATAAAAAAAACTACTTTAATTTCTTCCACACATATGCCTATAATTGTAATTAAAACATAAACAAAAAGTGTCCGAGAAGAGAAAAGGATGTATAATTATGATACCCGTATCGTTGCAAGTGGAATTTTTGATGAACTTGCTCTGCATTGTAATAAATATACTCTTAAATGTATTCTACCGCTCCTCTGCCATCTCAAAAATGATAAGTTTATCACAATATATTCGGTTGAGGCTGTGCCACACTTGTTCAAAACCTGAATTATTTTAGTAGTCATTTTTACCAAATCACTATGAAATGCATTGCATTATGATCACCAGATTCTACCAGTTTGATTACCGCTGTCCCTTAAAATGTAACCCAATATACAAGTATTTATTATTGCCAAATACTACACCTTTTCCTTTTGTGGTCAGATGTTTCGCCATGTTCATCATCACTGAAGTCCGAGTTATATCCACCCCCACCATGCTCCTGGAACAAATTATTACCATATTAATTTTTTATTGCATTTTTTAAGATCACACATTACTTTACTGTAAAGTTTTTATGATTTCAACAGTGCTTATATTTCATTCATTTTAAAATACCTTTTGGAATATAAGTTTATTTTACAGAATCTGTATTAACTCCAAACATGATTAAAAATATATAATACAAATATTACATTGCTATGAAGCAGTTTACTAGTATATAAATCATTTGTTTGAATGAAACAGTGTGTGTCTTAGTGTACCATACAATGGACTGTCACCCTATCTACAGCTGGTTCCTACATTGCTCCTAGAATGAACAGTAGCTGTCAAAATGACCCTGAAATGAAACCAATATGTTCAGAAATAGATGTATGTAAGGTTGGTTTGCTATATGTCTTCATAAGCCCACTTTATCTTACATACTATTAATACGCTCTTGCATGAAGCATTAGGACAAATAAACAGTTGGCCCAATTCTCCGTGCAAGATGCAGTTTCTTCATTTGCTCATGGGAGACATAGAATAAAATATTGTCTAATCCTTAATAAAACTGAAGGTAGTGGGGGCCACACATTATCTCTGCAGCACTCGGTTCAAGGCAGGCAACAGTTCATCACAGGGACTATTCATGCACACAGAAGAGGTAATTTGGAATTACTAATCAACATAACCAGCATGTCTTTGGTGATTTGGGAGGAAAGCCAGTGCAAACACAGCATGTGCAAACTCCACACAGACAACTGCTGGGAACAGAATCCAGGATGTGAGATTCATGAGGTAACAGCACTACCCACCGTAGCAACCAGCAGCATAGTGTTTTTTTCAAAAGCTGCAACAGCTTTCTGTAATATCAGGATAAAGAAATATACAGATATCAATGTGTAGGTCTGTACATCCATAATATTTTCACAATCTTGAAAATTGTCTTTCATTTTATTTTTTTTAAATTAAGATACTTTCTTACCAGAAGTAAGGCACAAATTCTCACTTGGAATATATGAAAACAAATGGATAGTAATCTTTAGACAAGTGGCTCACTTGCCATCAAAAACAAATTATAAATAATCATAATTTAAAAAATATATAATTTAAATATTAAACAAAACTAACATTGTGTTGTATAAATGGTTGCCAAAAAATGGCAGTACAAATGTATAACAGCACCTTACTTATTCCAATTCAGAGTTTAGCATCTGGCAATAATGGCAAGAAGCCATGTGTTTCTGGAATAAAGGAATATACTGTATTCTTATTAACTTTGGATGTAATCACTTCAAAATTCCAAATACTTCAGTCAAGTATTAGCCATTTTTGTTACTAAATATATTTTGCAATTTCCTAACAGAGTAGCAATGTGGTAGAGTGAAAAGCTTTGACATCTTATACGTTTGTACATTCTCTCTCCGTATGTGTTAATAATGAAAATAATAATAATAACAATAGTAATGCATTTTATTTATACAGTACCTTCCCATGCCCAAAGAAATTAATAACAGGAGAAAAACGGAAAAAAAAATCAAATATACAACATTGAATAAAAAAATAAAGAAACAGAGAAAATACAAAGCTTTGAATTAGAAAAAAGAGACAATAAACCGGAAGAACATACAAAAATACAAAACTACAAGAAACACTGAACAAATAACATGATTTGTGATACATACACAAATCATCCTGAGCACTTGGACTGAGAGAAAAGGTCAGAATATCAGGGAATGTTAAATGCCCTCCTGAACAAATGAGTTTTAAGTTGTTTTTGAAATTAATGAATTGAGTCAGTTGATCTGATTAATTTAGGAGTGTGGGTGCAATTAAGCTGAAGGCTCTATCATCCAAAGAGCCCAGGTTACTTTGGGATACAACACGATTATCAGAATCAGTGGACTTTAGTGATTATGGTAGGGGATAACAGCACAAAGGCCTATGCATGGGTACACTGCTCCATTGATAAATCTTTATTTTTAAAGGTATATACAACTATTTCCATAAAATGTCTAAAAAACTATTAAAAACCCAATCAATATTGTCCTATCCGTACGTTATACCTAGTATTTAAATATTTCTAAAAATCACCTTCATTTTTATTTCAATTTGTTGATCTCAAGTAGTTAGTTCAAGAATGACGCCCCCTGCTGGTCAAATTAAAAACTACACAAAATTTGGAATAAATTAGAAATTAAAAACTACCATAAAAAACATTAAAAGGACCTTAAAATTAGGGTTATATAGTTCTCTAAATTTAGTTTATAAAGGTATTAAAATTTGCATATAAATAAAATAATAAGGTAATCTTTTTCAAAAATTAGGAAGGAGATGATGGGCTTGATAAAATATCTTCAAACAAACAAATAATTTCTACATAAGGATAGGGGTGACCTTAACCTCAGGGCTCAGGGTAATATACCATTTTAGCCTCTAGGCCCCGTTAAAGTGGGGTTAAGGTTAGGAAAAGGGAAGGGCAAGACAAAAAAAAAATCAAAAAACATGATGCATAAGTGAAGGGGAAACCTTAACCTCAGGGACCTAGGTAATAAGTCTATTTTAACCTCTGGGCCCCATTACAGTGGGGTTAAGGTTAGGGTAAAGGGAAAGGCAACACAATCTAAAAAAAAAAATCAAAAGACATGATAAATACAGGAAGGGAAAACCTTAACCTCAGGGCCCTAGGTAATAAGTCCAGGTTAACATCAGGGAACATAAGGAAGGGTAATACCTGTTTAATCTGTCCTCCAGGTTACTTTGGGATACAACACGATTATCAGAATCAGTGGACTTTAGTGGGCACACAGGAGCATAGTGAGGCAAGAGGTTACTGGTGTACTCAGGTGAGGTCAGGTCAGGTCAGGTTGGGGAGCATGCACTGGTACAGCATGTTGATGCACCCATCATACTATGAGACAACTAAGGATCCTGGTTGGAAACCCCCCAGGCAAACACACGGCACAGTCCAACCCTCTTGAAATGACCCTCTATCTGTCGCAGCCAAGTGTTACGTAGGCGTCCCCTTGGCCTGGTCCACTCACTCGGGTCCTCAACAATGAGGATCCTGTGAGCCGGATCACCCTTGGGGAATCCCGCCACAAGGCTATAGTGCCGTAACTGATGCTCCCTCACAATGCACGTAATGTGCCTCACTCAGGACTCCATGAACAACTACTCATTTGACATAAAGTCAAACTAGCAGTACCCAAGAAGCACCAGGACACTGAAGACTTGGACCTTTGACCTTTTGCATAGATATTGGAAGAGCCTCACACCCCTTTTCAGGGACCTCATGACCCCCCATGCTCTCCTAATCCATCTACTGACTTCATAGGAAGAGTCACCAGAGACATGAATGTCACTGCCGAGGTAAGTAAACCTCTTGACAAGGTCGACACTCTCTCCACAGACAGACACACTGCTGATGGCTGTGCCTAAGGTCATTAAAGGCCTGGATCTTGGTTTTTATCCAGGACACTCGCAAGCCCAGACACTCAGACTCCTCGCTCATTCTCTCAAAAGCCCTGATTAGACCCTCAATGACTCTGCAAAGATCACAGCATCGTCAGCATAGTCATGATCTGTGAATGTTTCTTCACCAACAGATGGCCCACAGCCGCAGGACCCCATGACCTTGCCCAACACCCAGTCCATGCAAGCATTGAAAAGAGTAGGAGCAAGAACACACCCCTGACGAACCCCAGAATCAACTGGGAAAAACACAGAGGTTTTGCCTCCACTCTGCACAGCACTCACAGTACCAGTGTACAGGCAGGCCAAGATTTCCAGCAACCTTGAGGGGATCCTGCGAAGTCTCAGGATGTCCCACAAGGCAGCTTGATCAACTGTTTCAAATGCTTTACAAAAATCAACAAAGGCTACAAAGAAACTCTGCTGATAGTCGTGTTTGCACTCCATAAGAACCCTCAGTGCCAGGATGCGGTCGATGGTAGATTTCTTAGGTGTAAAAACAGACTGCTCCAGTCACTGGTAGGTGAGCAAGTGATCATAGATCCTATTGAGAATGACCCTAGCAAGAACCTTAGCCACACATAGAGCAGTGTTATCCCCCTGTAATTGCCGCAATCCAGGCGATCACCCTTCCCTTTCCAGATAGGGACGACAAGTCCCATTTTCCAGTCAGTTGGGATGATGCCAGTCTCCCAAATGAAAGCAAATATTGCTTGCAATACAAGGAGGACAGCCTTACCACCAGCCTGGAGAAGTTCACCCCGGATACCACAGATTCCTGGAGCCTTCCCTGCCCTCAGCTGGTTCACCACCTGTGCACTCTCAGTGAGACTGGGTGGTTCACAGCTAATTGGAGGATCAGCCTCAAGAACCATGGACCCAGAGATATCCAATGTCCTAGCTGGATGATCAGCTTTAAATAGCTGCTCAAAGTAAACAGCCCAGAAGGTCACAAATACAGTGTCATCCATGAGGATCATTCTATCAGCCACCCTGACTGCGACTCTCTGAGGAACAGAGTCAGATGTGCGTAATGCATCGATTTCTCTTTAAGCAGGATGTGGGTCACTAGACCATAGATGGTGTTTCACTTGCTCACAGATTTCTCTAACAAACACCTTCTTATCTGCCCTCAGAGCCCCCGCAGCCATCCTTCTCAGTTCCTGGTAAAGACCGGAGTTGCCATCAAGCCGTGTGCTGCAGCTCCTCTCGATGATATCCAGAGTGCCCTGTGAGATGAAACACCTCCTTCTGGGAACACTGGTAACATCTACACAACCATCAGCAACCTGCAGGGTCTTGTCACAGAAGGTCTCCTGTATCACATTAGAATCGGCAGTCACACCCAAGTCCGTAAGTTTCTCATACAAACTGAGCGCAAACTGATCGGAAACACCCTGATCTTGGAGTCTGGCCAGGTCCAGCCTCATTTTCCTAGTAGGTTATAGCCTACTGGACCTAACCTGGATCTTCAGAGTAGCAACAACAAGTCTGTGGTCAGAATTCACAAATTGGGCATTTCTGTAGACCCTAGCAACTGTCCACGAGGATATGATTGGTCTCCTTCACTGCACCACCAGTATTGGAGTACCAAGTCCAACGATGAGGCTCAGGGCGCTGGAACCAGGATCCAGCGATCTGCAGCCCCTTACCTTTTGCAAAGTCAAGGAACATGAAGCCAGTTTCACCACGTTGTCAGACCCACAAGGATCAACTCAATCCTCATAGCCAGCCCTGTCAGTGCCAGTGGTTGCATTGAAGTCACCCATGACCAGAGGAGTGTCACCTCGTGGGGACCCATCAACCACAGAGTGATGCTGCAAATAAAGTGTCTCCCTCACCAAGACATCAGTCACTGCAGTCGGACCATACACTGAGACAACAGACAAGGCACCCAGAGAGTGCCGTAATCTGAGTATCATAATATGCTCATTGAAAGGAGTGACATCGGATGCCATTAGAAAGAGCCAATCTGCTACAACAACAGCTACTCCCTGAATATGACAGCCATCAGAGTGACTAGAGTAATAAATGGTGTACCCACCTACAGAGAACTGGCCAGTCCCCGGTCTGCACACCTCAGAGAGTGCAGCCACTGAAATGTTTTACGCAGATCCTCTGACAGCAGAGAAAGATGATGATCATCATGCCAGAGAGACAAGACATTCCACACGCCTACCCAGATGGGCCACCTCAAAATGGGACCCGAGTGCTGTCGTGCAGCGACCGATGCCTCAGCACCACACTAGTTCTGATCCCCAACAGACCTGACCCCATTGGCTCTCCAATGGTTTCGACTCTTCTGGGGATGGGGATTCCAAGGGCTTTCCCCTATGCCCTTCATAATGGGAGCAGCCGTCCTATGAGCGGCTGCAGCAGAGCTACTCCCGCAGGGAGCAGAAAGGAGTCCTATCTGCTGTCTCAGAGCTGTGTAAAGGTTCTTTACGGTGGCAGGAGTGTACTCGGTAAAAAGATATTTAAAGCTCTGTTAGTATGTTAGTAATATAATTTATGTTCAATTCTATAAGACACAGCAAGCCAGTCATGGTGAAGCAAGATGGGTATTATGTGGTCACTTTTGCAGGTCTGTGCAAAGATTCTTCCAGAAGAGTTTTGAACCAACTAGAGCAGCGGCAATCCATATTACTAACCGAGAATGGTAAACCGGAAGGCACAGACGCAGGTGCACGGCGATGGACCCAGGAGACAGTGCGCAGATGTCTACAGCCTGCGTCTCATAAACCGCAAGCGACGTGTGATCCACCGCGAACGAAGGAGTTACGGCTCAAAAACGAAAGAGCTCAACTAACGTAAATAAGACATGAAGCAACAACGCGCCCATAGCTAACGACTAACGACACAGCCACACAGAAAAGAGGATTCTGCACTGCACCCCAGAGTCAAACGTAAGACACTACGGTCCGCAAAGGTCCACAAAGATAGTATGGAAGGCGCGAGAAACTATGAAAGGCGCATGTGCCTACAACGCGCTTCTGAACTAAACGTCCACACTACACAGCATGGTCCGGGTAATAAGAATAAACGAACTCTCCGTATTAAACGTACGGCATCCTCACAAGTCCAAACCATATAGCATATGTGAATCACATTACAGTGATGCATTATTAACAGTACAACCACAGAAAACGCTCCGTATTAACAGTAAGTGCTATTATCCATATTACTTACGGTAGACTACGGATAACTGATGGAGTCACGGTCACGGCAACACCTTTACACTCCAATATATCTCATACATTCATCAATGTATTTCGGGTTACCCAACCCCGGGGGTAGGCGAGCGAAACGAGCAGGGGGCAGAGCCCCCTTGTAGATTAGTAAATGGCACCTGCCATTAGGGAGCTACAGCAGTCAATGAAGTTTCTCTGCAGTAGAAAAGGAGAGAAATGAGTGAGCATGGGAAGTGTGGCAGAGGAGGAAAAAAGAACATTTCTTAATGCGATTTATGTGGATAGAATAAGAAAGGTGGAATAAAATATGGGACTAAGATCCCTTGCATTAGAAAAAGCTACGACTATGTCATCACCAAGAGTGATTGAAAAGAGGCTCATTTTCTTAAGCTGACCTTTATTGCAAATTATGACTTTGGTTTTGTTGCAGAGGGCAATGCCAGAGACACCTAGAACATTCTCCATTCTGGAAAGTAGAATGTCCTGCTTCACAGTATCAAATGCTGCACTGAGGTCTAACAGAATCACTATGCTGATATGCCAAGAGTTTTCTTGAAGTGTTCTGGTTTCCTCTCATTTCCCACAGTAAAGCCAGCTGAATGACTGAAAATTTATAGTTTCCTCATAGACAGCATGATGTAATGGTCCATGGGCAGAAAAGAAACAAATGAAGATGATCCTTGACAGTGTGAATAAGATTACAATCGTTACAGGCAAATGTGGTGTTTTCACCAAACATTATATATAAAGGAAACAAAAGGTTAAAGATTACTATTTCTGTGCTGAAAAGGAAAGAAGGTTAAAGACACAATGTTTCAACTGTATAGTCTTTATCTGGTGTGCAACTGAAAAGTAAAAATCAGGTAACATATAGAGGGATGGCGGGAATAAAGTCAGGGCATATGAAAGAAGGAAAGGGGATAGCAGGTGTGAAAACACCATCATTACAGAAAATAGAAAAACATGTGATCCCAAGGTGAGAATGAGCTAACCTGCTTCTGCTTTTCATTAAAAAATGTTTTGAGGTTTGTAAAAGAAGAAAAACACACAGATCTGTGTGGCTTTGTAGAAGTAATGTGAAGTATTCTACAGTGTTGTAAGGTTTTAATGGCTCCAATGGGCTCCCTAAAATGGTCTGCTAGCCACATCCCTGTTTCACTTATGTAGATGGCTGGACACTTCTACAAGATATGTAGCAGAAAAGATTTTTAGACTGGCATGAGACCCATTGTTCAATATTGAATTTACCAAAGGTTGTTGGTAACATATTTGTACATAACACAGCGCCTCTTGTAACACCTCAAAATGCCTACTGAGGAATGTGTCTATCCTCTGTGAAGTGAGCTGCAAACGAGAAATTTGTGTAGGTTAGGAGTTCAATGAAAAGAGATCAAGGGAAGATTAGGAATAAAGGCTCCTAAGGAAGGATCAGTCTGTAAAATGGGGAAGTTTTGTTTAGTGACATGTGAAAGGTAGAAGATTAGGGTGGAATGGGAGGACCAGAGGGATGCAGAGTTCATTATTGGGATTCCTGTTAGAGTGGATATTATGAGGTCTTCTCCTGGTGTGACTGAGGGTCCTGTCTACAACACAAGAAGGGTATATCCTCTGTCAGTGAAGAAATTTCTCATTCTAAGTGCTTCACTGCAGAAATGAACCTCATCACTGAAAACTAGCACTATGAAGGAGCTAGGAAGTTTTTAGTATGTCAAGGAAAGAAGGCGGTGTAGAGGAGGTAACTGTGAGAGGAATTTGACATCTAATAGACTGAAGATTACACCAACTCCATTTTATAGCACATATATTATTAAACTTAGCTACAAGACTATCCATAAAGATAAATTTTAGAGTAATCTGAGCGACATTCCTTTTAAAATATTGACGGTCAATTAGATAACGTTTTCTAAAGTAAAACTTTCTCCTGGCAGTCACTCCTGAATGTTACTGCTATTTATCTGGCACTTTACTATTGATTTATGAATTTACAAACATAAAACTATATGCCCTGAGAGGGCCTAGCATCCTGTCCATGGTTGTTGCTGATGTGCATCCAGTGCTGCCAATAAAGGCTCTGCACTGCCATGACACTGAATTGGATTAAATAGGTACAGTGGTGTGCAAAAGTATTCAATCCCCTTGAAAGTCATCACAATTTTCTGCAGGACAAAAGATTTGTCCCCATATTTATCCACTCAGTTTAAACAAAAAAACAGTAAATTAAAAAAAAAAAAAAAAAAAAAGAAAACGTTATCTAATTGACCGTCAATATTTTAAAAGGAATGTCACTCAGATTACTCTAAAATTTATCTTTATGGATAGTCTTGTAGCTAAGTTTAATAATATATGTGCTATACAATGGAGTTGGTGTAATCTTCAGTCTATTAGATGTCAAATTCCTCTCACAGTTACCTCCTCTACACCGCCTTCTTTCATTGACATACTAAAAACTTACTAGCTCCTTCATAGGGCTAGTTTTCAGTGATGAGGTTCATTTCTGCAGTGAAGCACTTAGAATATGTTTTTGTTCTTTAGTTAAATATCAACAGAAAATGGTTAATTTTGGACTTTGGAAATGTATTGTTACAGCATAAGAGTTCACATTAAAAATACGGAATGGATAAATATGTGTATAAATCTTTTGTCATGCAGAAAATTATGATGACTTTCAAGGGGATTGAATACAGCACATTTGCACGCCACTATATAAGAATGTTATTTAAAAAAAACAAAAAATGTTTTCTAAATGAAGTGAACAAAGATAAATGTCAATATGTGGTTAAATTAAGGAAAATCACTGTTTCATAATAAATTGTTTCATTTACACGTATGACAGCATCAGAGTAAACAATTTTGCATGTTTATGTTATAATATATTAAGCATTGTCAGTAAGAATTGATGGATGCTCCAGGATGAAAACAGCAAAATAACTGTAGGAGCATTACCCTCATGAAAAACAGAAGTGGACTTGTCATCTATTGATTATGATAGGTCTTGCTTTTATAGTATGAGTGCCTCTGCACTTAAAGTGTATGCTAAATGAAATCAGGACTACTTAGAGAATCTTACTGTAAATAAAGCTTGAAGAGAGTAGCAATGGCCAAGATAAATTGATATTGTTCTGCAATGGTTACATTACAGAGAAAACATCCACATCACAAACAAGTAAGATTACATTTATAATTCAATATTAAAACAATATTAAATGCATTTAACTTCATAACCAAACAGGAAAGAATATAACTGAATTTCTGGTAAAGGCAAACAAATGATTATTTAATCATAAGTGAATTAAGTCAATGTAAAATTACTGCAATGCCGAACTAGATTAAATGAATATGAGAATGTTATGTTATAAAATACCATGCATATAAGAGAGATTTTTAAATTACAATGGTCTTCTGAATTATAACCCATACGAAATAAAAACTGTAAATGACAAATTCATCAGCAAGGTCTACTTTTATCTATTCATTTTACAGGACAAGTTTGTACAATTTGTTATATTAATTAGCTCAATTAGTCTTCACCAAGTATACCCTTATTATACACTAGCCATCCCCCGTGGCTTCGCCCGCGTATTAGTGAAACAGGACAGTGAGAAGGGCCCTGCCCGGCTCTCTACTTCTGACATCACTCTTCCCCCTCCTCTCGGCCCACAGCCTCTGTCTCGGATTAGCGTGAATATATCACTCCTGCAAGCGAACTATGATTCTTAGTGTATTGAGAGAAGTTGCAAAATCAACCGGAATGTTCAAGCAAGTTACAGAAAAAAAAGATCTAAATCCGTTAACTAGTTCTCTCGTTCGCTAACTAAACGGAGTTAAGGTTGCGCCATGAGGCAGGTGCGTGAGTGAGGAGGGCCTGTCCCCCTCCCAATGAGCCTCTCTCAGATTTGCGCTAATAAATCGGTACTGCAAGCAAACTATGATACTTAGCGCGATGAGAAAGTCACAAAATTAACAGAATGTTCAAGCAAACTGTAGGAAAAAACCTGATCTAAATCTGTTAAGTAGTTCTCCCGTGAAAAGCAGACAGACATACAAACGGTGTCTAAAAAACTATAAGAAATTTTGCGCTTGGACCACAAAGTTTTTAAAACCGTTTCTTAGAGAGCACCTATGGGCCAAGGGTAACCTACATTCCAAATTTCAAGTCCCAAGTCCTCATGGTTCGGAAGATTTCGTGATAAGTGAGTCAGTGGTATTTGGCTTTTATATGTGTATATATATATATATATATATATATATATATATATATATATATATATATATATATATATATATATATATATATATATATATATATATATATATATATATATATATATATATATATATAGGGCGGCACGGTGGCGCAGTGGGTAGCGCTGCTGCCTCGCAGTTGGGAGACCTGGGGACCCGGGTTCGCTTCCCGGGTCCTCCCTGCGTGGAGTTTGCATGTTCTCCCCGTGTCTGCGTGGGTTTCCTCCGGGCGCTCCGGTTTCCTCCCACAGTCCAAAGACATGCAGGTTAGGTGGATTGGCGATTCTAAATTGGCCCTAGTGTGTGCTTGTTGTGTGGGTGTGTTTGTGTGTGTCCTGCGGTGGGTTGGCTCCCTGCCCAGGATTGGTTCCCTGCCTTGTGCCCTGTGTTGGCTGGGATTGGCTCCAGCAGACCCCCGTGACCCTGTGTTCGGATTCAGCGGGTTGGATAATGGATGGATGGATGGATATATATATATATATATATATATATATATGTATATATAGTAGATAGATTAATTGACCAATTAGAACATACAACATTCAAGTCTTGAACAGCTCCCATTCTAAACTAGTTTGAACGATGGTTGATCAAGAGGATGTGAGCCTGATCTATGAAGAGAAACATCAATAAAGTGCATTAAAGTTTTTTTTCAACATGATAACCGAGAAAACTAAAACTTTTTGTAGTGTTACAGAAGCTTTTCTATGACACTTAAAACATTTCATCTTCCTTTTGCCACCAACTCTTCTATAGCTAACTTGACGCCTTCATCATTGGCACTGAAGTCGTCCTTCAGACTGGGGGACACATACTAATCACACAAGTCCAGGTCTGGAAAATAGGATGGTAGTGGTATCTTTTCAAGAGTGACTGGGGCATTGTCATTAAGCAGGAGGGGAATGGTTGAGATTTCCACTTTTTTCCTTTTTTTTGCTGCAAATGCCAATGCAAATGAGACTAACCATGACCAGTTATGTGAGCCTTTTGAGACATGTAATAAATACACTCTGAAAAATCATAAAAAAAATCACATACATGATCTTGCCGGCACTTTTGTTGAAGTTCAGGAATCCTCATGCCTCCATCCTTTCAATATATCTAAGCTTCATCTACAGTTATGAGACGCTTCATAAATTTGTCCCAGTTCATATTCATTAGATCAAAATTCTCCTTGGAAAACTCATTCTAACCAGGGCTGTGGAGTCTGTAGATACAGTATATCCGTCAACTCCAACTCCAACTCCTTAGTTTCCGGTACTTCTGACTTCAACTTTCCAACTCTGACTCCTCTGTATTTAATATGCTAATGTATTTTCCATGATGATTGAAGGAAGGCAATATACACGTCATTTAACCACAGAACTCCTGGTTAGGAAGCCGACTCTCTACCATATTGACCAGTTTAAACAAAAGACAAGAACCCCTGAACACACATCAGAACGTAGCACACAGCTCCACCTACATCAATACACTTGTTTACACTCAAATTAACTTGTTAAACACATTATATCTGAAATAAAATTAAAACACTTTTTGTAATGTACCATAATCCTGATTACAATATGTGAATGTCAGGTTGTATAATAGCTCAGCTGAACTTCATACTAGTAGTAACACAACTATGCACTGGGCTTTATTCTTACATCAGAGAAGTACTTAATTGTGACTACTGTTTGTGAAATGGGACATTTGAACTTGCTGTATTTTTTTTTCATCACAATTTAAATTTATTATTTATTAGGAGTTTTTTTTTTGCCAACTCTCACCCCAGGTACACAAATTTATCTCCACAGCCCTGGTTCTAACAAAGCTTAACTTTAGGAGTTAACACTATTTACATTGTTAATGTTTAGTTGTTCATGAAAAATGGATGCAATGATAAAAATGTATTTTTACATATATAATCACTCGACAAATTATTAGGAACACTTGTACACCTGCTTATCCATTCAACTATCTAATCAGCTAATCATGTGGCAGCAGCACAATGCATAAAATCATCAGATACAAGTCACAGGATTCAATTAATGCTCACATCAAACACCAAAATGAGGTAAAATGTGATTGCAGTGATTTCAACTGTGGTACATGACTGTTGGTGCCAAATGGGCTGGTCTGGAGTAATTCTGTAACTGCTGATCTCCTGGGATTTTCACACAAAACAGTCTCTAGAGTTTGCTGAGTTTAGAATGCTAAGAAAAAAAAAACGCATCCAGTGAGCAGCAGTTATGCAGAAGGAAACTCCTTGTTGATGTGAGAGGGCAGAGGACACCGGCCAGAGTGGTGTGAACTGATAGAAAGGCTACAATAACTCAGAAAAACACTGTGTACAACTATGGTGAATAGAAAAACATCTCAGAATGTACACTTCAAACCTTTTGGCAGATGGGCTACAACAGTAGATGAACATGTCAGGTTCCACTCCCGTCAGTCAAGAACAGAAAGCCGAGGCAGCAGCAGCAGCCACAGGCTCCCCAAAACTGGAAAGTTGAAGACTGAAAAAACATAGCCTGGTCTGATTAATCTCAATTTCTGCTGAGGCACACAAACAGTAAAGTCATAATTTGGCACCAACAGCAGGAATGAATGCACCCAACCTGCATTGTGTCAGTAGTCTAGACTGGTGGTGGATGGTGGTTGTGTAATGGTGTGGGGAATGTTTTCTTGCCACACTTTATACCAATCAATCATCATTCAAATGCCATGGCTTATTTGAGTACTGTTGATGACCATGTGCATCCCTTCATGGCCACAAATTTACCCATCTTCTAATGCTACCTCCAGTATGATAATGCACCAGGTCACAAAGAAAAAGCGTCTTAAAATGGTTTCATGAATATGAACATTAGTTCAATATTCTTCATTGGCCTTCCCAGTCACACAGTATGAATCCAAAACAACACTTTTGTGATATGGAAGAACACGAGATTCACAGAATGAGTGTGCAGCTGACAAAATTTGCAGAAACTGTGTTATGTAATCATGTCAACATGGACCAGAATCTCAAAGGAATGTTTCTAACATCATATGGAATCCATGTTATGAAGAATTGAGGCTGTTTTGAGAGCAAAAGGAGGTCCGATTCAGTGTTAGATAGTATAATGTTCCTAATACAATTTTATTTTTGTATAGCCCAAAATCACACAAGCAGTGCCGCAATGGGCTTTAACAGGCTCTGCCTCTTGACAGCCCCCCAGCCTTGACTCTCTAAGAAGACAAGGAAAAATTCCCCAAAAAAAAAAAACCTTACAGGGAAAAAATGGAAGAAACCTTGGGAAAGGCAGTTCAAAAAGAGAACCCTTTCCAGGTAGGTTGGGTGTGCAGTGGATGCCAAAAAGAAGGGGTCAATACAATACAATGCAATACACAGAACAGAACACAAGTAATCCTCAATACAGTATAAAATTAAAAATATTACAAGTACAGATCAGAATTTAACAGTAGATAATAATTTGATTAGCGAGTGTATATACAGTTAGGTCCATAAATATTTGGACAGAGACAACTTTTTTCTAATTTTGGTTCTGTACATTACCACAATGAATTTTAAATGAAACAATTCAGATGCCGTTGAAGTGCAGACTTTCAGCTTTAATTCAGTGGGGTGAACAAAATGATTGCATAAAAATGGGAGGCAACTAAAGCATTTTTTAACACAATTCCTTCATTTCAGGGGCTCAAATGTAATTGGACAATTGACTCAAAGGCTATTTCATGGGCAGGTGTGAGCAAGTCCATCGTTATGTCATTATCAATTAAGCAGATAAAAGGCCTGGAGTTGATTTGACGTGTGGTGCTTGCATGTGGAAGATTTTGCTGTGAACAGACAACATGCGGTCAAAGGAGCTCTCCATGCAGGTGAAAGAAGCCATCATTAAGCTGCGAAAACAGAAAAAACCCATCCGAGAAATTGCTACAATATTACGAGTGGCAAAATCTACAGTTTGGTACATCCTGAGAAAGAAAGCAAGCACTGGTGAACTCAGCAACGCAAAAAGGCCTGGATGTCCACGGAAGACAACAGTGGTGGATGATCGCAGAATCATTTCCATGGTGAAGAGAAACCCCTTCACAACAGCCAACCAAGTGAACAACACTCTCCAGGGGGTAGGCGTATCGATATCCAAGTCTACCATAAAGAGAAGACTGCAAGACAGTAAATAAAGAGAGTGCACTGCAAGGTGCAAGCCACTCATAAGCCTCGAGAATAGAAAGGCTAGATTGGACTTTGCTAAAGAACATCTAAAAAAGCCAGCACAGTTCTGGAAAAACATTCTTTGGACAGATGAAACCAAGATCAACCTCTACCAGAATGATGGCAAGAAAAAAGTATGGAGAAGGCGAGGAAGAGCTCATTATCCAAAGCATACCACATCATCTGTAAAACACGGTGGAGGCAGTGTGATGGCTTGGGCGTGCATGGCTGCCAGTGGCACTGGGACACTAGTGTTTATTGATGATGTGACACAGGACAGAAGCAGCCGAATGAATTCTGAGGTGTTCAGAGACATACTGTCTGCTCAAATCCAGCTAAATGCAGTCAAATTGATTGGGCGGCGTTTCATGATACAGATGGACAATGACCCAAAACATACAGCCAAAGCAACCCAGGAGTTTATTAAAGCAAAGAAGTGGAAAATTCTTGAATGGCCAAGTCAGTCACCTGATCTTAACCCAATTGAGCATGCATTTCACTTGTTGAAGACTACACTTCGGACAGAAAGGCCCACAAACAAACAGCAACTGAAAGCCGCTGCAGTAAAGGCCTGGAAGAGCTTTAAAAAGGAGGAAACCCAGCATCTGGTGATGTGCATGAGCTCAAGACTTCAGGCTGTCATTGCCAGCAAAGGGTTTTCAACCAAGTATTAGAAATGAACATTTTATTTCCAGTTATTTAGTTTGTCCAATTACTTTTGAGCCCCTGAAATGAAGGGATTATGTTAAAAAAATGCTTTAGTTGCCTCACATTTTTATGCAATCGTTTTGTTCACCCCACTGAATTAAAGCTGAAAGTCTGCACTTCAACTGCATCTGAGTTGTTTCATTTAAAATTCATTGTGGTAATGTACAGAACCAAAATTAGAAAAAAGTTGTCTCTGTCCAAATATGTATGGACCTAACTGTATACTGATGGAAAAGAAATTCATCACTTTTCATTGAACTGAAATTTCAACCTTCGTGAAATAACAATAACCAAATTGTTCACTGCAAGTTAAAGGCAGAGAAAAAGATGAAAGGAACAAATTCAAACAAAGCTAGAGTCAAAAACAGGAAGTCCTACTAACATGCACCAGATGCCTAGCACTAATTGAAAATCTTTTATCAAAGCAATATCTTTTTGCCCTAAATTCAAACACTAACACACACTTCTAGAATTGTTTTTTTAAGTATCCACAATCATGGACCCCAGCAACTAACGGCACTTGCTTTTATAGTCTCGCACTGGTGACATCACAGCACTGGACAACAAAGAACTCGCAAACAGGCTGTCACATCACAACAGCATAGCAACAAAACAGCAGAAACCACTCGAAAAAAAATGTTTCAGAGAGTTTTCAATAAGACAAATTATGAAATAATAAAAATAAGAATACTTCAAGTTTTAGGAAGAACGAAGAAAATGAAAAAGATAATGAGATAGGTGTCAAAGGTACAAAATACATTTTTAAAAGGAGCATATTAAGTGTCAAAATATAACAGAAATAAGAAAAAAAATAAGGGCAGCACAGTGGTAGCGCTACTGCCTCGCAGTTAGGAGACCTGGTCCAAAGACATGCTGCAGGTTTGATGTATTGGCGATCCTAAATTGTCCCTAGTGTGTGTGTGTGTGTGTGTGTCCTGCGGTGGGCTGGCACCCTGCCTTGCACCTTGTGCTGGCTGGGATTGGCTCCAGCAGACCCCCGTGACCCTGTGTAAGGATATAGCAGGTTGGTGAATGACTGACTGACTGAGTAAAAAAGAAAGACAAAGGTGCAATAACAAAACAGGACAACAACTACAACTGTGCACATTATCAAGAGTCATCTTGCAGAGCTTCAATATACAGTATATTGTGTGTCTGAGCTTGCATGCTTGAAACCTCTGGTGCACAGAGTCAATAAGTCTGTATCTGTAGCTGTTGGGTGTTATCCCATTCAAAATTGTTTTACTTTGAATGTGATGGCAACTAAACCAAGGCAGATTTCCAGTTAGTCTATCGTGTACTTATCAAAGCTAAATTCCTCCCCTGCCTTCTCCCTGCATCCTCGATCGACTGCTAAACGCAGCAGTTTCTCCTGTTTGACAGCTGTCCTCTGAAATTTTGTAAAATTAATTTAAACGGAACTCTTAAAATAAAGAAGTCCTGCGTTTTACGAGTAGTTCTGTAAAAGCGATAGATTTACTACACCACAAATAAAAGGGTACATAGATTAACACACTACCTTTACAAGATTGATGGAATGCCGGTCCATGTTTTTAACTACGCACCGACTGGCGCGCTGCTGACGTACAAATTGTACGACGGAACTGAAACAAGCAGGCGTGCCGCGATTGGATAGCGCCTGAATGATTGACAGGAATACCGCCCAGCCTGTCGATGTTGCTGAGGTTACAGACACGCCCTCCTCTGAATGATGTGCTCTGCTCGCAGCTAGAGGAAAAAGCTAGCGGGTAGAACGAAGGTGTATGATGAACTGCTAAATTGAGAGTTCTACTACTGTACTGCTTTCTAAGAATTCTAATTTTCAAACATGATAGATTTTGACCTGCTTATTAAAAAGCCGATGTGCATTTTAATTCATTAGCTGTGCTTCAGAATTAACATTAAATGTTCAAGCAAGGCGGCACGGTGGCGTAGTGGGTAGCAATGCTGCCTCGCAGTTGAGAGACCTGGGGACCTGGGTTCGCTTCCAAGGTCCTCCCTGCGTGGAGTTTGCATGTTCTCCCCGTGTCTTCGTGGGTTTCCTCCGGGCACTCCGGTTTCCTCCCACAGTCCAAAGACATGCAGGTTAGGTGGATTGGCGATTCTACAATTGGCCGTAGTGTGTGCTTGGTGTGTGGGTGTGTTTGTATGTGTCCTGCGGTGGGTTGGCACCCTGCCCAGGATTGGTTCCTGCCTTGTGTTGGCTGGGATTGGCTCCAGCAGACCCCCGTGACCCTGTGTTCGGATTCAGCGGGTTGGAAAATGGATGGATGGATGTTCAAGCAAGTCCTTGATAAGTGATCATTTTTTATTACATTCAGTACATTCTTTTCTGGCTCAGTCGTGTCACGTCTTTTTTCTCAATATTTCCAGGGTGTTTGCCGGTTAACTACTTGTCTACTCTTGTGCTCTTCAGACAGAACAACTATCACGTCTTGCGAGTTGACTGACCTGCAGCCTTTACCCAGGCATGTTCATATGGGTCCAGATGGAGTATCGCCACGACTGCTGAAGGCCTGTGCGTTGGAGCTGGGGAGTCCTCTACAGCATATCTTCAACCTCAGCCTAGAACAGGGGAGAGTCCCGAGGCTTTGGAAAACATCTTGCATCACCCCAGTCCCAAAGGTTTCGCGTCCTGGTGAGCTGATTGACTTCAGGCCTGTCGCCATGACGACACATGTGATGAAGACCTTGGAGTGGCTGCTGCTTCACCACCTGAGGCCACAGGTCCGACACGCCCTAAACCCTCTGCAGTTCGCATACCAAGAGAAGGTGGGAGCGGAGGATGCCATCATCTACATGCTACACCGATCCATCTCCCACTTGGACAGAGGCAGTGGTGCAGTAAGAATTATGTTTCTGGACTTCTCTAGCGCCTTCAACACCATCCAACCTCTGCTCCTTAGGGACAAGCTGACAGAGATGGGAGTAGATTCATACCTGGTGGCGTATATCGTGAACTATCTTACAGACAGACCTCAGTATGTGCGTCTCGGGAACTGCAGGTCTGACATTGTGGTCAGTAGCACAGGAGCGCCGCATTGGGACTGTGCTTTCCCCGGTCCTGTTCAGCCTATATACATCAGACTTCCAATACAACTCGGAGTCCTGCCATGTGCAAAAGTTCGCTGATGACACTGCTATTGTGGGCTGCATCAGGAGTGGGCAGGAGGAGGAGTATAGGAACCTAATCAAGTACTTTGTTAAATGGTGCGACTCAAACCACCTACAACTGAACACCAGCAAAACCAAAGAGCTGGTGGTGGATTTTAGGAGGCCCAGGCCCCTCACGGACCCCGTGATTATCAGAGGTGACTGTGTGCAGAGGGTGCAGACCTGTAAATACCTGGGAGTGCAGCTGGATGATAAACTGGACTGGACTGCCAATACTGATGCTCTGTGCAAGAGAAGACAGAGCCGACTATACTTCCTTAGAAGGCTGGCGTCCTTCAACATCTGCAATAAGATGCTGCAGATGTTCTATCAGACGGTTGTGATGAGCACCCTCTTCTACGCGGTGGTGTGCTGGGGAGGCAGCATAAAGAAGAGGGACGCCTCACGCCTGGACAAACTGGTGAGGAAGGCAGGCTCTATTGTAGGCACGGAGCTGGACAGTTTGACATCTGTGGCGGAGCGACGGGCGCTGAGCAGGCTCCTGCCAATAATGGAGAATCCACCGCATCCAATGAACAGTATCATCTCCAGACAGAGGAGCAGCTTCAGCTATAGACTGCTGTCAATGTCCTGCTCCACTGACAGACTGAGGAGATCGTTCCTCCCCCACACTATGCGACTCTTCAATTCCACCCGGGGGGGTAAACGTTTACACAGTACAATGTTATTGAATGTTATACCTGCCTCGCACTCTACACCTTGCATTTTTTAACTTGCACTGCATTTTTATCACTCTTTAATTAATATTGTTTTTATCAGTATGCTGCTGCTGGAGTATGTAAATTTCCCCTTGGGGGTTAATAAAGTATCTATCTATCTATCTATCTATCTATCTATCTATCTATCTATCTATCTATCTATCTACAGTACATCCGGAAAGTATTCACAGCCCATCACTTTTTCCACATTTTGTTATGTTACAACCTTATTCCAAAATGGATTAAATTCATTTTTTTCCTCAGAATTCTACACACAACACCCCATAATGACAACGTGAAAAAAGTTTACTTGAGATTTTTGCAAATTTATTAAAAATAAAAAAATTGAGAAAGCACATGTACGTAAGTATTCACAGCCTTCGCCATGAAGCTCAAAATTGAGCTCAGGTGCATCCTGTTTCCCCTGATCATCCTTGAGATGTTTCTGCAGTTTCATTGGAGTCCACCTGTGGTAAATTCAGTTGATTGGACATGATTTGGAAAGGCACACACCTGTCTATATAAGGTCCCACAGTTGACAGTTCATGTCAGAGCACAAACCAAGTATGAAGTCAAAGGAAATGTCTGTAGACCTCCGAGACAGGATTGTCTCAAGGCACAAATACGGGGAAGGTTACAGAAAAATTCCTGCTGCTTTGAAGATCCCAATGAGCACAGTGGCCTCCATCATCCGTAAGTGGAAGAAGTTCGAAACCACCGGGACTCTTCCTAGAGCTGGCCTGCCATCTAAACTGAGCGATCGGGGGAGAAGGGCCTTAGTCATGGAGGTGACCAAGAACCCGATGGTCACTCTGTCAGAGCTCCAGAGCTCCTCTGTGGAGAGAGGAGAACCTTCCAGAAGGACAACCATCTCTGCAGCAATCCACCAATCAGGCCTGTACGGTACTCCTTAGTAAAAGGCACATGGCAGCCCACCTGGAGTTTGTCAAAAGGCACCTGAAGGACTCTCAGACCATGAGAAAGAAAATTCTCTGGTCTGATGAGACAAAGTTTGAACTCTTTGGTGTGAATGTCAGGCGTCACGTTTGGAGGAAACCAGGCACCGCTTATCACCAGGCCAATACCATCCCTATAGTGAAGTATGGTGGTGGCAGCATCATGCTGTGGGGATGTTTTTCAGCGGCAGGGACTGGGAGACTAGTCAGGATAAAGGGAAAGATGACTGCAGCAATGTACAGAGACATCCTGGATGAAAACCTGCTCCAGAGCGCTCTTGACCTCAGACTGGCGCGATGGTTCATCTTTCAGCAGGACAACGACCCTAAGCACACAGCCAAGATATCAAAGGAGTGGCTTCAGGACAACTCTGTGAATGTCCTTGAGTGGCCCAGACTTGAATCCGATTGAACATCTCTGGAGAGATCTTAAAATGGCCGTGCACCGACGCTTCCCATCCAACCTGATGGAGCTTGGGAGGTGCTGCAAAGAGGAATGGGCGAAACTGGCCAAGGATAGGTGTGCCAAGCTTGTGCCATCATATTCAAAAAGACTTGAGGCTATAATTGCTGCCAAAGGTGCATCGACAAATTATTGAGCAAAGGCTGTGAATACTTATGTACATGTGATTTCTCAGTTTTTTTTTATTTTTAATAAATTTGCAAAAACCTCAAGTAAACTTTTTTCATGTTGTCATTATGGGGTGTTGTGTGTAGAAAAATGAGGAAAAAATGAATTTATTCCATTTTGGAATAAGGCTGTAACATAACAAAATGTGGAAAAAGTGATGCGCTGTGAATACTTTCCGGATGCACTGTATATTTATATATATATATATATATATATATATATATATATATATATATATATATATATATATATATATAAATCATTCATTTTTTCCATAACAATAAAATGGAATTTGATCTGGTGATGCTGATACAAATGAAACATGTGCAACATAAGGATTCGAGATGGAGAATGACAGGAAATAATCAAGTTAGAAAATGTACGCATGGAGTAACATTCATTTGTGTTAGAGGATTGTGCAGGCACTGTAGTCCTCAATGGACTGAGTTCAGTAGGTAGGTTCTAGAACCTTCTCCATCCATTTCAGGGTTTTGGGGGCCGAAAGCTATTTACCAGGATGGGGCAAAAAGTTAAAAACAGGCTTGGACATGGCTCTAGTCCATCACAGGGACCACTTACGCTCACACACCCCATAGTCATATATAGCAACAATTTGCAATTACCAATTAGCTTAATCCAAATAAAATAAACAAATAAACTTTTGTAATTAGTTCCTTCTTTGCTTGAGCATGTCTGGCTGTTGTAATGTTTATGAAACAGCACTTGCAAAGCTGTTCAATTATGACAAATATTAGTGATAAACAGAAGTTAAAGGCCAGTTTTATTACAGGAGTGCCCAGGCTATTAGGTTAATGTGGCACTCCGATGGTAAACCTACTGGTTGACCAGATATTCAAAGTTCCAAACCTGGAGACTATGTAGTATGTCTGCTCACAAATAAAGCCTATCCTCATTTGTTTATTGCCTGCTTTATATCATCATCATTAGATATGTTACACAGATAAGTACTCCATCATTATACACAGAAGTTCAATATGGTGTCCCGCAGGACTCAGTACTGGGACATTTACTGTTTTCACTTTACATTCCTCCACTGGGATCTATCATTAGGAAACATAATGTTAATTTTCACTCGTATGCAGATGACACCCATTTATACCTTTCATTTAAATCAGATGAAGTTTCTCCGATGTTGTGTTTAATTAGTTGTGTTAGCAAATTAAAGGAGTGGATGAATGAGAACTACTTGTCTTTAAATACAGATAAAACAGAGATGTTAATTGTTGGAGGGAATGACGCTGATCATAACAATATTTTGTCATCATTTAACTCATTTGGAATCCCAATTAATTTTACTGAATCAGCCCGCAATCTAGGAGTTATCTTTGACTCTAGCATGTCATTTAAAGCACATATTACAAAGTTGTCTAAAACATGTTTCTTCCATCTTAAAAATGTTAGGAAATTAAGATGCTTTCTGAATAAACAGGATTCTGAGAAATTAATTCATGCATTTATCTCTAGTAGGATTGACTACTGCAATGCAGTGTTCACTGGATGTTCAAACTGTTCTTTATACAGCCTCCAGTTAATACAAAATGCGGCTGCAAGAATTATTACAAGAACAAGAAAATATGAACACATAACTCCAGTTCTTAAATCCTTACACTGGCTCCCGGTTAAGTTTAGGGCAGAATACAAAATCCTTCTTTTAACATATAAAGCATTAAATGGCCAAGGTCTGGCTTACTTGTCTGAACTTATCATGACTTACAAACCAGAGCGCACATTAAGATCTCAAGATGCTGGTCTGCTTATGATTCCAAGAATTAATAAAATAACAATGGGAGGTCGAGCTTTTAGTTACAGGGCCCCTAAACTGTGGAATGGTCTGCCTGCTACTATAAGAGATGCCCCTTCGGTCTCAGCTTTTAAATCCCGGCTGAAGACTTACTACTTCAGTTTAGCATATCCTGACTAGAGCTGCTGATTAACTGTACATACTGCATCTCTGTTGTTAGTCATTAACACTAAAACATAAGTAACATGATAGTTAGAATTGGATACTAACCCTCACCTATTCTGTTTCTCTTCTCGGTACTCAAATGTGGCACTTGGTGCCACGGCCCACCTGCCAAGTTGTTTTGCCTGCCTAAGGTAAAGTCATCAATGATGGAGGATCGCAGGAATCGTGAGAAAGAGGGGCCCTTTTATCGGATTGGCTGGCCCAACACTGTTTCAGCCGTGGAATGGCCAAATGGGGGAGGCAGCTTGATGGATGAGGTCTCCAGGAGTCTAAAATTAGCCAAATCTTATTATGTGATATCATCTACTGTTAAATTCTACTCCGTACTTCTAAAAAAATTTTAATTTTTTATTGAGGATTTGTTCTGTTCTGTGTATTGTATTGTATTGACCCCCTTCTTTTGACACCCACTGCACGCCCAACCTACCTGGAAAGGGGTCTCTCTTTGAACTGCCTTTCCCAAGGTTTCTTCCATTTTTCCCTACTAGGTTTTTTTTGGGAGTTTTTCCTTGTCTTTTTAGAGAGTCAAGGATGGGGGGCTGTCAAGAGGCAGGGCCTGTCAAAGCCCATTGTGGCACTTCTTGTGTGATTTTGGGCTATACAAAAATAAACTGTATTGTATTGTATTGTACATACATTATAATTCCACACAGTGATTGATGTTTAAACAAATAAATGACAGTGCTCTGTTTTTACATGGTTCTTGGTCCTCATTGCAATGCTGTTAAAATTTAGCACAAGTTCTTAATCATCCTTTCCCCTGTTACATCGAAGGAGGGTGAAGGGCACTGTTCTAAATATATTGTGAGGATGTTTGTTTCAACAGAGCCATGTTTTATTAGATGAGCAGCCTGTTAAATCTGGGACATTTTGATATTCTTCACTTATTTATCGGGACATATACCCTGAAATCAGGTTTGTTCCTGTCACTGTGATGTCTGGTCACCCTAGTAAATTATTCCTAACAGTTAAACAGTGAATCATTGCACTTTGCAGATAATGGTGCTATGAAGCTGGTTTAGTGCAAGGCTAATGCTGCATAAATGTTTATTTACTCTTGTGCATAACATTACAGGGTAAATTATTCATAGCTAGATAACCTTTTGTTTTCCTTATTTGTATTTTATACTTTTTTGATGATTAGACAATTAAGACAATTAAAGCTTTTAGTTGGAAGAATTAACTCAATGTTTTTCTAGTTACGTGAACTGAGTGACACATGGGCATATTTGTCCATCCATCCATCCATCAATCCATTATCCAACCCGCTATATCCTAACTACAGGGTCACGGGGGTCCGCTGAAGCCAATCTCAGCCAACACGGGGCGCAAGGCAGGAAACAAACCCCAGGCAGGGCGCCAGCCCACCACAGGGCATATTTGTCCATAAGAATATTATTCCAGGTTCTACCTCAGGCAGGCTAAGATAGGAATACAATGAATCACAGAACTAAATTGCAATCTCTAAAATTACTCTACAAGCATAAAAAAAATCACAATATTAATTATGACATCATGACCAAGGTATTGCTGTGGCCCATACTTAGTAAAGACAACATTATATCCAAACATCCAGTTTAATAACACACTCAGACATATTCATTGATTTAGTGCAAAGGACTGTAAGGCTGAGATATTAGGTTCAATCATTTCACTGCATGTGGATCAGTATTGCTATAAAATCTGATAATCTTGCTATTTTAACAGGCAAGAGACAAGACAGAATGGATAGGGTGCACTGGGTCTTTAAAGCTGTACATTTCAACCTGATATAGTAGATCAGACCCTCAGGGAGGAAATGGCATCCTAAGAGTTTAGAAATGGTGCATATCAGATTCCCTAGTTGCTTGTCCTTAGCACACATATCAGTATGTCTCATAATGATAGTTAAAACACTTTCAAGAAAGGACCTAAACTGTTTTCATGTGACTGTTATTTTTGCACTATCTCACCAAGCACTCAAATATCTTTTATGTATAATTATTTTGGTAGCACTTTAGAACAGCTTCTTTAAGGACTTTCTGTATTTCCCTTGTTGCTCAGTTACTCCTATATACCACATCTAAAGCCTTTGTTAAGGTCTTGATAATGACTAATAGATACACTTAGATAGTATCTGTTCTGAAGTGTCATCATTATAATTTGAGTAGAACACATAATAACAGGAATAGTAAGTTCTTTCAATTTTTTTAGGGTTATATACTATGCAAGTAACGTATGTTACCTTCTTTTATGGGCATTCATTATTTGAAACAAAAGGTGCTTGTGATAGTAACAATGAAAGGATTTTCATAATCATTTTAACATTAAAGCTTCAGAGAATTAATACCAATATTAATGAGATGCATTTGTATATGAAGATCAGTGAAATGGAAAGTTGAAAAAAAAATCTGTCCTTTTCATAGAAGCGATGTTATAAACCTTTTGCAGACTCAATTTATTGGGGATTTCACAGTTAGATGTGGCATAAGGTTTAACCAGTAAGGAAGGCTAGATAGATAGATAGATAGATAGATAGATAGATAGATAGATAGATAGATAGATAGATAGATAGATAGATAGATAGATAGATAGATAGATAGATAGATAGATAGATAGATAGATAGATAGATATTGTTTTAAAATCTCTTCATTAACTAAAAAATGAAAAATAGTAATATAAGATCACATTCTAACATGTTTTGCAGAATAAATGCATCACCAAAATGTACTTTCATGAAGTTTTACCATTTTTAAAACAAAACTCTCCCCGCCTCACACCTTGTGAAACATCGGTACTTTTCCAGTCCCTCCTCCTACACAAAACAAATAATAGAGCTTCATAAGAATACTCCACTGCAGGGAGTTTATGTTTTGTGTGTTTTACTCTCCCTTGTAAATCTCACTTTTTTATTTCTATACATTGTGTGGGGGTCAAATGAGTGCAGACAATGTCCCAGACCATCATTTCAGTAGTCCATATCTCAGAAAATGAAGGCAATGCACCAGAGAAGAAGAGCAAATGAAACACTAGAAATAGCGGAAGAGTATCATTTTCAAAATACTGAAAGAATGAGAGAGATTTGCCAGTCACAGCAGATCTGTCAGACGTTTGAAGATGGGACTGCTGCACTTGCACAAATGATGTCTGCCAATGTCAGCTTCAGTAGTATGTTATATATACTTTCAGAAATCATTCAAACTCAACTTTTCTAAGGTCTGTTAAAATTGCTAAAAAGAACCTTAAGGTTTTTAAATCTTTATTGTTCCAATACCCGCCATGATTTTCTGGGTGGAAATGGCAGTATCATACTGTAAGCTAGTGAGATTTTATTACTAGTATCCATATTTGTATTTGGCAACTGTGGTAAACCATTCACATTTGTTTGAGAACACTCTCTTTCTTATTTTAAAGTCATTTTATAATTCTCATCTATGACACAATGTTAATCTGCTCTTCAATGGAGAGTGCCCTCTCTACCTTCTCTACTTGTGTTTTTCATCACTAATTCTGTCACATGTCATAAACTCCTTGAGCTACTGTATTACAAGACTCATTGTGACCTGCATTTCTTTATAGATTTATTGCACTTTGGGACCACCATTTCCATTTTCTGTAGGCTCAGTTTTTACATAATATAACATTCTTGAAAGCTATCATGCTTCAGTAAGCTGACATCCTCACTGTTCATTGTACTGTCCATCTTTATGGGTATCCACTCAATTTCAGTTACACGTTTACTGTATGTTCAATTCTCCACACAAATTTGTGGCTGTAATGGCATGACCTCCAGGGCCAAATCTGACTTAAAAGGTGGATGATCCAGCCTTTTGAGACAAAAATACTCTGTCATTCATCAAGTTGCTGTATCTGCTATAAATCCCTTGATGTCTTTGTGTGCTGTTCATATTCTACAGGCATAACAGCTGTGGCAATTCTAAATCAGCAGAAATGAAATGCTTGATGTTTTTCTCAAATCAATATAATCAGAACACAGCACAACCTAATTAATTCATATCTGTTATTAATTTGTTAATCTCATTTTTTATGTTTTTACTATTCTAATTAATACAGACATTTTTATTGTTTGTGTTTGTGAAGAATGTTTCTTACATACTTAACAAAAAATAATTTATATAGCCAAGCACGAGGTATAAAATCCTAATCTGTGTATTTTTTTTTTTTGTTTCTTCTGTTTTGTTTCAATATAGTTAGTGCTTATACATGTTTTTGACTTAATGATCTAAAGTAAAAGTACTACTGAAAATAATACAACTTTCTCATATCTGCTTAATTACATTTGAATCATGGATAAGATAGAACCTACCCTAGAAGCATGAAAAGCAATAAGGCAATATTCCATCACTGAGGGCACTCATCCACACATTCCTACAGGGTCAAGCTATGATTGAATTAGCCTGTGTGATGGGTGGCCTCAGGCATTACCTGGCCGGGACACCAGCTGGATGGAAGGACCAGGTGAGAGAGCATCAGCGAGGCACTACCTCCCCTGGGACGCTAGAGGGCAGCCCTTCTAGGCAATGTGGCACCACGGATTACCGCAGGGCACAATAGGACTTGGAGTTTGGAACAACCCTGTTGTGTTCCGTGGGTGCCACCAGGGGGAGCGCTACAGTGGACTTCCACCACACCTGGGAGTGATTCCAGGTAATAATGATGAGCCACCTGGAGCACTCCCAGGAATAGAATAAAAAGAGCCACCTCACTCCATTCGGGGAGCCAGAGTCAGGAGGAAGTGAACAAAGCTAGCAGGGTGAGGAGTAGAGGCAGAGAGAAGAGAGAAGAAAAGACTGTGCTTTGTCTTGTGGACATTGTGCACTTGCGGGGAGCGAAGATAGCATTTCCCCACCTATAAATAAAGGTGTGCTGTGTGGCAATTTGTGTCCTGCCTGTCCGTGTCGGGGTTCGGGCAGCTGTATGTGCCCGGTGGTCCACACCTAACATAAACGTATATGGGATATACAAAGAAAAACCAGAATGCTCTGCTCAGAGACTGAAAGAATGTGCAAATTCAACACAGACAGTAAGCAGGCACAGGAACCTGAATCTGTGAGCCAATAGTGTCAACCGCTGCACCACTCTGCTATCCATCAATGATAATATTAATATATTTAATGATTTTAAATGTCTACCTAAAGACACTCATCAGACTAGCCATTTGTTTGTAACAGTAACCTCCACTGGTGGTTTAGATAAATTATATCAAAATTGCTACTTTCTGTTTTCTTCTGTTAAGGGGTGAGTATTTTCCCCCATTGAAGGTGTTCAAGAACCTCAAACTTTTGCTCATCAGTGGATTGATTAATGAATCAATCAGCAGCAGTGGCAGCAGTGTCGCTGACATTGTTAAGCTAAGTCCTTCGACAATGTCTTCAATTTACCAGTCATTCTATGTCCTTGTCTTTGCCTGTGATCAAAAGTCGGTAGTGGTGACAGAAAGAATGACTTGCTAGGCTCGCTCTGTGTGATATTGTGAGGAGCTCAAAAATATGGGAGAACCTTGGAGCAGATCTACTGCTTTTCTGGATTGAGAGGAGCCAGTTAATATGGCCTAGTCTGTCAGGTTTAGCATGGTGCTACCACAGCCCTCATTAGGATAGGCAGAGTGAATGTGAAGTGAAGTAAAGCATGACTTTCAATAGTAAAACTGTTTTGTATTATTTTGTTATTGCATTGTTCTTTAAATCATAGTTACAACACAGAAGTTTCCCCAACCAGTTTATTGAGTAATCTATCATTGGGTAGCCTGGCCTGATAGTTGTCAGTTTCTAGTGTCATCATGTCAAGGAATGGCCATCACCATCAAAGGACATTATCTGTCTTGAAATCAAATCAAATCAAATCAAAATTTATTTATAAAGCACAATTTTAAAACACCATAAGTGTAAACCAATGTGCTGTACAATAAAATCAAAAAATATCAATAATAAATCAGTAAACAAACAAAGTACAAAAATTACATAAATACTAAAACAAGTTAAAAAAAACAATTAGAAGACAAACAATTTACAGAAAAACAATGGATATGAAAAAAATTAATAAATTATTAATAAAATTGATACCAGAGTTACTCATATACAGTTAAAAACAATCGAAAACAAGTGTGTTTTAAGTCTTGATTTAAACATTTGAGTTGATGTTGCTGACCTAATTTCAATTGGCAGAGCATTCCATAACTTTGGTGCTAGTACTACAAAGGCACGATCACCCCTTGTCTTCATGTTAGATTTTGGCACAACCAACAATTGCTGTTGAGAGGAACATAAAGAGCAGACTGGTGTATATGGAACCAGCAACTCGGCCAGATAGGATGGGGCAACACCATTTAGCAACTTATAAACCAAAAGTAAAATTTTAAAATGAATCCTAAATTCAACTGGGAACCAATGAAGTGAGGCCAGAATTGGAGTAATGGACACAACTTGTCAGTTGGTCAGCAATGAACAAATACTCCACACAATGGAAATGAAGATGCCTAGATAGAGCATGGGAATCACACACCTGGAAAAGGTCCTAAATGAAGTTGTATGAGACAAGCCAGTGGCGCCCATCACCAAAAAAGATGCAAAAGACAAACTTTGATGGTGTGGGCATATATTGAAAAGTTGCCACAGCAGCAACATAGGAAGTGAAAGTTAGTGGATTAAGACCAAGCGGAAGGTTGAAGAGGTGGTGATATGACTGGCTGATATTAGACATGAAAGAAGTTAGCCTAAATCCCAAGGATGAGCTGAACCATGATAAATGAAGGGTGTTCAGCCGAAAGTCAGACCCAGCCCCATGTGTAAAATGTTAGAAAGAAGACTGATTCTTGTATGGTAGCTTCACACACAGCATTTAACAGAACATTCTCTATACTTAAATGATTTAGTCGATGTTTTATTTTAATCAAATTTGCGAGATAACATACAGAATTCTAGAAAAACTTCTTTAAAGAGTGAATATATCTGCCTGAATATGCCCTCCAAAAGAATTAAACCAGCAATTTCCGTAAAGTTCTAGTATTCTGTGTTGTGCATAAAAACCACAAATGGTGTTATTGTGTCTTGCAGAGTTAAATGCAGAAATGCCTCAAAGTAACCTACTTCTGTATCTTCTTCTTCTGTATCATACGGTTACTGTATGAGTGTTGTGTAGCTTTATGTCCTAGATCTGTGTAGCTCCCTATGGCATTTGCTGTTAACTGTGCTGCAGAAGTCCTTCTGGTGTCTGTTAGTGGCGCACTTCTTAAGTGTGCTGTCTTTTCATTTTTATTGCACTGTTCTGCTTTTGTATTTCACACAGTACTGTAATCTTGTTAGCCCTACAAAGCATCTTGTAAGGATGCTTGCTGTTAAAGACTGTAAAAAACAAAGATTAATTGATTTTCTTTGCTGTTATTTCCATTCTAGCAAAATATAAAACAAGTTAACAGCTTTTTCTTTTCTTCCTAGTATTTTCCATTATCTCCATGTAATTTTTCCTTTACCGCTCTTCTTTATTAGCCTCTTTTCTATTAATGGTATAAAAGACACTGCTCTCCATTTAACAGAACTCTATAAATTAAGCTTTTGAAAGTAAAGTTTAAAGAAACCTGGCATTTAGTCTCTGACAAGCAGAAAGTTTCTTAGTTATAACTATTATTTATGGGATACTTACACTTTTGCTTTTCTTCTCTTTCAGCATTTTTATTTTTTATTTGAGCTTTAAATGAACCAGCTGCAGTTTCTGCCTTATATTATGGGCTGCTAGACCTGAACTGTAAATGATGCAGCGTCTCCAAAGTTATTGATCGTCAGCTCATGAAATGCACAGGCTTTTTGCTAACCGCATTAGACCTTTGGGAACTCATTAATTTGCTTTGTTTGTATTTTTGTTGATTTTGATAGATTATCTTTATTCAGACAGAAGTAGTTTTATTCTTCACAAAAAATGGGCAAAGCTTAAGGTGATTTTGGGCAGACTAGTTTTAAGTTTAGACCTGATTTTTAGTTAAATTATTTGAAACAATGTTATTATGTATTCCATCGACTCCTTTCAGCTAACCTGTTGGGATGAAAAAAATTCAATAAAAATAACATATTTGTGTGTTCATTTCTGAATCCACTTAATCCGGTGCAAGGTTATGGAGGTAGCATCCAGCAGCATTGGGTGTGAGGCATTAACCAGTAGGGCACATTGATGAACAAATGCCCTCATAAACACACATTCAATTTAAAGTCACCAGTCAACATAACATCTTGTGATGCTGAAGGAAATCAAAGGCACCTGCAAGAAAACCCACATCAAGATGCAGAAAATACGCAAACCCTGCACAGACATTTATAGAGTCAGGATTTAAACTCTGGAGAGAGTGTTGCGAAAACTACTGTGGCAGCCAAAAATATCTATTCAATTTCCCATTTTCCTGTAATCCAGTTCAGGCTCATGGGGGAATGGTGCCAATACTGGTAGCTTTGAATACAAGGTGGAAAGCCAAATTAGGACTGAGCACTCATCGATCATACAACACATTCACAAACATTCTCTCCAACATACACATTCTCTGCTAGTAAAGTCAGTATGGCACTCCCAAAACAAATGTAATAATTCTGGAAGAATTACATGCAGTACGTGTAAAATTTGCCATGTCACACTTTGTGTGGCTTTTTGCATGAGATATTTAAAATACAGAAGGTGATACTGTAATGAAAAATATTTATTCCCATGATTCTTCACTAAGTAATATTTAATAAAAGGTTATTTGATACCTATTTTGCTCTTTTTGCAAAAGTTAACTATTCACCAAAAATCCACCAATACTCATTGAATAAATATATTGATCGTCTAATATGTCTACCTAAATGTATGGTAACTTATTTTTCATCCAACCTTTCATTTACTCAACAAGCATAACCTATTTTTTGTTGCATGCAGCTAGAGTGTATTCCAGTGGCTTCAGGTGCAGAGCAGGCACCAATCCTTTGTAGGCCATGCCCAACCATATTCATTTATACCAGGCCAATTTAGAGTCACCAATTAACCCAACATACAAGTGCCTGGATGAGGCATAAAAATGGAGTACCCAACTGAGGTACACACAAACATGCAGAAAACGTGCAAATGCCACATAGACATTGATAAGGCCAGAATTCAGAACCAGTCTCCTGGTGCTGGGAGGCAGCAGTCCTACCCAATATACCATTATGCTTTGTAATAGGTGCAATGCAACATAACACAAGTTGGAAATTTATTTTGCTATAAGTATACTGGAAAAATCTCAAACAGTTAGCTGGTTTTGTTATTATGGGTATTTTCTCTCATTATAATCATTGTGGGGTTTTTTGATATAGAAAAAATATCATCATCGTTATATGACTATTTTTTAAATTTGTGTTATCAAATTTGTTACATTGACATTAACACTTACATTTTATGACATGGTATTATACACATAGATATTGTGTACTCCCAAACTTTCATTTACATAATAAGTTTCATGTAAGATTGACCATTCATATTGTTAGAAAACAAAAGGTCAGTTATCTCTAAATTATTTAATGCCACCAAATAAGGTCACAACAAATAGAGAGAACTACATAGATTTTGTGAATGCTAAAAATGAAAACAGACCACTTATTATGTCAGACTAGTAAGCTGGCCTCAAAGAAGAAATAAAAAGTGTCTTGATGCTCTGAACCTCTCCCAGACTCTTTTGCCAGACAGAGCTTCCTTGCTATTCAGACTCCTCTGGACTGGAATCCCCCACTGCAAGTAACAAAGGCTCCCCATATAACGCCATCTGCATTCTGAGTGTTTTGAAGCTGGCAAGCAATCAGGGTGCCTAGCAACCCGCAACAACACAGTTGTATGGAACAGCAAAGGAATATTTTCAGGTTTGTCTTTGTTGGTGAAATATCTGGACATGATTTGTTGTTTTAGTGAACCTTATTTTATTATGTGTATGCATTTTGTTTTAGCTTTTAGTACTTTTATTCTTTTTATTCACGGCAATTAAAATGGTCTGCTTGCTGATCTGGTAGTTAGTTTATTAACTGCTAATTGATAAAATTAATTAACTGTATATCTTTGGACCCTTTGTACGAGCTATTTCAATGCAAAATTGATTTATTGGTCACAAAAATTGTAAAATAAAAAAAATTCTAAGAAGGTAAACATCAGGTTTTATGTTCATATTGCAATAATACTAATGTTGAATTATATTAATTACACTCATTCTATGTAATTATTTGGAAAAATAATCATATGTGGCCACAGAGTAACATACACTCAAATAGATTTTACCAGTTACTTATTATGAAAGAAATGTGTAATTCAGTGGTTTTTACCCCTGATCCTGAGAACTTGCAGGTGTTTTTGTTTTTTCCAGCTAGTGATAACTAGAAACCTGCAGACACACTTGGTGAAACCAGTCATTCTTCCACACAGCTTGTTTGTACTGTCATTCTGTTCTTTCATATTCCTACCAAAGAGGGTCTAAATTTTCTGAAAAGATTGATAAAATATGATACATAAATAAGATGCCATGCATAGGTGCACATGTGAAAAGGTTATCTTCTCCACTACTATATGTTGTTATTATTTGCAGCTTCTTGTTGTTCGGTGGCTGATTAACAAATAAAAAACAAAGAAGCTATTAACAGCTCATCATCTTAACAAGGACATGATACTAAAATGAAGCAAGAAGAGTAAAGTTTGAGTTCATAGTCTCATGTTGATAATTCCAAACATTTGTTGTCCCAGTTCAGCGCCTGCTGTGATGACTCATCTAAGGTGAATAGCTCTTCTTTAAGCCAGAACTTCAATCTGACAAAGGAACATTCTGAAAGCATTTCCCACCAGAGGTACCCAAAGACCCCAATAGGGCTATCCTCCAGAACTACAATTACCATGCAGCAATATGGGTGTCCAGATGGGAGCTACACTAGAAGAATGCTGCCACCCAGCATACTAGGACAGTCCCCCTCTGTCCTTGCATTATACCAGCCTCCTAAATGGGAAAGGGAACTGCCACCACCCCAGCCGAGATGCTCATCCATCTCTGGTATGCATCCACAATGGCCTCCGGCCAGGTAAGAAAACACTGTCATCCTAGCTGAGACGTCAGTTCATGCCTTTCGTCTATTACACTCATTACTATTCACTTTGACCATGACCAAATCAATTAACTGGCTTCAATGGAATATGTAAGCAATTGAAATGTACACTGATCTTGTAAATCTCCTTTGAATAAGCCAGATGACAAATACGCAATAATAAACATTATGGCATTTGTAATACCATATTAAGAATTCTAATTTTTTCTACACAAAGTATATACTGCTACAAAATATAGTATAGGATCTGAATCAGAATCAGAATCACTTGCTAGCATGTGAAACATACCAGAATTGATTTTGGTTAGGTGCAAAACATGGAATACAAGACATTACCAAGTCAATACAATACCATTTTAACCCATCATTTACCAGACACTGTGCAAACCACTATACAAACACAACAGTTTCTTGAATTAAGATATTTAAAAATTTCAATAGTACCCTCAAATAAATTAAACAAAATAATATAGATATCAAACAATACAAGTTGAGCAAGTATGAAGTATTACAAATAGGCAAGCAACACAGTTACCAGTTTTATGTTATTGTGCAAAAAACTCGTAGGAGTAAGCATATGTAAGTTTATTTTTAAGAACTGAATACTTTGAGTAAAGAAGCTGTGGAGATGGCATTTAGGTCAGGTCGTAATAGACCTGTACCTCCTCTATGATGGCAATTTATTGAACAGATGGCTGCTGGGGTGGGCGAAGTCAGCTGCAGTCTTTCTGGCAATGAACAGATCTTTTCATTTTGGGAGATAACAGCCAATGATTTTCTCAGCTGAACAAATCACATGCTGCAACTGACTCTTAGAAAGAATGGAGGCAGAAGGAAACCAAACATTGATGGAGGAGGTCACAATACACTCAGTGATGGCTGAGTAAAAATTTCAACCACATACACCTTGATATGATAAGCTTCTTAAGCTGGCGAAGGAAGAACAGTCTCTGCCTGGCAATCTTGATGATGGAGGTGATGTGCATGTCACATTTTAATGCAATAACGAAAGTAGTCCCAGGAATTTAAATGACTGAACCACAGACACAGTCTGGTCATTATTTTGCAAAGGTATACAGTTAGTGACTTGTCGATGGAAGTCAATCCTTATTTCCACTGTCTTAATAGCATTGAGCTCCAAGTTGTTACAAGAGCACCATTCTACAAGATGGCCCACCTCTTTTTGAAAGGAAGACACATCATTATTAGAAATGAGACCCACTACGATTGGGATTTTTACAGATTTGACCATGGGTCTAAAGTCATTTGTATAAAGTGAAAAAAGGAGGGGTGAAAGAACACTTATGAATGTAGTGCAGGCATAAATTAACTGTATCCTCCACTGAGGGGTTTACCCTATATGTGAACTGAAGTGGATCAAGGAAAGGCTCAGTGATGGACATTAGGCAAGAACGCATGAGATGTTTGAATACTTTCATAACCACTGAGATGAAAGCAATTGGCCTATACTCATTATGTTCAAAGATTTTATCTTTCTTGGGAACTGGAATGATAATGGATGCTTTAAAGCAGTCCAGAACTTTGCTCAGCTGCACCGAAGTATTAAATTTGTGAGTGAAGACATGTACTAACTGATCTGCACAATGTCTAAGAGTACCAGGGGCCTCATGTATAAACGGTGCGTACGCACAGAAATGTTGCGTGCTCCCGTTTCCACTCTCAAATCGCAATGTATAAAACCTAAACTTGGCGTAAAGCCACGCACATTTCCATGGTAACTCATACCTTAGCGTACGCAATTCCTCTGCTCGGTTTTGCAGACTGGCGGCACCCAGCGTCAAAGCAGTGCTACTGTTCCTGTGTGGTCACCCTTTCTTTCTTAGCTCCACATTCCTGACACGGCTTTATAAATACACTGAAACTAACTACATATTGTTTATTAGTGTAATGCATCTGATTGTAATTAACCTGCAGCAATATAATGGTCCAGGGAATAGCCATAGTATTCCAAATACCATAACTGCTTTAGCGGTGTAACTCTCACTGCATCTTCTTCTTCTTTCAGCTGCTCCCGTTAGGTGTTGCCACAGCAGATCATCTTTTTCCATATTACTCTCACAGCACCACTCGGAGTATTTATATCACTGTATCTGAGTGGGGAATCACAGCAGCAGCTGATCAGAAAGAGAATTATCGGTATACAGCATGAAGCAGACGCTGACTCAGCCACGGCAAAACACTTTAGAGACTACCCAGTACGGATTTCGTGGTTTAGAAAAAGTTTCATCCCAAGAACTCTAAACGTACTCAATCAGTCCATCAAGTGCTCCTTGTAGAACTGTTTACTTATAAGTACAATTACCTCACTGTAAACTTGCACTACAGTTATAATATTGCACAACCTGCGCCACTTTATAAAGCGCGTATTTACATATGATGACGGTATTCATTTTTAAGATGAAATGCTGCAAAATATGTTGATTATATTATACAGATAAAACGTGAACTTCATTTAAATAATCTGTATTGTTAATAATTAAACATGTGAGGACACGGTGCCGCAGCGCTAGCTAGTTCAGGGATTGTTCCTGCATTGCGTTGTATTCTTGCGCTGACGCGACACTGGAAAGATAGACGGATAGAATAATTAAACATGTACTACGAAGATATTTCAATGTTCCTTAAAAGTTTTGAAGAATCGGCGTTCTAAGCTTATGGCTTAACGTCTATTACAGAGCTGATTGTGTGGCGATTGGGTATTTGGAGAAAGAAAAGTAAGGACAGGAACTGGAGGTTAGTACGTTTGAAAGAGACAGTACTGCTGTGATAAATTATTTCATTGAAGGTCGCGCATGGCGCAGCAAGCCTCTTGCGTGAGACATGAACAAGCACTGCGCCACCGTGTTCCCATGTTTAATAACATGCTTTCATTCCTATCATCATGAAAAAGATATCACGTATACATCTCAGTATTTTAATTATTCAGAGAGCTGTAATATCACGAATGTAATGGATTATGTGTCCTGTTGGAGAAAGAGAAAGCCCATTTAAGAAGCAGGTAGTGATCCACACACAGAGCACAAAGAAGATCAAATACAGAACAAAGCATTTAACATGCTACTTTAGTTACAATGGGATTTGAGAAACTAGTAAATTAAACGATTTTAAGATGAAGTTTATGATGTTCTACTTTAATGGCAAAATAAACTACGTGATTAAAGTGGAAATGTCGAGATTAAAGTTGACATTTCGTGCTTTTTCCCCACTGTGTGCCTATTTTTTTGTCTGTACCCTAATAAGCTTTCATATGACACTCAGACGGTGGGCTACGACTCGCCTTTTCACGGCGACTTTGATATGTGATTTCTTTTTTATTTCGGGCACTGTGCGACTTTGTGAACTTGAGCTTTCGAGTTTCTCCGACACTCTGTCACTCGATCAGCTTCCTTTTGTTGATTATACCACTGTTTAAACCAACAAATAGTACGTTTTTCCTTTGCCTCCACTTGGTATTCGCTGAAATTCTTATATTTTCCTCCGTGCTTTTCCCATTGTTTTTTCTCAGAAGGCTAGTTATATTGATGTTGCATATTCAAAGAGGCGTAATTCTAGGAGGAGTTGGGGCGGGACAGAAGGCGCGTGCATGAGCGTTACTTTTCACGCTGATCGGGATTTATGTAGTGGAAGAACGTGAAAGTTTGCGTACGTACAGATTCCTGCATCTGGATTTTTCTGTGTGTACACACTTTCCCGCTTTTGTGCTTACGCCATGTTATAGTGTGAGTTCTACGCACGGCGTTATACATGAGGCCCCAGGTGAGAGTCCATCATGGCCAGCTACTTTCCTGATATTCTGTTACCTGAAAAGTATTTGTACCTCCTCTTGCCTCGCAGACAGTTTTGGGTGAAGCGGAGATGAATGACGGGGGGAAGGGAAGTTGAAGAAGATGAATTGGACTTCTATGGGGGGGGGGGGTGATATTGAAGTGATTATGTCCAACTGCCTTTATTTTGTATTTTATTCCTTCTAAATATTCCACAGGAAAGGTGAAACATAAATAATGCAATGTTTTGATTGACTTAAATTTTAAAAGTAATTAAGTCCACATCTTTACATAACATAATTGACAATATAAATTTGATTTTAAATATAACTGTTTATGGTAAAAAATGTTTTGATTTTATGTCTAAATCATAGGTGGGAATCATTGTTGTAGGCTGTTGTTCAACCATTTTTATAATTTATATATATATATATATATATATATATATATATATATATATATATATATATATATATTCATTGCATTTGTAGTGTGTGTCACAATCTGATTGTATGGGTGGTTACCTACCAGGTAACGCTTGTGGTTGGTCAGCAAGTCAGTTAACATCCGCCACGGTGCCCTCATTTCAGTTGCGAGAAGCAGATTATAGAATGGTTGAAATAGTTTAGACTACGAATGCAATGAATGTAATTACCCCGATCTACATGCTGTTAAATGAATAAACCACACGCCGTGGCGCAACATTAGAGGCTTCGCCTCTGGCGCTGACGTCCGAGGTTCAATTCCCCGAGAGGGGGGTGCAGTGAGTGTGTACGCATGATGAGCCCAGAATTAGGGCAAAACACTTGTTGCGTACTCTTTGCATTATTTGACAGTAAACTGTTTCAACCATTCTATAATCTGCTTCTCACAACTGAAATGAGGGCACCGTGGCGGATGTTAGCTGACTTGCTGACCAACCACAAGCGTTACCTGGTAGGTAACCACCCATACAATCAGATTGTGACACAGACTACGAATGCAATGAATGTAATTACCCCGATCTACATGCTGTCAAATGAATGAACCACACGCCGTGGCGCAACGTTAGAGGCTTCGCCGCTGACGTCCAAGGTTCAATTCCCCGAGAGGGGGGTGCAGTGAGTGTGTACGCCTGATGAGCCCAGAATGAGGGCGAAACACGTGTCGCGTACTCTTTGCATTATTTGGCAGTAAACTATTTCAACCATATATATATATATATATAAAAGCGAATGAAATCAGTTGCCAATTTTGTGCCTTTAGTGATAGTGTTCTCATGAACAGTGGGTTGCCTCATACAGTTTAGGTTCTAAATTTTCCTTGTGTAAGTAAAAATTTGTAATTCTATGCACGTATTCTTTTTAATGATAAACTGTATAAGAATTACTGTTGTGTAAATTTTCATTCACCCTTTCTTTTTATGCTATGCAGCTTGGGTATGCTGTAGATCTGAGCCTTTGCAAACAGCTTGAATATATTTTCCAGATATAGCCCAAAATGCGAATGTTACTATGAAAACAGTGATCTGTCTCACAGAAACTCCCCACACCAGGATTAGTGGAGTGAAAGTGAAGTAAAGTGAAGCAATAATGAATTGTTATTACTTTTTCTTATTATTTTGGTGGTAAAGTGCTTCTTCTTTTTATTTGGAAAGGGCACCCATTCGGTATAGGCTGTAGGACAGGCTACATGGTTCTTATTCTTTTTGGCTATAACATCATGAAGGTCTTGTTGTGCACAGACTAGTATAGTGAAGCATGGCTCAGACTCATTTGCAAGCATGTCAACTTCTATACTGACATACAAGAATAAGCAGTTATGCATTATAAACAATGTGTATGAATATCAAACCTTTCTTGTCATTTATTAATTTTTCAACCCAAAAGCATGTGTTTGTTGGACACTCAACCAATTTGCCCTCTGCGTTTATCATACTGTAAGTAAGAAACAAACCTGTTTTAGCGCTCAATTGCTCAAATGTGTGACGGAGTGAATCTTCACCTCCACTGTCAAACCTGCTTTACACTTTTCAGGGTCACTTCAGGGTAGCTGGTGTCTGTGTGGTTTTAGTGACTGAATAAAATAAGGATAAAATAAGAGGTGAATGAATGTGTGATTTATTTACTACAAATATATTATGGATTGAATATACAGTTAGGTCCATAAATATTTGGATGGAGACAACTTTTTTCTAATTTTGGTTCTGTTCATTACCACATTGAATTTTAAATGAAACAACTCAGATGCAGTTGAAGTGCAGACTTTCAGCTTTAATTCAGTGGGGTGAACAAAACGATTGCATAGAAATATGAGGCAACTAAAGCATTTTTTAACACAATCCCTTCATTTCAGGGGCTCAAAAGTAATTGGACAAATTAAATAACTGGAAATAAAATGTTCATTTCTAATACTTGGTTGAAAACCCTTTGCTGGCAATGACAGCCTGAAGTCTTGAACTCATGGACATCACCAGATGCTGGGTTTCCTCCTTTTTAATGCTCTGCCAGGCCTTTACTACAGCGGCTTATGGACCTAACTGTATGTTGTCACACGTGCGATTGGGAAATATCTGAAAGGCCTTAAGAATAATACTACCACACCAGACCAGGGGGTGGCGTGCTGCACTAGCTCTCTTTCTCAATCTTCTTGTTTCTTAGTTAGCCCAGATTTGAACAATAGGAGTGGAGCCTGCACCAGGTCAGTCCGGACCACGGGACGAACCCCCCATCCAGAAACTCGGCCACGGCACTCTACCACCTGGTCAGAATTCAGGTTCTGTTCCTGTTTCTTCTGGGCTTCCATCCTGCCGGCTATGCCACTGTCACAAAAACAGATCACACACATAAAAAGGTTTGGGGCAGCCACCCATATATTGTGCCTTCGCTGCAAATGGGTTTTAAATTGATCGAGATGATCACAGGTTTGAGTCCACAACAGAACTGAATATAATAGGAAAAGATGGCGGCTTTAAAGCCCGGGACCAGAAGTAAAGTCATCGGTACCGGAACTGGAAGTGACATTCTCTGGACTGGAAAGTGATGTCATCACTGGCGCCGAAAGTGACATTATCTATGGCACCGGGAAAGGAAGTGGCATCATCACTGGCACCAGAAAACCGGAAGTGACATCATCGCTGGCAACGGGACCTGGCGAGATTTCCTGTGGATGGTCTGTAGAAGATTGAGAAAGAGAGTTAATGCAGCTGGCCACCCCCTGGTCTGGCGTGGTAGTACTATTCTTAAGGCCTTTCAGCTGTTTCCCAATCGCATGTGTGTGACAATGTCTATATATTTATTGGCATGTGTAAGAGTGCAAGCAGAATTGGGGGGGTGGTTAAGAATTTTTCAAACTGATGTGATCCACTTTACGTTGCCTTTGATTACATCCCAATTTTCATAAAAGCACACATCTGAAGATTATACTGGACTTAGAAGCTGGAGGTAGACAGAATAAAGAAGAATGACATTAATGTATTGTAAATTCTAATACCAGGGTGTCAGTACAACGTAAGACTACCTTAATGCAGAATAATAACATCAAAATCCATTCATTTATTAGCAAACCTGTTAAATTCAGTTCAGGGTCAAGGGTGTGACAGGGAAATGGGAAATTATGTTTTAGATAATATTCTTGATATAAAAGTATAATTAAAGAAAATAGCTTGAAAATAAAACACTGCATTACTCAATAGATATAAATGTGCTTTTGGGGTTTGTTTTTAGTATGTGGATATACTTCAGATCTTGTCTAACATAGGTGGTTGGTTAGCATGTAGATTTTTTCTATTTCATCAACCCTGGTAAAAGTTCTTTTCAGGGTTATATTAAATACTAATCTTGATCTAGTACAAACTTTTTTTTTTATCTATATTTTAGTCCACTTTTAATAATACAATGTGAGCTGTGTATTATAGGATTTTTAGAGCTGAGTTCCCACAGGTGCCTTCTTTTACCATCAAGGTTTCCTGGAACATGCTTCAATTTGTGTAAGTGCAGGATTAAGAACATAATTATGTTATTTTTAGCCATATTACTGAGATCATCATTTTTGACCTCACCCAAGACTTAAGAGATCTAGGGAGAAGGACCAGTAATTCAATAGTGCAAAGCCTTGTTTTCTCTGCTATGTGCATTTTACTTAAAGATAATTGGAGGAATATAAAATTGTCAGACTTGTGACTCCTACTGACATAGTAAATACAGTAAAATATGAAAGCTGCTGTAGAAGATTGTCAGTTAGTGGGAAAACCCTGATCTGTGCCTAGTGTGCTGCCTGTTACAAAGACGTGAGAAATGGAGTGCTTTGATGAAGTTTGTAGGTGGGAAAGTGGGTAACCCACCCCATATACTCAGGACCAAAGGTTTTCTATATGTTTCTGTTTACGTTGTGCTTTGTGCTCACCTTTAATGCTTCCCCACCAGTTTATGTATTTTGACCCTAAATTTGTCTGCTCTAAGGGTGTATGTTTAAGAGTGAATGAGAGTGCTCTGGATAGACTGGCACACTGTCCAGAGAGGACTCCTGCTTTGTGCCACAGTGTTCCTGAGATGGACTTTGGCCACAGTGACCTTATAATTGGATTAAGCAATGTTGAAGGTAGATGGATATATAGAAGAGACAAAAAGGTGATCCTCTGACATATAATACAAAATTTTTTGTGTGTATTGTATGGTGTAAAATGTGTTTGGTTATTTGTTTCCAGCCTTTTGATGGTATACTGCATATCCATAATGGTGTTCTGTAATTTGACAGAGAAAATCAATATTGTTTCCTTTGTATCTCCTGTCTATAGGTCTGGCTGAAATGTTGTATCACTCTTTATACTATTTCTCTGTTGCTTTGTACATGAGCCATACCTACATACCTGTCTTAATTTTACTGTCTGGCTCTTCTGTGCCTGCTGTACTGGTTTTGTTTTTGTGGTGCTGGCTAACATATTGCATTGATTTTTGAATTACATTTTCCCTGGATGTTTCCAGCATTTATTTATATTGCAGTTTACTGTTAGATTTGTTTTAAATCATTTTCATATAAGATTTGGATGGTTCTGCGGTGGGTTGGCACCCTGCCCAGGATTGGTTCCTGCCTTGTGCCCTGTGTTGGCTGGGATTGGCTCCAGCAGACCCCCGTGACCCTGTGTTCGGATTCAGCGGGTTGGAAAATGGATGGATGGATGGATTTGCATGGTTTGTTCAGTGGAACTGTGTGCATAAAGTGAATTTTATAAATTGGTTAAAAGAGGTGGTCAGGCTGGTGGGGTGTTGTGGAGCAGGAGCAGACTAGTCACAGATGTATATGTATGTATGAAGATGAACCCAACTTTAGACATTTGATTATAGAAGGCGACTAAACTGGTAGTGTGGACAGCAGTCCTTGTCTTCTCAACAAAGCAGGGTATGATTGTACTGTCCTTCATTTAACCACAAAGGAAAAGGGAAAAAATTGATCTCAGTTTCGATTACAGAAAGAAAGATATGAAATACAATCAATAGATACAATAGATAGATAGTACTTTATTGATTATGTGCATTTTAGAAGCAACTGATATTAACAGATGGCAGGTAGTTGAAAGTGATTAGTCTATGTGTAACATATCTGGCTTCAGTAGCCATTAGTGGAGTAAATTCAGCATCTACTTCCTTCAAAAGTCAAAGAGATACGACATGGGTATTTCTGATTGGAAATGCCCCAGCCTATCACAGTTTATTAACTTATATGATATATAATTTCCTGTCATTTACTCAACCATTTTTATGTGCCTGCAAGGAGATATACACTGCTTTATCACCACACTGGTTTGACCACAGCTACCTAATGGTGAATCAAACCCATATTTGTCCTTAGAATAGCCTAAATTCACTTGAGTCTTGGGCTGAAAAGTGTAGCACAGGAATTATGACTGAGTTTATGTCAGATAGTTATTAGACATTAACTGTTGGTGAGTTTCAGTTCTAAACTGCTCATTTCATCTCTTTACACAGATGGATTGAGGTATGGTCAATGGGGAGGTCACTGCATTCACATTAATCTACTCCTATGTTCCTGGGATCATTCTGAGACTTTCTTAGCGTTTTAGCATGGAAGCACTATCAGGCTGAAAGGGTTCATTTATAAATGTGTACACTGCTTTCTTAATGCAAGTCATTTGATCAACAACAATATTAACACATTCAGTAACATTTAAATATGAATGAATTCAAAACAACCCTCACCACTGCAACACCATAACTGAATTTTGACACCCAACAAGATGGATCCATGGACTCAAGTGCTTTTTGCCAAATCTTGGGACCTCCTATTTTTAACTTCCTGTAACTGCAAGTTCTTTGTTTTTTATCTCTCGTAGCAGTGAACCTCCTGCATTAATGGCTGCCACACAACATCGGTGAGGGAGTTCTGCTTTCTGATTGGCTTCTTACAGCACCAGTGTTTTTTAACTGACTTTAGTCCATCTGCCCAAGTCATGTCAGCGTCTCTCCAATCCTCTTCATTTATAGCTTATTTCCAGCCAAAGGAGCCAATCTGTCTGCTGTTCATGGTCATGCCGACAAGCCTGCCACCCACCCTCATATTCAAAGTCATGTTAAATTTTTAATCTTGCCCATTCTCTTTCTACATTACCAATACCGCCTGTTGATATTTTCCTGTCTTACTGCCCTACTTTAAATAGCAGTGTTACCCATTTGTTAATGTCACTGATTGAGTAGTCAATGACATAGGATGTACACAAGGGCCTTATAAAATGACTGGTCAGAGCAGTTAATGTGTAAACCCAGCAGACCAATTTTGTGTATATTGCATATGTACAAACCAATATTAAATGTGCACAGTCCAGTAGGAGAAACATAAAAAAACAGTATATTTTAAAGTAAAATGTATGCATCATGGTCTCTTTGATGACATTTACTGGTGCAATCCTTTTCTTTATAGTTGTCCCATATGAAGAAACACTTCCCCAATGGCATAAATCACATGAGATGATGTATGGTACAGAGCCATCGGAACTCACACAGACACAGTATATACAACGATACAGTCTTTGTCACGCATGCACATCAGAGGATCACCTTCTGGCTCATCAGATGTATGTCCTACCACTCTGGGACAAGACGGGGGTGCCGTCATGGCGGAGCTCCTTCAAGCCTGACCTGCTCAGCCACGCAGTATTTATAAATCTGAGAAAGCTTCCTGTTTTTTGATGCCAATGTGCGTTTGTTTTGTTTTCTGTTGTTTTTGAATTATATGGGACAACATTTCATTTGGACCCGATCCTTACTCCCGCTCAACCGTAACTTACAGGCATAGTCTGGCATTTGACAGGAAGGAAATGTTGTGGGGTAGGTAGGAGATTTTGGAACTTACCAAATCATGTCTGTTCTTCTATTTTCAAAAATACTTAATTCAGTTCAGGATCAGAGACTGGAACCTATCACAGTAGCATTAAATGCAAGGCAAAAGTTAAACATTTATAAATAGGGTGACATATTAATCATTTACTTTGAAAAGTTTGTTATACATAATATTTAAATTTAGATTTTATTGGATTCAGAGGTGTAAAGGATACTCTCTTATTGCTTAATATTATGATTGGCTGTTCAATGTTCAATTCTCTGCTTTAGTAGTAGTTGACTGGACATGTACAGCTACACTTATCAGGTCTGGTGATGTTTCCAAGTACCCATGATGCAACAATAAAATCTGCAGTTGATAATTTAATAAATTTAATACATTTTTCAAATTTATCTCTTATTTATACTTTTTCTTTCTTTGTTTTGTAAATAACTTAGAACTCAATGCCTTCCCGTTTTAATTAATATTTCTTGCTCAGCCATCATCAAAGACCTTTTTAAAATCTAAATTAAGCATGTTGCAAGTTTTGCTTTTATCTACTACTCCACTTGCCTTTTCAAAAAAGTCTAAGGAATTGGTGTTCCATGAGCTTCCTCTCATAAATCCCATGCTGGCTAATATTTAATGTATTGTTTTCTTACTCTTCTAATTCATTTTTGATTATACTTTCCTTAGCTTTGCATGGGATAGAAGTTAGGGCTATTGGTCTGGAATTAGTGGAATATCCCTTCTTGTCAACTACAGTCATATTTGCAACTATCTAGTCATCAACTACTGGAATATCGGAATATGTCTAATAAAAGTTTTATAAACATCTTTCTCAACACCACTAATAAAAAAGCCCATCAGGCCCAGTGTTTTTTTAGTCTTCAATACATCTAGTGCCAGATGCACATCTAACATCTTTTAAAATATTGGAGTTTGTTTGGATGCCTGCCTGTGGTATTCCATTTACTGATTCTTTTACAAACACTTGAGTACAATATTTATTACATTTGTTCACCATTTGCTTATCATTTTCAATGATTTTCCCTGCCATGCTGATGAAAGAAGCAGACAACTACAGAAGTAGCAGGCTGAAAAACCAATGACGCCCTATGACATACTCAGCACTTTATCAGCACAAAGTGATAAGGACTTTGGCAGCAAGACTGCCTATACAGAATAACATCCTCTAGCACGAGGAAAGAGGCGATGATGACAGATATAAAAGAATGAGATTTTGTGTTAACAGCAAAATATTTGTGGTAGGAAAAATGGATCAAGAGGTGACATAGATACGTGCAGAAGAGGAGAACAGAAAAATGGACCAAGAGTGGATTACAGAAAGACAGAGGCAGAACATGTGAAAGAAAGTGCTGTGGACACCAGGAGAACATAAGCTGGAACTGATTCAACGTCCATTAAAAGGCAGCTGGTTCAGAGCAAGTTAAAGCCCTGTGAAGACATATAATTTAGGTTTGGTGATAAGGGCTTCTCAGGTAATGTCTAACATTACAGAATATGAGAGAAATTGAAGTTAAGAAAAGACGTTTATATGTTATTTTACACAAAAAAAACATTATTTTTATTCTTTTTGGGTATCTTTGAAAGAAGACACTTATAAGTTATTTGCATCAGCCAAATAATGCCACATATTTTAAAATCTCCATGAGAGAGACCACACTGTCAATAAAAGCAACGTGTATCAGTGGATGAGATGAGGCTCTCATTTCTCCTTAATTCTGCAGATACTTCAATCATTTTCCTGAAATTATTCTTTCTCACACTCAAGAGCCAGTCTTCCATCCATTCCTTCTCCACCGCCTTTAGCTCATGTCACCATAGTGCAGTGGTTCTCAAAGTTTGACCCACAGACCACAGGTAATCCATGAGTATGTGCCAGGTGGTCCAGAAGCTGATCTCACCATAATTCTTAGAAGATCTTTCTTGTGCCCAGTCTGACTTTCTTGCAGAAAATAACATCTTTTTCTTCAACATTACTCCTTTCTTCTCTGATTAGGTATGGTTGTAATGATTGCTGCCTCTCTTTTGACATTTCTTCAAACTCTCAGTCTCTGTCCCATCCAACCTACACTAACTCCTTCATTATGTGGGACTCTTTTTTTTAAATCTACCTTGCCATTCACCTCAAGAGCCAACCCCTAGGAACAGCAGTCCCTTAATTCAATGTAGATACTCTAGCGTGATACTTTTGATATATTAATTTTTTATGTCTGTGTACCACAATGATATCTACAAGGCTTTATTTACTGCATCATGGATCTTTGGCTGAAATATAAACCCAGCAAGGTACATCAAAGTTGCCCCAGGAATCACAAAGCCAGTAAGATCGGGCTGCGGATTACCACTGAAAAATGAAAAATTATACAAATTGGAAGTAGGATACAGGTTCAACAAGATGAGCTCGAGGAGGTCAACTGGTTTACTTATTTGGGCAGCATGATTAGCAAGGATGGGGATACAGAGGAAGAAGTACACTGTTGAATTGGGAAAGCATATGCAGTCTTTAAGAGGATGTGTCACATTTGGTTCTCAAAGTCCATTGCAATTAACATCAAGATTCACCTCTATAATAGCATCATTATACTCACAGCAATATATGCGTGTGGGACCTGGAAATCAACGGCCAGGATTAAACATCAGGTCAACGTGTTCAGATTCTCAACCATGTTACAACTGAGGAAGCGCTTCAACGAATTGGCCTGAAAAGTCTCCATTCCATCATCCCTCACTGTCAACTATGCTTCGTCAGGCATGTCTTTTGAATGGCTGCTAATCAGATCCCAAAAACAGCCATGACGTGGAAACCATCAGGTGGTTAGCAAGGGAAGGGATGACCACGAATAACCTGGCAAGAAATTGGCTGAAATATAAACCCAGCAAGGTACATCAATGTTGCCTTGTTGTCCTTGTTCAAAAACACTTTGAGAACCACTGCTATAGTGTGCTGTATAGACTTAAGAGAGTACCACTGAACAAAGCTGTTCATTAGGAAGAAGGCATGGATAAGTATTGGGGCTTTTGACTGTACTGTGACTTTGGTCGCAGGTTCATGAACCCTGTTATACTATCAACTTTCAGGGTGACGGCTATCCCAAAAAATGTCTTTATGTTATATGAATGTCTCTTATTACTTTGATCTTTTCATTATTTTTTATCATGCCAAAATTATAACCTGCATCACTTTAAACTTCTTTTGTTCATGACCATTTTAGAAAGTACTTTGTGACCGTGGATTCCTGCTATAAATGCTTTACAATGACTGTTACATTTCACAAACTGTTAGAGAAGTATAAAATTATTTGTAACATAACATAACATTTTCAAACCCTTTGATCTAATTCAGGGTTACCAGAGACTGGAGCCTATGTTAATATTACTGGGTGCAAGGCTGAAATGCTTGATATTATCTAGTGTATGTACATTTACAGTGTATAAGATATGAATAATTTATTGTCCTTCACAAAAGAGTGGTGGCTCTGAGACTAGGGATTGGCGCCAGCAATCAGAAGGTTGACAGTTCAAATCCCATAAACACCAGAAATGGCTTTATTCCGTTGGGCCCTTGAGCACGGCCCTTTACCTGCAGTTGCATTGTCCTGGGTATGACATTAACCTGCATCAGCCCTGCAAGCAGGTCCTCCAACTTGCAGGGAACACCTGAGGGTTGGTGACAGAATCGGCACTCCAGCCACCAGTGTTCCAGTGTGGTGCTGAGGTGTCACCCACTGCATTCGGGTCCCAATCCAGGTTGTTCGTCGTGTGGTGAGTGTGGCAACACGCTATCAGCACATGCTCCCAACCTCTTTTCACAACCTTGAAGTGATTTGTGTCGCATGTTGTGTTGCCAGTGTTCTGACATTTCAGCATACTTTGTCAGAATAGCATACCGGTAGAGCAAACTGATAGCCACACGGTGATATCTGTGGTCAGGTTTACTCAAACTGTATTTAAATAAAAGATGCATGGCAACAATAGTAATGATAATGTTCAACAACTTCCCTGACGTGTTGGATTTAATAAAAATAAGAAAACATTACATGTTTCTATTTGGAGCAGACACGCAACGTGCATGAAGTATCTTGCTGAACTCGCAAGAAACAACTTCAGAAAACTATAATAAAACTTCACTTTCAAACAGTACAACCACGTTTTTTATGAGTGAACTGCTCTCAAACTGTAGCTATATAACAAATGGACAGTTTCTGCGCATGCGCATTAGCCCACAGTATGCCATTCTGATAGGTATGCTGAAATGTCAGAACACCGGCGCTCCGTCCATTGATTGTTCCGGCCTTGCATCCGTTGTTTGCTGGGATAGGCTCCGCCTTGCCTGTAACCCTGCTTAAAATAAGTGGGTTTGGAAGATGGGTGTGATAGTGTTTGCTTTAAAAGCAACTACTGAGTTTTTTTATGTCAGGTAATGTAATGTTACTCCATTATATTATACAGTATTATACCAACTTGCATTGCATGACGTCTCCAAGAACAAATAATTATTAGAAAGAGTTAGCGAGAAAAAGTGAAAAACATAAAATACACAAAATCTCTTCAAACCAACCCAAATATTTTTCCTACCGACGCATTACAGTAAAAAGCAGGACTCGGTTATTCTACAGCCTCACCTGGAAATCAAGGACTTTATTAATGAAAGCACGACCTCCCACTCCTCCTCCATAGCTCTCTTTTTATTCAGTCTGACTACTGGGTTTAAAGTGACAAAGTCGAATAAGTTCTTTTATAATTGTAACCCGGTTTGATGTTGTACATTCTCAGGAACTGAATTAAAAAGAAATCTTCGAGCGCTTAGTTGATGTGCACCTGGCACACTTCACGCAGACTCTCCGCACCTTTCTCAGCCAATGAACGGACAGCGGACACACCAGATCACTTGTATCGTCAGTTAACATTTAAGCTATGGAGATCTAGAAACGACGTGTTATATATTATCCGCTGTTAATATCCGTGTAGACGGGTGCTCTCTGTCAGAGCAGAAAAATAAAACGCAAGGACGGGGACGGACTATCGAGTAGGATAGATCTGCCACCTGTCTGTTGGCGGGTGACCTCGCTGACTCTGCCCCTGGAGAATCAGATGCTGATATAATCGAGAAGAAGCCTTACTGTTTTCAAACACTTTAGCAGCGGTATGTCAGAGACGCAGCCAGACTGCTGGAGCGGCGCATTGACTTCAAAGCCGAAACAACTGAGCCACACTCTCCAGCGGTTGGTCTTGGGCGAGCTGCGGATGCGGGAGCGCTCGTAGTTCGTCTTTGTAGGCAAAGCCGCGGTCGCTAAGGTATCAGATCCGATTCGGCGTGATCTTATCAGCTTCATTTCCAGATCTGACTTCATAGATTGTACATTTTAAAACATTCTGGTGGCTGTTTCCAGGGAGCGAGGTGGGGAAGTATAGAAGATAAGCCGCGATACCGATAAGTTATTTGAATTGATGCGTTTGGTATGTATTTTAAATTGCATTCTAATTCAGATCGACTCCGTTTCATGAGATATTGTTATGAATAGCCTGCATTTCGACAAAAGTAAACTGCGAGAGACAACTATGTGTGCGCCTGTGTCTTGCCTGTGTGTATTAATTGCTTAAAGCTAATGGCGCTGAATAGAAAAGTGAAGTGAAGGGGCCATTAAACGAACAGTTGCATAATATGAAATCATCAATAAGTTGTATTCCTCATCAAACATTTGTTAAAAAGGCGATCACTTCGATTGTGCTAAATGTTGTGTATTCGATATTGCTGGGGGAGGGGGGCATCTGCAGGCTTTATGAGGTGTGTGCCGCTAACCTGGCTGTGATTTTTCGCACATGCCCTACCTAGCGTCACAAAGTAAGCATCCATCTGCGACACATGCTAGAGGGACGGTCTAGTCGTGTGTACCCTGCAGATCGCAGGCCTCCTTTTTCCTCACCGCATTGAGCCAATCGCTGCGCAGAAGTCTATTTTAAGCCGCATCAATGTGCCTGGTGGGTCTGAAAACGAAATAGCATTGAACTCTCACAATGCTTCTTTATTAATGTTGATTCAATAAGCTGGCGGCTGTAATTGGGTGCTGCTCTTCTCTCTTGGTGTTTCATTGATTGCTGGGAGTGCAAGGTGCCAAAGACTCACACACGTCTTGTTCTGGATTGCTTCCCTTTTCAGCTTGCAGATTGCTGTTGCCTGTTTTCGCTGTAGCGCCTTGCAGAGCAAATCGTCTGCTGGATTAACGCCCGAGTGCCGAGAATATAGATCAGCTAAAGCGGCCGAGAAGAGAGAGGGCTGTTTGTGGCCTGCGACAAGGCATCTGGTTCATGTTTCTGGATATTAATCGGAATCAAAGTGGATTACAAGGATGGGATGTGGTAACAGAGCGTTCAGAAAATACACTCTGCTCCTTTGGCTCACATCGCTACTGCTGCTGGTGACAGAAGGCAGGAGACCCAACAGGCAGCCCAAGTGCCCGCCATCGTGCACATGCACCAAAGATAATGCCCTCTGTGAAAACCTCAGATCGGTGCCTCGCAGCTTCCCCCCTGATGTGGTTTCCTTGTAAGTGTCATTTGAAATAAAAGAAAGCGCCTTGCCCGAATGTGTGCCGCACCTTAGGTGCAGGGGAGTGTTTTCACAGCAATCTGTGCTGCCGCCGCACCACAGCCGTTCGTATGTTTTGAAACACGCTTGCCATCATGATTTAAATTGAAAAGGCAGCACAGGCTGCCCTCCGTTGTCCAGTTCTACCCGTCCGAAAGCGCGCTGAGCTGGGCAGCAAGAATGGCATTGTGTTTAAAACTGCGAAACGCGCTGCATGCCAGTGGGCTTTGCTCGCCGGGGTGCATGCTAAACTCAGCTTTTTGAGGTGCTTTTCAAAACCAGTTTATAATTGATGTTTTTTCTTTTAAAGATCGTTTGTCAAATCTGGATTCGCCGAACTCCCAGAAGGAAGCTTCTTGCACAACCCATCACTGCAGCTCCTGTGAGATACCATTTTTTTTTCTTCTTTTCTTTATATTTTCTTGAAGTCAGCGTAGGGCGCCGAAGATGCGAGTGTCTTACACTGCACCAGATAGATCAATTGAAATTCATAGTTCACGAGCTTGCCTTCCTTTAGCAGATTTTCGTTATTACAGTTTTAATGTCCTTACAGTAAGGTGTACAACAAAGGATGCTTACATATTTATAAACTGAGGGATAAGTGTCATCTGTATGTTCTTAGCAGTCTTGACTCGCATTTCCATGTTTGGTGCTCTTCAAAGCAGTTTGTCTTTTTGTCTGTCTAGTTTATTTTATTTTTTGGTGGTTTTTCATCAGGCTATAATTAGAGGTAGCTCACAAGTATTTTGTCAAACTAAGCCTATGGCAGACTGGTGCCTCGCTGAGGTTTGGTTCCAGTCCACTGCCCCACACTGAAGGTACAAAATTTGCCTGAACTGGATTTTAGGAGTTTAGTAATGCATTAATAGCTCAGTTTTCATGACAGCATGGCTGCTTAGAGACAGGGTTCAAATCCCAACCTGGTCGCTGTCTGTGTGAAGTTTTTACATTCCCTGTATGTCCAGGTCAGATTTCCTTTCACATCCCAGTGGCATGCATTAGGCTGACGGGTAACTGTAAATTGGCCCAGTATAAGTGAATATGGGTGTTGGAACAAGGGGGCTTTGCAATTGACTGGTGTTCTGTTCCTGCCAGAATACGTTCTAGTCCCCTGTGAGTGTGAGCTGGATTAAGCAGATGGATTGTTAGGCACACAGTAAAATCTCCAGTGTTAATTTAACTCTTAGAAGTGTAAGTATGGCAGCATTGTTTTTCTATACTATACGAACTTCCAAGTTTTAATTTAAATCAGGAACTTTCATTGAGTTATTGAATGACTTAAAGTACATAATTTGGTGTAATGTTTTCAACCTAAGTGGCATGGTGCCGAAGTGGTAGTGCTGCTGCCTTGCAGTTAGGAGACCCAGGTTCGCTTCCCGGGTCCTCCCTGCGTGGAGTTTGCATGTTCTGTGTGGGTTTCCTCCGGGTGCTCCGGTTTCCTCCCACAGTCCAAAGACATGCAGGTTAGGTGCATTGGAGATCTTGTGTGCTGGGTGTGTGTGTGTGCCCTGCGGTGGGCTGGCACCCTGCCCGGGATTTCTTCATGCCTTGCGACCTGTGTTGGCTGGGATTGGTTCCTGTGACCCTGTGTTAGGATATAGCGGGTTGGATGATGGATGGGTGTTTTTAACCTATAGATCTTTGATTGGTGAGTGTATATATGTGTGCACAAGGTTTTCCAAAGATAGACTGGCATTCTGGTCAGGCTTTTGCTTTATACCCACTGGCTCTGGTGTAGCCTTAACTTCCTTGTAGCACTGTATTGAAAAATGTGAGCTCCAGAAATGGAATAATGCATACACACAGTACACAAAGTAGTTTCAGACATGAATATTGGAATACTTAATGGATGTATAGCTGCAGCCTTTAATGAATAAAAAATATATATCCAATTCAGTTCACTTTTCAAACTAGAAACTGTTGGATTTTTTGTTATATCAGATATTATAGTTTTGAATCCGGGCCAAGGATTGTTCTTTTTGGACTTCTCTCCCACCAGTTTCTTTTCACTGTCCCAAAGATATGCAGTAGGTTGATTGGTGATTCTAACTGAGTCCACAAACACCAGAACAGACCTGATGGCCTGGACCTCCATTAAATGAAAGAAAGAATGCTGAAGGGGACATTACTTGCACATCGATTACAACAAATGCAGTTAAGTGACAGATAGTTATTTACATAATCACACTGTAGACAAGTACTGGGCTGATAAATATTCTTTTGGTATTTGTCCTATATCTTTGTCTGTTTTTTTTTTTCTTTTTTTGGTACTGCTTTGTGTTGTCCGCATGCTTTCAAGTAACAATGAACGTTCTTATCATTATCAACTACTTGCCGTTAGTGTTCACACTTTGCAGGTTAGCGTATTTGTGACTCCATTTTGCACTGAAAAGATGAGCGTTAGAAAAAACAAAAATGATCCGTTCATCGAAAGCGAGTACTGAAAGTCTTGCTAATTGCATGATGACACACAGACTGAAAGCAACCAGTGACCAAAGGCGTCATCGAGGGCTTGACGAATGCATTGTTGGTTTGGCACAGCTATTGAACACTCACTAAACAAGCCATGAATTGTCATAAGTATTTAGTGGGACATTGAAGTTAAATTTAATTTTAATTGGTTGTGGAAACGTGGTCGAGTACGGGTGTGAATGTAAGGGTGCTCTATGACAGATTTGTGGTTCTGTATTTGCAGCCATTGCTGCAGAATCCCATCAACATGTACTGGAACAGGAGAAATATAAAATGGAATGAGACAGGTAAAACACAAGATTTTTGAATACTAATGGAACAAAATGGATGAAAAAATGCATTATGGGCTGCTAATCACTTGAAAAGGCCTCAGGTCTTTTGATGTTTAAAACAATCCTCTGGATGACACATAATTAGAAGCACTCCCAACCTAAGACACTTTCTACTGAATGTATTTCTCATTCAAACAAATAAAGCTTTTTTTGCAAAAATATTTATACTGGCATCAGCAAAAGCGAATGCCTAATGTGTCTGAACTTGATGAGCAAGATACAGCTGGTTCTTTCCACTGTGGATAAAAGATAACTTAAAAAAATGACATCATTCACCCTAATTATGAGTATGTTGCACCCAGCACTGACAGATGGTGTCCCTTTAATGATAAAAATATGACTTATGGCTCCACAGGAATGTTAGAATCTGCACACAACCTGCCGTGATAAGTTTTGAGTGCATGCGTCCATTTTCAAAAATAAATATATCGGCAAATGGTTTTGAATTTCAAAAATTATCCATTCGTAACTATCTTTCTGAAGTTAGATAGCTTGGAGCTGTTATTCTTTTGGTTCTTTTAATTACCGTAGTTGTAGAAGTAAAGAACAAAGTGAAATTGTTATTTTGTTTGTTAAATAAGCAAATTATTTCAGATTGGAAACTTCTTTGTAGATAAGATGCTGTAGACAGTTTATCAGATTGTTATGCAGGAAAAAAATGTGTGTGAAGCTAATGCATTCAAGTTTAATATGTGCCTCATCCTTTTTGTGGCTGCATGGAAAATGTTATAAATATTGTCACCAGTCGAATAAAGATTATCTGACTTTTAAACATGTATACGATAAACGTAACAGTTTCAATGTAATCAGAAGTCCTGCAATTGCACTCTCTAATTTATAAAACAACAAAACTGTCATTCCAGTATACACATTTATGGTAGCTAGGCCAGAAGAGCAATTATGTGATGTTATTTTGTTATCTTGACTTACTGATTTCGTGAAGTCTATCTGGCATGTAGTGCGATAGTTTCAAAACGTATGGAGAAAATACATTTTGTTGTGCTGTATTATTCATGCTAATGTACGTGCCAATGAGTTTATTATTGGGGGCCGAAGATTAAATATTTATAAAGCAACATTAACAAAAAAATAAAGTGAAGTGCTGTATGTACAAGAAACTGCAATGGACAGCATGATGCAGATGTTTGCTAAATGAGTTTGCAAATCCCGAAAAATAGCTGACTGTGAAATAGTCCATTCTGAAGCGTTTAGTAAGCAAGCTTAGCTAAATGAGCTTGCATCTCTCTAATGCTGAGCTCCCATCAAAAGTGAGCTGAGCAGCCCATTTTATCAATTGCTTTCTGCTTTCCTCAAAGAAGAGAACTTCTTTGTGAAACTCAAATAGCATGTACATTCACAACTTGAAATAGCTAAATTCATATATTGGGAATTTTTCATTTTCATATTGAACCAAAGAGTTGGATTCTGCTAGAATAAGCTGCAGCGACCAGCAAGTTTGTAAGGTAGAAAATGTGTCCTGAAAAAGAACAGAGTGATTTATTAATAATTAAATGGATTCTCAACCTCTTTCAACGTGAGTATTAGAATATAGCTAGCCGAAAAGCACTGCGTTGCCCGGGAGGAAAATAAAGTGTTTTTTTTTTTTTTTTTAATTGTTTGAGAAAAATATAATTAAAAAAACACAACTTTAACAATAAAAATAATTTAGCAAACAATGAAGACTCAATAATGTGCTTGTCTTGCGGTCTTGTTTGTATGTTATCGTACAGTTGATGCTCAGAACCGGCCAACTCTAGTTTCAAAAGCAAGAAGGGCGTGGTGTTGGTCAAACATAAAGAATGCTGGCAGTCACCTCCAGTTCGCCCTCTGGTGGTCGTTCCGAGTGTCAACTGGATGATAACATGCATACAAGACCACAAGAGGGGGTGGGTTAGGGTTAATTTCACCCTACAGTATTTTTAGTCGACCAATGAGAAACATGTGTACCAAGTTTCATGAAAATCACTCCAGCCATTCAGAAGTGATGCTGGAACATACATACATACATTGACTATATATCTATATATATATATATAGATTCAAAGAAACCAGAAAGCTGCAAGGGTATGAACCACAAGAATTTCACAAACCACAATGACCCTTTAGCACACCATAAGAGAGTTACATGTCCAGTCACTTCTTATTTTCAGTATCTGGTGTTGCTAGAGGATCATAGATAGGCCACGAAAATGACACACAGGGTATGAACCACAAGAATTTCACAAACCACAATGACCCTTTAGCACACCATAAGAGAGTTACTGTACATGTCCAGTCACTTATTTTCAATGTCTGGTGTTGCTAGAGGATCATAGCTAGGCCATGAAAATGACACACAGATGCACACCAAAGTGAATGCAGGTTTATCTACCTGACTCCAACTACATAATTTTTTGCATCTTGGAATTAAATGAAAGCATACATTCACATGCTGACCAAAAATGTTTAAAATTCCACAAATGAGAGGCAGGTTAAGATTGGGTTTGAATCTCAATCTGATTGCTACTCATATGGAGTTTGTATGTCTCCGTTAGTTTCCCTTCAGGTTCTCTGTCAATCCTTCCACACCCTAAAGACATGCACGTTAGGTTAACTGGTGACTCTAACTGGGCCTGTAGAAGTGAGTATGTGGTTGAACATACCCGTCAATTGCCAAATAAGCTTCAGCCCCTGCAACCCTGAACCCTGGATTTAAGTGGCTTGGCTGGAAGATGGATGTTTCACCAGGAAAATCTCATACACATCTACCCTGCACTCCCAACTAGGAGCTGCTGCTCTCTCTTGTTTGCCAGTGGAGATGTCACCTTTTGTTTCTTTCCTGCTTCACAAAGCATTTACTTCTGTCTATTACAATTGTGGGAGTTCATGCCAGAATACCTCACCTTGCTCTCACCTTGTAAATTAATTCAAAGGACTAGACAACTGGTATAGGTCTGCCACCAGGTAATGTTAGTAGGATGCCAGTGCTACCCTTTTGGTTTACCATGCCACCCCAAACAGCATCTCAGCATATCTGAAGCACTAACTGACCTTCCCCTGAACTGATATCCAAGGCCTCCTAGCTTGAATAAGCTTTCGAAGGCTGTTGACCTACAAAATGCTTTCGGAAAAACTTTCCCATCTTTAATTCACCTCCTTACTCTGGCATTACAAAGTCCCCAAAGTACTAAACTGTTGAAAGTGACGTGTCTGGCCTGAAGGAAACAAAAGTTAGGATACTTTAGAGCACTGACTAATTTACAACAAGGTCGTCCCCACCTTTTTTTAAAAGCTTAATTTTGTCCTTAGTACCTTTTTCAATTTGTTCTGTGCTAATTAGAACAAGCTACTTTTTATTGTTTGGAGTCAACCAAAGGGACTCAATGTACTACTTAATATAAGTGCAAACAAAAGTGTCCCTGACACTTTAAACACTATTTTTTCTCTATTACTTGACAGCATTTAAAATGTATAAAAATCGAATATCTGTTTAATGCAAAGTTTTCCGTATTGTATCTCCTCAATGTGTGAAGCAATCTTATCCCGGTCTCCATATAATGTGCTCTGGTCAAGCCATTTTAAACACATGCCCTCCTATTTAAATTCAGTGTTGAGAGAGGCTTTACCTGTGAGTAGAAGGAGTGGGATCATAACAGAATTAGGAAAGATACGGCATATTCACTAGTGGCAAAAAAAACAATCTTCAGATTTGAGATGGACTACCAGATTATGAAGTGGAGGTAATGACTTTATGCTCAGATTGCCCATGATCTTTCTTCATAGCTTTTTAAATAACTGTTATTTATATAACCTGATAATAGGTAGTTATGTAATGAATAAATATATACCAGAAAAATACACTTTGTGTAAAAGTGTATCATAAATAAATGAATCTGAAACATGGCATTCATACTTATTGCTTTAACTAATTAGGGTAGTGCAGAAGCCTCATCCTGGTTCAGTTCACAATTTGGGCGTAGTGTGGAGTGTGCTTGCTTTCTTTGTGTTTCTTCAAACAGTCCATACACCTGGGTTTAACATGGGTTGGCAATGTTCACTGTTACTGTGCATATGCACATGCTCAACGTGTGCTTCCACAGCAGACTGGCATCTTTTCCAGGGATATCTCTCACCTTGGGGAGACGGCAAGGAGCATTATATCCAGTGAGTGGCCTTCCACCCATCTTCTCAAAATGTCTTTTTTTAAGTCCATTCATTTTTCACAATCATGGTGTACATTAATTTGCTACAGGAAATTGTGTTCTAAACTGAAGCATGTCTTTTATAAATTTTAAAAATATGCTGCCAGTGTTTTTAATTTAAAATGGACTCCAAAGGGCACAAGTCCAAAAATAGAACAAAAGCAGTAACACTTATCAATTATATACACTTTGAGGTGCCAAAAGTTTAGATTTTATAGAACATGCCTCCCTCATTTCTGAGGTATGTTTATGACATAGCACAAAGATATTGAAAATAATATATTTTACCAGTGATTCTTGGCACTGTTTTTCCTGAGGTAGGTTTGCTTGTCTGTTCAAAGGTGGCTGTTGTGGGTAGAGTTTTCTTGTAATTTAGGAAGTAAAACATACTAAAGAGTCACAAAACCAGGCACTTGTGTCAAGCAGGTTATTGCAACATTGCCTTTCCACTAAGAACAAAGTGGGTATCCAGGATGTGAAAATAAACTGAAAAAACGTTTTCACAGTTTCTATTAACTCTATTCTAGTATTCATCACATTTGTTTTGCTTTCTGAATCCATGAATAAAATACTTGCCATTCTCCAATTTCAGATAATGAGTGCATGATGAAGTTACATGTTACAGTGACATCCAGTAACAAGACTGGCAATAAACATTGTTGACATTAACAACATGGCGACAGTCATGTAAAACTAGAACAAAACAGTGGTGCCCATGAGAAAAACCTACAACAAGATAGCGTGACGTAACTATTATAGCAATATAATATATCGAGATGTGTATATACCCTTAATAAATCTCAAAAAACAGTAAACAGGGATCCCAAAACTCAGTTTACAGCAAGTTTAGAGGCTGAATATATCATTGTCCTCATAATCGGGCATAAAATGACAGCACCATATATTTTAGCTCTTGTTTCCTAATGCCTTTACTTCCTCCATTGTCTGATGGAGCTTTGATTCTCCAATTGTTTTCACAAATGTTGAGTACACTGTGGAATCCATCCTAAATAGTTACATAACATTCTGGTATATGGAACCTGCTTAGTTCAAGGTCATAAACCACTGAAAATCATAGGTGGCATGAATCAGAACATCTATTGCATTTCCTGCTTCAGAAAGGATTAGTAACGACATTAGCCATATACACAGTTGCTTTTCTCACTCTACCCTTCTGACAAAAGGTACAGGACCATTCAGACTTACGGCAGTAGTTTCAGAGATCGGTTCAACCCACATGTTGTAAGTTTATCATACAGCTAGTCGTAATAACAAATTCTATATGTGTTTTTGTACAAGTATGTATGTGTGTGTGTATATATATATATATATATACTGTATATATATAATATATAGTGAAGATCAGCCCAGACTACAGACAGACACCAGGACACACAGAAGTCAAAACACACACTGTTTTTATTTCCCTCTTAGCACACAGCACAGTACCCTCAAATAGTCACAATCATTCAGTCTTTTCTTTTCTTCTCTTTTCCTTCTCTTCTGCCGCCCTCACTCCTCCACTCTCAAGCTCTGTCCTCCGCCTCCCGACTCTGCCTCCTCAAATGGAGTGTGGCGGCCCCTTTTATGTTGCACCTGGATGCACCCTGATGAACCCTGCAGCACTTCCTGGTGTGGTAGAAGTGCTGCAGTCCAGGGTTCTGGGATAGTCCAGGTGCCCCCCTGGTGGTGGCCACGGGCGCCAACAGGGTTGAGCTTCTAAGCCCCAGTTCCGTGTCCATATAAATGGTACTTAGTGTAGCAGCCAGCAGACTGAAGCCGTTATTAATTACATGGGCCCAAGTACCTACACTATACTGCAAGAGGACAGCATTTTCAGACAGAGTGGAGCCAGTCTCCCAATTGACTCCAAAACTCCCTACAAACATCCCTCCTATTCCACAGCTATCTACATAGTGCTATCCATGGGGTGCTTATCCTGTCCCACTGGTTATTTAAACAGGAGTGCAACAAAGGGTCTGGAAATCTGGTGTTCCAAGCAACCCTATGCATACATAGTAAGCTAAGTGGAGATAAAAAACAAACTTTGAAGGAGCCTGATGCCCCCCCCAACCCAAAACACAGGAGACTCTATGAAATAATAATAATAATAACAAAAGATTTATTACTATTTATAAAACGATTCTATCTTTTTGTTAGGAGAAAAAGTGCAAAGCATCACAGCAGTTCAGAGAGCCTTCAGGACAGCTTTAAAAAACAGAACAAGGCAGCGGCTTCAGTCATGATGCACTTTGAATTTTCTGCCTTTAAAAGACCTACATATTTTTTCTGCCTTTTGACTACAATTTCGTCATTTCCACTTTCTTTTGATGAAATATATGATTGCATGTCTCATACTACATTCTTTCTTCTTTGATCTCATAGAGGCATGGTGGTGCAGTGGTTGGCACTGATGCCACACTGCTCAGGTCACCTTTTTAGCCACAATAATCGGTCCAGTATAGTTGACAGACATTTCTCCCAACCCTCAGGGACACTTTAAAGATGATTACGCCATTATAATCCGGTCAAGTCTAGTTTAGTTAGTCCTTCCCCTTTGACTTCAATGCATTTCGCCGAAGTTCGGCAATATTCATAAACACTTCTGTGATTTCTCCAAATTGTGGCAAAGTGAACACCATGGAGATTGCTCATCACTTGTAGGGAGACGGGCAATGATGTGAAGAGCACTGCCAGACTTCTTTTAAATGGAAGAATCTCACCAAAGTATAACAACATGAATACGCTGTTTTGAAGCATTTGTGCAACGGCAAGACACTTTCTAACAATATTAGTTTAAAAAATGGACATATTTGGTACATTTGGATTTGCCAAAACAGGCAGTGTATTTTTTCACATTTATAAAAAATTCTTCACTTTAGAACACAATTTCCTATGGCAAATGAATCTGCAACATAATTATGAAAAAAATAACCTTGATTTGAAAAATATGGAACATATAGTCCCCAAAAAATCTAGAAAACAGCCATGCACATAGACTGCTAATGAAAAATGGGTAAAATTACAAATGTATTTTGCATAAATGAAACCTATAATGAATGTTCCAAGTGTGAAAATGGTGCAAGCAGTTTGTTCCCATTCAGCTTCTTGACTTGCCATTTTAGTTTTTATATGGAAACGTTTTTTGAACAACTTTTTATTAAAGACACACAAGATAACACATGGAAATCATCAGTCATTTGTCTAAAAATTACACACTTAAAGAGGCTTTGCTGTGTTCAAAGGTCCATTACGTCACAACCTCATCTGTAATCGCTGGGTCACACTCTATTATAAGAATAAACGTAAAGACTGAACTTGTAAGAACATGCGTGCGTTTCCTGCTCGAGTAACACCTCTGACAAGGGATTTAAATCTGCCGCACAAAACCCTGTAGAATTCTGCAGGATTTGTCATAGTTTCCATGCTTGACTTTCCTAAACAGATGACCATCCTCTTAAACGGGATCTATTTTTTTTTTTTATTGAGAGGCTTGCTTTCTTTGCTTCATATGGTATCTGCTGCATTTGGAAGTGTTAAAATCATGTGGAAACAAAAGTCAAGTTTGGCTTGGCAATAATGTTTTAGCAGGAAATAATTTCAGTCCAACGTGATTTATTAAATGAGCTCTAAAGCAATGAATTTGGAAATCTATTTGTAAAACCTATTTAATCCAATTCAGGGACACAGCCTGTTCTAGCAGCGTCAATCTGTTATGCCAGTTTAGAATTACACTCTTGTAATGAACAGAGAAGGAGAGAACATGGCTAATCCATACAAATAGTAACCAGGCCAGGGCTCAAACCTGAGACTCTGGCAGTGAGAGGTAGCAATGCTAACCACATCACCAATATGCCGTTCCTAAATGTAGATGTCAACATTTTTAAAAAGTGAGCAACAGTTTTTCACCTTGAATAATGATGAAGCATTTAAAGAGCTATTTAACAAAGTTAACACAATTGCAAAGGTGCCCTGGGTTAGCTTTTCAGTAAATACTATTTTTTTTTTCCCAAATCAGAGCATTATAAAAAGTATTCAACATTGTATTTATCATAATTTAACAAGGAGAACTCACAATTTTCATATCCTAACCTTGTGTGCATAGCCGTAAGTAATTCACACATACTCTGACCTTTCGTTCACTCTGTGCCCTTAAAAATAAAGTGCCTGGGTGGTCCTTCATGCCCGGGGTGGTCCTTTTGGTTCCTAAAAGACCCATCCACAAAGAGGTTCCAGAAAAAACTAGATCCATAATGGGCTCCACACAGTAAATAGATGGTAACAGATTTGTGAAATACCAATGGACTCCTGCTGCATACAATAACAGGCCAAGTCCAGGTTTTCTTAATTTTTAAGTGTCCTGCTAGGTAGCCTACCATACATTAAAGATTTCTGTTTTTTACATATTAGAAAGTCTTCAAAGCACAAAGAACCAGCTTCATCTGCAAAGAGCCCATCTAAAGTAATAGTTCTAAATGGAACCGCACAACCAAAAAAAGAACCATAATGTGCCATAAAAGGAACTGTTATTTTTAAGAGTGTAGATGGTGTGATTCAGATTATTTCAAGTTCCCTCCAGCATTAACCATCAATGGGTGCCCTAAAAATTCCTAGACATGCACCGCTATTTAACCAGCTTTCCACACATCACCGTACTTCATTGACTTGCCATCCCTCACACTCTTTCATTCAACACAATTCTAAACTGTGTGCACTGCTCTTAGTGTGGCATATTTTAGATTGGCTGCCATGTTGATCCACTACTGTTGAAGGCCATCAGAACAGACAAGCCCAAAAGCTGTAGAACCGTCCCGTATTTATGGTTGTGAAGATAGAGCAGATGAATCAATTGTCAACAGCAGTATGAAAACAATCATTGTGAATAACCGTTTCAAAATTCTACCAATGCAGGTAAGAGTAAAAGTTTAAATGTTAGAAGGTTTGTATTAAAAAGAGGATTGAGTTTTATATTACATTTCAGAAATAATAAGTTGTCTGTCTGTTATGATAACTCTATATACTTGGTAACAAAACTGTCTAAACAGTGTACATCTTAGTGCATATTAAAATATAAAGTGATTAACGCTTTCTTTAAATAGAGTATTAAAGTCCCAATAATAGCCAGTCACCGTTTAAAACAAAATATTTAAACATAAATAATGTGAGGAGGTTTTAATGCTTTTCAGGTCCTGTCTCTGTGCATTTCATTGCTTGTTTTGAATGTTCATACAGGTTACCAGCTGTTCTGGACACTTGCACCTCTATGTCACGCCATCATACTTCTTCTTGCATTAGCCCCTTGGATCTAACGAAAAGTACAATAAAAACAAAACTCCTCAAAACACATGTTTTTTGTTTTCAGAAAAGAGACAGAGCAAGTGAACCCTTTTTTTGGCACCCGCACTCCTACTCATTCGCTTTAGCTCTAAAATATTATTACAGCATGTATCTGGCGAGCCTTACTGCCAAGAATTCTAGATTCACTTTAGCTGTGTTTTAATAAAATCATCATTTGGAGGAAGTGGACTTGCAAGGATTTCAGAGAGGGAGAAAAACAAATGATTGCCATCAAACAAGCGATATATTGTTTTCTTCATCTCATAGCTTTAGTCTGTACTCTTTGATTGCACGACCAAACACTTATTGTGTTAAAGCAGGAAACGGATTAGTGCATTTTCAGACAATCTCGGATTTGAATTAATCATGGCTTTTCCATCTTAAAGACCCATTGAATCCCTCCGCTCCCCACATCACATATCAGCCTTTTTTGTGCTAAGGATTCCAACTGACTTCTAACACAACAAAGGGCCGACTGTCAATGACAGACATGGTTAGGAATGTCTTATTTCAGCTATGTAGTATCGCCACATTAGTTCAGACCGTTTATTAACTGTGGAGGCTAAAAAATTGCCACTCTGGGGTCTTTTAACTTCCCTGAGCCTTATTTTATAACTATGTGGTATATCCTGGATTCTGCCCGTTACACTTTTATCTTTTATATTTCGGGTAGTTTTGCATTGATCACAAAAATCACAAAAATTGCATCTTCCAACAAATCAGATCTTTTATGGCTTGATCTTCCAACCCGCTATATCCTAACACAGGGTCACGGGGGTCTGCTGGAGACAATCCCAGCCAGCACAGGGTGCAAGGCAGGAACAAACCCCTGGGCAGGGTGCCAGCCCACCACAGAGTACACACACACATACCAAGCACACACTAAGGACAATTTAGGATCGCCAATACACCTAACCTGTATGTCTTTGGACTATGGGAGGAAACCGGAGCACCAGGCAGAAACCCACACAGACACGTGGAGAACATGCAATGTTAGAATTACCAATTAACCCAACCAGCCCATTTCTGGGGATGTGAGAGGAAATCCCATGCAGACATGGGGAGAAGATGCAAACTCCATCATGACTGAGAGTATGTGAGATCTAATCCCAGGATGCTGGGTGCCTGGGGAGGCAGTGCTTTCCACTGTGCTGTCATTTCACCTTCAAATTCCAATGTATTGAAGAAAAGTTGAACGTTGACTAATTGTGCACATCTAACTTTTTTTTTTCAAAATCGTCTTTATTTTGATATTTGCCCTTCATCTATTTGCATATTATAATGTGCTACTGTGCCCAATTTATATTTTAGTGGCAAGGCAGAATGTTCTTCTGGCAAATTGGCAATATGGAAGAATTCCTCTGCTGTTTTAGTGTTCTTTTCAAAAAGTGAGTGAATAAATATGATTTATAAAGGTCATGCTAAAGAGTTGTGGTATAAATAGTGTTATTATGTTTCAGTAAAATATTTAATCCAGAAGATTTTATTGAAGAAGTTTAACATTCCATCTGTGTATTCCTTCTTTCATGACACTACTATAAATTATGTGCCAAGGCTGTTTTAGCAAATGCACCACTTGGCCCCCTCGCTTCTCATTCATGCAGTAAAGTTTAATAACTCACTAATTTATATACACCTTTGGGGTTTACAAGCTCATTTATTTAACAGTTTTGTTTAAGTAAAAATAACCTCAAGAGAGGAAGAATGATAATCAAAAAACACATGGCATATTTTCCAGAACAGCATCCATAGAACAATATCCCAGAGCAATATTATGGGTTTTGAAAAAAAGTGTGAACATTTCACGTTAGCCCCCGCGGCATGATTTTTCTCCTGCTGAGCTTTTGTAGGCTAATTCAGTAACTAAAAATAAGTTTTGTTTTGATGTGGTCAGACAAAGACACAGATGTAATTTTTGCTCTGAGGGTGTTGATGGAGAAGTACAGAGAAGGCCAGAAGGAGTTGCATTATGTCTTTGTGGACCTGGAAAAAGCATATGACAGGGTGCCTCAAGAGGAGTTGTCAAGTGGAGAAGAAGTGTACTGGTGCTGATATTTAAGAATAAGGGGGATGTGCAGGACTGTAGTACACTACAGGAGAATAAAATTGATGTGCCACAGCATGAAGTTATGGGAAAGAGTAGTGGAAGCTAGGTTAAAAAGTGAGGTGATGATTAGTGAGCAGCTGTATGGTTTCATGTCAAGAAAGAGCACCACAAATGCTATGTTTGTTCTGAGGATGTTGATGGAGAAGTATAGAGAAGGCCAGAAGGAGTTGCATTGCGTCTTTGTGGACCTGGAGAAAGCATATGACAGGGTGCTTCGTGATGAGCTGTGGTATTGTATGAGGAAATCGGGAGTGGCAGAGAAGTACGTAAGAGTTGTACAGGATATGTACGAGGGAAGTGTGACTGTGGTGAGGTCTGTGGTAGGAATGACAGATGCATTCAACATGGAGGTGGGATTACATCAGGGATCGGCTCTGAGCCCTTTCTTATTTGTAGTGGTGATGGACAGGTTGACAGATGAGATGATGATGGACTATGATGTTTGTTGATGACATTGTGATCTGTAGTGATAGTAGGGAGCAGGTTGAGGAGACCCTGGAGAGGTGAAGATATGCTCTAGAGAGGAGAGGAATGAAGGTCAGTAGGAACAAGACAGAATACATGTGTGTAAATGAGAGGGAGGTCAGAGGAATGGTGAGGATGCAAGGAGTAGAATTGGCGAAGGTGGATGAGTTTAAATACTTGGGATCAGCAGTACAGAGTAACGGGGATTGTGGAAGAGAGGTGAAAAAGAGAGTGCAGGCAGGGTGGAATGGGTGGAGAAGAGTGTCAGGAGTGATATGTGACAGACGAGTATCAGCAAGAGTGAAAGGGAAGATCTACAGGACAGTAGTGAGAACAGCTTTGTTATACGTGTTGGAGATGGTGGCACTGACCAGAAAGCAGGAGACAGAGCTGGGGGTGGCTTAGATTTGTACTGGGTGTGACAGGGGTGGATGGGATTAGAAATAAGTACATTACATTACTTTTTTTTTTTTTTTTTACTCTGTACGTAAAGCGACCTTGGGTTTGTGAAAGGCCCTCTATAAATGCAACTTATTATTATTATTATTACATTAGAGGGTCAGCTCAGGTTGGATGGTCCGTAGACAGTTAGAGAGGTGAGATTGCGTTGGTTTGGACATGTGCAGTGGAGAGACACTGGGTATATTGGGAAAAGGATGTTAAGGATAGAGCTGCCAGGCAAGAGGAAAAGAGGAAAGCCTAAGGGGAGGTTTATGGATGTGGTGAGAGAGGACATGCAGGTGATGGGTGTAACAGAACAAGATGTAGAGGACAGGAAGATTTAGAACAAGATGATCCACTGAGGCAACCCCTAATGGGAGCAGCTGAAAGAAGAAGATAAACCTAATGTTGTTCTAACTATACCTGTTCAAGATTAGCTTCATAGCGTCATGTCCATGCTGTGTAGTTAGCACTCCTGTGTGTTTGGGGCCTTCCTCATTGCATATGGCCAGTTACAAGATTGGAAACCACAAATAAAGCATAGGACAAAAGCCTGAAAAAAGGTCAAAAATAAAGGAAAACACTTTCTTACCTGAAAAAGGAAAGGCCCAGAGCAAGAAGGATATAATAAAGGCAGCCAGCAATACCAAAATATAAAATGCAAATCAAGGACTAAATAAACACTAAACAAACAAAAGATATCCAACAAGACAAAACTGAAAACAGCAAACATGAAGGACATTCACAGATTATGGATGCAAAATGCTTGAGCACATGGTAAGTGATACTCTTTTTCTGTTATTAGCAGTACATTCACATTACAAGCCTCATTGCTCAATTCTGATTTTTTTTACTCAGATCGGATTTGCCTATCTTTATTGTTCACATTCATAAGTACAAGTGATCTGTATCTAACTGTAATGTGAATGCATCTGTCCTCCAAAACAACACACATGCGCACATTGATATGTTTGTGCACAAGTTATCTGTGTCATCAACAATACAAAACGTCATATATGTAAGATAAGTCATGGTACGAAACCGACAAAATGGACTTGCTAGAAGCTAGTGTGTGCATCACATTTTACACTGATGGATGGCAAACATTTTGCCACCTGTACGTGATTAGGTCGAGAAGGTGAAAAAAGCCAGACAGCTAGCATTTGCTGTTTCTGCAGCTATTGCTGGCACTGCCGAACCAAGGGATGTGTGGATACAAGAAACGACACAGCTGTTTGTTGCTTTGCTGTGTTGCTGGTGCTGGCTGATAACGACAGTGCTCGGCCCATGCGTATAGACAAAAAAACAAATAAATTCTGATCTTACCATTCTCATTCATGTTCCATGGCCACGAGTTGGATATGTTTTTGATCCAAGACCATAAAAGTGATTTCTGTGTCCACTCAGCCCTGAAAATTAAGATATGTGTCACATTAAGGCAAAAAACTGGATTTGAGTCCCGTCATCCTGGTAATATAAACATAGTCTTAATACCACCTACTGTGTGACTGCTGTGCTAAAGATTTTTACAAATAGCAAGACAAAAATTGCAGGCAGAGGACAGGTCAAGAGCAGAATTCACGGTAATGCCTCAGAAATAGGAAGAAAGTAATAGAACAGAAGGCAAAGCTCTTGTGATAATTTAGAGACTAGAAATCTTCTTTTCTGTGGTCTTGCATCCATGTAATCATCTAGTGTGCCCTTAGACTAGTTGGATTCCTGCTTTGTGCCTGTTGCTGAACTTGAAACAGGCTCCAGCTACTGGATACCTTGCATTAGATTGGGATGTTTCTATGTATGATTTTTTTTTTCTTTGTGATCAACTTTTTATTCAGCAAAAACAAAGTGACAGAAATAAACTGACATATTACAAAGTAACCCAACCCACCCACTCCCACCCTCTCCCAGCCAGCCTGTGCCAAGGAATTGTTTAAAAAAAGAAATCACGGAGTTGCTAAGATTTAAACAATTGAGCCACTGCAGACCAGGATTCAATTGCATTACTGGAAACACCATTAATCCATTATGCGGACAACTCCAAATGTATTAAATTGTAGAAAGAAGACTGCCAGTTGTCAACAATGACGAATTCAGGGTTTCTATGTATGATTTGTGAAATTAATATTTCTCACTTTTGATTGCCATCATTCAGTGTAAATATTTTCCTTTTAAAAGCTGAATCACTTTATGCATTATGTACAAGTCAGGCTAAGCTTTTTTATTATTTTGAGAAAATGTTCCTCCAAAGCAGTGAAATGGTGATACAGTGGTTTGCCCTGATGCCTTATTGTTCCAGCACCTTGGATTCAGATCCTACGGTCATTCATTTTGGGTGTGCATTTTATCATTTTTTTCCAATGTCTATACAGGTTTTCCTCCCACTTCCCCAAAAAGTGGTTCCTTGGCTGGCTGGTGATTCTATGTGTGAGTGCAGGTGACCAGTGGCCCAGTAATTTACTTGGTAGCTGATTTGCACACAATGCTGCCAGAATAAGCTACAGCATTATATGGTAGACTAGCCATCCCCTGCGGCTTTGCCTGCATATTAGTGAAACAGGACAGTGAGGAGAGCCCTGCCCAGCTCTCTACTCCTGACGTCACTCTTCTCCCTCTCCTCAGCCCGCAGCCTCTGTCTCAGATTAGCGCAAATATATCACTTCTGCAAGTGAACTATGATTCTTAGCGCAATGAGAGAAGTCACAAAATCGACCGGAGTGTTCAAGCAAATTATAGAAAAAAAAGATCTAAATCCATTAAGTAGTTCTCTCGTTCGCTAACTAAGCGGAGTTAAGGTTATGCCCTGAGGCAGACGCATGAGTGAGGAGGGCCACCCTCCCCTCCCCGCAGCCCGATGAGTCTCTCTCGGAATTTCGCTAATAAATTGGTGCCGCAAGTGAACTATGATACTTAGCGCGATGTGAAAGTCGCAAAATCAACGTAATGTTCAAGCAAATTATAGAAAAAACCCAATCTAAATCCGCGTTAAGTAGTTCTCTTGTGAAAAGCAGACAGACATACAAACGGGTCCAAAAAACTATAAGAAATTTTGCGCTTAGACCACAGAATTTTTAAAACCATTTCTTAGCAAGCACCTATGGGCCAAGGGTAACCTACATTCCAAATATCAAGTCCTCGTGGTTCAGGAGATTTGGTGATGAGTGGTATTTGGCTTTTATAGATATAGAAGATTAAGCAGGTCTGAGAATGTTGTGCTACTCATACTCCTCAGGTCTTTGAACAGACCTGCAGTAGGTCAGAGGTCTACTATCTGGATCTTTTTATAACAAATGTGTGTATGGATTTGACTTTGATTAAATCTGTTTATGCTGAACACAATAGCTACCTTTTTTACAAAAATATACAGTGCAAAACAAACCTCTTAATAAATGGCATGTATACTTATAAAACAAATTGTGAAATTAATTAAGCAACTATGTAATTATTAAAATATTTTAGCATATTTTTGCTGTGATTAATCATAAGTATTTGCATTTCTGGACAAGCTGAAATCAAACCCTAAATAAGGCTTTTCAATTAAATGAATTAGTCATTTTTAACATCTTGCTTTGAAATAAATTGGTGAGATTTCATTTAACATTTGTTTAGTTTGTTGTCTGTTAAATTAATTAATTTATTTATTTTCTTAATTTAATTATTGTTTTAATTAAACCTGTTAATTAAGTTGTAGAGTTTTGGGAGGATTCTGGGGGTTTGGCTTTCACATCCTAGGAACTAATTGTACAGTACACCCTTTAGTTCATTAATTTGAGATTTTGTGAGATGTTATTTGCCTATTTTTTCGTAACTAAAACAAAAAGAAGTATACCTAAGTAAGTGACCAGTAGAGTGGTTAATGTCACACCATTTGAAATTCCATATCAAAAGACTCCACTTTTGGTGTTTATATCATTAAATGTTTTTTATTGTGAATCACAAGCGCCTGCTGATTATTGAAGGGACCTTCAGTCACCTCCTCCAAGCAGTGCCATTAACCTTGAGTTGTCCCCTTTGTTCCCTTCTGAGTTGTAGTTGAAGTCTTTTTGACCTTTTTGATTATTTTCATTCTGATTTTTATTTTTAGCTGTATTATTTAGAACTTTGGTGCGTTTTTTTTTTTAATTTTAGATTCTAGGAATTGTTATTGTTAATTATTTTCTGTTTTGGGGGAAGTTTATATTTTTAAAATTTATTCTTTTATTTTTCGGTTATATTTTTGAATTGAGTACAAGTATGCAGCACTTAACATCCACAATACAGTCTGTGAAGTAGAACGTTCTGCGATTTGGATGTTGTGTGAACACCATATTATATGTAGTACTTTATTATGTATGTAGTAGTATACTAGTAATATATTATGTAGTATATTATGTGTAGTAGCAAAGGTATATAGGATACTGTAGTGTACATGTTTTCACTAAATACAGATAGATGACGCTGCAACTTTCCAGAGGTGCACAATACGTGAGATTGGAAGCTGCTGCCACTTATGAGTTGATGCATACATTGTTATACCGTCAACTTTTTATTTGTCAGTAGGGAAAGATCACATCAAAATAACAATAGAAAGTACATTACAGCACTGGCAGCTCAATTGGTTTCTATACAAGAGACATGAGATACATGTGTCGCATGCAGAAAGCTGTTGTGTTCACTTTGCTTGGTTATGTCTGTTACACTCCATTCTCTGATCAGTATTTATTATAACGTTATAGGACCACAGATGTATATACAGTCAGATTTTGCCAAAATGGACGTTATGCAAATTTTTCTTGAATTTGTGTTTCGGATTTATTTTTGCCAATAAATTAAATAATTCAAAGTATTGTTTCGGGACCAGGGTTTTTTTTAACAGTTTCCCTTTCCACATGTGTCTATTTTATAATACAAAAAATACTGATACAGAGTATACTTATATTTGTTTGCACAATATATTCTTATTCTAAAATAACATAGTGGACTGATGAAGTCTACAGGTTTGGCTGCCTCAATGAAATCATCGTTGTTTTTAGCATGAAGTGATAATCAAATAGGAGGCATAGGAGTGTACTCATGCAGTTGGTAGAAAAGTTTGATATTATCTTTAAACTGTTTGATTTCGCTTAAAATGTGAAGTTCTTCTTCATTCTTATTAATTGGCCAACAGAAATCACAATCCCATAATGGCTCTGATGGTACTAGGAGAGAGTTATGAGGTATCACATCCAGTTTATTATTTATAGGCACCATCTTCAGATCATGATGGGTTAGGTTATAGTAAAAGCAAAAAAAGTAAGGTTACTATAAAGTAAAGTTTTTATCCTTTTGACCCAGACACTGCTCTCTGTCCCTTGTCCCACCTTTTGACGATGACTGGTCATTTGATTGCATTTGGTTTTGGTACAATTTAAGCGTGGTCTTGAATCGAAATGCAAAATATGCAAGCTGCTGCTAAGCAAAATGCAAATTATTTGATTTGCTTTTAATTATGATACGTGATTTATGAACATGAATGAAAATTCAATACACTTTTTGCATTTTAAAACTACATAAATATTGAGTGGTGTACTGAAAAGCAATCAATCACTTGGTCAATGTTTTTAATTATGACACAAAAAAACCATGCCATAATTAAATGTACCGCATACTTTTATATATACATATACTGTATTGTTATTTCTTTAATGCTTTCGGTGATTCCAACACCATTTTTGTTTATTTTCATGGTGACAGTTGTGTTGTTTGTGCCGTGTTTTAATGGCAGTACTGCATGTGGCAATATAGTAAGGGTCCAAGATGATACAAGTCACGTTAATGTCCACACTTTTGGATAAATCTCAGAATAAACACAATTGCTTGCTATTTAGGGAAAGGATTCTTTAGGCAGTCAGGTCTTTTTTTTCCTTTCATTTTCTTGTATTTTACAACCTGTGATTTATATTTTTATGTTTTGAACTTGACATTGTGTTTCCTTTGACTGGTTTCATCTCTTGCTTGTTATTGACTGTTCTTTTAATATACACTTTTGACACTCTTTCTTACCATTTTCATGATTACTTCTTTAGAATTAGCTTGTTTTTCACTCAACTCACAACAAAAACATAAAATCTGAAAAGAAGCAATGGTATAGTATTTAAGGCCTGCAGTGTAACTCAACTGAAGCTTATTACATTTAACATAAAACAATATTTACAGCTAGCCTCATCGTGGGACTCATTTATTGCCTAATCTCACTAATATCTTCTGGGGGTTCCCTTACTGACGACCTGCTCTGTCAAGAAGGTCTATTAGTTAATCAAATTGTCCAAAAAATGATTAGCATTTAAAACTCATACTTTGCCTTGACTTAAAAATTACTATTTTAGCCTCTTAAAACAGAACAACAAAAACAATTTATTTTTTCTATAGCCCAAAATCACACAAGGAGTGCCGCAATGGGCTTTAACAGGTCCTGTTTTTTGACAGCCCCCAGCCTTAACACCCTAAGAAGACAAGAAATAAACATTATGTTGGTAAAGCAACTTAGAATACCCATAAAAACATCTGTAAAACTGATGGATTCTCCATATCGTTCAGTTCCGTCTATTGCCGTTGACATGTTAAGAACGGAAACTGAAGTCTCATATACTGCATTGGTGACAAAAGAAGCAGGCAGATTGTGTGGAAGGTCCAGAAACTTGCCTAGTGTCAGGATGTGAAATTGGAGGTGTCACTGCTGGCTTCTAACCCATCAATTCAAAAGATGATAGGAATGTTACTTGATGTGAAGCCCACTTGGAGGATTTTAACCATAAGCCACAAATACATTACAAAAAATGTAATTCCGCGAGAGCTGCCCACCATATCTTTTTCATTATCCTTTTATTCTCTGTATACCATCTCAGGAAATTTCACATATTTACTCTAATATCACTAGCCAGTAATGTCCTGTGGACATCCCTGAAACTTGACTATAAAGACATCCATGAATCCAAGTCAGTACCAATCTAGTACAGAAAGTGTCCCTAATGCCGAGCACCCTTGATTTACAAGCAGAACGCAGAAGGTAGCAGGTTAAAGAAGACGGTCCCTTCAACAGTTGATGTTCTGTATAGTATACAGATAGCCTCCTTTATTTTTTATTGAGTGAATCATTTGGTAACTTTAACTAATTTGCAATGGGTTGGTGGATTTTAGTAGGGAATAGCCTACATGAGTACACAAGGAATTTGGGCTTTTCAAATTTGAAGCCACGTGCATTCACTGACAAATGGCCATGTTTCACAAGATGGCTGCCTTAGAAAGAGAAACACCCATGCAACTGTAGGTTACTAACACCTTCACAAAACTGATTGTAGTACAGATTGTCTGCTCTACCTGCATGTTCACTTCAAACCAAATGGATGACCATCCACTGAGCACCCCCAAAGCAGCCCAGAATTCTTTTGGGTCAGAATAAAGGAAAACATCACCAGTTACTTACTTACTGTATATCTGGGTAAACGTTATTAAGATTATCGTAAACTGGAGAGTACAACAGTACCACAAATGTCTATTTTGAATGGAAGTAGCATAAACCGCATTGTCTCAAGGAAAAATCCAAATGAAAAGACATTTAAGACAAAGTGAGCAGTCTTCATTTTTAGAAAAGTTGATAGGAGTGAATGGTGTACACAATAATGTTACATATTTAATTTCTTTAACTTACTTTTGCCCAGTAGGAGTTTGGCAGCCTTGGAACCCCTGCAGATTTTTTTTTCTCCACCCCATCTCAAGTTTGTCTTTTTTGTTTTTTCTGTCCTCTTGGCCATCTGACCTTACTTTATTCTTTGTTACTTAGTATTACCATACCATACCATATTTATTTGTTAAGCGCTTAAAAATACAGCATTACAACTGACCAAAGCGCTGTACAGTTAAGACAAGTGAGACTAAGAGCAAAAAGTTAAAAACAAACATTAAGAGCGAATTAGAACAGAGAATACTAAAAACAGGTCGGGGGACCCAATAAAATAAAGAAATAGCGAAAAGTAAGTGGAAAAAGAAACAGATTAAGAATTAAAAGCCAATGTGAAGAAGTGCATTTTTAGGCGTGATTTGAAAGTGGCGACTGAAGCGGCTTGCCTAACCACTAAGGGTAGGGAGTTCCAGAGCCTGGGTGCAACGACAGAAAAAGCCCTTTCACCACGAGCTTTAAAACGTACCTTGGGAACGGTTAGGAGCAGCTGATCTGCGGATCTAAGAACACGAGGGGGATTGTGACAATGGAGCAAGACACTCAAGTAGGCGGGGGCTAGACCGTTTAATGCCTTATAGGTTAGGAGGAGTATCTTAAAATCGATTCTGAATCTAACCGGCAGCCAGTGTAGAGTTTTTAAAATCGGTGTAATATGTTGGCTTCTGCTGCTTCCAGTTAAAAGCCTTGCAGCCGCATTTTGAACCAGTTGGAGTCTAGAAAGAGTGGCTTGAGTGATACCATAAAGGCAGGAATTAGAGTAGTCAAGCCGGGACGTAATGAATGCATGGATTACTGATTCCAGGAGGTGGTTTGACAGAATAGGCTTGAGTTTGGCGATTCGCCTGAGATGGAAAAAGCAGGATTTTACTATGCTGTTGACTTGAGCATCCATTTTCAGGAACGAATCCATTTTAATTCCAAGATTGGAAACAGACAAAGTTACTGGAGTGGGAAGAGAATCGAGGCCAAAGGGTGGAATCTGTTTGCAGTCGGGACTAAAAACAATGACCTCGGTTTTTGAATCGTTCAGGTGAAGGAAGTTTACAGCCAGCCAGTCCTTAATGTCCGATAGGCAATCAAGGAGAGGTTTGGTGGAGTCAGTTGACTTGAGAGAGAAATAAATTTGGCAGTCGTCAGCATATAGGTGATATGAAATTGCATGTTTTCTAAAAATTGCACCTAAAGGCAGGATGTAGATTGAAAAAAGTAGTGGCGCTAAAATGGAACCCTGGGGGACCCCACATGGGAGTAGGACTGATTCAGATGAAAAATCGTCTAACATGACTCTGAGAGTCCTGTTGCAGAAATATGACCTGAACCTGTCAAGGGCTAAGCCAGATACACCAGTCCAGGATTCGAGTCGGGAGATCATGATGTCGTGGTCGATTGTGTCGAAAGCAGCAGATAAGTCGAGAAGAACCATAATCACGTGGAGTCCCGAGTCCAGTGCCAAAAGGACGTCATTTAGGACACGTAAATGCGCGGTTTCTGTGCTGTGTTGGGGCCTAAAGCCTGACTGAAAAAGGTCCATTACCTGATGGTCCTGTAGGTGATGAGTTAATTGCTCATAAACTACTTTTTCTAATATTTTTGACAAGAAAGGTAGTTTGGAGATTGGAGATTATTGCCTAATCTTCTTTTTGTTTCACATAAACTTTTCTTTCTTCATCTTGTAAAGCACTTTGAGCTATGCCCATTGTATGAAAATGTGCTATATAAATAAATGTTGTTGTTTAAATACTGTGCGTTTGACACAAACATCTACCTTAATATGTATGCACTCTTAAATGGTTGTTCATGGCCATGTATACAATTTAGCTCATCTCATACACTTTCAGTCATACATTTTAGTATACTAATAGTTTTGTTGCTGGCTTGATAATACGGCCTCTTAAATCTCTTTGCCAGTTTCCAGTTAAAAGTTCATTAAGAGTAGGAAGGCAACCCATTATATGAACACCAGCGCCCTACAAATGCTTCAGATATTATTTTCCTTTTTATTTATTTGGCCATCCCAGTATGTATTATGCTACACATGTCCCTTGTATTAATCGATGTAATGTAACTGAAACTAGTGGGCGGCTGAAGACAGAGTGTTCATTTAGATTTTACACCAAAAAATGACTTCAGACCATGACTCTGGCCATGAAATATGAAACAGATGGATGGATTGATTTGAGCTCATGTGTTAGTTACAGCAATTTGTTTTCAGTAATGTTATGTCAACAATTTTTTTCACAGCTTGTTCACGGCAAATTCCTTTGAAACAATTGCTGATGATGCATTCCAGGGGCTTCCTCACATTGAATACCTGTAAGTATGTAGTGTTATTGCTACAATGTCAAAATCTGTTATGTAGTTTCTGTACTCTTTTTAAATATTTGCATTGTGTTTTGTATTATTTATACATTTTATATATTATGTGTTTATGGTTTCTTTATGGTGGCACGGTGGTGCAGTGGTAGTGCTGCTGCTTCGCAGTTAGGAGACCTGGGTTCGCTTCCCGGGTCTTCCCTGCGTGGAGTTTGCATGTTCTCCCTGTGAATGCGTGGGTTTCCTCCAGGTACTCTGGTTTCTTCCCACAGTCCAAAGACATGCAGGTTAGGTGCATTGGTGATCCTAAATTGTCCCTAGTGTGTGCTTGGTGTGTGTGGGCTGGTGCCTTGCACCATGTGTTGGCTGGGATTGGCTCCAGCAGACCCCCATGACCCTGTGTTAGGATATAGTGGGTTGGATAATGAATGGATGGTTTCTTTATTTGATCAATAAATTGGAGGGTATAAACATGAGTGCATTTCTTGATGGTTCATGCATTTAAATAAACTGAAGCCAGATCTTTTTTTTTTTTTTTTTTTTACAGGTTTATTGAAAACAATAAAATCCAGTCAATTTCTTCAAATGCTTTTCGAGGACTGAAATCCTTAATCCACCTGTAAGTATCCCTGACTGCTCGGAATTACATTCTGTTTTGGTGATGTGCACTCTTACTATCACATTATTCAAATGTACTGTTTTAATTTTAACATAACATTCCATCCTCGAAACGCCCAGTCCAAGTATGTCTGAGAATATTATGTTTCAATTTTGACTTGCCTTTTTATTTTAACAAAAATATAAATAAATGGCTGCATACTGTCTGTCCTGGGTAAGATGTTAAACTGGGATCGAGCTCTACAAGAAGGTCCTCCATCTTGCAGGGAGAGCTTGGTGGCAATCCAGCCACTGTAAAAACTTCACACTGTTCCATTCCATTTGAACTAGTGTGGTGCTGAGGTGGCTCCAGGGTCCTAATTTGGGATCCTGAGGTGGTTTGTCATGTTTTGGGTCCGACAGCGCATTGTATCAGTGCATGCTCCCCCCAAAAAAAAAACCTATGTGTGCACATTTTGTTCAAAAGCTCATTAGGACGACTTATTCAGTTCTGCTTATGTTTTACTTTTTGTTTCCTACCATTGATATATTTGTTATCTGCACCAATGCCTTTTGAGCTACGCTCTTCATATTCATATAGAGGCAGGGTTCATATTTGTAAAGCCGAACATTCAAGACCAATTGCTGGTGATACAATTGTAAGTTGGATCTGGAAATTTCAGCCGAGTACTTGCTACATTTAGTAGCTGATGATTTAAATCTGGAGGTGCAGTGCCTCTGTTTTATAGCTCCAGACAATTCAGTTCAAATCCCTGGGCATACAACATCTTTGTGCAGCCTTCATGTTCTCCTTCTGCTCGTATGGCTTTCTCTGGTTCTCCGGTTTTCTCCTGAAGTTGTAAATGTTAGGTAGACTGGTGGCACTAAATTGCTCTGATGTGAGAGAATGCATCTGTCTTATGCCCCATATATTATTGAATTTCCCCAAAACTTGCAGTGCAACATCATTTTACACATACTGTATTAAAACCAGTCAGATGTACTGTACATAAAACTGTACGTTCTTAAAAGACTGAACTGCAAAATAAATATTCCAGTAATCAATTTAAGAATTTCTGTTTTCCTGAAGACTTTATGCATTGCCATAAAATGTCCAGTGTTTGTTGCAGCCGTCCTTAACATCTCTTCAGGTTGGGGTTGTTGGTCACTGTATCTTTGCCTGGTATGTCTGAGTGTGAGTATGCCATGTATTGGACTGGTGCACCATCCAGGATTGTTTCCTGTCTTAAATCCGCTGCCCTCTACAACTCAAGAATTTTAGGTGGGAGATTTCAATACATACTGTAGATGTTTAGAAAGTTTTATCTTCATTGGCTTGAACTTACCAGTGTCAACATGTTTTAGCAATCATAGGACACTGCAGCCCGCAATAATAGTCAGTTGCCATACTGCCAATGTGGTCAGTGAAAAAGATGAACACTGCCCATAGCAGTGTATATTAGCTGATAGGCACATTATTAAATATGTCTAATTTACAAAGTGATCATTCTATAACCATAGTCTGAGAGGTAATCTTAAGAATACACCACTTTTGAGCTAGAAATGCATAATGTGTTTATATTGCAGTCAAAAAGAGAAATAATGGCATTGTCATCTGATGGCCAGGGGCAAAGGCACTCTTAGCTGGAGTCAGGAAGGCTACAGTAAAAGAGGAGATTTCTGAAGACATCTGAGACAAAAGCAGTCCTGTACCTAACACTGTAAGAACACGCAGGCTGCTGAGAATGGAAGTAAAAGACAGGATCCCTACACAAGTTTGTGAGACAAAGCGAGAGATACAGTCTGTGTGCGAAAATGAAATGTTTCCCTAGGATGTTAAAGGGGGGTGAGCAGGCAGGGAACCCAATAACTGAAAGGAATAACCGACAGTCCAAGAAAGGGAGCGAGGCCAGCAAGGGGATGTGAGAAGAAAACAAAAAGGTTTCTGGCAGCCAAGTGGCAGCACAGGGCTAATAGCTAAGGCATCTTAGGCCTGGTCAGCCTTTACAAGAGTCGCTTTGGGGGGGGAAGGCAGAAAGCTATCACTGTACCGCCCATCTGTTTTGTGGGCAGTATGACATTACAGTTTAAAAAGCAGTAGTAGGTTAAAGAGTGCCAGCCACAGCTAAAAGTGCAGGGGTACAGGACAGCCAGGAGTCAGCAGGGATATGGGGCAGAAGTAAGGACACCCTCATCCTGGAAGTGACACCAGTAGTGGAGTTTAATGGCATCTAATGGTCAGAGACACGTTAAGTCAAGGAGACGCCAGGGTTGTGGATGTGTATGAGAATGAGAGATGGAAGGTAAGTAAGAGGGCACATTGGTACTTGGTAGCTGGGCAAGTTGGTGGGCCACCCTACCCAACAGGCCTCTGTATCCAAACACAGAGGGACATGAGGGGTTTGCTTCTGGTTTAATCAATTTAGTATGTTATGCTCTCCTTCCATGGTTTTTAAAGCATCCATGGTTCTTTGGCTTGGCTTCCTTAAATTTATTCTGAATGTTGAGGACCCCCTCCTATCAAAAAACTATAAAGATGAAAAAGTTACATTTTACAAGCTGATGAGATTTAAACATTATCCATTATGGCACTTTGGATCTAAGCATTTTTATCTCACTTTATGTTGAAAAGTTGAAACATTTCTTGATTTTTGTTTTCTAGGATACACTATTCAAGGAAAAATGATTGTTTCTTATTTTTATTTTTATTTGTTTTACTGTTTTTATCATTGACATCACTGACGCCACTGTTTTGTGTGCTGGTTGCCATGATGTTACATGCTGCTAGCCACGTGACAAGTGTTGCATGACATTTGACATAGTGGCCAGCTATTTAACGTTAAGCTATATGTTAAAGGGCATCCAAACATTGTTTTTTTAATAAAAGAAAGAAATCAGTTTTGATAGTACAGACAATCTGTAAGAAATTACATGAGCTTTGGTCTAACAATCATCATTGTGTTAAGCTTTGCCCTTTGAACAGGTGTGCCAAGGTTTTATCTTTAGTTCAGTCTGAGTACTCTTTCTGGTTTGTCCTTAAGTCTTTAATACTGAGATTTTACATCACTGTTCACACCTCCTGATCAACCGTCACGTCATTAGCACAAACTGTCACCATAAGGAAGAAGTAAGCAAATCCGTTATTGCATTTTGTTTCCATTGTTCCTGACCTTATTTCCTTGGGGTGTGTCAATGTGTTTCTGAAACAGTTTTTGATGGAAATAGAGTTCTTTGCGAGGAATTAATAATTTATGTAATAATGAACATCTACAAGATTGTAGTTTGTCCATGTTTTAATTCTTTTCTCCTTATGGCTATTTGGCATGATTCTGTGTTATACTCATGCCTGCTGTTTAATGTGGCAAGGCATTAAAAATGCAAACTGATGGTATCTGACACCGACTGTGTTATCAGTGAAGGTGGCGTAGGTGTTGAAAGTGGGGTGCTGGGTGTTCAAGCCTCTGAATAAACGTGTCAGTCTCAGTGATTCTTTTTTAGACCACTCTTTGCTCTTAAAGGTGACATTTACTTTTTGATAACATTTTCGACACACTGTAGATCATCTAATCACTGCCTTAAACAGCTGCACAAGATTCTGTTTAAATTATGAGGGTAAATGAAAAAGGAAATTCAAATTGTAAATTATGTGTTTGTTGGGTTGTACAGATCAGCAGACTGTTCCTTATATATACACAAACTTTACAGCACCCCAAGTCATCATACACTATGACACGTGCATATCCTTAGCTGATATCCAAATATGCAGGAATAGCAGACAATGTCATCTGTTGGTCTTCTCTGATGAAGGCATTCGCCATGTCAGTGTGGTCCTGTGTACGTGATGTTGATGGTTGGCCAGAAAGATGTTCACACTTTTTCTTCCCGCTTTAAACCTTTCTGTCCATGCATAAACTTTTCATTGAGTCGTGCTGTTTTCACTTCCTTAGTGAGCCTACATCTTCTTCTTCTTCTTTCGGCTGCTCCTGTTAGGGGTTGCTACAGCGGATCATCTTCCATATTGTCCTGTCTTCTGCGTCTTGTTCTGTTACACCCATCACCTGCATGTCCTCTCTCACCACATCCATAAACCTTCTCTTAGGCCTTCCTCTTTTCCTCTTGTCTGGCAGCTCTGTCCTTAGCTTCTTTTTCCCAATATACCCAACATCCTTCAGTGAATTTCAGTAACGTTCACTCCCTGTGCCCAGAGAAATTTCACTACGGCACGTTGTTCAACAATGGTGCAATCCCGCAGCAGAGCATCCATGTTCATTTGACCTTGGATTCAGCTAAACTAACAGTAAAACACTCAGCTGTGCGTGTTTGAGCTACCCATAACCCATCACAAGCGTGTTGTGTTGCGTCAGCTTCTATCCATTGCAATTACCGCGTAATTTTCAATTTGCCCTTACTTTTTACTATACCCTCGTAATTTATGGCATTAATGATTATTAAGTAACGGCAACCCAAAAACCATGAAGTGATCAGGGCTGTCTTCACTCTTGTGATTGAAGACTATGGACATCATCAAAGAACAGGATGACATTTCTTTATCTAAATGGACATTATAGACTTTAGTAAAAGACACAAGCTTGAGCTGCCTAACTTTACTTCAGTATCTAGTAGTGATGAAGACATAGGCAGTGTCTCCAAACTTCACCAGTTTCTTCCATTCAGTTACAATTTCAGATAATGAATGGGAATCAAATATTGATAAAATACATTCCTCATTAATATGTGCAAAACATGGTCTCATCTTGAAGTTGGACATGATACATTGTAGAAATTTCTTTTGGCTCAGATTGTCCAAAATATGCTCAGATTAAGACTTTAAATTGTAGAAGCCGTAATAATAATAGTATTGTCATGTTTACAGAATGCAGTGAAACATGCAACATGGATGATAAGTGCCAATTTCATTACTCCATTATCTGGTCCTACTTATTCTATTTGTATCCAGCAGAGGGCGCTCGCCCTTTGGGATTGTGTCTGCAGAAGCCATGAATGATCAGAACAGGTGTAAAAGGTGCTGAATAGGTCTGAGAAGAGCACAGCCCAGATGGCAGTTGCCCATATCTGCCAAGACTCATAAAAAATTGAGTATAGAAAATGAAGAGAAACCACAGAGAAGCCAGAAGCTGTTTCAGTACCGCCGAACACTCGCCAGATGGGGCGCATATAGTTGTCAGCATTCCCTCACTGAAGAACTGGATAACACTTCACGTTCCAATGGCTTCTCTCCAGCCTAGATGTGTATTTATAAATACTTTTTTTTTAGAAGTAGAAGTTATCTTTTAAAGCACATTAAATACATTTATCTCTTTTTCTACCATAGTTCTTTCGTCTGATTATTTCCGGCATGGTTACAAAAGGGATGGGTATGTGTCAAGTCTGTTTCTGCAACAAGAAAGAACACAATTCCAGGGAGCAAGCACCTCCTGCTGGATACAAATGTTCCAGTAACTGTGAAGAAAAGTAGTTTTTATTTTGTTATGTTCAGTTTTGAGGAAACGGAGAAATGGCTGCTCCTACTACTGTGCTCTTCATCATCGTCCTTGGGTGCTTTGTGACAAGTCCTGCTTCGACATTCTACAGTGCATCCGGAAAGTATTCACAGCGCATCACTTTTTCCACATTTTGTTATGTTACAGCCTTATTCCAAAATGGATTAAATTCATTTTTTTCCTCAGAATTCTACACACAACACCCCATAATGACAACGTGAAAAAAGTTTACTTGAGGTGTTTGCAAATTTATTAAAAATAAAAAAACTGAGAAATCCCATGTACATAAGTATTCACAGCCTTTCCTCAATACTTTGTCGATGCACCTTTGGCAGCAATTACAGCCTCAAGTCTTTTTGAATATGATGCCACAAGCTTGGCACACCTATCCTTGGCCAGTTTCGCCCATTCCTCTTTGCAGCACCTCTCAAGCTCCATCAGGTTGGATGGGAAGCGTCGGTGCACGGCCATTTTAAGATCTCTCCAGAGATGTTCAATCAGATTCAAGTCTGGGCTCTGGCTGGGCCACTCAAGGACATTCACAGAGTTGTCCTGAAGCCACTCCTTTGATATCTTGGCTGTGTGCTTAGGGTCGTTGTCCTGCTGAAAGATGAACTGTCGCCCCAGTCTGAGGTCAAGAGCGCTCTGGAGCAGGTTTTCATCCAGGATGTCTCTGTACATTGCTGCAGTCATCTTTCCCTTTATCCTGACTAGTCTCCCAGTCCCTGCCGTTGAAAAACATCCCCACACCATGATGCTGCCACCACCATGCTTCACTGTAGGGATGGTGCCAGGTTTCCTCCAAACGTGACGCCTGGCATTCACACCAAAGAGTTCAATCTTTGTCTCATCAGACCAGAGAATTTTCTTTCTCATGGTCTGAGTGTCCTTCAGGTGCCTTTTGGCAAACTCCAGGCGGGCTGCCATGTGCCTTTTACTAAGGAGTGGCTTCCATCTGGCCACTCTACCATACAGGCGTGATTGGTGGATTGCTGCAGAGATGGTTGTCCTTCTGGAAGGTTCTCCTCTCTCCACAGAGGACCTCTGGAGCTCTGACAGAGTGACCATCGGGTTCTTGGTCACCTCCCTGACTAAGGCCCTTCTCCCCCGATCGCTCAGTTTAGATGGCCGGCCAGCTCTAGAAAGAGTCCTGGTGGTTTCGAACTTCTTCCACTTACGGATGATGGAGGCCACTGTGCTCATTGGGACCTTCAAAGCAGCAGAAATTTTTCTGTAACCTTCCCCAGATATGTGCCTCGAGACAATCCTGTCTCGGAGGTCTACAGACAATTCCTTTGACTTCATGCTTGGTTTGTGCTCTGACATGAACTGTCAACTGTGGGACCTTATATAGACAGGTGTGTGCCTTTCCAAATCATGTCCAATCAACTGAATTTACCACAGGTGGACGCCAATGAAGCTGCAGAAACATCTCAAGGATGATCAGGGGAAACAGGATGCACCTGAGCTCAATTTCGAGCTTCACGGCAAAGACTGTGAATACTTATGTACATGTGCTTTCTCAATGTTTTTATTTTTAATAAATTTGCAAACACCTCAAGTAAACTTTTTTCACGCTGTCATTATGGGGTGTTGTGTGTAGAATTCTGAGGAAAAAAATGAATTTAATCCATTTTGGAATAAGGCTGTAACATAACAATGTGGAAAAAGTGATGCGCTGTGAATACTTTCCGGATGCACTGTATTAACCCCTGTAGAGACCTTCCAGATGTTCTTACCCTTTGCCCAGAAAAACGTGTTTTGGGAAAAACCTGTTTTGTATAGAATATGTCATATCGTAATTGATTAATTAAATAAGTATCTTGAAACTCAGCTAACCCTTAGGATGCCTCAGTAGTTTTGAGTGATTGCTTAACATTAAATTCAGTTTTTTTTTTTTGTTGTTCTCTGGATGTGTGGGGGAGTGGATGTTGGATCTAACTTAATGGTATTATTGATCCGTGTTTTATTCATTGCACTGCAATGTATAAAAGCAAATAAACTGTGTAGGATGGTTGACTTTATCCCATTGTTTCCATTTTCTCCACTTCCACAGTTGTCTTAGGACTTGAATTTAAAATTCAAGCCCAATTGTTTGGTTATTATTTGTGACTGAATCTTTGATAAAGCAAGCATGTTCCCCACTTTTGTTATTTCTGTCTAAATATGCCAGTATGTCTTAAATAGTAATAATAAAACAAATCTTCTCAGTCGGCTATAATGTAAATGTTCATGAGATGTGATGTCAGGATTCAGGCAGATCTGGAGTTCAGTCCTGCTGTCAGTGCGCCAGCACAGCAGGAGCCCCAAGACGGATGGGCATCATTCATTTCCATTACTTGCCTGTGTCATGGCTTGTAAGTACAAGGAGTCCTGTGGTCTTGTGATTGAAAGAGCTCAGTGCCATGGAGATGGTGAACATCAGATTCTTTGGCACCCTGTAGCTTCTTGTTTTTCACTGTGTGTGCTCTGTTGCCTTTACATTTTGATATAAATGCCATCTTACTAAGTACTTGGTTCCTGATATAATCCTAAACTCAGTTTTTACCAATTCTATTCGCTTTTCCAGTATTTTGGGTTTAGTACTTTACTTATTGATAGCTTTACCCCTTTTTAAAACTCTTATCTAATAAAGTGAAAGATGCATCAGCTGCATTTCCTTTTTTGTAAAGTAACAATTACATGCACTCCATCCAGTTCTTCAGCTCAAGGTCATGGGGTGCCAGTGTCTAAGATGACAGTACCAGGCCCAAGGAAGGTACACTTGGGTAAGCGGATAGACACAGGCGCGAACCCACAGCCACTCCCATCAGGCCAATTTACAATCCCAATTTAATGTGAGCTGCACGTCTTTGAAATGTGGGAGAAAATCCATTCAGCCATGGGGAGAACATCCAAACTCCACACCAAGAGTAGGGATTCAGACCTGGGATTCTTCAGCTGTGAGGCAGCAATGTTAACGACAGTGACACTGTATTACAAAATCTCATAAGGGATTATAGACTGAAAAAATGTATTCCCACAAAAATGAAAAAAATAATTCAAGGAATGAATTTCAGATGCCAAAACAGTGTTTTTCATTATTGCATTAAAGCAATACGTAATGTGCTTTTTGCGTGACTGTTCAATGAAGCCATTACACAATTATTAAAAAACACCAAGTGGAAAATCATTACCATAAAAGCTAGACATTAACAGAGAGTGGTGCTGTAGGAGGCACTGCCACCTTATGGATCCAGTGTCCTGGGTTCAAATCCTACACCTGGGAGTTTGCAGTTCTCCCAGTATTTTCCTTCATGTACTCTGATTATTATTATTTTTCTTTCACATCCCCAAAGACAAATGTACTGTATTTAGTTAAAACTGGCAGTTCCAAATATGCCCTTAAGTCAGTGTGAGTCAGTGCGTGAGTGGGCCCTGTCCATAACTGTTCCCTACTTTGTGTGCAGTGCTGCCAGGATAGTCCCCCATGACCATGAAAATGATTCAGCCGGCTTGAATATGTTAGACTGTGTATTTGTCAGGCTGGATGGTGCTCTGTGTGTGTGTTTGTGGTGGGGGCACTGCGTCCTTTTCAGTGTTGGTTCCTACCTCAAGTCAAATGTTCCCAGGATAGGCCTTGTTCTCCATGACCCTAAATTGAATTATGAGGGTCGGAGGGTGTTGTGTTATGTCATGTAATGTTATGTTATCTTGTACTAGAAGTTTTAATAGTATCAATGTGTGTACAGAGTATAGCGGAATTCTTACTTGTATGCTTAACTAACATGTAATGCATCACCACTCCCCAGCAGCATGTATTAAAACATGCAACATACTGTACCTGTTTAGGGAGCCATAGTGGCACAGTCGCTAGAACTACTGAGCTACAACAGGACACCCTGACTGTCTATAGATTTTGCAGGGTTACCCCACATATGTAGGATTGGTTCTTGCCCTGTGCTCTCTGCCTGCCTGTCCCCACGACTTTATAATGGGGGAAGGAGAGTAAGAAAGCAGCTGGATGGTTTTGCATATTAAATAAGGGCAAAACATTTTAGCAGATTTTTAATCTGTTCTTGTCTTTTTCCATCCAAATCTCAAAGATATACAGTTTGTTTTTGATTAGTTATGGTTTCTAAACTGGAACATTACGAGTGTGTGCTTGATTGTACTCTGTGATGGAATGGAATAGTGTCCACGGTTGAATATTCCCTTGCTTTTATAGACTTAGCTTCTTATAACCATAGACAGAATTAAGCATTTTCAGAAAAAGGATATCTCTCTATTATAGAAGAAAATCTTGAGACGAGACTTTTTCCAAGACATTTTGTCAAGTCCCGCCCTCCTCTCAACCATTTGCAACCACATCCACGGTCCACTCACCTCTCATTCATGTGAATTCTTTTGTCGCAGTTCCTATGCTCTCAGCTCTTATAAATTTTTACATTTTCCTCACTTTACGCTCCCAATAAAAGAAGACTTAATATGTTCAAATCTTATTGGTGAATTTCATCCTGAAGGGTTATCAACCGAAGAAATGAGTACATGGAAAATCCTAGCACTGAGAAACGATGAAGTCAAATAAATTAACATGAAAATTGTTGATCGGTTACACGGCAATGACATGTAAAATTTTAACAAGCAACAAGAAAGGTAATGTAGTACATCTTCTGCGGATAACATTAGACACCAAAGGAGATCCTGATATGCCATTCGTATTAAAACGTTTACAGTTTCCCGTTACAATAGCTTTTGCTATGACAATTAACAAATCACAGGTACAAACATTCGAAAAAGTCAGTTTATTTATTAGAGAGAAAGAAACAATATTCACTCACAGGCAGTTATACGTTGCATTGTCACGAGGTACATCCAAACACAGACTTCAATGCGATATTGATGAAAAGTTAATTTAAAAACTTTACAGGAAAAGTCTAAGTTTAAAAAGTATTTGCTTGTTAATTTCAAAGCCAAACAGAACAAAAACGTATAATGCAATGAATACCTCTAACGCAACATGAAACATAATTTTCTTTCAATTTATTACGCTTTACTATTTTTATTATAAGGTTAATTACTCGCTGTAATGTAAAATAGTTAGTTCTCATTGCATAGATAGATGCATAGACACAGAGCCCCCTAGTTGGAATTCTAATAAAAAGTACACACAAAATTGTTGCTGACCTGACCACCAAAAACATCTAGCAATGTAGAGAAGGAGAGCACAAATGCTAAGCTTCAGATTCCAGCTGTATGAGGTCATCAGGCCCACTACAGAAACTGCACAAGGCACACAATTAGCACTGCTGATGAAATAAGATGAAGGTTTGACACTGGATCCATCACTGGTGATGACACATCTACTCCCAGGTCCCACTATGGGACTAGGCAACATGTTTGGATCACTGAACAGCTATGTTGTTCACTTTCTTGTCTTGAGTTAAATTAATTGAAGTATTTTGAAGATAAAAATACTGGACACATTTTCCAAGCATGCCAGATGTAGCACTTTGTAGGCTTTCATGTAGCAATGTAGTGCCCTCACTTAAGTGTCTTTCATTGGCTGACTTGAGTTCTTTGTGAGGTTCATTTCAGGATGAAGCTTGCCCATTTTAAATACATGTTTCTGCTTCTTCACTGAAGGTTTTCTGCCTGCCAGCTCTTATTGCTGTTTTAGGCTATGCCTTTCATATGCTTTTAAGAGAAAGTGTGTTAGTCTGTTTCATTCCTGCTTCGTTCAGTTCCAGTTTGTAATGGTGTAGAATCCAGTGCAAGGCAGGAATCAACTACATTTACTGGTCCTCTAGCACCTGAGTCAGGATGCCACTTGTCCAGTTTATTTTTCCCCTCTGCTGATAAGTCACCAATGCCATATGAGGTTCAGACATTTGATTCCTTCTTCTCTAAATAACAGGGAATCCCAGAGTGCAAACTGAAGCTCCATCAATACAAGTAATTTTAAACCACGTTGTTATTTGTGGTAGCGACCTATCAGGTGGCTGGCACAAGAATGTAAAAAATGATAGCTATTTCTACTATCGATTGGTTTGTTTTCTGGTTTCCTTGGCAAGTTTGTACACAGATGACTTAAGCTATTGTATTCAGAGTATATCACTAAAACAGATCAACATTTTATTGGCATAAAGTCTCTCTGTCATTGAATAAAGTAATGTAGTGTATTTAACAAATAAGCAGGGGGCTTAGATGACCCCAGCAGCATACCTTTAAAAATCTGCCTACATTTTTTGTGTTGATAACTATTTCAGAATTTTTGTTTAAAAAAAAGTCTATGTAGGTATCAAAAGTTGGCTTCTCTGATGAAAAGATGCCCATGTGTTAACTGTCTAAATTAAAAAGTCTGTGCTATCTGACAAACTCCAATCAATTTAAACTCTCCAGAGGAGCATTTATGATGAGCAGTGCAATCAAAGTTCAGAATTCAAAATGAGATTACGTCTGAAAGCAAATAAAATTGTGAGCAGTTTAAAATTTAATGGGCCAGTGCTTGAACTGTAGGTTTTATGCTGTTTTAAGAATGGTCTCAGAGCGGTCCTGTATTATTAATGCCATCAGTTAAGGTTCCTTTCAATTAAGTCCATGTGCTTCACATTACTGTTGTCATTTAATAGCAGTTATGCTGTATTCTTCCTTAGAAAATGAAAAGTAATGATTTTAAGAAAAAGTGTTTCTGGGTGCTTTTATACCAGGACATGGCACTTGCAGAAATTCTCTGATGACTCTGCATTCATGGGGTGTATTGATAAGAGGGATGAGACAGAGTACGTGAATCAGGTGGAGAACTTTGTTTCTTGGTACAGAAAGAATTGTCTGCAACTTAACATCAGCAAAATCAAGGAACTGGTTATTGATTTTCACTGCACCAAAGAGCCTGTATGTCTGGTCACTTATTCAGGGAATGGATGTAAAGCTGATGTACTCCTACAAGTACTTGGGGGTCCACATCAGTGATAGGTTGGACTGGTCTCATAACACAGAGGAGCTGCTGTATGTAAGAAAAGGCAAAGCAGACTCTATTTTTCTTAGGAGTCTGCTCCTTTAATGTGGCTAATGACATCCATCACATCTTCTATAACTCCGTGATGGCCAGTGTGATTTTTCTATGCTGTGGTGTGCTGTGCTGGTAACATCACTTCAAGAGAGCCCCACCAAATCAAAAAGCTAATTAAAATGGCAGACTGAGTTATGAGATGCATTCTGGACCCCCTAGAAGTATTAGCCAAGGAGAGAATGAAAACTAAACTGAGTGCCATTATGAACAATGCTGCACATCCTCTGTCTAACACACTAACACGGAGGACTTTCAGCCAAAGAATTATTCAGCAGAAGTGTGTCAAGAAACGCTACTGGAGCTCCTTTATACCAACGACAATATGCCCGCATAATGCCCCATATGTTTATTTATTTAATGAGCTGCTGTAAAGAAACTAATGTTCCCTTTGGGACAAATAAATAAATCTATCATTTTCAATTGTGTGATTGTTTCCGTATTTCCTAATTTTGAATTCCATGCTTAGACATTGCCTTCCTATTACCATAGCTGTTTGTTTACCCTACACTAACAGTATAATTCATTTCTAATAAATCAAGCAGCAGCCATTCATTTTCTGAACCTTGTTACAAGAAACTCAACTTTATCCTAGCAGCTAAGTGTGATCAATATGGTCAAAAACACATATGACAGCATGATAAGAATTTATTACACTTTCAGTAGATACTGCAGTAATGTATTTGTACTGTATGTACATTTAAGACTGAAACATTGTAACAAAGAGACAAGAATAATAAATCTTTGGGGTACCACGAAAGCTAACTCTATATATTCAAATAAAACGCGAGGTATAGCACATTGAAGAGAAAAAAAAAACATCCTGATAATGCAAGTCTCTAGGAAGACTGACTAAGATGGCGTTGCTTCCTGTGATAAATGTTCTTCGCAGGAAGAGTCGGATTCAGGAGGTAGGAAACCAGAAGTGAAGTCAGAGGTGTCATGGTTGTCAGTATTCCGGTCTGAAAAGAGAGGAAGAGAAAGGGCATTAGTTGACAGCGCCCTCTGGAGGAAGATTACAATTATCTGAGCCCTTAAACTGACCCTATGCGCACATGTGTGACAACCTTTTTTAACAAATAACAAATCTACTCCTGATTAATTGTATACAGGTTTGAGTCCAAAACAGAACTGATTAACTGAAGGCAGTTGGCAGGGTTTTAAGGCTGATAAGGGGAAGTGACGTCATCATCACAGGATCCAGAAGTGACGTCATCGGAATTGACGTGATCAGCGCAGGAAGTGCCGTCATCGGACCCAAGCAGGATTTCTCATGTTTGGTCTGCAGAGATAATAGAGAGAGGATTATTGCACTCTGCCACCCTTTGGCCTGGCGTGGAATTGCCCTTTTTGAACCCTTTAGCTACCTCCCATATGCACATGTGTGACAGTATTTAATCCAAGTTTAATTTTGTGGGGGTCATCAGGCACAAAACAGGAAGACCCATACACACACCCACACCCAAAATCACCTTTTAACCAGGCATGTTTATCTGTGGGGTTGTGAGAGGATGCATCTAAGTTGAAAATCAAGGGAGGCCATATGCACACAAGTATATGTGTGGCATAAAAGGCCATGACAGAGCAGTTGTGTATGCAATATATATATAATATATACATACACTACTGGTCAAAAGTTTTAGAGCACCTCAGTTTTTCTTAAAATTTAATCAGTTGAAATGCAATAAATGACGTAAAATGGTGAGATGGTAAGCAGTTAACTGCCAGAGGTTTAAATTTAAAGTTTAGGTTAGCAAAAACTGAATAAAATCCAAGTGTCAGTAAGTATGGTGGCCTACACAATCCAAAGGCAATTGAAAACTGGAAGAAACTATGATAGGATACTTTATTGATCTCTTCCTATCTATCTATCTATCTATCTATCTATCTATCTATCTATCTATCTATCTATCTATCTATCTATCTATCTATCTATCACATCCAAAGTCACAACCCAATCAGAAGACAAGTTTCTGAGGCTCACCAGTTTGCGTGATAGGCACCTCACAGCACAACAGCTTCAAGCACAGCTTAACTGTGGTCGATAAACGCAAGTCTCAGCTTCTACTGTGAAGAGGTCTGACAGGGTGAGTGACAGTAAGAAAGCCATTTCTTTAAGGATAAAATAGGGCTTTGAAATATGGGCTGTGGAATACTGCAGACTGGAAGAAGGTCTTATGGACCAATGAATCAAAATTTTAAATCTTTGGTTCATCATGCTGGGTGTTTATACGGCATCAAGTTGATGAAAGGGTGGTTCCTCAGTATGTGACACACAACTATCAAACATGGAGGAGGAAGTGTAATGGTCTGGGGTTCTTTTGCTGGAGGCAGAGTTGGTGACTTGCACAATGTGACTGGCATTCTCAATCAAAAGTTTTGCCACAGTTTGGTTGTTATATCAGCAAAAGGTGGCTACTTTGATGAATCAAAAATTCAAATAAAACTTTGTACACTTAATGATTCCTTGAATTTTTTTTTTATTTTCCATTGTTTATTTGTTCTTTGTCTTGATTTCATGAAACATTAAGATATTAAACTGCATGCATTTCCATAAAAACTGAAAAAAACTGAGGTGTTCTAAAACGTGTTCTGGGCCTGCACCAAACTAACATCATTTTGGACCAAAATTTTTAAGTGCCTTTCAGACAGCCTTGGTATCACAATTCCTCCTAACCCATTAACAGCTGTGTTCATTGTTCTTCCAGACGGACTTGAAGTGGAGAAGGACAAGCAAACGGTGATTGCATTCACTACACTCTTGGCACGTAGACTTATTCTGTTAAATTGGAAGAATCCTAACTCTCCTCTGATAAGTCAGTGGGAAACCGATGTTTTATATTATTTGAAATTGGAAAAAATCTAAGTTCTCAGTTAGAGGATCTGTACAAAATTTTTTCAAAACCTGGCAGGATCTGATCAATATTATTTTAGAATAAGAGAAATAACTATTACCACATTTAATTCCCTTCTCCATCTCTTATTTACATATATATTTATTTCTCCCTTTCTTTTGCTTATTGTTGTCTTATTAAAAAGCCCTAAGCAATTCTCCTTTAGCTAAGCTCTCCTTCTCAGGTGTGGGGTTTGATTTGTCTTCAATTTTGTTTGTTTATAAAAATTAATAAAAAAAATAAATAAATAAATAAAACTTTTGACTGGTAGTTTATATAAAAAGGTTGAGAATCAAGTTGAGAATTATTTGCACAAAAAAGTGAATGCTTTCTGCGCTTGAGTATGAAAGCAAGAACTCTAATAGATGTAGTTAGTAATGTGTTTGTGTGAATTTGTGGGAGGATGTGAACATTGGGTGTTTTTTATTTGTTTTTTTTATTTGAATGGGGAGTGCCAAACAGGATGGACACCCATCTTGACCAGGAGAGAGAAAGTTTTCTTACCTGGACATGATGCCCCATATCGATCAAGAGAGGGGAAGGTTCCTTACCCAGATGGGAAGTCCAAAGTGGATAGACAGACACCATAGCCACATGTGTTTTCAGTACCTATCCTGGCCCAGATATAACAGAAGGACAGGGAAGGGCTGTTTCTGAGGGCTGTTTATTCTCCCCAGTATGCTAGATGGCAGCTTCTCTCGTTCAGAGCTCCCATTCATACTGCTACAGGGCACTTTGGGACATGTAGTCTCAGAGAACAACTCTGTTAGGGTGTATGGGTGCCACCAGAGGGAGCTATAAGAAAAGTGCACACCTCGAAGGAGGTTCTGCCAGACCCGGAATTGCTGCCAGGCTGTAGTCATTTGACACCTGAAGTACTCCTGGGTCCTGAGATAAAAGGAGCCACCCAGACTCATCCAGCTTAGCTAAGTCGGGAGGAGGTAGACAAAGCTTGCCTGGAGGAGATAAGGAGGATTTATTGTGGAGGGAAGTCTGTATATGGAGGATTAAAACCTGTATAAGGTATTGGATTTAATACGCCTCTTTTATTGAAGCCTTTGACTGTATGACAGCACTTGTGTTCTGAATTTGAGGAGCTGCAGTGCCCTCTACTGTCCACAATGGTAATGAAGCAGCCTTTAGGCCATGTCACATTACATGACATTTCCAGGCATTTTTCAGTTGTAGCCTTCATTTAGATAGATAGATGGATAGATAGATACTTTATTAATCCCAAGGGGAAATTCACATACTCTACATAACCTTAGTGAGGCAGTTAGCAGCACGCTTCTGCTAAGGAAAGTTGCGTAATATGACATGACCTGCGACTCCAACTAGTCCATGACTCGCGCTGACAAAATCAAACAATTTTGATTTTGTCTTTAGTTAAAGGGGCGTACTTGTGTGTATGAGAGCTGACAACCAATGAATTCTCATCTGGAGGTACAATGTTTGTAATGCAGTGATAAGGTATAAGGAACACAGTTGTGTGTAGACCAAAAAAATAGAAGAGCAGTTTGTCTGTTTGACATCTTGTGTTTTACATACCACAACGGAATGGAAAAGGGAAAATAAAACGGGCTGATACTGTGACTAAGCTCGCTGTGCTTGTTAACCTTTATTTCAGCAATGGTTCTGTCAGGTAGCTTGTTATCAGCACTCAGTCGCTAAATTTGACATGACTAGCAGTTTTCAGTCATACAAACTGACATGGTCAATTGACAAAATCAGGAAATACATGCAGCTAGGCTGCCATACCCAACAACTAGAAGTCACATAATGTGCCATCAGCTTTAGCCGTGGCTTTGAACAGTCACCTGCTCTGTGCTGTGTCTTATGATAAATTTGTTATTTACTTTTATATCTTCCTCTTTTATATGTAATATAAGACTATAGGGATGTTTTATTATCAAGCCCTTCAAATGTGTGTTTATTTGTTTTTTGTAGGAGTCTGGCAAATAACAACCTGCAGACACTTCCCAAAGATGTTTTCAAAGGACTTGAAGCACTGACAAAGGTGTAAGTGTAAAATATTTCATAATGGTTTGAGTTTGTTGCCATTAGTGTTCTCTTTGTTTATGGGACATCAGCTTTTTTAAGTATTAAACAAGTAATAAAACTTCAGTGATTTTTAAAAATATTTTATCTTGCCAGAATACTACTCTAATAATGCTGTTACTGTACTTTTAATACTATGGCTCAAATATTTTTGAACTCTAAAATGATTAATATGGTCTTGAAGCATTTATGTAAATTCATTCTAAATACTTTGTTGCTTTAAGTGGAGATTCATTACTGTATTCATTTTTAAATAAAATATTTTATAGTAAGATGAAAACACTTTTTCACGACGGTCAGTCTTTGAAAGTGTAAATAAGGAATCCAATTCTTATTTCGACTAAATTCAGAAAACAGTGTTTTTATTTTAGGGCCCTGGGGAGTTGATGTATATTCTATCAGCATCAGGTACAGGACAGAAACTCACTCTGGATAAGACACTAGTGTTTTACAGGACAAAGTTATACCCTAACCAGTAACGGCGCACTGCACAATAACGTGCAGTGAATACACTTGACTTGAGCATTCCTAGTTTTCATCCTCTTTCTCTGTACGTTTAGCATTTGTTTGCTCAGAGGTTGATGTGCTTGCTGCTTGCTGAGCAGCTCTTCTTTTGTCCACCCTAGCAGCCTGCTTCTCTTCTTTCGTTGGCATCTTTTCATGTTAAAACTGATTAAGTCAGTTTTTGTGTTGCAATCACTTAGTACATTTTCTTTCATTTTTCACTTAAGCTGGCACTGAAGTCTTCAATCTGCCTCAAGAATAATTTAAGATATGAAGAGGTAGGGGGAATGACGGCGAAGGTGGTAGGGATGAGAACAGCGCCCATACACATGCGCCGCACGGCCACCTCTGGCCTCTGCCGAGAGTTGATTCTACAATAAAATAAAATAAAAATTAAAAGAGGAATAACCTTGGAGGTCAATCATCACCCATCAAAAGTGGATAGTAGACATGTAGTATATGTGTACCAAATTTCAGGTCAATCGGTCAAGTGGTTTGCGAGCTACAGGTGATTTAAAATCCTAAACAGACAAACGGACAGCCATGGTAGCATATTATATATAAAGATAGATACTGTGCCAACCTAGACTCGCCAGTCCACTCCACATCCATGACTTTGGGATGTGGAAGGCAAGTAAATTCCACAAAAAGATGAGCATCAATGGCAATCAAACTTTGGTCCCTGGGACTCTGCACCACCCACACTACGCAATATGAAATATTCCCGTGGACAATATAAATAGCTCCACTTTTCCATAAAAAACTGCAATTGAAACATTCAAGTCAAAACTTTAATTTGTTCAAATAAAGGGCTTTAAATCTGTTAACTACCGAATACAATAGCTCCCCACAACTTCACTGATCTCCTACAGACTTACACTCCATCTCGCTCACTCAGATCTTTTCTGCAGCTCTACTTTCTGTACCGCACATCAAACACTGTTCTATGGGAGCTCAAGCGTCTCATAGTGCTCCTCAACGCTGGAATTCTCTTCCCTCTCATGTCCGTCAGCTCGACTCAATAACACATTTTAAAACTGCCCTCAAAACTTATCTTTTCAAACTGGTATACCAATTGTGAATTTTGCACTGTTACTGCCAGTTATCTTTGTTTGTTTGCTAATTCTTGCTTTTTGATTTATCATTCTCTTTGTTTTTATTTTACTGATGTTGTTTAATTTCATTGTAAGGCAACCTTGAGTGTTAAGAAAGACGCCTATTAAATAAAATATATTATTATTATTATTTATTATTAAAACATCCAATGCATCATTTTTACATCATTTTTTTAAACTAGTGGCAAAATAATATGGTAGTGAGTGCAACTGATAGGTCTCAGAGGACCCTGGCATTTCTCAGAATCAATTTAAACAGTTTATTAGCTTTTTATCTTATATCCAACTTCAGAAATATGTTCTCAGTTAACAGTTACTGCTGCATAGGGAATTACTTCTGGTATGATTTGAAGTATTATGCCATTAAAATATGTCCACAATGTATTACATTATTACATATTTTTTAACAGCAAATGTTGTCATACATTCAACTAAAACCTAATATTAATTAAAAGGGTACCCTAAGTAAGCAAATAACACAAAAATATATTTATTTAATTAATAAAGTAAGGAAGTAAGGAAAGCTATGTAGACTGATAATAATTCTTCATGAAGGAGGACCTGAGAGATGAATCTGTGATCTCCTTACTATGAGGCAGCAGCACTAGAGTAGGCAGTAGAGTAGTCCTATTAAAAAAAAACGTTCTTGCTCCTTTGGGCTAAATAAATGGTACGACCCCCTAAAGCAGCAGTAACTGCAGCCCAATATTTTCCGTAGCTACTGAAAATCACTGTTGATGCTGTGGAGGAATTTTGGCCAACTCCTAGTAACACTGTCATAGCTAACTCATGTTATCGTGTGAGGATTTCTTTCAGGTTGTGCTAAAACATCTCAATGGGGTTTAGGTCTCAGCTTTGACAAGGCGATCCCAAAACTATTCCTCAGTCAATTGTAAATAAGCTTGCTTGAGAGTTTCAAGTCAAGTTAAATGGTTTTATTGTCATACCATCCATACACCATATTGCAGCATACAGTGGCATGAAATAACGTTCCGCAGGACTGTGATGCAAAATACATAAACACAGGACAAGGGGGAAGAAAGGTAACAAACTTTACTATATTAGAAATAGATAAATAAACAAATAAGTAACTAAATAGATGGTAATAATTTGAAGTAATAAAGTACATAAATAATAGTGACCAATAATGAAAAAGAACAGTAGTAACAAGTGTAACAAATGTACTGCATATAATAAACTACTAGGAGCAGATCTTAGAGCAGTGGGGCAGCTCTGAGTTCAGAGTCTAGACAGCCAAGGGGTAGAAGGTGTTGCAGAACCTGGCAGAGCTGGTTCAGATGTTACAGTACCTTCTGCCAGATTTGAGTGGTCCTTCACAATGCTATGGGCCTTGCAGATGAATTGTTTTATAAAGATGTCTTTAATGGAGAGCAGAGAGGTCCCGATTATCTTTTCAGCTGTGTGCATTATTCATTGTAGGACCATACGGTCAGAGACATGGCAGTTCCTAAACCAGACAGTGATGCAGCTGCTCAGAACACTCTCAATGCTGCCCCTGTAGAATGTGGTGAGAAAGGGGAGAGGTAGGCTTGCCTTTTTCAGCCACCGAAGGAAGTGGAGACCCTGCCGAGTCTTTATGGAGGTGGTATTAACTTAGTAAGGTCAGCTGCCAGGTGCACACAAAGGAATTTGGTGCTCTTCACCAATTCCACCCCAGAACCCTTGATGTGCAGTGGAGGTGTGAACAGCATAAACCTGCCTGAAGTCAACAATTGTCCTCACAGGTGGCGCAGTGGTAGTGCTGCTGCTCTGCAGTAAGGAGACTGTGGAAGATTGTGGGTTTGCTTCCCGGTTCCTCCCTGTGTGGATAGCGCTTTGAGTACTAAGAAAAGCGCTATATAAATGTAATGAATTATTATTATTATTATTATTATTATTAATTGTCTCTTTCATTTTGTCCAAAGACAGATTGTTGCACTTGCACCAGTCTGCCAATCATTGAATCTCCATTCTGTAAACTGACTCATCCCTATTGCTAATGTGACTGAACAGAAGCTGGTTGAGTACACAGCCCTGGGAGGGGTACCAGTGCTGTGTGATGGTACTGGAGATGGTGTTTCCAAAGCAGACTGTCTGTGGTCTCTCTGTCAGGATGTCCAGGATCCAGTTGCATAGGGAAGTGTTGTAGCCTAGCAGACTCACCTTCCTCATGAGCCTCTGAGGGATGGTGGTGTTGAAAGCTGAACGGATGTCAATGAAAGGTGTTTTACTGAACAAGTCTGAAGATGTTGAGCTTTATCTCCGATATTGATGGTCTATCCTTCTCCTGTAAAAGAGCCATAATTCTTGATTTCTTTAGATGTGGAAAGTCTTCAAAGTCTTCTAAGTCCTGATGTAGCAAAGTATCCCTAGACTGTGACACACCACCATCAAGCTCCACTTTTAACTCATCTGTCCATACAACATTTTCAAAAACTTCAGGCAAGTAGTTACATTCACAGTAGTGAGCAGTGGCGTCCACTGTGCTGTTATGCCATGGATCTCACTTTTACCAAGCAACTTTCTGATGGTGGAGTCATGAATACTGACTGTAACCTTTTCCACTTGTCACCATTTCCAGTTTTTTGTTTTGTTTTTTTTTTTTTGCTGTTGAAATGACATCTCTCTAGATCTTCTGTGATAACAACTTCACTATGGTAATAAAATTTAGATTTATATTGATTAGGTGGGGGGGTCACATACTGTAAATGAGGCCTAATGGTTACCAATTTAAACAGCTGATTCTAATTAGGCCTTTAATTGAGCTGAGGTCGGTGGGTAATGGGCAGTTTAGTCATTTTTCACACCTTGAGAATGTATGTTTGACTTCCTTGTGCACCAAAGAAATGAAAGACCCCCACACTTTTTTTCCTGTCTATGAGTACAAATCAGGAAAAGACTTGTCAGGTTCACTCTGGAAATCTGTCATAACTCAGAAAAACAGTGAGGGGCAAATACTTCTTCCTAGCAAGGGTACAATAGACATTTACTGTTTACAGGAGTTTGTGCTGTGGAATAAAATCATTTCATGTACTAGTTGTTTTATTGTGTCAAACATAGGATGGCACAAACCTAATTTTTACAGTACTCACATTATGTTTAGTGGAACAGAATATACTATGATTTTCCGTTAAAGACAAAATGCAATTCAAAGTTACCCGAAAATAAAAAGAATGTGGTTTTCTAAAGAACTTGTATGACTCAATTCTGCTCAAGGCAAAATGAGTACATTTTCAGTCAACTGGCATATTTCCATCTGAACTTGCTTCTGTTAACAGCACCCATTTTTAACTTATCCAACTGCTAGAGTTAAATCTTAATAATCCTACAGATTTTGCAGACACCTCCAAATATCTGCCCTAGAAATATTTTCCTTACACTTCAATGTCTATGCTACACCATAATCCCCCACCTTTACCACCCAGTTCCCCATAAATGATGAAAACAGTAACAGTAAAGATCTCTCTGTTATAAAAAAAAGTCTTGGAAGGTTGGAAGGAGACAAGACGTGATTTTCTCAGAGAGACACTTTCACATCCCGCGAAACTTGACTTTGTGCCAAGAGATTTAACCACACCTGGGGCCAGAAATAAAACAAAGAGTAGGTGACAAAGTAGAACGTTGTAAAGAATTCAAAAACGTTGGCGTGGTACACATGCAGCGCAGGTTAGAGATAGTGGAAGTATGAAAATTCGAAGTCTCAAAAGAAGGATAGTAAAGATCGCATTAGCGCAAACAAATGGATATCATTACTCTGTGAAATAATGGAACAATGAAAAGAGATTGAATATATTGTTCGGATTTAAACTTTAAGTTGGAGAGTTGAAGATCATCTAATTCGTGTTGCCATCAGGGGAAAAAAAGTAGTGTTTTTTCCCAATGAAGAGGCGTATCTGCGAGAATTAAAAGATTTGTTGTTTGGTGAAAGTGAAAGCCCTCGAGAGAAATCTTACCATCAATCATGCTTAATGCCAACAGAAGGAATAACCTTCATTTTGCAAAAAAAAAAAGCAATATACTGACATGTTTGTAGAGAAAGCTGTTCTATTTTTGCCATTTTTAAACCCAGAACTGAACTTCAGTAACTTCATCACCTTGCAACTTACGTTAACATAATAACAGGTTTCAGAGGTGCTAATGCAACTGTAAAGGTTTCTCTAATAACCAATTAATATTTACACATGATTAATTAAGGATGAGTTAAGGGAGTTTATCCTTAGGACAGTGAAGGAATGGCTTCTGAAAATGGGACTTTGCAGTAATATGTGAAAAATAAATTTTAAAATCTGCTTTCAAGCAGTAATAGCTACTAGTGATGTCTTGGTGTATTTTTAAATCAGTTTAATGGTATCTTGATAGAAAAGGTGTCACTTTCTATCCAAAACATGAGAATTCCTGGGTTAATTCCAAACTTTTGAATGTCAGTATATATTCAACAGTGTTTACAATATAATCTAACATATGAAATGATTATTATCATCGTTCATGGGTGTATAAGGTAAACAATTCATGATAAAGCTGACAGTATTTAGTATAGTATTATTACTATAGATTACACAGGTAGATAAACCCCTTAGATTTTATGATTATGTAATTCTGACAACAACTTTGTGCCTTAAGGATAGTGACATCAGCTCAGGAGCTCTTGTGCATGTACACAGGAGGGAGAACAGAGGGAGTTCCCGAAAAGAAAGAAGTCTTTATTGCTGTTTGCTAAAATATTTCCCTTTGCCCTTAAGGGATTTTCATACAAAAGCACATTTTATTCATTTTATATCTTCCTATCAAAAAGTTCCTTTTTTTTGTATCTTAATTTTCTGAGCCTCACTAATACGACTTTCACTCAGCTGTCCTCCAAACTTTAAACTATTTTAAACTATTTTTACAATAATTTGATTGTACTAAGACACGCATTGTAACAAAACTGAGTCTGACATACTGTACTACTTTGAGATGTATTTGCAGGTCATTCTTAAAAAGGGTATGGGAACCCCTGCTATGGCCATGACACATATTAATATATATCTTTTAAACTATTGGATCTTCATGTTACCTCAGACATGTATGAATAAGCAGATAACCTGAGACTTACCAGAAATCAGGTTAACAAGACCAGTTGACAACAAAGAAGAAAAAACCATTTAACATCGTCCCCATACAAACTTCATTTGAACTACCACCATAGTGAATGTACTTAATCCATATTTTAATGTCACACGGTGCCTACCCTGGTGGCATGAGACACAAGGCAAGCATGCCCTCTTTAAGCAGACTGGAGTATACAGTGACCACCTGCAAGTGGGACTGACCCCACTAATACCAAACAGACAGTACCTAATAAAGTGCGTGTTGGATTCTTAGAAATTTTCATTTACCTGGGGCAGCAGAGCGAAGACAGCCACAGTGCAAAATATCAAAATTTAATTTTAAAGCTGTTCACCAAAGAGTAGTAAGGTGTTGCACCCTGCAGTGTCCCCCCCCCCCCAAGCACGGGGACCAGGGTGGCTGCCTCAGTTGCCCTACCCAAAGGATGGGTCTAGCTCAGTTTAGAAACTTCAGAAATATGTTTTAGCAGAGTAGTGAATGTTTGATCAGGCAACTTTTCACAAGGTTGGTAGGGGAAAATATTGTAGCATGAGAACCCCAAAAAAGTGTAACTTAAATAAATTGTCCTTCCAAATGACATCTTTGTACACTGTCTTGATCTAAGTGATTGCAGCATGAAAAGGATTGGTTGACCAAATGTCAGATTTAATTGATATGAGTAATAGCAACAACTAAGTCTTGGGACTTCATCTTTTCAAACAGGCAGTGACTGTTTACCAGAGATACAACTAAACTGATCAAAAACATTAAAGGAACACTTTGAAAACACATCAGAACTCAATGGGTAAAAAAATCCTGCTGGATATCTATACTGATATGGACTGTGATATGTGGAACAAAAGGATGCCACATCGTTTGATAGAAATGAAAATTATCAAACTACAGAGGGCTGAATTCAAAGACACCCCGAAAATCAAAGTGAAAAAATGATGCGGTAGGCTAGTACATTTTGCCGAAATTTCATTGCAGCAACTCAAAATCATTCTCAGTAGTATGTATGGCCCCCATGGCCCCCCCGGGCATGCTCCTAATAAGATGACGGATGGTATCCTGCGGGTTTTTCCTCCCAGATCTGGACCAGGGCATCTTTGAGTTCCTGGACAGTCTGAGGTGCAGCCTGGCAGCGCAGGATGGACTGAAACATAATGTCCTACAGGTGTTCTATTGGATTTAGGTCAGGCGAGCGTGGGGGCCAGTCAATGGTATCAATTCCTTCATCCTCCAGGAACTGCCTACACACTCTCACCACATGAGACCAGGCATTGTCGTGCACCAGGAGGAACCCCAAGCCCACTGCACCAGCATAGGATCTGACAATGGGTCCAAGGATTTCATCCTGATACCTAATGGCAGTCAAGGTCCCATTATCTAGCCTGTAGAGGTCTGTGCATCCCTCCTTGGATATGCCTCCTCAGACCATCACAGACCCACCACAAAACCGGTCATGCTGAATGATGTTACAGGCAGTATAACATTCTCCACGGCTTGTCCAGACTCTTTCACGTCTGTCACATGTGCTCAGGGTGAACCTGCTCTCATCTGTGAGATGCACAGGGCGCCAGTGGTGGACCTGCCAATTCTGGTATTTTATGGCAAATGCCAATCGAGCTCCACAGTGCCAGGCAGTGAGCATAGGGCCCACTAGAGGATGTTGGGCCCTCAGGCCACCCTCATGAAGTCTGTCTCTGATTGTTTGGTCAGAGACATTCACACCAGTGGCCTGCTGGAAGGGAAGTCATTTAGTAGGGCTCTGGCAGTGCTCATCCTGTTCCTCTTTGCTCAAAGGAGCAGATACAAGTCTTGCTGATGGGTGATGGACCTTCTATGGCCCTGTCCAGCTCTCCTAGAGTAACTGCCTGTCTCCTGGAATCTCCTCCATGCCCTTGAGATTGTGCTGGGAGACACAGCAAACCTTCTGGCAATGGCATGTATTGATGTGCCATCCTGGAGAAGACTACCTGTGCAACCTCTGTAGGGTCCAGGTATTGCCTCATGCTACCAGTAGTGACACTGACTGTAGCCAAATGCAAAACTAGTGAAAAAACAGTCAGAAAAGATGAGGAGGGAAAAATGTCAGTGGCCTCCACCTGTTAAACCATTCCTGTTTTGGGGGTTGTCTCATTGTTGCCCCTCTAGTGTACCTGTTGTTAATTTCATTAACACCAAAGTAGCTGAAACTGATTAACAACTCCCTCTGCTACTTAACTGACTGTGGTATAGCGGGTCCAAAACTCCTGTTCAAAAGGCCCATTTTAAAATAACTGCACTCTCAGCTTAGCGAGGGGGCGTGGTGGTTGTGTGGCTGCAGCAGTTCTCAGGGCGATCTGTGGTTGGGGGCGTTTCTCACCTAAATGCACAGGTGAGAGACTGCCCACATCCGTGATTGTTCCTGGGGCTGCTAATTTTCCGCAGCTGCTATGCCCTCTCGATGTATAGAAGCGCGAGTCGGCTAGAAAGGGAAGAAAAAAGTAAAGGAAAGAAAGAGAACGGGAGGTAGCGAGAGAAGACAGGAAGCAGGTGGAGAGAGCCGGTGTGAGGAAGAAGGAGATCGAGCGAGCGAGCAAGAGCAGGCTTGCATGAGAGAAAGCAGGTAGCTGGGAGGTGAACCCACGAGGAGAGTGTTTGGCCAACACTCAGTAGGGCTGAAGGAAGCGGTCGCTCCAGCTGAGCGATTAAGTAGCTGGAGTGACCAGTAGAGGCGACGACTAACCATTGACAGGAGCGAGAGTTGAGGAGGCTTTGGGCTGGTTTAGCCCCAGTGTGAGCGCCTTGGCCGCTGGGGAAATAACCCAAGTCTCGGTCCGGTTTGGAGCCTGACGTAGCCAAGGATCGGAGGGCTGCCGGACCAGAGCGAAAGGCAGCTATTCCTGCAAGTAGGCGACTCTCCTGTTGAGCAGCCCAGATGTGAGTAGCAGGGGAGCCGCCATGGTAACAGAAGACACCGGGCTTAGTGTTTTTAAAGGATTGCTTCCTGTGATATTTTCACCTCGTTGTTTTTAGAGGATTTTTCTATATGTTTTTAAGCTCCACGTATCACAACTGTTTTTACTGGATTATTTATTTGAAGACTGTTTTTGAATGCACTGCACTTTATTTTAAAACTTGTTTTGTTGTTGTTTTAATAAAAGCACTTTGCACTTTTTCACCATCCCCTTGCTGTGTTGTTGCCTCACTGCTAAGCTCATCGGTAGCATTACCGACGGTGACGGGTTCAAGGGCTCCCGAGCAGCAGATGGGAGCATGTATCGAACCCGCATCATCACACTGACCAGATCAATATCCCAGAAATTTCATTCACTTGATGCTATACTCTGATTTAAAAAGTGTTCCTTTAATTTTTTGAGCAGTATATAAATGTTTAACCAAAGAGGTAAATCAAAGTTCTCAGGCTACATTATCATTACCAAGCTAAAGTGACTCAATTTTTTGTCATAATGTGACATAATGTGACATAAACGTGATGCTCTTATGCAGTTGTCATTTGCGCCTGTCCATCCTGGTTAGATCCGGTTTACCTCTTCTCTCAAGATGGTAATAGACTCCTTTGTATGAATTCTTCATGTTCTTGGCAATCTGTCACATGGAATAGCAATAGACTGACTGGTTTCTTGAAAACGCTGTTTGATTTTGGCCATTTTTTAACCCAGAACTGAACTTTAGGAATGCCAGTACATTGAAACCTAGGTGAACAGGCTTCAGTGGTGCTAATGCAATGACAAAGGTTTCTCTAATAACCAATTAGCATTCATACATAAATAATTAAGGATAAACTCTAGGATTTTATCTTTGGTAAACTGAAAGAGTTGCTGCTGAAGATGGAGCTTTGCCTCCATATGTGAATAATAAATTAAAAATCAGTAATTTCAAGCAGTAATAGCCATTTTAAACAATAGTAATGCCTTGGGCGTATTTTTAAATCAATTTAATGGTATCTTGATAACAAAAGGTACTGATTTCTATCAAAAACATGAAAATTTCTGGGAGACCCCAGAACCTGTACTATAGTTCTAGTAAAAGAAACAAACACAGTCAGAGGAACCCAGTAAAGGGCACAGCCCCACTTACTGAGTATTGTGCATGGCCTTCAGCATATGAATTTTCAAGGAAAACGCCAAAATAACTGAAGCTGATGAACTGTCTGGTGGAGGCATAGGTTGTGGAGAAAAGTGGAGGCTTATAGCCAGAATTTACTCATCGTTTAATGAGACATTGGAGGCAATCAGTCTAACCAGCAGAAAATATACTGGCTTAGCACTGCACAGTTTTAAGACTGTGGTCTTTTAAGTTTATCTGAGGATCAAAAGAATAAGCAGAGAAGGAGCAACAAAGTGCATGTTCTGCAATTTGACTTTGTTGGAATAATTGTTGGTCTAGGAATTCACCTATAGATGGAACCATAAATGCGCCTTGGTTAAAAAAGGTGACAGAGGCAACATCTTTTTTTCATGGAAATGGAAGCCCGATATTGGGTAATGGAAGAGGAAGACACTGGCCTAAGAGAGTCCTGGTGGCCTGATGGAACTAGGCAGTAAGGCCTGTAGAGCAAACACTGGTATCATATTGTTTCATTTCATGCTGCTCTGTTTGCCCATTTTGTAATGCTCCCTTTTCATTTTACAATTGAAGTTTTTTTTTTAATATTATATTATCTTGGCCTATTTCAGTTAGGATTCAAGATTACCAAAGTGTAACTTTGTTATGAAGGCTGTATAAAGTTCAGCCAAAAGAAAGTTACCTTAGATGGATTAAGAAATAAAGATAGTTTGAATGAGAGAGATAAAAAATAGTCGAAAAACAGGTGTTGGTTGAACACAGCAAAACAGCATTAATGCCAAAACCACAAAACGCTATCCAAAAGTCAATGTCTAAACACTCATTCCCTTATATGAATCCTTTCCCTGACTCCTAATAGAAAATACTTGAGGGAAAAAAAAAGTTGTCTAAAAGGTAAGCAAGCCATCAATATTTTCAACAAGAGTGTAGTGACGTCTCACGCCGCAGTGCTGGCAATGACATGACTGGCAATGGAAAGTCATTGCTAACAACAACAAAGTGGAACAACATGCAACAAAACAAAAAGGCTCGAAATGTCGCTGTCATAATGATAACAAAATATTAACAATGGGGAAAAAAATAGTCCAAAACATTAAAATCACATAGATGAGATCCAAATGGGTAAAAACTCATCATTTCTATTAGCTTATTTATCCTGAATATCAAGTACATATTCATTCTTAATGCAAAATGTAACTAAAACAGTAAATGCAAGTTATTGACAGAGAATTCAGCAACCAGGCTTTATCTCTAATTGACAAAATATAATATGACTGTGTAGCGCTGCCACATAAATAAAATTAATATGTTTTTCTGCTGTCAATCGGGTTTTGTGGGGATTGTACTTACAGACTGAGATTGACAGCGGTGCCCCAGAGGTGGGACTTCCAGTTCCCCTTTTTTCATTTTCGGGGAGCAATTTGCATAAATCGCACCACTTAAAGGGAGAGAAGTCAGCCAAGAAGAAGACGGGGAAAATCGAACGAAGCAGATCAGCATCTGCCTGGGCCATGAGACGAAGTCCTGGAGTTTCTAAAATCCTGACGGTTAGGTGGACGTCGGTAATTCTTTTTTGACTAGTGAATTGGGCGTTCCGCTATTTCCCACGGACTTGGGTGAGCCTCCCGAAGACCTTACTGTTCTTTATCATGGCGTAGACTGACTGTATAGCTTTTACTGTGAAGATTTTTCACTGCTAGGAGTCAGCATCTATTAGTACTCTTCGTTTTACCTGCTGCCCACTGGGGCTGGAACTGCGGACTAACTTATAAGCTCTGGAAGTGGAACTGGGAGAGGGATTTTCTTATTGTATATAGATACTGTATATTTTTTGTATCATCACATATAAGGGTTATTTTGGGGTGAGAGGGGCAGATGGAAGAGATTGTTATGTTTTTTTCTCCTCTCTTTTCAATGATGTAATATATTCCTCATGTGTTTATGGATATTGACCACTAGTCTTTTTATTGTCTCAGACTATAAATGCTCCGGCATCAAGTTTGACTGAACATTTTAAAATAAGATGTGTACGGGGGGCTTTACAGGCTGTGATACTGGCCTATCGTTTTTATCGTCTGCCGCAAATTAGGACAGGTTAGCGGTAACGATGGTCTCGTGTCAGTGTGGCGGGCCGAATTGCACCTGATTGTCAAGCCTAACATTACATTAGTTGTGCTGTTTACAGATTGGCTTGTATGAGTGTCAGTATGTGTGTGACTGAGCCCTGGGATGTACTGCCTTGTGCCCACTCCTCACAGAATTGGATTCATTGTGTTTGAGAACGTTATGTTATGGTTTACTTTGTTATGTTACTCTCTTGATTTCTATCTCCGTGTCACTTTAGGCTGCTCTTTCTTACAGTTCTCTTACTGTCTTTTACCATTTTGATAAAATTGTATTTTTCTGTTTTTGCTGTGTCATGTGCCAAAGCTGTTTCTAAGCACAGAATGCCAGTTAGCCAATGTCTTGGTTAAATTTATATAACTTCAGTTTTTTTCTCAAACCCTTATATAACACGAGTATCCTGTCAACTTTCGTGTTCTGTTTGCAGTGACCTAAGAGGCAATGCCTTCAACTGTGACTGTAAAATGAAGTGGTTGGTGGAATGGATGTACAACACCAATGCTACTGTGGATCAGATCAGTTGTGCCGGACCACCAGCTTATCAGGGAAAAAAAATCAATGACCTGCTGCCACAGTCATTCGACTGCATAACAACAGGTAATTAATTGCCTGTACTTTTTTGGAACCATATTCCCAACTGCCTGCATAGTACATTGTTGTTATTAAAATTCCCTGCATCACTTAAAAGCAGAAATGGGCCAAGTGTAAGTAGAATATTGAATGCTGAATTTGAACTTTAATTGGATGGAAAACAACATTCTAAAAAGTTACTAGTACTATTCTGTAACCAAATGGGAAGAATGGGCATGGAGACGGCAGAAGATGAGGCACACTGGCATTCGCTTATAGCCCAAGAATCTAGCTCCACTCTTACAGTGAGCTGTAACCACCCAAATCACTTCCTCTCCCGCCACCTCTTCCTCCTATGTGTCTTATGACTGTGCACCTCTTCTAAGCCAGTTACACAAAGGGGAACACTCTCAGGAAAATAAAGCAAATAATACAGAAGGAAATGCAGAGTTAACCACATGGTTGGACCACATTAAGCACCCAAAACTCTATTACAATTGTATCAGCTGTGTCTGTTTGCTGCTTACTGCTTCATTTAAGGATATCTCCGTAAACGAGAGATTCTGCCTGCCATACTGTTTTAGCACTACATTGTGCTCTCTGTTGTCCAGTGTTTCATTTAGGGGTGACCCCAGCTACTTTGACTGTCATCTGGCTCTGGTACCACAGTCTGCAAATGGCACTCCTCTTTTTCCATTGGGGTTGTGGACTTTCTCTCAGATGTTTCTGCCTGTGACATGCTCATCCGGCAGTCAAGGTGCAGATGGTGAGCAGTCCTCCTGTTTGCCTTGAGAACACATCCACTTGGTCACCTTTCTGCAGTGAGATGCTCTCCTTCAGGTCAGTAGGTGTCCCAGTCCAGCTGTTGTGGCACCTGGCAATTCTCTTTATATAGTAGTGTCATTCACATAAATAGGAGTCAACTGAAAGGGAATTACACAGATGTAGCCATGGGAAACTGCAGGCCTTCAGGACAGAAATTTGATTTCCCTGCTTTACCACATATAAGAGACCTGTGAAATGTAGGAAGTGTTTCCATCTCTTTAATTCTGAGGAAAATACCGAGGTTTTATCAACAATTCATATGCATTATCCCAAAGAAAACAATTAGAAAGAAGGGTAGCTGTCCAGTAGACAGGAAGACAGCACTGTCAACACCACACTCATGTTCTGATGAGAAAGCCATTATTTAACTAAACTTTTGAGCCAAAGGAAAGCCTGCATGTCTCTTGTAGAATTATATTAGGGATAGGTAAACACACAAAGATCAGGATTGGCCTGCCTCAATGGAGTCTTAAACAGGAGCTCTTCTGTTGTTCCCAGTCAGGCAGGTTTACCTTCCTTAGTAACAGAAGCCTTGTCTCCATTGATTCCTTGATTTGTCCAAACTGCAAATCCAAACCTACTACTGTGTGGGTGTCATCATGATACCATTATGAGAGAGTCAGAAGAGAAGAAGTCTGGTATCACCCCTAAACACGTTGGGGCCTTTGGAAGTTGCCTTGATCTTCAGAAATACATGTGAAGGTCTGCCCATTAATTTAATCTTGAAGGAATACTCCACTCAAAAAATGATATTCTGCTTATAAGTTACTTAACCCATTTGGTTTGTAATGATGGCCAAGAAAAATGTTAATCTCATGTCTTCATGGAGAACGGAGAGATCAGATTCTGATAGAATGGGAGTCTATGGTGATCAACGCTGGACAACGGCAAATGATATAAAAACATTCATTAAAAAAATCCTACGTCACTTGTGTCACATAATCCATTTGTAATGTCACGCAGTCATACACTCACAACACACAAAACGCATTTATTTCTTCAAGAATATTATTAGATAAATACCTCCAGAAAATGAAAGTAGTCCACAACCTGAAGTCCATTCACGTGAGATCACAGTTTTGATTTGAAGATGGGACACTTGACCAGTGAATGAGAAAAGAGGTGATTCTTCAATTATAAAGCACAACTTTTTTCCCAGCCATCACTACAAACCACATGAGCTAAGTAACTTATTAAAAAGTATATTATTTATCAGTGGAGTATTTCTTTAAAATGTTATTTCCTGAAGGAAGAAACCAAAAAAGGATGAGAAAATGTAATCCCATATGGAGCAATCCCTTATTACTGATCCTGCTTTAGTTGATAGATAGATAGATAGATAGATAGATAGATAGATAGATAGATAGATAGATAGATAGATAGATAGATAGATAGATAGATAGATAGATACTTTATTAATCCCAATGGGAAATTCACATTCTTCAGCAGCAGCATACTGATACAATAAATAATATTAAATTAAAGAATGATAATAATACAGGTGAAAAACAGACAATAACTTTGTATAATGTTAAATGTTAACGTTTACCCCCCCCGGATGGAATTAAAGAGTCGCATAGTTTGGGGGAGGAATGATCTCCTCAATCTGTCAGTGGAGCAGGACAGTGACAGCAGTCTGTCGCTGAAGCTGCTCTTCTGTCTGGAGATGATACTATTAAGTGGATGCAGTGGATTCTCCATAATTGATAGGAGCCTGCTAAGCGCCCTTCGCTCTGCCACAGATGTTAAACTGTCCAGCTCCATGCCAACAATAGAGCTTGCCTTCCTCACCAGTTTGTCCAGACGTGAGGCGTCTTTCCTCTTAATGCTGCCTCCCCAGAACACCACTGCGTAGAAGAGGGCGCTCGCCACAACTGTTTGATAGAACATCTGCAGCATCTTATTGCAGATGTTGAAGGACGCCATCCTTCTAAGGTAGTATAACCGGCTCTGTCCTTTCTTGCACAGCGCATCAGTATTGGCAGTCCAGTCTAATTTATCATCCAGCTGCACTCCCAGATATTTATAGGTCTGCACCATCTGCACACAGTCACCTTTGATGATCACTGGGTCTATGAGGGGTCTGGGCCTCCTAAAATCCACCACCAGCTCTTTGGTTTTGCTGGTGTTCAGGTGTAGGTGGTTTGAGTCGCACCATTTAACAAAGTCATTGATTAGGTCCCTATACTCCTCCTCCAGCCCATTTCTGATGCAGCCCACGATAGCAGTGTCATCAGCGAACTTTTGCACATGGCAGGACTCCGAGTTGTATTGGAAGTCTGATGTATATAGGCTGAACAGGACCGGAGAAAGCACAGTCCCCTGTGGCGCTCCTGTGTTGCTGACCACAATGTCAGACGTGCAGTTCCCAAGACGCACATACTGAGGTCTGTCTTTAAGATAGTTCACGATCCATGCCACTAGGTATGAATCTAATCCCATCTCTGTCAGCTTGTCCCTAAGGAGCAGAGGTTGGATGGTGTTGAAGGCACTAGAGAAGTCACAAACACACTTCTGGTAGCAACCACTGCACTGTTTTTGAAAAGAAATGTACTCACCAAAGTTAAGAAACAACTGCGCTGTTGGTCAAAAGTCTGCATCAATGAGTGGAGTCAGGTAAAGCAAACACTGGTATCCTACTGCTTCATTTCATACTGCTGTGTTTGCCCATTTTGGCTTTCTTGTAGGTCAGGGACTACTGGACCATAGAGGAATCGATTAGATAAGCCTGTCTTCCGGCTACATGTTTTTCCTGTACTTTCTTTAAATCTGATCCCTATAAACCCAGCAGAATGGTTTATGACGCAAGATAAAAGTGGGATTTTATGAGCATATGGACTGTGATTTACCTCCATGGCCTCTCAGATCTCAAAAGGAAAGTCATCTGGGGGTGCGGGTGGTACTAAACTAGTGCTGCCAAAAACTAATGTGCTCTGATGCAGAGTAGGTGCATTGGTGCATTATGAGTCCACTCCCTCTATAAAGGCTTAGCCAGTTGTAATGGAAGGAGGTCAACATCCAACCTCAGAGTGCCTTACGCCAAATATCAGATTACATATCTTTATTTTTATTAATTTAATGAGTAATGACACTGCTGATATTGCTTTCCTGTGAAGTCCAGAGTCTCTTCTATTCCTTGTTTCACTGACCTGCTTATATATGAAGGGTCAGAAGTTTTTACACCTCTATAGATTTGACATTTATTTTCCAAATTCTAGCAAAAAATTACTTCACACTTATGATGGTAACACAGTTTGAGTAATTTTTATCTTTAAAATGTATTTTATGTCATTAATTACTTTGTGTCTTTCATTTTAACAAGATGTAGCTCTAGTATTTTATTTAGTACATAAGGAGGGTGATTTTGTGATATATTGTATGAGGCGATGTTGAATTCACCATTGTCTGTTCTTTTTTTTGTTTTTCAGAGTTTGCCTCCTACCAATCTTTTAAATTTGAGTCTATCTCCGTTGATTCTTTCTCCTACATGAACGACGAGTATGTTGTGATTGCTCAGCCTTTCATTGGGAAATGCAGCTTTCTGGAATGGGACCACGTTGAGACAGTATTTAGGAATTATGACAACATTACAAGTAAGCAAAGTAATGTACCTGACAAAACCTGACGTCTGCTGCATGTTGCGACTTTGCTGTTGATATAAGGAAATCAATTTCTTTTTACATTTTTAGAAGTCTGAAGTATGATATAGTGTCTTGAATGCCCTACTGATGCCTAAACTGAGTTCATATTACCCTACAGAGAAAGCAGATGCTCCAGCCTGAGCACAAAACTACAAACTAAGGCAATGGATTCAGAAAGTATTAAGACCCCTCCACCTCCTGCACACTTTGTGTTGTACGCTTAATTTTAAAGGCATAAATTTGCTTTTTTTGCCCATCAATCTACACTCAATGACCTATACTGACATAATGAAAACCTGTTTTCAGAAATATGTACAAATTTATTGAAATAAAAAACTGAAATCTCTCTCTTATATAATTCAGTGCTTTGTAAATGTTTCTGTAGCAGCAATTACAGTTTTGAGTCTTCTTGGTTAAGTCTTTACAGGCTTTGCACAACTGGATTTGGGCCATTTATCTTATTCTTCCTGTCAGATCCTCTCAAGCTCTGATAGACTGGATGGGAAGTGTCTGCAAACTGCCATCCTCAGTTCTCTCCACAGATGTTCTATGGGGTTTAAGTTGGAGCTTTGGCTGGGCCACTCAATGACAGTCAGAGAATTGTCTCAAACCTACTCCAGCATTGTCTTAGGTGTGTGCTTTAGGTCATTGTTGTGCTAAAAGGCCTGAGGTTACATGCATTCTGGTGCAGGTTTTTTTAAGGATCTCTTTGCATTTGGTTGCATTCATCCTTCTCACAATTCTGACGAGTCCCCCTGATTCTGCCACTGAGAAGCAACCCCAAAGCATGATGCTGCCACCACCATGCCTCACTGCATGGATGGGGATGAACCGTGCCTGGACTTTACTAGACGCAGTAACTGGAAGCTCTGCTAAAGAGTTCAGTTTTTGTTTCATAAGACCAGAGTCCTTAAAATACTATTTTGGTTTAATATTTACCTGACATTTAAATATACAGTAAACTACTTTGTCCTTTCCATTACTTACCTCCTTGCTGTGCCTTGCTTACACCTTCTTTTCAACCTTTTGTTAAATTGTTGCCTGTTTACCTCACCATACACGCACCCTGACATCTTCATTCATTCATCTTCAAATGCAATTTCTTGGAAAACTTTGTTTGAGCATATCCTTGATGATCATTTTGAAGTCATTTAATATAACATGTAATTTGTCAAAAAAAGTTCAAAATGTCAACAATGAAAAAACACAATTCTTCCATTGCATTTTAATGTTGGCATAGTAGTTCATACTGGCGCCTTATGAGTTCAAAGCCCAGGCCTTTCACTATCTCATTGAGGATAGCATGCACTGTGTCCCTGTGTCCATGTGGGGGTTTTCTGCGCCCTTTATGTTCTTCCCACATCCCTAAAACATGATTTTTGGTGTACGCTTTCATTATGACAGTGTTCGGTTCAGCCCAGTCTGGTGTAGTGATAACGCGAGCACTTTTTCTCTGTCTTGGCCACAGAAATAGGAATGGTGCCATGGGGAGCACAAATGGGTGTCATCTCCTCAAACAAACATCACAGGTATCTCCATTTTGGATAAAAAAAGATTTCTGAACCATTTTCTTATTTAACCTAGGCCCAAAAATTATTAGCACCCTGTCCAGGGTTTATTCCTGCCTTGTGTCCTATGCTAGCTGAGATAGGATCCAGCACACCCCCGTGACCTTATTCAGGACTAAGTGGGTCAGAAATTGACTGACTGACTTTGTTAGTGGTAGAATTATCTACGCTAACCACAAATCCCTAATTCATATCAAATGTGACATCACTCATCCGCCCAAATCACATAGTCTACAGTATAAGGCTTCAAGTACGAATAAAACTGCAGCTTTTGTGGTTTTAAAACAATTATTTTAACAATTATTTCTCAATATTAATATATAGGTTATAGGGTATAGTGGATTAATGGTTATTTTATATTCATTCTACTAGGGGTGTCTCCTCCCCCTGCTCGCTTCACTCGCCCACCCCTGGGTTTGGTTAACCGGATATACAATTTAAAGAGATTGTTATTTTCATGGGAATTGTTACATACTCTTTCAATTCTATGTTGCATCCCTTGTCCGTGATCCTAAATATACATTGACCGAATTGTGGTTTCTTTGAAATTAAACTTGTCGTAGCTTTAATTGTTGCGGGACCTCAGATTCTCATAGCGTATGGTCCTGAATCGTGTAAGTCTATGTTTTGAGCATTGAATGATATGATTGCGAAAAGTTTATTGTAGACTTGGATATTTTGCTTGTAGTGTTTGTGGATTTCACTTTCACCAAACACCAAATCTTTTAATTCTCGCAGATACGCCTCTTCATTGGGAAGAATCACTACTTTTCCCTGATGGCAACATGAATTAGATGATCTACTAGTCTCCAACTTAAACTTTAAAGCCTTACAATATCTACATACTTCTGACATATCACCTATGTCCATATATTCGATCTCTTTTTGCTGTTGCATTATTTCACCAAGTAATAATTTCCGTTTGTTTGTGCTAATGCAATCTTCACTTGCTTTTTTTTGATACTTTCAAATTTTACTACTTTCATAATCTCTAACCCACTCTGCATGTGTATTGCGCCAACATTTTTGAACCTCTTTATTAAGTCTTTTATTTCTGACCCCAATCGGACCTACATGATTTTCAATTCCACTTGGTCCTGGTTGATTATTAGTTTCCTTATTTTCTGAATGTGCATGTAGATTATTATTGTTCTTTTGTGCATTCTTTTTTGCCTTCTTTTCTCCCCAATGCTTTTGGGTCTCTTTTCGACGTGCTGCTCTTTCTTCTTCTCTTAGTCGTTGACGTGCCATCTAGAACGTATAAAAATTTTAAGAGCTGGGAGCACATGAAGTGTATCTGCCAAAAGCATTCCAACAACTGAGAGGTTAGATGTCCGTGATCTTGTTTTAAATTGTTTGTAAGTAGGGTGTGACATGCAAAAGTGACTGTCTCGTGGGTCTTGCTTCCAAAGGTTGTAAAGTCTAGTCTCGCAGGACGTCAAAGTGTCTTTCTGAGAAGATCATGTCTTGACCCAAGATTCTTTTATTATAATAGAGAGATATTTTTTTAGTAAGTCAGTTGAGCTTCCTAATTCTGAGAGTTGTGGATATTCCTTGTATATCATTACCATGCTGTCTTGAACATCTGATAAAAAAGATGAATCTTGGAGAAAGGCAAAGATTTGTCTGTATTAAATTTAATAAGGTTATTCAATTAATTGATATTTAATTAAGATTTTGGTTTTATAATACCAAAACTTAGCATGGATTATTCATTTTTACTTCTTTGTTTATTGGAACTCACTTTAAAAATAAAGTCTCTTTTGGGCTGTTCAATGGTTGCATTTCAACTGAAATGTCACCACACACCTGAGCATTTCAGATGCCCCCTACATATTTTTTCCTGGCACTGGTGCTGCACAGATGGCTATAAATCATTTCAGATGCCACCTGCCTCTTGCCAGGCTTACCATGGCCTGTTTTATTAAATACCAGAGGATGCCCTGTTTCTGCATTGTCACAGTTAGTGCCATATTGTCCCATTTTGTTTCAATTACAGCAACTTTGCTGTATTTTGGCAGATTTTCAATACCTTGGAATTGTTCTTCTACCTTTCCCATGACCAGTGCTTTTCATATCTCCCATTTATTTTGATTGCAGCTTTGGCTTCATGATATATCTGAGGGATCCTCACACAATATAATTAACCTGAACTCGTGTGAAGAACTTTAATTTTACATATGAGGATTTCATTCCATTAGTGATGTGACTTCGAAAGATAACAGGGTAAACTGGAGCCATGTTAGGTGGGGTGAATATTAGTGGGTACATTTCTTTGGATAATTTATTTTTATAGTAATCACAGAAGTATGACTAGGTTTTTTACACTTTTATATTATAAAGTTTTTCTTGGTGATCAGTAATACATGTCCATTCATCTACTTATTAATTTTTAAATGCATTTAATTAAGTTCAGAGTTACAAGGGGACACAGCCTTTTCTGGCATACAGTGCATCCAGAAAGTATTCATAGCGCATCACTTTTTCCACATTTTGTTATGTTACAGCCTTATTCCAAAATGAATTAAATTCATTTTTTTCCTCAGAATTCTACACACAACACCCCATAATGACAACGTGAAAAAAGTTTACTTGAGATTTTTGCGAATTTATTAAAATAAAAAAACTGAGAACTTCTAGAATTTTTATTTTTATACTGTATTGAGGATTTATTCTGTTCTATGTATTGTACTGTATTGTATTGACCCCCTTCTTTTTGACACCCACTGCATGCCCAACCTACCTGGAAAGGGATCTCTTTTTGAACTGCCTTTCCCTAGGTTTCTTCCATTTATTCCCTACAAGGGTTTTTTTTGGGGAGTTTTTTTCTGGTCTTCCTAGAGGGTCAAGGCTGGGGGGCTGTCAAGAGGCAGGGCCTGTTAAAGCCCATTGTGGCACGTCTTGTGTGATTTTGGGCTATACACAAAATAAATTGTATTGTATATCCGGCAAACCAAACACAGGGGTTGGCGAGCGAAGCAAGCAGGGGACAGAGCCCCCTAGTCTCTTTAATATTCTTAAATAAAGTGCACAAAGCACTGCACACTCCACAGTTCTCCAGTAATAAATCAATAATCAATACAATAAACAATCCTCCAACTCCCAGCAGCTCCGTCACACTCCCACCCAACTCCGGCTCGGTCTGCTGGGGTTTCCCACAGTCCTTTTAAAGTCTATGACCCGGAAGTATTTCTTCTCTGGGTCAACACCACATCTTTCTTTATTAATTGTCCCGGAAGTACTGCGGGCTTCCGTCCTCGTGACCCCGAAGTACTTCCGGAGTAGCATACTTGTAAAAGTCCCCAGGTTCTTGGTGAGCTGCCCCTGGCGGCACCCACGGCACCCAACAGGGCTGAAGAGATGGACATGTCCCATGCTGCCCTGCGGGAATCCGAGGAACCATTTCCATCCAGGGGAGCTGCCATCTAGCATCCCGGGGGATGTAGTGTCCTAAAAAGGCTGTCTTCTTTTGTTGAGGGACGTTCTGGCCAGACTGAAACGCCGGCTGTCCATCACAATGTGCAAGCTAGAGATGTAGGCAATTAACTCAGCTTAATACTGCAATGTTCAGAATATTAATATACTATAATCTCATACTCAAAAGCAAATCAAGATGTTGCAGTCTGCATCTTACAACATGGTTGTGCTTGATGTTCAGTCTTCCAGGCATCTGTGGTCTCCCATCTTAACCTCTTATTATTATGTTGCATGTGTATCTAAGTCATGATTGTGGTGGAAGACCCTGATCAGCTCATCATTTGACTTTATAAAGTTTATGGGGAAGAGTCTACATTGGAGTGGTGGCTCTGAGGCTGGGGATGGTTGCCAGTTCAAATCCTGTAAACGCCATAAGTGACTCTACTTCGTTGGGCCTTTGAGCAAGACCCTTAATCTGCAATTGCTCCATCCTGGGTATGACGTTAATCTGTATCCAGCCCTGCATGTAGGCCCTCCAACCTGAAAAACCTGGAAGTTGGTGGCAAAAATGGCACTCCAGCCACCATAAAAAACATCACACTGTTCCATTCCATCTAGTGTGGTGCTGAGGTGTCACCCGTCGCATGGATGCACTCGGGCCCTAGTCTGGGATCCTGAGTTGGTTTGCCATGTGGTGGACTCTCAGCAGGCTACTTCTCTTTTTAAGCAACCAGCTTAATTCATTTTTCAGGCAATTGCCACTAACTTCAGATGTCACAGATATATAAATGACATTTCATTATCATCATTGATAAGCTTTAGCAAATTCTGTGTAGTATTTTATTTCTATTAGCTTCACTCCTGAGTACTATCCCAGTCCTCATACCAAAGATTGACAGATGGCAGAAGCTACCCTGGCAGAACACGGCACCACTGTCATTTTATGATCATTTTGCATATCCATAGTTATATTGTTTATATAAACTGTGTCCATTGCTTGCTACATGAAGGTGTGTCAATTTTGGTCTCCCTGTAAAAGATGAGGGCATAACACTCTGTTATCCTAGTATTGGACTTTTTCCTAAATATAAACAAACTTATCTATAGTGTGAGGAAAGAGATATCAACCTTCACCCCCTGACCATGTCTTTGCCTGTTCTCTGATGGTTCTTTTCCATTCTGTGGTACGACACTTAAAAATTCTCTAAGCTTAATTTATTCTTTAGTATTTTGGCACATGTGTCTCTTATGATTGTGGATGGGGTGGTAGATGTATAAGCACCCGGTAACAGCACTTATTTTCAGCTGTACACTGTGGAAACTACAAGTGCTGGTATTTCTGGCATTAGATGATATGAAACATTTCTGGTGGGTGAGATCAAGCCCACATCTACCAATGTCATATAATCTTTTTTTATTACATAATCCTGTTTTCTGCAGTTATACTTAGAATGTTGTCCAATCACTTTTATAAGAGATTAACACTGTATGAACATTAACTTATTTTAATCTTCTTCTGTAGGCACTTCAACAGTTGTCTGCAAGCCACTGGTCATAGACAACCAGCTCTTTGTCATCGTGGCTCAACTATTTGGAGGTTCTCACATATATAAGAGAGACAACTCAGCAAACAAATTCATTAAAATTCAGGATATCGACATCCTTAAAATTAGAAAGCCAAATGATGTGGAAACCTTTAAAATAGAGGGCGACTCATACTTTGTGATTGCAGACAGCTCAAAGGCCGGCTCAACCACTGTCTACCAGTGGTACGGAAATGGCTTTTATTCTCATCAGTCGCTCCACCCTTGGTACAGGGATACAGATGTGGAGTACTTGGAGATCTCCAACAAGCCCCACTTGATTCTGTCAAGCAGCTCACAGAGACCTGTTATCTACCAGTGGAACAAAGCACAGAAGTTATTTGATCGGCGAACAGATATTCCAGAAATGGAAGACGTCTACGCCGTCAAGCATTTCAAAGTCAAAAACGAGTTGTATATCTGCTTGACCCGCTTTATCGGTGACTCCAAAGTAATGAGGTGGGATGGTTCGATGTTTTTGGAAATACAAACAATGCCGTCCCGAGGGTCCATGGTTTTCCAGCCTTTCGCAGTAAACAACTGGCAGTATGCAATTCTTGGAAGTGACTATTCTTTTACCCAGGTGTATCGCTGGGACACAAAGAAAGGACAGTTTGTTAATTTCCAGGAGCTAAACATTCAGGCACCCCGTGCATTCTCTCTTGTTTCTATTGACAACCGAGAGTTTTTGATTGCATCAAGTTTTAAAGGAAAGACGCAGATTTATGAACATCTTATAATTGACCTTAGCAATTAACATGCATCGATTGGACTTGTATTTACACAGCGGTTCACTGCACTGAATGGGAACGGACATGTTGATGGACTTTATGCATGAAAACCCCCCAATAATCCTATCAGGTGAATGCCTTGCTAGACGTCTCCAGTTTTCTTTTGTCTGTCATTATCTACAGTAGTGCTTTTACATACTCCTTCGTTTAAACAAAGGTCAGTGCTAACTCAGCCTTGCAAAGGAAAGCTGTAAATACCTGCTTAATCATACCACTTGCTAAAGCAAAAAGAAATAAATTTAGAAATGTACTTTTTCAACTATTTATTAACCTATTTGGAAGAAGAAGAAAAAAACCTGCCAAATAAAATGTTTACATTTTTCTGTCTTTCCAGTTGTAAGCAAATTATTTCTAAAAAACAAAAAGCTTTTGTAAATATGAGGGACCATGCCAGCCAGATATTTCATACTAAAGTTACTGTTGCAATTTTAAACTCCATATATTTGTAAAAAAATAGCATATGTTGCAATGCAAACTTAGTTGTGCTTGGGGAAAAATGACAAATCTTGGCAACTTAAATTTGTATTGTTGCTTGTTTGTATGAACTGTATAGTAATTTACTCCAAATAAAAAAAAAAATAATAAAATTTGAACCCATTTGTGTGGAAAAAGCAACTCTGGCTTGCTTTATAAATATTCACTCCAGGTATATTCTGTACCGTTATAGCTGGAACCCAACACCTGAGGCCTTCACGGCGTCTTTCTATAACAGGTAACTTTGACAGAGGATGTACAAAGTACAGATATGTAGGAGATGATGGTGTACCACCAGCAAAGCTAACATTAGTATGGAGGCTGTCACGGCCAGTCTTTTTAACGCTATTACAGGCTGAAATTATCTGCTTATAGTGTATAGCAACATGTTCGAATTAATTATACCCTGGGTACTTTGAGTCAATTTGCATTTAAATACGAGGGGTGTTCAATTATAAACAGGCATTTTCATGCTCTGTTCTTATAAAGAGTGAAAGGTAGACCCAACTCATTGGACAAACACATGGTTAGTAGTGCTAGCTTCTCTTTCCCCCCTTCCTGTCAGTTGTAGTCAACATTTTGGAGCAGGAGGTACACAGTAGTGTTACGCAGTGCATTATTCTTCAATTTTTGACAAATGAAGGAGTCAATCCATATCAGATTTATTCGAGACTTAAAAAACAGTTTGGGGTTGAGTGTCTCTCTCTTTCTCAGTCTAGAGTGTATAACTGGTGCAAGTCATTCAGAAAGGAACTACTGTATTATCTCTTCGGTCCACTTAAGAAATTTTTAGGAGGGAAACAATTCAAGCCGAATGAGGAGGTTATTGACGCTGTGCAAGAATGGGTCAACATGCAGTCAAAAGACTTCTACTCTTCGGGGATTAAGAAGCGTCCTGAACACTAGAACAAGTGTATTGCAGTGGCAGGAGACTATATAGAAAAACAGTGTGTAAGTCGTTTCAATGTATTCAATAAATAAAGCATAGCTCAAAAATTTCTATTTATATATGAACACCCCTCGTATGTTTGGTAGAATTTACTATACTGAACTTTGTAGGTTCTAGTACATTTGGCTTTTAAACTAGAGATTTAGATAACTGTTTATTGTTATTTGACATAGCACATATTGTTGACACATAGCAGTGTTTCTAGTCGGTTTGCACACATTCTTTGTGTTCCAAGGACTTTCCTTGTGTTTTAGCGGTGGAATTCATGAACTGGCAACCTTCAGGTTCATTTTGCATCGTGGAGAGCAATAGGAGATGTCCTGTTCCCAGTAGAGAAGACAGCTTACAAGCTGCAAGTGACATGCTTTGCATAATATGTGTGACTTAAGAGGACTCTCTCCCAGGCCCCCCACTCCTGTGTCTGCCACTGCATGGTAACACCCTACATTCTGGTTTCCTCCCAAAGTCTAAAGATATGCTGTTCAGTTGATTGATGATTCTGAGTTGCCCTCAATATGAGAATGTGCCTTGTAATGGACTAATATCACAGTGAAAAGATGTATGTTAGGAGTGGGAGGCATGGGAGTTGTAGTGGGGTGGGGGGAGTGTAATGATTACCCAGGGCCAACGTGCTCAAGGTCTGGATTGAAAAGTTTGTTTTCAAGATGAAGGGGCCCACAGACACTGCTTATGTACAAGGCCCAGAGCTCTGTGCTACACTCCAGATGGGAAGTATGGTTACAAACGCTTATCTCAGTTTGATTAAAAATTCTGAAGGTTTCAGTCGATACAGGGGCAATTCACCTGCATGTGCTTTTAAGACTGAATCATATTTTTTTCCCAAATATCAAATGTTGTTTTTAAAGATGTACAAATAACAAATGTGAACAACTGTGCACACTGACATAATTCTTGTCCATGGAGACGCTTGTTGATGTTCTAATACTTAAATAGATTTGATAGCGGGTGTTCATTTGTCTCAAACTGATAAATACATGACCTCTACGATAAGACACTCATACGCCAACACAAAATCACATTTCCTATTTCCTTTAGATGCACATTTCATGTGTCATGATCTGGCTTTTGTTTTTAATTTTTCACAACCACTCCTCGGACTCAAAAATACCACTTTGGGGGGTTAATCAACCAAGGCATCCAATAGTCACATTTATTTATTTGTATTTCAATACGCTTTTTGGTACAAATCAAACATATTAATTAAATAAATAAACTTATCCTCTACTAGGACAAGTTTGATAAAACATCTTTGAGTCAGAAACCAGGCAGGAAGAAAATTGTTCATTGCATCTTTAATTTACCCCCTCAGCAAATATTGAAGAGGGAGCATTCATCACAGCAGTCTGTTACAAAATGATCAGAATAGTCAAAATAATAAGGGCAGAGATCCTTTTTATAAACAACTGAATTTACATAACAGTGCATACACATCACCTGACATTTACTCTGATTGGTTTGTTGGCTTACATACCCAGATAACGTAGTAAATTAAAGTCCATTTGATCATACTCTTGTTCTTCTTATACTTTTAGGTTTAGACTCCACCTTGAAATTTCTGTGTATGTGACAACTGTCCAGTCATGTTGTTTACAGGACATCTGCTGATCTCTTAGTCATCTTTTAATACATTTGGTGTATTACGTCAAACTTCTCCTGGTACATCCTTGTCTTTCTTGTTCACTTGTCCTTTATCTGCCTGAACAGGTTTCTGACATTTATTAACCATTTTATACTACTTCTAAGATAGATGCTATATATATATATATAATGTGGAAAGCATACCAAAACACTTGATATACCCCAAGTGTCATTTTTCTTCCACAGTTTTACTTATGTTAAAAATGGATTACATTCATCCGACTGTGCCATTTTGCTTTTACATGGTCCTCTTGCTGGATATCACAGTTAGCCTTGTAGTGTGCTGCTTGTGACATCAATAGGTCAAAGGTATACAGGTCAGCATCGCTCACATTCTGTTTGATCAAATTTTTGATTTCTTTTGTGATTTAGTGTTTCTGATTCTTGTCACTTGTGTTTCTGATTTTTGACTATAACTTGGCTTAGTGTTTTGGATCTCTCAGTTCATAGATTTCCTGGTGCAAAAATCAGTCTGTTTTTAAGGCAACATTTCTCTTTATAGTCCTGTTTCCATTCAATATCTCCCAATTCCAGTTTCTTTCCTCTCATTGCTGCCTTTTGTTTTGCAGTCAGCACACCATGTTGTACTGTTGTAAATGTTCTCAACTTTTCCACAGATATTTAATATACTGGTAAAACATTTTTATGATATTCATACCTGAAGTAACATTGAATCTGCTATACCGGATGAACAAGTATATAACCCCACTCATAATGTACATTAGTAAATTTTTGTTTACTTAATTTTCTAATTTGTACATTTCAGCCTTTTGCTCATTGGGAATTTCTTGTGGAGTGCTACAGAAAAAGTTAGATAAAGTTTTGCAGCTAGTGCTGTTAACATTAGCCCTGACAGACTGGCCAGAATCTGGACACAATATCATTGTCACAGCACAAAAGATTTCCAACCATCCATGTATCGATTATAGAATCCACTTATTCCTAGGCATATGCAAATTCAAGACCAAATCCATCCTTAGAATTACTCCCAAGAATTTCACTAAAAGTCACACTAGGCTAAGAGTTTATCCTACATGAGAGTATGATATAAGAAGTATTTATGAAGCGTCCTCGTCCCAGCTGAGAGTAGGAATTCACTTCTGAGAATGTGGTAGAAATCAACATCTTAATTAAAGAAAGAAACTTATCCTCTAACAGGACAAATGTGATGAAAACTTTTAGTCAGTAATCAGACAGGAGAAAAGCTTGTCCATCTGCATCATTTATTTTACCTGCAGCACCAAGCTGAGGAGGGAGCATCTCACACAGAAGTCTTTTACAGTATGATGACAAGGATAGAGGTTCATATTATAAACTATTGAATTTACATACAGTGTCAATCAATGCATACATTTTACTCTGGTTGATTTGTTGGTTTACACCCAAATGACTTATATAAAATAAAAATCAATTTTTATTATTTTCTGGTTCTTCTTATACCATTTGGTTTGAGCTACCACCCTTGAAATATCTGTGTATGTAACAACTGTCCATTCTCGTTGTTTTACAGGACATCAGTTGACTTCTTAGTCATATCTTAGATCATCTTTCAGTACAATTTGTTGTTCCCTTGACCTTTATCTAGTTTCTTGATATGCCTGAACAAGTGCCTGACATTTATTAGCCCTTTATGCTATTTCTTTAAGATGAATGCTAGATTTTAATATGGAAAGCATGCCAAAACAATTTATCCTAAATGACTATGTGACCACTAAGTCTAATTTTTCTTCAACAAAAATGAATGACATTACATTTTCACAGCAGCCTTTGCCATAAATTACCACTCATGATGGTGATGTTTTGTAGTTTTCTGATACTAATACTGAGGCTTCACTAGAAAGATAATAATAATAATAATAATCAAAGTGGTAAGAGAAGAAGAAGAAAATATAATGCAGGATATTGTGCTAAACTACACATGATAGCTGCAACATGATTGCAACAATATCAAGAATAACACAGCAATGAGCACTGAGAGGGACACACTGAGTTAAATCTGTTGTTAATTTGTTAATTTAACAATAGTCCTACCTCCATATTTTCAGGAGAATCACCTTCTTGCTTATGGCCACAGGAAGCACCTCGTAAAGTAACAGTTATACTAAAACTAACCACAGTAAGTTACGCCCACTCTTCCAGTGTTCCGTTTCTAAACCAGAGTTGCATGTCATGTCTGATCTCCTCCCTCTCTCTAGGCGGGAATCTTCGCCGTTCCTGAGCTTGTAAAATGTAATGGTAATGTTCCAGGGGTTCATGGAATACAAAGAAAGCATACCTGTGTATTATTTACTGTAATATTTCTCCCATTCAGCCCCACTTATCTTCACGTTAACATGCTGGTTACTAAACTACAGTTTGCACCCATGACCACATGTGTGTTGATAATGTGATATCGTTTGCAATTCCCATATGCCCCACACATCTTTATGTGTGTGTCAATTTAAACAAATGCAGCTAGTTTTAACATTACTTCATGTTGAGTTGTGGGTAAATGTACTGTATAATCTGAGTATTACCTCACATGTTGTAAGATCATTCGAGAAATGTTTGAAGCAACATTCAAGTAATGGTTGGTTGTGCTATATATAAATCACTGCTATTGCAAAGCTGCATTTTCCCTGTGGCTAAAACATAACCAACACTTTCATTTCGGCCGAGAGCCCATGGCTTCTCCATGTTCATGTAACAAACAAGATTTATTCAGAATATTATCCCATCTACAGTATACCAGTTATATTTTTGTGAGGTTATTGTTGTCCAGTGTTTCTAAACTTGTCAGCCTTCCCAGGGATGTGGGTGCCAATCTTTGCCTGAATGCCATCTTCTGGCAGCTCCTAATGACTTAGGACAACTCATGAGCTCTCCTGAATCCTGGTGAAGTTACAAGTAGTTTCCTAAATTAGGAAAACTGAGAAAATGCCTCTAGTACTTCTCCTAAGAGTAGATTTGCGTCATTCTGTGATGGTTGAGTCAGCTAGGATCATTTATCTGCTCTGAGACACTTGATAAATATGAGCACTGGAGTGGGATACACTTTGTATTTTTATTCCTTTTAAAATTTCATGTATGTTATTGCAGAACAGTAAACAAATAGCTTTACAATTATAAGACTCAAGCTATACTAGAAAAACCCCCTTCTCCCCAGCCACCAAGAGAAAGAGTTAATATAAAGTAGTCATTCAAAGGTAATGACATAGCACGAGGGTAGTAGCGGCTCTGGCCATATAAAACTGAAGGGGTCCTTTAAAAAGTGAGTTGTTATTTGTCATGTGAATTTCATTTTTTTTTTTAATTTTAAATAAATAGGGGGCTTTGCCACCTGCTCGCTTTGCTAGGCAAACCCCGGCCTGCACAACACACCAGCCACTTCACGTCTCTGCAGCTCGCGTATGTGGAATTCACATTCACCACACAACAAATCTTTTAATTCTCATGGATACGCCTCTTCATTGGAAAGAAACACTACTTTTCCCTGATGGCAACACGGATTAGACAATCTACAAGTCTCCGATTTAAAGTTTAAAGCCGAACAATAACTACATACTTCTATCATATCAGCTATGTCCATATATCTGATCTCTTTTCGCTGTTCCGTTATTACATTGAGTAATAATTTCCATTTGTTAGCACTAATGCAAACTTTACTCTCAGTTTTTTGAGCCTTTCGAATTTTAGTACTTTCATAATCTCTAACCTGCTCTGCGTGTGTATCACACCAACGTTTTTGAACCTCTTCACGACATTCAATTTTGTCTTCTACTCTTTGTCTTTTATTTCCAACCTCGCTTGGAGCTGAGAGTGCAGGAATTGTGTCTGACAGTAGCATTCACACGAATGAGAAGTGATTGGAACCTGGGCGTGGTTGTAAATGTTTGAGAGGAGTGCGGGACTTGTCAAAATCTTTTGGCAAAATGTCTCGTCTCGTGGGACCTGAAATTATCTCTTGCGGGAGTTGAAATTATCTCTGAGAAAGTCTCGTCCCAGGATTTCCTTTTATAATAGAGAGAAATAAGTCGTCAATTTCCCATTATGCTATGGTAGACAGCTTAGGATTAAACTTAAAATAAACAGATGGCAAACTTTCAATATACTGCCATTTATGACAATACTTTGTTGCTGTCTGTGTGTAGTTTCTAAATACATCTATTATAGGATTAGGGATTACTGTGATCTCTAGGCTGCCTGATAGATAGGGAAAGACTTCATTTCATTAAGATTTAAACTAAGGGAAATTCTCCAAATAGGTGGCCTGGTCAAGGAGCTACTTCAAGGCATCTGTCACAAGTAGGGTCTTGTCGCAGGTAAATTTTTCACAGTCTAAGTCAAGAGAGATGAGTGTAGTATATCATTTGAATTATAGCATGTTTCATGCATCCACCTTATTAAAAAGGCAATTATTATTGTTATTATTACCTAGTGCCCTATATATACCATCCTGCCAAATTTCAGCTTTTTAACTAATTGGGAAATATTGAGTAAGTCAGCTACTAAGTCCACTTTGCATTTTATATATAAAATGTACAAATAACAGTTAGTAGGTGGACAGTCTGGCCGACGTGAGCTACACTGTGTCAAGCAGGACATCCTCTGAATTTTTTACTTGAACCCCTGAACCTCATCATCATGTGCTCAAGGGTTCTCTTGTCCTTTTCAGTGTGGAGGTTGGCAAATGAGCTGGCAGAAGAAGGAGATGCCAGAGAGGACATTTTGTGAGCACACAAGGCTTCCTAACCCCCACTAGTTTTTCTTCTCTGTGTTCATTGTTTTGCTTTGACTCTCCTCAGTGTGCTTTTGTGATATAATAAAATATTCTTAAACTTTTTGAAGTTTGAGTTTTGTTAAATGAAATGCATCCTTGATTGAAGCAGTTGTCTGTGGCTTATTTATCATTAAACATAACTATAAGTTTATATTTTAAAAGAACATGCAATTATACCTGTTCATAATACCCTACATCTCTGAATTGGATTATTAGTAGAGAGATGGATAAGTTCATAGTAACTCTTTATAGCTTTTTAGCGGCAGCAATGCAGGCCAACAGTGTTTTGGCATAGAAAAAACTGAAAGAGGGCCAAAAAAGAGAAATTAATTCTTTTTGTGTTGTTTAAAGCCCACTAGGCAGAGTAACAATCAATGTTATTAACAGCCTTGGTCAGTAACTTTTTAGTGCTAGGCATGCTTACATTTTGTCCCGCTAGACATAAAATCAGCTAGTTGTCTAAAAAGACAGCAGGGCACTTTTATTTCTAATTTAGACCACAGGAAAACAGGCATTCCAGATTTTTAATGCACAACAGCTAAGAACTCACTGGTTTCTTTGTCATTTGTCAAAGGCCATGATTCAAATTACCAGAGCAGTTTATCCATAGCATTCTCCTGCTGTTGTTGTTTCAGACTCACAATGTTCCAAAGATCTTGAATTCAAATGGCACTGCCCTCTTTTCTATTGCATGGTATATGAGTTTTACAGCTGAAAGCCTGAGCTAAAGGCCCCTTCACTGACACTTAAAATCAAAAGTAGGTTCTGTGTCATTTCCACTGGTACTCTCAATTTGCTATTTAGTTGAAAGAATTCTGCTGGATCTACCATATCAATGCCTTTTGAAGACCTGAATTAGGTCACCATGTAGCATCATCTACATCTACTGGAGGCTAAACAGGTTTCATTTTCTGAGTCTGTCAGTAGGACATGTCCTTAAGTCCTGGGATGCACTTGGTTGATCTTCTTGGCACAGCTTCACTGCTGCTATGTCTTTTTCATAGCATGGTAACCAGAACTCAGTACTTCAGATGTAGTCTCACTAGTGCATTGTGCACTGGAGTCACATTTATAACTTTCTTTTCCAGAGGAGATATGATTGAAGTGTTTAAAATTATGAAGGGAGTTAGTACAGTGGATAGAGACTGTTATTTTAAAATGAGTTTATCAAGAACACGGGGACACAGTTGGAAACTTGTTAAGGGCAAATTTCGCACAAACATTAGGAAGTTTTTCTTTACACAAAGAACGAAAGACACTTGGAATAAGCTACCAAGTAGTGTGGTAGACAGTAAGACTTTAGGGACTTTCAAAACTCGACTTGATGTTATTTTAAAAGAATTAAGTGAACAGGACTGGCGAGTTTTGTTGGGCTGAATGGCCTGATCTCATCTAAATGTTTCTAGAGTTCTAATGTTCTACAACCCCTTCTCCTCCAACCTTTGTCTTTGTAATTCTCTCAGCATCTTGGCTATGTAAAGGATTTTTGTTTGGCCTTAAGCTGCATCTTCTTTCGAAGTTTGTCTGTGGATGTTTACATATCAGTGGAGTCTTGTCATATAGCACATATAGCACCTTATAATCCAAGCACAACTTGAAATATTTTATGTTTGGTTAAATGCAAGCTAAATTTAGGTATAAAGGTAAATGTAAATAGAAAACAAAAATCACATTAACATCAGCATTACCATTTTAAATCACAGTGCCACCTTAATCACTCATTATGTCTAACTCACACTATATTTTTAATTATCATACACCTCAGTATCTTAAAAACACTGACAAAGTCCTCCACCTCCACCTTCTCCAAAGGTGACATTGGATCAAAATTAAGAGCCCTGCCATTGCTACAGCAGTCAGAAGAACAGGATGGATGACTAAGGACTGGTCCAAATATGCAGAAAACCAATAGAAATGTATAAGGGGCAGAACTGATGTAAATGATAAAAGCAACAAAAAAGAATGAATAAAGCATTCAGTACATTAAACAAAAATAACTTCAATAAAAGATGTTTTTTTTTTTAAACATTACCCTAAATAGTGGATGTATAGTTTAATGTCATCAGTGAGTTTTTATTTTAAAAATGTGTGTTGTAAGCTAATCCAGGGGAACCCGCTAAAGAGAATTCTAAATCCTTCACTGAGTACAAATAGTCTGGAGTGGATAAGTTCCTTTAATTATAATAATTATGCTTTTTGTTTGTGTTTTGTTGTGTTATTTTCCCCTTGGTGATTTCTTAATGTGAGCAGCACCATGTATTCTTTTATTGAAAAGAATACCAAATTATTATGTCAGCTTTTTGGACAAATGTAGCAATTTCCTAATTAGCCTAGCAAGCTGTTAGCACTCGGGTCACAGAGACTGTCTGAAACAGGCGGCACCAGGGGTGTACTTATGATCAGATTTTGCAAGCAACAGTTTACTCATAATACAAATGTTACTTGCTGTACAAAAATATTAAATAGTCATCAAGCCAAAATTATGATAAACAGATGAAAAAGAGATTTCTGTTTTAACAGTTTCCTGATGCCTATAATTTAAAAGTAATACAAGACATATTATTACAGATTCATAACAACATTATATAACTTGCATGCTCTTACTGCCAAGTCTGTGAGGGTCTGTAGTATCACCTGAGGTTTGAATCTAATAAACTGAAGTTACATTATTATTAAATGATAATTCTTCTGAATGAATGTAAGTTCTCAACTGTAGTGCAAGTTTGAATTTATATCACAAACAAATCTGAAACAAGACAAAACGGACATATTTAACAGAAAAAGAAACAGCAGCCATCCACCCATCACATGATGGTGCATTGGGCCAAACAGCCCGGGAATGTTTTCTTTTCTGTTATTATGTTTCATTTTTATTTCAACAACCCAGCCACAGGGGATGCACAAACCAGTGTGTTTCTTCGTGCCGGTCCCAAGTCCGGTTAAAAGGGGTGGGTTAAGTCAGGAAGGGTATCCGGTGTAAAATTTTGCCAGATCAATATGCAGACAACAATACAGATTTTCATACCAGATCAGTCGAACCCCAGGTTAACAACGACTGCCACCAGTACTGTTAGTCAACAGGGTGCTGGCAGGAAATTGGGCTAATTGTTGGCCGAAGAAGAAGAAGGAGAAGAGGGGGGACACGTGTCCAGAGGCAGGAGGAGAGGAGCAAAGTAAAGAGAGTGGAACTGAGAGTAGGAACTTTGAATGTTGGCAGTATGACTGGTAAGGGTAGAGAGTTAAGAGATATGATGGAGAGAAGGAAGGTTGATATATTGTGCGTGCAAGAGACTTAATGGAAGGAGAGTAAGGCCAGGTGGATCGGAAGTGGATTCAAATTTTTCTATCATCATGTGGATGGGAGGAGAAATGGGGTAGGAGTTATTCTAAAGGAACAGTATGTCAAGAGTGTTTTGGAGGTGAAAAGAGTGTCAGACAGAGTAATGATTATGAAGCTGGATTGGAGGTGTGATGATGAATGTTGTTAGTGCATATGCCCCACAAGTTGGGTGTGCGATGGATGAGAAAGAAGATTTTTGGAATGAGTTGAATGAAGTGATGAACAGTGTACCCAAGGGACAGAAAGTGGTGATTAGAGTGGATTTCAATGGACATGTTGGTGAAGGGAACAGAGGAGATGAGGAGGTGATGGGTATGTATGGTGTCAAGGAGAGGAATGAAGAAGGTCAGAGAATAGTGGATTTTGTGAAAAGGATGGACATGGCTGTGATGAATACGTATTTTAAGAAGAGGGAGAAACATAGGGTTACGTACAAGAGTGGAGGAAGATGCACACAGGTAGATTATATCCTATGCAGGAGGGTCAATCGGAAGGAGATTGAAGACTGCAAAGTGGTGGCAGAGGAAAGTGTAGTTAAGCAGCATAGGATGGTGGTCTATAGGATGACATTGGAGATCAAGAAGAGGAGGAGAGTGAGGGTAGAGCCAAGGATCAAATGGTGGAATTTGAAAAGGAACACTGCAAGGTTGAGTTCAGGGAGGAAGCAAGACAGGCGCTGGGTGGCAGTGTAGGTGTAGTAAGGGTGACAACAAGAAGGGTGCTTGGTGTGACATCTGGACAAAGGAAGGAGGAAAAGGAAACCTGGTAGTGGAATGGGAAAGTACAGGAGAGTATACAGAGGAAGAGGCTGGCGAAGAAGTGGGAGAGTCAGAGAGATGCAGAAAGTAGACAAGAGTACAGGGAGATAAGGCACAAGGTGAAGAGAGAGGTGGCGTAGGCTAAAGAAAAGGCGTATGATGAGTTGTATGAGAGGTTGGACACTAAGGAGGGAAAAAAGGACCTGTACCGATTGGCTAGACAGAGGGACTGAGCTGAGAAAGATGTGTAGCAAGTTAGGGTGATAAATACAATAAAGAGCCAAAGGAGCTCCCTGAAAGGCAATCCAGAGCAAACAAAGCACAATACTGTTATGTATTTGTTTGAAGTTATGTGTAATTTTTGTTTTATTGTTGTTTTTCTTAATTTTTTTCATTTTTATATATTATTTTTGTTAATTTCATATGTAATTTTAAAATTGTGTACTGTCCCTTTAAATGTAGTTATGTTTCTTGTCCTTTGTGGGTGGAACCTCAGGAGGCAGGGCCACCCTGACATCACCACACCTGAGTGTTCCCTCTGGCCTTTATAACTGGCTGAGAAAGCCCAGCAATTGGGTATCATCTGTTTGTTTGAATTTCAGTTAAGTTTTGTGTTTTCTTTGGTAGATTTTCTGGATTTTTGGTTTTATCTCACTTTGTTTTATTAATTCCAATTTTTAATATTGTTTTAGGACAAGCTTGCTTAGGATTGCTTTTTAGGCAACTCCTTTGTGCCTCATTTTTGAGCCTTTCTTTGTATTGCGTAATTTATGTTAATAAATCTTTCATTTATTAAGATTCTTTGTATGCCATTTTACTAGACATGGAGAGTTAATATTTTTTGTTGCATTCTTGGTGAGATTTATAGTTGTCTTTGGCAGGTAGCTTTAGTAATCTAACTGGGTTAAGGTAAGGTTCTGCTGGACAGGCCAAAGAAGGCCATCTTGAGCTTCAGCTATTGGAGGCCTCACATCTATTTTGTCTTGGGGGAACTCCATCTCATGACAGATATGAAATCCAAAGAATATGCCAATAAATAGAAGCAAAAGATCAAAAACCCAGCAACCAGAAGCAGCACTACTCACGCAGTATCCTCCAAAGCGTATTCAATGACCCGCAAGGAACTCACTCTCCCAGCTTACCTTTAAAGGCTAGGGGTGGTTTCTCACTTTGAGGGATTAGTCACCCAACTTCTAAGGGATCCACTCACAAAATACAAGAAACATAAAAGAACAAAAATGTACACATAGAAACTAAATAATCAAGAAATAAAAAATGACATAAAATACATAATTAGACAAATAATCAAACTAAATAATCAAAATAAATAACATTAATATAAATGTTAATATGCAAAGAATCAAAATGAACAAAAAAGGCATTAAAAAGGAATTTAAAAATAACCAAATGGAGAAATCCTGTCATAAACAAATGACACTGGGAGGACAAGAGAGTACAGTATAAGAGATAGCAAGGCGTCCCAGTACTGTTGTCATTATTATTATTGTTATTATTGTAAACTACTTTAGGTAAGAAGTGTGCAGATAGAATGGACAGAATACACACACAAATGTGGTGTTACATGTCAGTCAGGGTTCTTCCCCTGGCAGAGGTTTAAATTTATGTCATCTTTGTTCTGGTTTTTCATTACAAGATGAGAAAAATTAAGACAAGAACAGGCCATTCAGCTTAACAAAGCTCTCCAGACCTATCCACTTAATTCTTTCAAAATAACATCAAGTTTAGTTTTAAAACTTCCTAAAGTCCTGCTGTCTACCACACTACTTGTTAACATATTCCAAGTTTCTATCATTCTTTGTGTAAAGAAAAACTAATGTTTATGTGAAATTTACCCTTAACAAGTTTCCAACTGTGTCCCCGTGTTCTTGATGAGCTCATTTTAAAATAACAGTCTCGATCCACTGTACTAATTCCCTTCATAATTTTAAACACTTCAGTCATGTCACCTCTTGATTTCTGCTTGCTTACACTAAATAGTTTCAACTCCTCTAACCTTTCCTCATAGCTCATATTGCTCAGCTTCAGAATCAGCCTAGTTTCTCTTCTCTGAACTTTTCTGAGCGTTGTCTGTATTGTGATATGGAGTCTGTACATAGTACTCCAAGTGAGGTCTCACCAGTGTCTTACAAAGCTTGAGCATAACCTCACTTGGCTTGTACTCTACACATCACATTCTATAACTTAACATTCTTTTATCCTTCTTAATGGCCTCTAAACAATAGATGTGGATAGTGATGAGTCCACTATAAGTACATTTATATGCACACATAAAACCCTGATAAGATGAGCACCCAGTTAAGAAATAAAAAACTGTTTATTTTAAAACTCTGTTTAAATGCAAAGTCATCTCATGGAGTTTGTAATAGACATCCGGCAGCTCAACCTGACGAGCAGGGACTGGAAGGATGGGGGAAGGCCACTACTGTGAGATACTGCCTCCCCCAAGATGCTAGATGGTGACTTCCTTACAGCATAGCAGTACCCCAGATTCCCACAGGGCACCATGGGATATGGAATTCAGCTTCACAACCCTGCTGGGTGCCATGGGTGCTGCCAGGAGACACTTACATAACCCGGAAGTACTATTGGATCATGGAGATTGAAGTCCAGAAGTACTTCCGGGCTAACAAAAAACTCAAGTTCTCCATCTGACCCAGAAGTGCTGGAAGGTCATGTGGATGGAAGGACAGAAGCACTTCCAGGTTGAACCATATATAAAGGACTGCTATGAACCGAGCAAGCAAGCCAGAGTTGGGAGGAGGTGGATGAAGCTTGCTGAGAGGTGTGGAGGAGAAAGAAAGAGAGAGAAGAATATTGTGTAGCGGTTATTGTGATTGCTTATTTACCTGTTTATAGTGGCTGTGGTGCTTGGAGGGCACTGTACTGTATAAGAAGAAAGAAAGAAAGAAATAACTTCTTAGTGCTTTTACCTGGTGTCCTGAGTGTCTGACTGTTGGATTTAAAGGGTCAACATTGACCCCTAGCGTCTAATTTGGCAAAATGCTGTGATGTCATTAAACTGTGTGAAAAAAAGTTAAACATCGTCATAAATATGCTTAGTCTTTCATGTGCTATAAAGTAAATAACACCCATCCCTGACCTGAGCCCCTGAAAATTCAAAGCATGGACACCAACTGCCATGTCACGCAATCACATTGTTTAAACTTGTCTTTAGCAAATAGCTGGGATAAAACTAAAGTGACACTTTATTTAATGGTTTCTGGATTGCATGCAACACATTCATTTCTGCCTGGTTATGAAATTGAGCCCTACAAAGGACCTGCTGGGTGTGGCAGGTGGCTGATTGCGAGCCGCACCCAGCTACCTATTTAAGGAGCCGCCGCCCTGCAATCAAGGCTGGAGTTGGGTGAGGAGGTGGACGAGGTCAGAGGAGACGGCAAGGAGAGGCCCTGAGTGTGTGTGCAGTGAAGAGACGGCTTGGAGGAGAAGCCAGGACTTTGGGAGTCAGTGGGGGTTTGTGAGGTGCACTTAGTCTTGTATAATAATAGTGTAAATAAACGTGTGGTGATGGACTGCAACGTGTCTGCCTGTCTGTGTCCGAGCTGTTCCCTTCTACATGGGATAATAATAACACGGTTACTTTTACTTCAGTAAAATAAGTATTGCATTGGGCTACTCGTTTTATGTAACATACGTTACTATTAATGCATGACCCTCAAAGCTGCTCCCGAGATTGTGCTGTATACTCAGTTCAGCAACATAAATTTAGTGATTTCTGAAGTATTAAGATTAATTATTAAAATAGGAATAATGTAAGCAATTTATCTTTGTGGATGCTTCGACCATTTTCTCCATGTGGCTACTGAAAGTGGGGAGGTTTGACAGACATGCACAGACTACAAAATGCTTAACTGTAAATCTGTGCATTTTAACCTGGCTCTTCAGAGACCAATAACCCAGTTTCTTTAACTGAATAAGGGTTTATATGGCATTTTAGAAACAGTTTCTGAGAATAACTGGAAGTAATAAAGCACATGCAAACGCACTGTATGACTCCTAGGTTCTTCTTATAAGGGGTACTTTCAAGATTCAGATCTAACATTTCTACTTCCTACATATAAAACCTTAAATTTACTTACAGTTCTTCATGTTTTGACTTTTTCCTTGGTCCTAACTACATCACTTAGTACTTGGCTCTTGTTTTTGATATATTTGGCTGTTGTCCTTTTCTGTTGCAGTATGTCTTTGTATCTTCTGCCATCTGGCTAATAATATTAAATCTTCCTAGAAATAACATCATTAGTTGCTCTGCCAATGGGGTATACCATACAATTTCAACACTGGCTGATGATAGCAGATAAGGTACTCTAATAGTAAGTCAATGGTAGGGGATTTACCCACAAGGCCAGATATCTGTGTTAGTTACGACATGGCTGTGTTGAGCCAGCATTTTTAACATCAAGATGCAGCTTAGAATAACAATTGCATTTTTTCTATTGCAAAGAATAAATGTTATCCACATTTGCTTTCTTCACTTTTGAAACAGATTTTTATTTAGACAGGAATGAGTGAAAACCTTTAAATAAATCCCTTTGATTTTATATAACATAACACTTTCAAATCCACTTAATCCAGTTCTGAATCATGGAGCATGAAGCACAAAGCAGAAATCAGCCATGGACAGCATCTCAGGCCATGTCAGACCCAATTTAGAGCCTACAACAATCTAATCTGCACATCTTTGGGGATGTGGGAAAACAATGGTGTAAACAAGCAAACTCCACAGGACAACTTGACACCTAGTACGAAGCCAGGACGCTGGAACCACAAGGCAGCAGCTCTTGAATTTAAATTTTGGGATACTTGTTAGATCTGCATTAATTTGCACTTTGTAAAGATTATGTCTCTCGGATGCCTGGGTGCAGCTTCGAATTCTCCAGAAGGTACTGGATGACATTGTTGAGGAAAGCATAACCAGGTCAGCCCACCTGTAACAGGTGTCTGGTCACACTTATATGGTAATCTAACTTAGACACCATTAAAATATCCGACTACGCCACCCAGTTTTATTAAGAGACTGGGAACTCCTGAAATTTACCAATAATAGCACACAGGTTTCTTTAAATTGGGCGGTGAGTAAACACACAATGAAAGACACAACAGTAATTTTAGAAAAAAGCAACAGTAAGTTCTATTACACAAGACAATATAAGGTACATTAAAAAGATAAACGAACATAACAAAAACTAAACATATCAGGAATCAATTTCCTTTTTTTTAAAAAAGGAAAATACACAGTCCACCCTCTAAAAGTCCGTTAAAAACAAGAATTGGAGGATACAACCTTTAGTGGTGCAGAGTCCAGTTTGTGCACTGTGTTACCCCAACACTTAATTGTTCAACTGTCCATGGATGCACTCTGTTCCCCGGACACTCGTTCCCCTACAGAAGTTGTGTCAAATTGTTGAATCCCTGCCAGCGTTCCTTTTTCTTCCACTCTGGGCTCCTTGTGTTGCTGGGACCTAGGCACGCCTCATTTCTCGTCTGTCAGCTTTGCTTGGTCCTCTCATGCGGCTTCCCTCTTTCGCTGGACCCACAACTGGCGTCTCCTTGTGGAGCTGTCTCTTCCTCCCTGGAAGTAAATGTTGCTGTCCTTGTGCCTCACGTCGTGCCAGCCAGGTACCCTCGTCTGCCTACGAGCCCCTGTGCTCTGTCCGAATGTCTTGGCAGCGTTTTCTGTGGACTGTCCTCCTGCCTTCTGCTGCCCAGGAGTTTAAATCTACTTCAGTCCCTGCCATTATCAGTTCTGGACAATCAGATTAAACAATGGTACATCTGCATTTCCTGGATTTAACAATTAATGAAAACACAAGTTAAAAAAAGGAATTGTTACCAATCATGAATAAGTACAGATATGCTGATTAGAAACCAATATTTCCAAGTCAGGTAAATACAGACATCCTCCAAGGCCAGACTTCAAAGTGGTGACTCCTTTGCAAGACAGCAAATACCTCCACAAACAACCCTGACACAATCAGTAACTGGATTATCCAGGATCCTCCAAGGAAGCAGCAGTTCTTTTATCACACTTGGTATTGTTTGTAATCTCAACCAGCCATAAACTTCAAAGTGGTGACTCCTTTGCAATACAGCAAATACTTTCATCCTGCAGACAGCCTTTTAACTTCTCACCCCCCAGTCCCAACAATGGGTGCCTAATGGAACCACCCAGTGCACAAAAAAAAAATGTCCCCCTCTGACACACCTGCTACTGAAAGTGATGATTAAAATCAATTATTAGTATTTTGTATAGCCCCTATATACTGTTTATATATATATATATATATATATATATATATATGGTATATACCCAAGACCAGGGGTTTCCAACATGTCGCTCGGGAGCTACCGGTAGCTCGCAAACCCTTTCCAAGTAGCTCACGAAAGGGTTAATGAATCCTACATAAATCTGAAAACTTGATTAGTCAAATTAGGGGTGGGCTACCTTTCCAAAAAATCATATAACGATCCTTTTAACACAAAATCACGATCCACAATCTGAACTGCAATCTATCTTTTCAATGTGGCATACACTTGAGAGAATATCCGGACTGAAACTCATCAAGACCTAAGTAACACTTTCTTTTAAATATCAAACAAAGTTGAATTCAATTGTTCTCTCATTCGCTAGCTAAGTGGAGTTAAGGAACATGCCCCGAAGCTGGCGAGTGAGTGAGGGAGGCCCCTCCCCTCAGCCCGCTGCGTGTTTCTTGGATTGGAGCAAGTAAATCGGTACTGCAAGTGAACTCTGATACATGGCGAAATGAGAGAAGTCGCAAAATTGACCGGAATGTTCAAGCAAATTATAGAATAAAACCTGATCTAAATCCGTTAAGTGGTTCTCTCATGAAAAGCGGACAGACATACAGACAGACAGACATTGGATTTTATATATTATATATTAGTAAACCTTCAAAATAATATGCAGTTAAAGTCTCAACAGCACTCTCAGCATTTCTGGAGCTTAGCTGAGCCAGATAATTATAAGAATCTTCACCAAGCAGCTCTGAAAATGTCTGCTTTGTTTGGGTCTCCATACCTCTGTGAGTCTGACATGAATGTCATGAAATCAAAGTTCAGAACAAGACTGACAGATGAACATTTAAATGACTCCATAAGAGTGAACCTAAGTGGCTCCACTCCACCAGACACCTCTCTTGTTGACTCCATGCAATGCCAGTCATCTGACTAACTAAAAAACACATCACACATGCAACTGGACTTGTGAAGTGAAGCAGTGACATGTAACAAAATGACAAATGAATAAGGAATATCTGTGTATTTGGATATTGCATTGTTTTGTTTTGACAGCATTCATGTTTTAATTCAATGGTGTGAGATACACAAGAAAATGCATACAGACGTACAAAATGCACTTGCAGGTGAACTAAATATTTTTGTGGTGTTTTTATTTAAAATGTGAATTGTGGACACCAACATTTTGTAAATGTTCAGGCAAAGAAAGCTTATTCAGTTTGTTTGGGTTGAAATAAGCTATGAGAGTAGCTCTCGGCCATTTTCATTTTGTAAAAGTAGCTCTCAGGGGAAAAAAGGTTGGAGACCCCTGCCCTATACCAAACACATTTCTCAGGTACTTTGTAAGTACAGATATTTAGTTCATGTTCTTTTTATGCATGGAACACAGGTAGTTTAAATGATTGCTCACAGTGGGACAAAGGTGACACTTCAACCTGCAACTTTAATGTGTAGACTGCAGGACCTTAGCCACATTGCTACACTACCTCTGAAAAGAAAAACCCAACTTGTTAGAATATGGGAATAGCTGAGCAAGAAAACTAATTAGGTAAGCATCTCTTTTTTATGCATTTATTGGCCACCGGTAAAGACTGTGGGAGTAACAAAAATGGCAACCCACCCAAGTTAGATATTGTGGCTTTGGTACAACGCACTGCAGAGCTGTCAGAGTCGCCTATAACTAAGTGGCATTTTCTATCTACAAATATCCTGAGAAGTTTATGACTGCCCTCTGCTGGCACATTTCTTATTTGCAGACTCTTAACAGCACTGAAGACGAGGGCTGCTAACTGATGAGCTGTGTGGTTTATTTACTCACACTTTCCTCTGTCCAGAGCACTTCACTTTTGTATTGATTTTCAAAGAAGGGATTGATGACAATATTGAGCTGCAAGGCTGTGCTAAATGACCAACCAAAGTGTTTATGGACAATCTTTATCTGAGTTTTTTTTTTCATTCTGTCTTGCAAAGAATGCTGTTTCTTGCATGAAAATTCTGAAAATATTTGGCATGAAAATGAGCTACATGAAACTTAACTGTCCCATGCCACTGGACCCTGGCAGTGACAGACCTTCCTACTGACTGTGGGAAACAAACTAAGGCAGAGATCAGAAGGGTGATCATGCAAGCCAGAAATGGAAAAGCAGCTGGTCCCAATAAGATTCCAGGGGAAGGTCTAAAGGTGAACCCGCATAAATCAGTGGACTTGCTTTACTAGTTGTTTAGTAAAATCTGGAAAGAGGAAAACATCCTTCTGAAATTTGATCAGGATCCCCAAGAAAGGAGTAACTCATCTTGTGAAAAATCACGGTATTAGATTAGATAAACTTTATTAATCCCAATAGAACATTCACATGCATACAGCCGTAAAAACATAAAATACAAGGATAGAGACTTACAGGACAAATAATACAGAAAATCAATCAATCAATCAATAAATAAATGTATATTGTGCAGAAATTTCATAATGCACTTAAAGAGTATGTTATGCAGAAGCATTGAATTGCCTGAGGGCAATTGCTGTGGGCAGAAAAGACCCCCAGAGGAACTTCTTAGCACACCATGGTGGAATGAGCCTGTGTCTAAAAGTGCTCCAAGAGAGCGTCTCCTATGGGGGATAGAGGGGATTTATCATGTTGGTATCCAAAGTTACCACCACTCTCAAGATTCAAAGTCTTGAGCTTTTTCCCCAGTCGATAAGAGAGAACGGTGTTAAAAGCACTAGAAAAAGTCAAGGAGCATTATCCTGATTGTGGTGCCGGCTTTGTTCAAGTGGGAGTAGGGTTGGTGGAGCATGGAGATGACAGAATCCTCCACACCTATATCTGCCTGATAGGCAGACTGCAAAGTATTGATATGTTCAGAAACCAGGAGTCATCGCTGTTTTTGGACATTACATTGGGGGGGTGGGGGGTATTTCACACATATCCATTTATCAGGATTATCCTCAAGACACTCAAAGGACCAGTCAATCAGAAGCTGAGGGATGAGCAGACAGGTTTCAGGAAAGAACAGTCATGCACAGACCAAATTTACACCCTATGAATTATTTTTGTGGAACTCACCACAATGTCTATGTTTCAAGGACTGTGAGAAGGTGTTTGACAGTCTAGATGGATCCCCTAGAAGATTGTCATCTCAGATCAGAAATTCATACAATACAGTGATATGGACGATGCCAGACGGAGAGGTTTGAGGTTAGGATGGGAATGATACAGCATTGCATTCCATCATCATTTTTGTTTTTGTTTATTATTGACTGGATCATGATCTAGTGGACATTGTGGACTCAACTTGATGATCTGGACTGTGCAGATTATATCACCTAACCGTTGGCAGATGCAGCAGAAAGCCTCTATTGTCTCAGCCCAGGCAAGGCTTAACATCCAGGCAGAAAAACCAAGCAGCTGTGAGAAGCCAGTCTGGCTTAAGGTAGAACCCATGGAAGAAGTGGACTCCTTCATTTATCTGGGCAGTTAGCCATCTAGCTTCATTTACTCAACACAAAAATCAAGTCTAAGATGTTATATGGAGCAGAGACATGAAGAATAGTAAAGATTACCCAGACCTTCATAAATTACTACCTACACCATATGCTGTGGATTCATTGGCTGAAGGCAATTAGCAAAGTGGAGCTATGGCAGGTAGAACCCCATAAATTAGGAGATGCTAAGGAAGTGAGAGAGGCTTGGTCACACCCTGAGAAAGCCAGACACCAGCGTTAAGAGACAGGCCTTAACTTGGAACCCACAAGGAAAGCATAAGCGAGGATGACTGAAAAATATTTGATGCAAAGATATCGATGCAAATTCAAACAATTTGGCTTGGGATAGGGGCATTTAACTGGCAGCAGCACAAGACAGTAGCTGCTGGTGAAGAGCTATCAATGGCCTATGCTTTAGAGGGGTCGAAGGGTCTAAATAACTAAGTAAGTACACAAACCTGTGAGAGAGATGCCATCAGAAGGAGTGGAGTCATCCTGAGAAATCAGCCATAAAAGGAGCTTTTGCAAAAGGATGCATGTGTATTTGTGTTTGTGTGCAAGAGAAACAGAGAGAAAGAGAGACGACTGAGCACTTGAAGGAGCAGAACCTACGAAACCCCTACTTTTATTTAAATCCATGGGCCCTGAGTAAGTCTCTTCTAGCAAGGCAGATGTTGCGGCCTCTGACCTCCAGTTAGCAGTGTCAAGTGGAGCTTGTGGTATGAATGTGAAGACAATGGATGCACCAGAGAAAAGACCATTGGAGCTGCAAGGAGGGAGCTCTTGGAGATCATAGCCATGAAAGCAGCATTGGAGGGTGGCCAAAGGTGAAGGGATCGATGGAGAGACATTGTGTTTCACAACATATTAGGCTACCAGCAGCAGTGATGGAAACTGTAAGCTAAACAATGCCATAAAAAATCACACAAAATGAAAATCTACCAACATATTGTCATACAGTACAGTCACTAAAGGAAAGTATTAAAAGAGATCTCAACATCAATATTGAAAGTTTAACATCAAAGGCAGAAACACAAATGAATGTTGATTAATTTCTGATGTTTGTTCAAAAGGCAAAGTTCCAGATTATAATGTACATATGTAACAATTCAAGATAATGATGATGACGACTCCAAAAGAGAGAGATGTGAAGATTTCTGCACACTTTAAATTGCATCATAAAATAATCAGTGAACTACCTAGGCATTTCTAAGTTTGAAGCCCCAGAGGAGAACTAAAAAGTCCAGGGTGGACACAAACAAACGTATGCCATGAACACGAAGAGTCAAAAAGTCTGCATGCTCCAAAAATTTTTCTAGATTATAAATTATATTAAACATATTATGGAAAAATAGGAAGAATGTGATTATGAAAGCAAAATTGAGTTGTCACTAAACATTTTACCAATATGCCAAATCAATGAGGTGAGTTTATTACTTTACCTTGAAGTTATTTCTCTTTGCGTTACATTCATACACATATACCAAAAATAAGTAGAATTTACAGGAAAATGTACAATATATGACCCCATCACAACATTATATACTGTACAGCAGTTATGAATAATAAAATATATTGCACATTCAGAATTGCACTCATGCCCAGTAATACAGTACACTCTAAAAAGAGAAAAAGGGCTCTTTTTGATTTAAGGTAATTTTAGTAGTTGTAATGAACTATATTAATATGTTTGTTCACCTAACGTAATTTTTTGCCTTACTTCAAATTGAAAAACCTTGCTGTCGCTTAATGTAACTTCTTCTATTTAGTCTAAAGCAAAAAATTGCTTTGGAGACCTTGCCGGCTCCGACCCCTGTGATGTCATGTCCGGGCTCGCACCAATGGCAGAAGACCTACATGAGCCCGACCCCTTTGACTTCACTTCCTGTCTCCCCGTTTTCCCTATTCCCTCAGTTCTGTTTGGACTCGGTTTTGTGCACATCAGTGCTGTATTATTTTGAAAAGCAACTTTGCAGCCAGGAAACCAAATTATACGGGTGGCTGCCCCAAACCTTTATATGACTCTGTCTCGAGTTTGTGACTATATAATGTTATGTAATGTTCAAAATATAAGGTGTATTTAATATATGTATATATTATTATTTCAAATAGATATTTTATGTATAATTTATAAACATTTTTTGTGAAAAGCTTATAAAATATATTGTGTATTTAATATGTATATATATGTATTTTTTGTGAAATGTTTGTTCTGAATATTTACAGAAAAAACATGTTCAAGGAATGACCAAAAAATTGATTTTTGTGTTGCAAATATTCAGTAATAAATCTAAAAGAGTTTTGCTATAGCTGGTTCAGTAACATTCACCACCATTAGATCAGTTTAAAAACATGTTTCATGTTTGAAGGCACTGTACAAAATGTAGCAATAATTTTAAAATAATTTTGCTTCCATTGTTTAAAGCAAAACATTGTTGTGGTTTGTTTTATTAAAAACAATTTCACCCTAACAAACAGTGAATTCAACACCATATAAAGAACATATTTAGTTGAGTCCAATTAAGAATTTAAGTTGGCATTACAGTGAATACAATAATGGACAAAATTTTAATTTAGTTCATCCATCCATTATCCATCCATCCATTATCCAACCCGCTATATCCTAACTACAGGGTGACAGGGGTCTGCTGGAGCCAATCCCAGCCAACACAGGGCGCAAAGCAGGAAACAAACCCTGGGCAGGGCGCCAGCCCACCGCAGTTAATTTGAGTTTTTAAAGAAATTTGGTTTGAGCTAAATACATTTTTTTTTTGCTTTTATTCAAGTTTTTGAAAAGGTTAAAACAAACTCAAATGAATTAAGTTTACTCAAATACTTTTTAAAATTTAAAAGAAATCAATTAAATTGCTTGTTACCTTGTGAAGTAATTTATTTAGGTTGATCCAACAAACATTTTTTACAGTGTACATAAAGCAAGTCTTTATGAATTAAACATAATTTAGTTTGAACAGAGGAGTTCGCTGCTGAGCTTCTCTGATAAGATTTTTTGATATCAAAATGGGAATGGGGAATGGGCACAGGGAATGGTGGGAAATGCCTCACCTTCCCATAATGCAAAGAGGCCACAGCTTTCAAGTAATGAACCTTGGAATATGATCTTGACTCTCAGATTATATTTAAGCAGACATTTTCCATAGCTGTCTGAAGAGTGAAAAGAATAGAAGGATAGGGAACACCATTCATTTTTGCCTCAATTATTTTCGTGGATATGGCCCATGTGCTCATCCTATGGTCTCCTCCTTCTTGTACTTTGTGTCTGCTCTGTGTCTTTCTGGTTATGGCTGTCACTATGGAGAATGAGGCAGACTTTGTGCCAACACACCAGCAGCTTTTCTTCTGACTCCTCCTGAAGTAGACTTTGGACACAGGTATTTGATAACCCCTTGTTAGCATTATTAATTGTTTTCACACCACCAGACGTTGTTCTCTAGTTTTATCTTATTCTCTTCTGTGTATGCTGAACTTCGTAAATGAGTATTGAACTTTCTGGTGGAGACATGGTGCATCAGAACAGTGCTGAAACCCACAGCTGCTCATTTCTTACATGATGGCAATGGCATGGAGGGTGAGCAATGACTATGTTTTATTTTAAGATTGTGCCATTAAGGTTTCTGCCTGGTTTTTGAACTTTAGTCATTCTGAACTTTCAAAAATGTCTTGAAAATAAACCATTCCATCTGAAGAATTACTAAGGGTGATCAAATCGATCCTGGAGGGCTGCAGTGGCTATGGGCTTTCATTCTAACCATTCTCTTAATTAGTGACCAGTTTCGGCTGCTAATTAACTTATTTTGCCTTATTTGTACTTGACTTGCTAATTAAGATGCAGACCACTTAATTGCTTCTCTTTTCCATAATTAGCAGTCAAGCAGTAATTAGACACAAAGTGAGCCAACACACGACCAACTATCCTGTGTCCATCATACAACATCTGAAAATAAAGAAAGGTGAAGGTCTCCATCACACATTTTGAAGGTTCTCTTAGAAAAAAGAAAATCAACTGTTTTGAAAATGTCTGCCATGGCCAAATGAGAGCACCAGCAAGCCATGGAGGCAAATAACAGGTTTAATTAACATCAAGAATTGTCTTCTAATTAAGAAAATGATTAGAGAGAAATGGATTGGAGTTAGATGGTTATCTGTTGGTTCACTTCACATCTCATTTTGGTTTGGTTATCATCTAAGGAAAAAAATCAATTCAGAGGATGGATGGCAATTACAATGAAGGAACTACAAGTCAATTAACAGCAGAAACTGATTACATTGCTATGACACAATACTCCATTGCTGGAGACACAGTTCTCAGAAGTTGCACATTTTGACAAGACTGGCATGAAACTTTAAAAGCTAGTATCACTTGTCTTATGGTATCCAAAATACTCTTTGTAAAAAATGAACTCTTTTTCCTGATTATTTTGTTTTTTTAACTTCATCTCAATTTTTGCGCATATCCTGGATTTTAACTCTTGTTCCCCACCCCGTCAGTTTCACTTCCTAAGCTTGTTTTCTCGATTTTCGATCTCCCCATTTGGACTTTATTAGCTAATACTTCCTTCTTCCATCTCCCAATTCCTTTATTACTTCACTCATTACAGTCTTTGTCTGTTTGTTATTCTCGTCAGTTTGTCCTCTTACATACCCAAATGCATTTTCTTTTGCCTTCATCTATTACTTTAGCAGTTTTCCTGGGTTTTAAACTATATTGACTTGTACTTATTTATGCACTTGTCTCACTTTAATCTGGGCATTTGTTTGTATTCTGTATTCGTCTGCAGGCAGCCTTTTGACTAATGCACTGGATTTAAACAAATAGGCAGACAGTCAAGGTGACACTCAGAGGGGTAGATGAAGACAGAATAATAACCTTTTCACATCTAAAACAATGTCAAGACATCTAAATACACAAAAAAGGAATTGGTTTTTTTTTTTGAGAAGTGACACACAAAAGAAAAATTACAAAGTAGTATATCCCGAAGGTTGCCGGTTCAAATCCCCGTCCCTGCCAAAAGAGATCCTACTCTGCTGGGCCCTTGAGCAAAGCCCTTAACCTTCAATTGCTCCAGGGGCGCTGTACAATGGCTGACCCTGCGCTCTGACCCCAAGGGGTATGCGAAAACTACCAAATTCCTAATACAAGAAATTATATAAGGCGAAATAAAGAACAAAAAAAAAAAACAAGAATAATGAAGAAGCCATATCCCCAGTGGGACTTCCTTTGCAAGCTTAAAGCCCCAAGTTACTGGTACAATTGTTTCTCCGCTTGCCCACCTCTCAACTAACCCACCAAGGTACTCCATTCTCAGCTCATATGTTCAGTGGGAGCTTTTCATTCTACTCTAAAGCTGCACTATGAAATCAGCATAGTAGAGTTCTCTGTGGGATTGCTTTAAAAAGGTGTCCACACATTTCTGGGCAACCACAGTCAACCCCGCAGCACTATAACAATGTCTTCAGTCAAAGTGTCATCAAATACACGGTGTTAGATATTCTGACCAATTAAAATTTGCACCTTTTATGATTGTTTGAATTTTAGGTCTCTTGTCATTTTGTGTTTACCTTGAATGCCAGCTAAGCTTACCCTTTGACAGTGGCACACAATGAGTGATGACTCTGAAAGATAAAATGCCTGGCTATTCTTTGCTAATGGCAATGGCAATGGCAATTGAGGATAAGTTCCATCTGTCTGGTTTTCCTTTTGTCATTTAATGTGCTTGCAATCTCTTTTTAGATCCTTCTATCAATTCACAGTTTCCCACCAATCTAAATACAGCTTCTGACATGACACCAGCATACTATATCTCCTCATTGACTGCTGTGTTGGCACACACTGTTTAAAAGAGTGAGGTGTACCTTAAATAATGATTGAGGCAGGATTTGAGAAATAAGAAAAATTTTTATAGACTCAAATCATTTTAGTCCTGTGTTTTATTCTTCAACCTTCTGTACTACATGCAGTACTAAAACGACGCAAACATGGTGAAGAATTTAGCAGAAACTCTTAGGACTACCACAATGATGTCGATCTTTGCAGTAAGGCACATAATGAAAAGGTTCAGGTTCATAATGAAAAGGCTATTGCCACCAGAGAGTTTGTTTAAAAATATTTTTTGGTGACTGTTGACTATAAACTATTTGCCCTTATAAAGCTAACATCCATCCATCCATTATCCAACCCACTATATCCTAACTACAGGGTCACAGAGCCAATCCCAGCCAACTAAAGCTAACATGTTCAAACTAATTTTTTGTATTATGTTCCACTATATATTGCCATTTTGAAGAAATTTCAGCAGACATGGCTGAGAAGCTGTCACCAGCAGTGAGTGCCAGCTCCTGAGATGCAACAGTTACAATTCTGGGAATTATGAAAAAGTCGTTTACAGTGTTGCCTCAAAGCCACAATGGCTACAAAATAACCACACAAAAAAACACATTCAGGACACAACTAATAAAATCATACTTAGCTTGTATCTTTCAGCATATAAATCCATGAACAGGTTCTACTGAGAGACCCAAGATAAAAGTTGCCAGAGATGAAAGCAGCAGTGGTCTTGTCTTCTTAAGATGTTGTAAGAGTGAGCAAAAGTTTGGAGTGGATACACAAGGCCTGCAATTCAAAAGTCCCAGGGCTGAGCAGGTCAGCTTCTGTGGCGCTCCAGAGTGTCCAGGGTCCAGCAGCTGTGGGGTCTCAACATGCCAGGGTGTGGTAAGAATTTTTATAATTTTAGGATAATATTGTTTAGATACAATAAATCAGTCAATATCTACCAGAAGAATTTTACCCTTCCTTTTCTAGAAGTAAAACAAAACACTCACTTTCTCCTGTCAGAGCCCAAACAATGCTTTCTTACTGATTTATATTGTGCACCAATGTACACAAAGACAAGAAACACAAAATTAAAAGCAAAATTGAGCACTGTAAAGATGTAATTATAATAATAACAGTATTTAGAAATAAAAAATATATTGTGTATATAAAAGAATATTATTTCATAGCAAGGCTATTTATATGCACAGACCACAGTGACATGCTGAATATTATTAATCCTCATGGCTAACTAAAGTGACAAAGGCAGACACATTTGTCAATGCTCAGGATTTCACTAGTAGCCATGTCCTCCATGAGACAGCAGCAGTGGCAAGGGTCAAACTTGGGATGATGGAATAAGCTGGCATCATAGTACATGACTTCTAGACGGAGGGGATGTGAAAACTGATATCTGCATTTAATGATCTAGTCACTTGAGGATGTCAGATTACACAACAAGTAACTGCAGGGCAAGTTACACAATCCCATAACAACTTCCCAGTACATTTTCCCATTTCTAAAAGATCGTGTGCTCTCTTTTTCTGACAGCCAATAACGTGCCGCCTGACTGAGCAGGTGCTGTACAAAGGTTTTAGAGATGTGGACAAATGTGTTGGTACCTCTCCACGAATAAAGAAAAACCCACAATTGTCTCTGAAATAACTTGAAACAGACAAAATTAATTGGCAGCCATCATTGTTTATCAAACAAAAAACTGACTTTGCTTTATAGTTTTCATTCAACACAATATTTCCAATAAAAACACAAATGAAAATGGCAAGGAGAAAAATGATGGGAACCTGAACCTAACATTTTGTTGCACAATCTTTAAATGCAGTCACTCCAAACAAGTGATTCTTGTAGCTCTCAATGAGACTTCTACTCCTGTCAACAGGTAGTTTGGCACACATCTGGTCCAGCTGGCTCAGGTTTGAACGGTCCTTCTCTAGACTGCATGGTTCAGTTTTTTCCATAGATCTTTGACAGGATTCAAATCACAGAAGGCCACTTCAGAATAGTCCAGTGTTGTGTTTTTAGCCATTCTTGGGTGCTTTTAGCTGTTTGTTTCTGGTCATTAGTCTGTTACGTGATCCATGACCTGCGACTGTGACAGAACCGTCTGACACTGGGCAGTATGTTTCACTCAAGAACGTCTTAATAGTCTTGAGATTTCACCTGCACAGACTCCAGGCACCCCATGAAAGATACCAGAAAGCAGCCCAAAAACATAACCAAGCCTCCTCCATGTTTAACAGTAGGTATGGTGTTCTTTTATTTGAAAGATTCATTTGGTTGCCTGTGTACATAGGCCTGATGTGACTTGCCAAAAAGTTCCAGTTTGGTCTCATCTGTCCAAAGAACATTCCCCCAGAAGCATTGTGCCCCTCAATATGCATTTCAGCAAATTCTAGTCTGGCTTTTTTATGTGTTTCTTTAAGCAGTGGTCTTCTTCCATTGGGCCCACTGTCACTCAAAAAGAAACAGGTGGTGCAATCCTTCTGCCCAATTTTCCTCTTGCTGCCATTTCCGGGGAGGTTGGCTACAGTGCCATGGACCCTAAAAGTCTTAATAATATTTGCAACTGTTGTCAGAGGAACATCAAGCTGCTTGAAGATGGTCTTATAGCCTTTGCCTTTAACATGCTTGTCTATAATTTTCTTCCTGATCCCCTCAGACGACACTCTCCTATGCTTTCTCTGTTCCATGTCAGTGTGGGACACACAATGATACCATACATCAGAGTGACTGCTTTTCTCCATTTAAACAGGCTGAATGTCTGATTGTGCGATTGGAGACATGTGTGATACTAATTAAAGAAAATATCTAGTTTGTAAAATTCAATTATTTATAATTTTTTCTAAGGGTACCAACAAATGTGTCCAGGCCATTACAAAATATCGTTGTACAATAAACAATACTTTATCTTTTTTTAACTTGCTCTGCTCAATGACATATCAAAGGCATGCTGGTATACATGGGATGATTGCTGTCCATTTAATCGCTTGTCATGGGACATACAGCACTTTATCAATGAGTAGTAAGGGTCCAACAATGTCTGTACAGTTGTGGTAGTTCAGCTGCAATCTCAGCCTTTTTTATCTGTTTTTCCATTATGTCAAGGTATGTAAGACACATGACATCAGACAGACGAGACTCTCTTCTGTTTGAGAGGTCCAAAACACCTACGTTCCTTATTTCTCATAGCTGCATTGTATACATCATACTTCTGAGTGCTTATTGGTCATCGGCCTTCATACACCCAGAGCCAACCTCTACGCCAAGGCAAGTCACAGACTGGTTACACTGAGTCACTGGGTATGTCACACCACACTACCAGCGGTAACAGGAGCGTGTGGCAACTGCCCCAAACTCACTAAGATTATATAAATGAAGTCTGCACCTGAAAATCACTGGAAAAGTCACATAATGTGACGGGGATTTCACATAGGCACCTTTTCTGTGCCAAAGGAGAACTTTTGCTGGTACAGTGATACAGAAATATGTTGTGTAAATTAACGGCCCTGAATTGAGATTCTTCTGGTGTCTCAGAGAGGTTAAGCAGCTGTGAAGGAGTGGGGTGAATGATACATGAGGGGCAAGCACAGTGGAGACTGAGAGAGGGTCTGCCTTAATTTAAGAGACACACTCACAGTAAGAAACACACCAATGGAGTTTTCAGCTCACATAATGGATAAGTAATCTACATGACTTAGTTTGATCCATGCTGCTGTCGCCACCCACACAGGGAGCTTACAAAGCTTTAAGTGCATTTCTCAGCAAAGACAATGTAAGTTGGAGACTGACGGTGGGAGCTGTACATACGTTTCAGTTAATCTAATGGTTCTCTGTTTGAGAGAACATTTGAGTGTTTTACTGAAACAGATTTACTACTGATGAGGTATCATTTACAGTCTATTAAACATTCACAATCAGTTTTGAAATGGTTTTAAAACATATCGAATTGATAATTTTAATAGGCAACCTCCCATCAACCCCCATCTTTGGCAAACGTGGGCAGAATGCATCACAGCTGTCACTAAGAAGGCACACTAACACCAGTACTTCCTCAAGCATCTCCATCTGTGCTTACCATCTTTAAGTGCACTGTGCGGTCAGGCCTCACTGGCTTCATAACATGCTGATATGGTACAGAAGTTGTTCAGCTGCCGTACACAAAGCACTACAGAGGGTGGTGGAAGCAGCACAAAATACTACTTACACAGAGCTCCCTTTTATTCTGTACTCGATCTGTTTATTCGTATATATTCTCTATTTGATTGCTGGATAGGCTGAAACTGTATAGCGACCCTGTCTTGGATAAGTGGGTTCAAGGACAAGGTCAAGCAGTACTATTAAGGACTTTTGCCATTCAGCAAAGTCACATCTCTCCCTCCTCTATTCTGGTTGGCACCTTTCTATCATCAGGACATCCAATAGACATTCATTAACATCCTAAACACATCACAACTGGATTTAACTAATGCTGATGGTCACCCAATCCCCATGTTCACTACTTAATCATAGCTGCTTTTACACTCGTAACTTCTTATTGGCTTCCAGCTAGCTATTCACGAAGTTTGTGCAAACCATTTATTTATTCATCATTAACAACAAGACAAAATACTCTGCAGTGTAAATATTCAAGTGTGTCATTGAGCAAGGCCCTTAACCTGCATTTGCTTTGTCCTGGGTATGATGTTAATCTGCATTCAGCCCTGCAAACAGGCCCTCCAATGTAGAGGGAAAACTTGGGGTTTGGTGGCAGGATTGCCACTCTAGCCACTGTCAAAAAAACCAAGGTGTCACACACTGCTCTTGGGTCCCAATCCAGGTGGTTTGTGATGTGGTGGAGGTAGCAACGCGCTATCAGCACATGCTCTCAACCTCTCTCTCTCTCTCATTAACACAGATTCACTATTTGAAAAACTCAGTATTTCACATTTTGGACCTGCACAGATACAAATGAGTTACAACATGTTAGGCCACCATTATTTTCAAAGTTATACGGCAAGACAACAACCATTATTAAATTGCGGTTGAGTTTAGCCTGGCACACCGCAAATACATGGGTCAAATTGACTGGCTAGTTGGCATGCTGTCATAGGGTACCTAATGAATGGGGCTTTCTGTGATGTTTAATGGGCGCTTTAAAGGGTTAAATACCATTTGGCCACACTACTTTCACAATATTGAGAAAGTACGGGTGCCTTTGCTATGTTGCAATTGATTCTCTAGTAATGGTGTTATTTTTTTTTGTATGGATATTTTTTAAAACATTCACATGAACATTGTTTAGATTATTTTTCATAAATATATTCAAATCTACAAAAATGTGTTTGGTATTTGAGACATTTTCCTGTTTGGGGCAGCCTTTTTAATAATTCCAAACTAGTTCTTAAGTGTTATATTATTGTCTCATTTTTATTGATGTTTAGATGATTAAGTCAATAATGGTAACAATTCAGCAGTTTGGGCCTTGCGAAGATGACTCTGTGGTGCAGCACTCCTCATCTTCTGGTCAAGTTCTGCTTGCATCTTGGCACAGCCCAGTTAACTCAGAAATATGGGGGATGCCAAATTCCTTTTAATACTATGCTCAAGCTCACCAACTTCTTCCATATGAATTTCAACATTTACCTGAAGAATTTGAGATATGTAAAAATGTATGTGCTTGTTTTTCATAAGGAGAGGTGATGGTGTACATGTGTTACTGTGTGCATTTGGAATTGAATCAAACAACAATAAAAATAGTTCTTTTACTTTCATGCTGTTTTTTAACTTGGGAGATCCTCACCCTAAACACAATGATCACATATGTGAATCACTGCCAATTCGCAGGGTTCCTTGACTTCACAGAAAGTAGGCCATTTTTTAAAGTATTCGGTGAATGAAGTCTGTTGCAAAAGCTTGTTGCTAAACTGGAGCCCAGCTAAAGTCCTGTTGCAGCACCTAAATATAAGATGGAAATCTTATGCAAAATATATTCTATACTTTAATAAAACTTTGCATATCAGACAGTGATACCCTACTATGTTCTTCATGTGGCACTAAAATGCATAACACATAATAATGGATGCCTTTTGGGATTTTTGATATAATTGAACAGATGTAAAAACGTCTTACAAAATTACAAACCTTTAAGAAATGTGGCTATGTGTCAGAGTAGAGAGTAATAATAAAATACTGTAATTATTATATAATTTACTGAATAAAGGCATGTTTTGTTTTAAAGACACCAAATGCATTTTACCAAAGGCATCTTTTTTTAAAACTATGAAAATTAGGGTGGGTCAATGGCATTTAACCTTTTATAATGCCTATTAAACATCACAGTTAATTCTAATCATTCTGCAAACTTTGGCAGTCAATTTGACCCAGGTACCACAACGGGCCAGGCAAAACCCAACTAAACTTTAAGAAAGGTATCTATTTTGTCACATCACTGTGTAAAGGTGGGTGGTCCAATGCAATTTCACCTTTTATAGTGCCACTTGGACATTTCAGTGAAACCAGTTCATTGGTTATGGGACTATATAAAATTTGCTAGTCAATGTGTCTAAGGTACACTCAATGGGCTAGGCAAACCTCAACTACAACTAAAAAAGGCATCAATATTTTCTAAAAAACTGTGAGAATTAGGGTGGCTGAATGCCTTTTAGCCCTTTACAGTGGCTACCACAGCAAATCCTATTCATTAGCTATTGGAGCATACCAAAACTGCCTGTCAGTTTGACCAATCACCCACATTGTGCTGGGCAAAACTCAATTGCAGGTTAACAAAGGCAGCTGTCTTATCACAAAACTGTGAAAATGTGGGTGGCCCAACTCCATATAATCCTCTACAATGCCAATTGGACATCACAATGAACCCTATTCAATAGATATGAGGTATGCCAACTTTACCAGTCTATTTGACCCAAACATATAGGTTGATGTGGTATGGACATGTGATGCGGAGAAACAAAGAATATGTGAGCAAAACAGTGATGGGAATGGAAGTACAGGGGAAGAGAAAGCGAGGGGGGCTAAAGTGGGGGTGAATGGATAAAGTAAAAGAAGATCTGATGGAAAAGGGTCTGACAAACCCTGACTGAGGAGGAGCAGGACTGATCTGTCTGGAGAAGGTTGATCAAGTACATCAATCCCACATAAAAGTGGGAAAAGAAGAAGAAGAAGACTTATATGACTCTCAACAAAGCTCAAATGCAACATAACAAAGGCATCTCTAATTTCTCAAAACTGAAAATTAGCGTAGCCCAACACCATTTAACCAATGAAACACCACAGTTAATTCTAATCATTTTGTAAACTTTGCTAGTCAGTTTGACCCAGGTACCCACATTGAACTAAAATGTAAATTACGCTTCTGTCATTTCACACTACTTTGAAAATTAGGATGACCTAATGCCATTTAATCCTACACAGTGCCCCTTAAAAGTCATTGTAAATCCAATTCATTAGATATGGGAGTATGCCAACTATGCCAAGGCACCTGCGTTGGGCAGGGCAAAATTCAACTGCAGCATAACAAAGGTATCTGTTTTTTCTCAAAACCAAGAAAACCAGGGTGGACAAGCGCTATTTAACCCTTAACAGTACCCAAACGTCACAGTAAATCCCTTTCATTAGGCATGGGAATGGGCCAACTTTGCCAGTTAATTTAATTCCGGCCCCCGCGGTGGACTGGGCAAAACTCAATGGTAATTTAAAATTGGCATCTGTCTTATCACAAACAGTGAAAATGAAGGTAGCTCCACGTGATGTAACTCATTTCTTTCAAATACTGTATTGTATATGTTGCATAATCCCTTGTTTCGTTAACGTTGAAAGAGTAACTGGCTGGCGCAAGCTGCGAGAATAAGTAGCTAGCTGGAAGCCAATAAGTAGCCCGCCAAATAAGCAGCTGCGAATAGGTGGCGAATTTGAGCCTCGTCCAGTACACTGACGTGGTCATGCAGGGCTGACCACCTCTGCAGAACTTTGCCGTTTGTATTTCTTATTTGATGCTGCATCTCCTCTGTGGTGTTGTATTGTCACGGTCTGCCGCTGTTTGGTTTATTTACTGCCAGACCACACCAACTGTCTGTAGGAGACTCGCAAATAAAATCTCTAAAACGGGTCTCTTCATTGGAGCTCACCATGGTAAAATTTTGAATAGAAAATCCGGGTGCCTTTATAATTCTAAAAAAAGAAGCAAGCGTTTAAATTCTTCTCAGTCCCCCAAAACTTTTTCATATTCCAGGATTCCATTTAAATAGGTAACTCAGAATGATAACGAATGACATCCAATATTAACAAAAACTGTAAATAAAGAGTAAAAAATGACTTTGACGTGATAATGTCATATTGCCCTGCTTCGCGCTCCTCTTTCATCGTGTTTCTTAATTTTATCGGCAAAGGGCGTGTCTTACCGGCTGATTAATATTCATATCTATTTGCATATCCTTGCCTCCATAGGCCACGAGATGCAGCCTGTCAAAGTGGCAAAGCTGCGTGACTGACAGCGACACCGAATCGCTGAAGGTTATTTATTAGCGTATTCCAGTAACCTCCGAGAAGAAAAAGGACAAAAGACGACAGAAAGTGACCGCAGTCGTAAAGCATGAGCCCCGAAAACAATGAGCCAACCCGCCGGCAGTGAAGCGCAGAGGCAAAATTACTCGGGAGTCCAGGACCAGGAGCGAGCGGCGCCTCCGAAAGAACACGGCAGTGATGTTCTTAGTGGGCTCGAGGAAGAAGACGAAGCGGATGAAACTGACGATGTACAGAAAGGAAAGAGGAAGCACGTCTCTCTATTATTGTGCCACTGGCACCGGCGAGAAGATCCGAGCCAGGCATGGATGGCGGAGAACCGCGGCACGCAAGGTACGCTGTGTCCTTGGCAGAGACGCGGATAGCACCTTGGTTACAACGCTTGGGTGGTCTGGTCTTTGTTTTAAAAATCCGTGGCAGGACTTGAACTTGCCAGCACACCTGACGTGGTGTTATTTAATGCGTGCGTTTCCATATAAACATATTCAGGCAGAATCGAAATTGGATAACAGCTTCTTAAAGTGCCATTAGTTCCGAGGCGTCCTGTTCTTATTTTCCGGGCTGAGTACAACTGTTGTGATATCGTAATACTTTTCTTTACACTTAGTTGAAGAACTTGCGAAATTAATATTCAGAAATGAAGTTTAAACGAAGCGAGTACTAGTATCACTTTACACGAGTCAGGATGTGACCGAGCAGTTTCTATTAATGACCGAGACACTCGGCGACTTTCGCAACTCCTGCGGTACAAGACTGGGGAAGCCCGTTGGTGATTTTCGTTTTCTGAATATCCAGATATACCAACATATATATAAAATTTTACATGATATCATGTATGTGTGTGGGTTGTATATACAAGTATATTTGAATTTGTTTCTGTTTCTATTTACAAAAATGTAAATGTGGTTTGTGAAGATGAAGATTCATGCATATCAATGAGTATAATGGAGTATGCGTGTATTAGACAAACTGGGACAGTGTTAAGACAAATATTCACAAACTTATTTGAGAAGTAAGATTAACTCAGTACAAAGTGGCACACAGCATTGCATTACATTACATTATAGCTTTAGCAGTACAGTAGTATTAATAAAACGCTGTTCTCTTATTTATGCAGTCTGCAAGACTACTATGAAACAGTACTCTTAGTGTAAATGAATGTTAAAAGATTCTTGAGAGTTGACAGGATAGTACAGAAAGTATGCATCCACACACTAGATTCAGCTTTAAGTTGCAAGAAAAAATAAAAGAAGCAGAATTCTGTAATGCAAAAGAGAATTGTGACCATCTGATCCCAAATGACAGTTTTCATAGATAAAAACAGACAAGATGATTGCCAGCGGTGACATAGTGTGGTTTCATTGATTTTTCCAAACCCACTTCTTCCACTATAGACTCACGGGGTAATACTATTCTTTGTCCAAAAATTCAGAACTTTTATTAGATGTTATATTTTGTGTGTACTTTTTAATTAATCATGCAGTAGACATCACAATTTGGGCATGCAGTTATTTTTATTTAATAGGGATGGGAGCAGTGCATTAAGAGTTAAAGACTGCAGTTTGTGTAAATACTAGCCATTTAGTTTTTAACCATTTTCTCAGACACTGGGTGGTTTGTGGGCCATTTAACTGTGCAGGTTAAAGCATGCTGAACTTTTCCCATATCCCCTATTGTCTGATACTGGTAGCTGCAGTCTTGTGCTGTTTAGTCACCCCCTACAGATGAGTCTATTTGGTCTTTATCCATAAATATTTGATTAAAAGCCTATCCTCCTCATTACCAGTCCAGTTCGATATGGCACTTGTGAAACCGGCACTGTTATACCAACGTGCTTGCCAGAGTCACACTAACAGAATCCCTTGATACTGGCACTCCACCTCCAAGCATTGCTGCTCCCTCCAGGCCTCCAGGTAGATGAGGACTGGGTTTTTATTGGGCAGACTGTGCCCTCTCGTTCTCTTTTCAGTGAATTATATGCTACAGTAGGCTGCTTGAGTGTACATCAGAGTTGTCGATCAGAAGATGAATTGAAAATGACCAAAAATACCTGCAGAAAAAGAAAAAAAATTGAAAATTTGAAAAATTGAAAAAAAATTGCAATCTGCTTTGCACTCCATTTTTCAAAGTGTTCACTTAGGGACTTCATTAATCTGGTGGCAGTGTGAAAGGAACAGGTGCCTAGTGATACAGGATAAGACTGTAAGCCATATGATTACCAGTTCATTCCCCATTGTTGACTCAACATGTGACACTACAGAACCTGTGTGTGCTCCTGGTGTGAAAAGTATGCACATACAATAGCATGTCATCATAACCCCTAGAGCACAGTGGTATTGCAATGTATGGCAAGATAAGTTTAATCCAATTCAAGGTCAGCAAATTCCAGAGCCTTCCTGGGCAACACTGGGCTCCATCACAGGGCACATACACGAAATACTGACACTTGGCTAATATGAAGTAGTCGGTCATACTCACATCTTTGGAGAAGTGAGAAGACAAGAAGAAAACCCACAAAGACCCAGAGGGGATATGCAAACTCCTCTCAGACAACAACTGGGCATGGAATTAGAAAGCAGGATGCTGAATCCTTAAAGTAGCAGCAAAACAGGCACTGTGCCCTCTGCAAGGTTTTGTGTAAAATACATTTTTGCTGTACACGTAACTCCTTTACTATGAAAATGTACAGTGTTATTTTTGTAAAGTATGTTAGAATCATCTTTTACAATTGCATCATTTGTGAGTGAAAGAAAACCAAAATTTGATGGCATGCAGAAACCTCTCATTTGAGCTCTGAATCTGACTAGAAAGCCTTTTGGTTAACTGCTTGGCACAATCAGCTTTCATAAAAAAAAGAAAGGTTTAAATCATTCCTGTTATAAACCTTCATTATCTATAATCTTCTTCATGCATGCGAACTTTGTCGTCGCTCAGTCTGTGTTTAGTTCAATTCCAGCCTTTTAAACATTCCAACTGCATTACAAAAAACAATAGAGGATTGAAAGCTAACAAATATCTTTTCTAGTTTGTAAACTAACAACTTAGGTTGAATTCAGCATTTAATTTTCTGTCATTGTTGGATGAATGTCTGTACATTGCAAAGTGAGTAATGGGCAGTGACTGTGACTCTTCTAAATGTCATTTGATAAAATACACTTCACTCTTCATCCCATCTATTCATTTTGTAAAGAGATTATCCAATTCGGGGGTGGAGTGGCCAGTTTTTAAATTTGTAATAAAATAATATAGCATGACCTAAATGTGTCAGGTCCGCTCACTGCAGCAATCAATTTTTTCCATGCATGCATTAAATATATATGGAAAACATACAATCCTTGTAAGGCATATTAGGCAGGAGTGGTGGTCATTTCCGTAGTCTGTCCTGACATGAGCACCAAATGTCATAAATGCGAGTTGACATGGAGGCGGCTCAGAATTAATTGTGGCCACTTCTTTGTATCATAAACCTAGTTGCCAGGCAGCAGTGCCTATTATAGCTGAATTTGTGTAATTTAAACAGTAAATCCGCTCAGCATCCATGGTGATTGGTCCATGTCTAATACGTGATCATATAGTAGCTTTGTGTGTAATTGCTCTGCTGAAAACAACAGATTATCAGCCATACTTGTAGTTCAGAACAGTGTATGACACTGTTAACATTTGCCTCATGGTATAATAAAAACTTGAAGGATTATATATTGCTGTTAGGTACCCCGCCACCAATGCAAACATTTTACGCCATGTATGGGAAAAAAGAATGTAGCAAACAATAAAATGATTGTACATACTGTACATACTGTTTGTGCAGGCCCTACATTTTTTATGTTAATCTTAAAAAAGTAGTTTGTAAACAAAGTTCAGTCTGAATTGATCTTCACATTAATTGCTTGCTGTACTATAACTACAAATATGGTTTGTATGTATTCAGTTGAATTAAATGCATTGTCTTTAAACCTTACAACACACTGAAAATCATTTGTTATTAGCAGCAGTGGTGCAGAAATAGGCAGGCAACAATGCAGTACGTGACAGAATGACACAGCAGACACAAACTACTCCACTGAACAATAACCAAATGAAAAGTAAATACAGTACTTAAATAAACATCTGATATAAATATAGGGCGGCACGGTGGCGCAGTGGGTAGCGCTGCTGCCTCGCAGTTGGGAGATCTGGGGACCTGGGTTCGATTCCTGGGTCCTCCCTGCGTGGAGTTTGCATGTTCTCCCCGTGTCTGCGTGGGTTTCCTCCGGGCACTCCGGTTTCCTCCCACATTCCAAAGACATGCAGGTTAGGTGGATTGGCGATTCTAAATTGGCCCTAGTGTGTGCTTGGTGTGTGGGTGTGTTTGTGTGTGTCCTGTGGTGGGTTGGCACCCTGCCCAGGATTGTTTCCTGCCTTGTGCCCTGTGTTGGCTGGGATTGGCTCCAGCAGACCCCCGTGACCCTGTGTTCGGGTTCAGCGGGTTGGAAAATGGATGGATGGATGGATGATATAAATATACATGAACAAGATATAAAACTGAATCGCTAGTAAATCTTATTTATTTAATAAATGGAAACAGGTTAAATCTACAGTGGTGTTAAATGATATACATTTCTCAAATGCCAGGCTGAGAATCACTTTTGTTAAAGTTGTTGATTATTGATTATTGATTTCTAATATTACTGCATGTTTCATATCTGAACCCTGCTTCCTCCATGCCTCTGTACTTTGTCTTGTGTTATCTCAATAACCTTGCAAATCGCTGTGGTTTCTTTCTATAATGGCTTGTTCTGTACCAACAAGTTAATCTGCTATAAACATTTCACGTTACAGCTTCTCTGATTCAATTAGACATTTTGTTTTTCCAAAAAAATTCGAAACTCCTGACAGACAAGGTTTCACCAGAGCTCTTGATGTAAAATATGCCTCTTTCACACATTAAGGGTTAGCATCTTAGATTAAACGTCACAATTGGGTATTATATTACTTAAGCACACTTGAAAACAGAGCAACAGCTCTGTACAGCTTTTGTATTCTGGCTCTGAGCTTACGTGCGCACCGGCGCAGTTCACTTTCACTGAGCACCTGTACTGCTTTTATCTCTGTTTCTAAAGTTACCTTCACGTATGTCAATGAAACAAACTGGGTACACTTAAGATTGGGAAAACTATTTAAACAAATGGGTGTTGTCTTGTTCTTCTCTGTGAGACAGTAAATAATGCATATATGGAACAATACCCTACATAATAAACTTTTATCAATTTAATTTCAACAAGTGCTTTTTTAATAGCAAATAGTGGCAAAGTGAAATTTAAAAAGTAAAAAAATGTCCAAAGAATATATAGCATTAAGTAATTCAGACAAGCCATGTGATTATTACCTTTGTCCTTGTGGTATCAAAATTAGTGAGAACCAAAATATTCTGCTGCTCAAGGTAAGTCTTGTAGTACATGAAAACATTCTAACCCCCCAAAAGTATATTCAAGTTATGTATTTAGCACACTGTCCTGGTTCTGTTTAATAATGATCTGAATACACTGTTATGTTCAAAGAGCTTCATTTGCCACTGTCATTGCATAAATATCATTTTTATTCCTTTCCAAATTACCCATTTAACTTTTTAAATGAATGCTGCTGAAGAAAAGCATCACTTGTACTCCAGGATACATTTAAAAAATGGATAATCTTGTAGGTGCCCATTGATCAGTGTTAGTTTGGTAGTAGTTACTAGTTACATTTTGGAAGAATCACATGCTTTGTTCAAGCTATGTACGAGATAATACCGTATTTAAAATTGAAATATCGTGACCAGATTTGGGGGTGGGGTACAGATTCCAAACCCAAAATGACATATTTGAAGTGTAGATATCAAGAAGAGGGTTATTTACTAAATTTAAATAAAGTTCAGACAAACAACAATAATAAAGAGGGCCCATGGCCTTCCTGATACAAAAAAGATCCTGCACATTTGTTCACAGTTTTCCATATTCCTACAGACAAACATCAGCACTACTCCGTACTTTGCACTGCACTGGCCCTTCCTCCTCCCCTGCTTTTAATGTGCACCTGGACTCCATGTTCATCTACCTGCAGGCCATTTGAAGTCCCAGAATCGAAATACTTCTGTCTCAACATGGGAATCACTTGTGGGACTGGAAATACACCTGAGGACCATACACTCAGAGCTCCTATTAGGGGAACCCAAGTCACCATGCAGCCTCATCAGAACGTTTATTATAACACTAGTCATTAAGCCCGTTACAATAACGGGTGCTAGAACAGTAGTGCATAAACATTAGTAGGAACACTCTATATTAAATGGCAAGGGACCTTGACCTCATTCTGTTTGTTGGTTGTATTTTTCTTTGTCTTTCAGCCTTTCTTTTGTTGATGTTTACTTGCTCAGCTGACCGTTCTTTGTGAGCTGCCGCCATGTATTGTGTGTCTTTAATTTTCTGTGACAGTAATACTGTCTTGTACGTCCACTGGCTTGTACATCCGTAATATACCTTTAATTTTCTCTGGCGATAATACAGGCGTGCGCGTCAGTAATATGCCTTTAATTTTCTCTGACAGCAGGGCTCGCAAAATTTCAAAATCCCTGGTAGCCCTTCGAGCAAGCACTCTTCAGTTTTTGGTAGCCCAAAATAAATTTAAGTAGCCCGAATAAAAAAGAGATTATTTTTAATGTATAATATTGTAAAGGAAATAAAACATCAATCAAAAAATTGTTAAAACACAAATTACAACAAACTGTATAAAAATTACAATCATCAACTCAAATATTTGGTTCTAATTGAACAGAAATTTCTATGAACTTGCAAGAACTGTGCAGAACATGAATCAGTCTGTGTCAGATTCTGAATCTGAAATTTCCACTGAAGTCACGGATGAGAAAATGCCACTCGACGTTGAGGGCATAGCATCTCCTCCATCAGCTTTCTCTTCCTGTGCATCGGCCTCCATTTCACTGCTCTTTGTTCTTGTTGGGGTTTTATGATCCAGGTGTCTTGAACCTTTTCCAGAAAACATCCAGAAACGAATTGACTTGTCAGGGCAAAAAGATTCAACTGTTTCCCCATTAATGGAGAGCTGCATGAAGTCATTCAGTGTTTCAGGATGTAGAGAGGTACGATATGTTGTCTTCACTCGGTTCATGCAAGAAAATCCTCTCTCACAGATGGCTGTTGATGGACTAAGTGTCAGCATTAATTTCACCAGCAACAAGATATGAGAGAGGTGTTCTGGATTCTCAGAGAGGAGATCTCTGTACAAGCAATCATCTACCTTGCTACCCCGGTGTTCTGCAAGCCACATTTTTAGATCCATCCATTCTTGTGGAATTTTCTCTTTCTCTTCCTCATCTAGGAAACTGGCAAAATGTATGACAAGATAATCCACCTCTTCATCCCCATAATTTGCCAGCTCTTCTCTGGGGTAGGGAAGAGTGGAAGGGTCAAAAACCTTGAAACAAGAGAGAGGCTTTTCACGCAGATTTTTAAATCTGTTGTCCATGTACTTGACTGTGTTGTCAATAATCTTCTGAATCTCTGCACCAAAGGTGTCTTTGTCTGTGCCCTCACCTCTTCTAGCAGGTCGCTGACTTTTTGTGAGCTGAGTTCCACAGTAGCAAATGCTACCATCCTCGTTCTCTGTGAACTTTGTGTCCAAGGTTTTCTGGTATTCTCCTGGTTTTGTTTTTAGGCTGAGTAAGCGTGATGTGGTGCTCTCAACTAACTGATTTGTTCGTGTGATGTTTAGGTTATCATGCTGAAAATCAGTACAGCACTTGGATAAGATGGTACTGTAGTCCAACATGAAATGCAGGAAGCGAACAAATTTCTCAGTCTTCATCTCCTGCACCACCTCCTTAGCCTTGGCTGCATCCTCGGACTTGACATCACTTCCTCCTGCCATGTTCTCCATATGAACAACAGTGGGAGTGTAATTTTTTTCCACAGCCTTCAGACATCTCAGCGAGCTTGGAAGCCACCGTGTGCTCTTCAGGCCACTGAAATGTGCCGGCTTCTCATTTAGCAGTTCACTTATTTCTGTCAGTTCTCTTTGCTTCTTTGGGGAATAGTAGTACATCTTAAAGATGGTTTTCAGTGTATCTTCAAATTTCACCAGGTACTCACAGCCTTTCACGCTATCCAGCACGGCTAGCTCTAATTTGTGTGCCACACAGTGGATTGTTATGATGTGGAGTATCCTCTGTTTCAGTCTCACCCATCATCACTGCAGCACCATCAAAATTTGCACACACTGCTTTCTTTTTCCATGTGTCTTCTCTGATACCCATGGTGTTCACTGCTTCATCAATAGCCTCTAAAATACCTGCAGCCTTTACACTCTTGACTGGCTGACATTTGATCATGTATGTGGATATGTCACCATTATCTCTCACATACCTGACATGAACCAACTCCTGTTCTATTATACCAGTGTCTGTACTGCCATCTGCAAGAATGGATAAGAACCTGCTTTCTTGAATTTCCTTTTCGATCTGGTCTCTTGAAGTTTGTGCTCTTGCTCCAGTAAACTCTCTGCAAGCATGGTCATTGAGGTGAGTGGAACCAAGATCTAGGCCATTTGCTTTTTGAAGTTTGCAAAGACTGCTAAATTTTGCCAATGGTAGTTCACTCTTTGCAACATAGTACACTGTTCTAAACAGCTTTTTCAGGAGTTCTTGTTGTGCTTGGTTTATTTTTAGTATGTTTTTTGCAATTGGTGTTTGTTCTGGGAAAGATGCTGCAGACTGAGCACTAATGCATTTCTTGTGATGCAGAGATTTCTCATGGGTTTTTCCTAAAATTACTGGTCCCAGTAACAAAGGCGCTTGTCGAGTCAGAAATCGAGGGAAACTCACGACACACCCGGCAGAACATTATGTTATTTAGCTTGTCATATTCCAGCCACAGAAATTCTTTTGTCCATGAAACCAAAAAGCTGCGCTTTCTTTTTGCCTCATAGTCTGATTTGTCATAACTTTTCCGCTTTGTGGTAGGCTTTTCTTTGGCTGTCCCTTCTTCACCCTGACCTGTCTTATTTGGCTCAGCAGAACTAAAATACCTGCGTAAATCCATCTATTTTTACACACGCACACACAACGGTCAGCGATTTTTTAAATTCTCTGCGCAATGAACCTCTATCACATGTTTAAGCTTGCTGCGGGAGATTTCACTTGTTACGTTTGAATAGTAAGCTAATGAGTGATAAGACGATGTCAGAGGAATTGGTGCGCAATTACTCCGTCACTGACCAATCAATACTGCCGCTCTCTATACACAGTTTGCGCGATTGCAAAGTGAAAGTGAAAGTAAAAAACAAGCGCGAATTCAAACGCGATTTCAATATTTCACATATTGACAATGGCTCATCGATGCCCGAAAATGACATAATTACCCAGCTACATTTGCAAAAATGCAAAAGCATTGACATATATTTTTCCTTCCTATGATAGCCCGACGGGCAGGGCTGAGATAGATTTTGGTATAGATTTTGGTAGCCCGACTGGAAGACACAATAGCCCCGGGACGTCGGCCTAGCGATTTTGCGAGCCCTGGTCACAGTAATACTGGCTTGTATGTGGCTGTAATATGCGTCACTGTATTGCGTACCTTTAATTTCCTCTCGCAGTAATACTGGTTTGTATTTCCGTAAAATGCCTGTAATTTTCTCTGACAGTAACATCACACCGTGCCCCGCGCATGCGCACTTCACCAGAAGACACGGACACCTGGACACACACAGGGATTTTATTAAAGAGGATATGCAGGTGGACACTCCTGCTGCCACTCTTACCTTGGGGACAAACTTTGTCATGTCCTGTGCCTCCAGCTGTCCATCCTTTGACTTGGAATATCTGCCAGGGCAAGTTATTATTGGCCTCTATTCCAGGATGCCCCTGGCTATATCACAGTGTCATTTATATAAACATAACCCCCTAGGAAGATTTTTTTGTTTACTCTGTACTTGAAGAAAGCATAGGTTTCGATTTGAAAATTTTATTTTTTAATATAGCTCATGTGGCATTCTTCTATTAGAATGTAATTGACCTATATTACTCCAGCAGCTTTGCTGCTGTGCTTAATAGTGGGGTACTTGTGGTATGTAGTAAAGGGTTCTCTGACTTTAATAACGATATATAATTATGGTGCTGTGAGGTGAGGTCTAACTAGCAACTACAAAAGCTGTTGGATGAAAAAATAGTGGAACTGTTTGAAAGCTACTAGATAAGAAATAATGGAGTTGTTTATTACTACAGAGTACTTGACTTGACTTAAGAAGTACATAGAAAGAGAACAACTACAGTATCATGTGGTGGACGGCTGGGATCCATGCCCGGCCGGGATGCCCCTTCATTATATGTTCAGGGGGAGCAGCCATGGACTGTGCAATACCTCCCCCTGGACGCTAGATGGCCGCCCCCCTTGGTTGGAGTGGAGCCTCGGTTTCCCGTAGAGCTCCATGGGAATTGGAGTTGGGTGCAGCCCTGTTGTGTCCCGCAGGGGGTGCTGCAGCTGGGACTCTTGAGCCCATATGGGCAGCATATTCACCACACCCGGAAGTGCAGCCGGAACTCGGCAGTCAACCATGTGGAGCACTTCTGGGTGGACTATAAAAAGGGCCAGCAGCCACCACTCAGTGGCCAGACTCAGGAGGAGGAGGACAAAACTTGGAGGAGGAGTGGTGGTTACAAAGAAGAATGTGTTTTGGGTGACTTTGGTGTCCTGGGGACTGTGTTGTGCCTGTGGGGATCACGGGGAAGACGTGCCCACAGGTGAAGAAAAATAAAAGTTCTTTGTTTTTACAAGTGCCTCCGGTGTGAGTCTGTGTTAGGTCAGGCGCCTATATAACGCCGTTTACACTGGCTTCCCAGATGGGACTGAGTCACTTGCGCAAAGTGCGTGTGTGTCACGGGAGCCCTCGTACTTCGCACCGCGCCGAAACCGCGTATGTCTTGCGCTGCTGTGCCGGGCTACTCCACAAATTATTTTTAAAGATGGGTCCGTGCTTTGAACCAGGCAGAGGGTCCCATCTGGGATGCCATGTAAAAGATAGCCTGGCCACAGACAGACACGACACCAAATGTCCACAACACACATGTTTATTTACAATATTTACACAATCCAGTTCTACTGACTCACACACAACTACTCAGTCCTTTTCTCTCTTTGGCCGGCTCAACTCCTCTCTCGCAAGCTCCGTCTTCCTCCTCCCGACTCCGGCTCCTCGAATTCAGTGAGGCGGCCCCTTTTATAACACCCCAGATTGTGCTCCAGGTGCTCTGTGATTGTCTTCCAGCAGCACTTTCTGCTGTGGTGGAAGTGCTGCCCTTGCACCCGGAAGCACTCCGGGCGTACACAGTTCCTGGAGCGGCAGCACTGGCGAAGGTGCTGTCCTCCAGGGCTCGGGAACCATCCAGGCAGAGGGTAATGGTGCGAGGAACCTTATCAGGGTTGGCTGAGGGTAAGAGTGCCCACAGCGGTCAGTGCTAGGATCACTGCTATTTTTAATATATATAAATGATTTAGGTAGGAATATAAGTAACAAGCTGGTTAAGTTTGCAGATGATACCAAGACAGGTGGATTGGCAGATAATTTGCAATCCATTAAATCATTACAGAAGGACTTGCACAGCATACAGGCTTGGGCAGATTTGTGGCAGATGAAATTTAGTGTCAGTAAATGTAAAGTATAAACATGTGAAATGTTACGTTTGAATACACAATGGGAGGTGTGAAATTCGAGAGTACACCTTATGAGAAGGATTTAGGAGTCGTAGTGAACTCTACACTATCAACATCCAGACAGTGTTCAGAAGAGTTAAGAAGGCAAAAAGAAGTCTAAGGAGGTTATGCTCAAGCTTTATAATGCACTTGGTGAGGCCTCATCTGGAGAACTGTGTGCAGTTTTGGTCTCAAGGCTACAAAAAAGACATAGCAGCGCTAGAAAAGGTCCAGAGAAGAACGACCAGGCTGATTCCAGGGCTACAGGGGATGAATTATGAAGAACGATTAAAAGAACTGAGCCTTTTCAGTTTAAGCAAAAGAAGATTAAGGGGTGACATGATTGAAGTGTTTAAAATTATGAAGGGAATTAATACAGTGGATAGAGACCATTACTTTAAAATGAGTTAGTGCATCAAGAACATGGGGAAGTGTTTAAAATTATGAAGGGAATTAATACAGTGGATAGAGACCATTACTTTAAAATGAGTTAGTGCATCAAGAACATGGGGACACAGTTTCGCACAAACATTAAGAGGTTTTTCTTTACACACAGAACCATAGACACTTGGAATAAACTACCAAGTAGCATGGTAAACAGTAAGACTTTAGAGACTTTCAAAACTAGGCTTGTTGCTTTTTTAGAAGAATTTAGTGGATGGGACTGGCGAGCTTTGTTGGGCTGAATGGCCTGTTCTTATCTAGATTGTTCTAATTGAATTGTTATAATTGTTCTAGTCTCAGATGTTGTAAGTCACTTTTGATAAAGGCATCAGTGAAATATTTAAATGTAAAAGCATTCTGGATATTTCATTAAATGGTACACCTAAAGCTCACTCAACAATGTGTGCACTAACACGAATCAATATTGTTGTTCAAAATAAGTTGTTTTCTCATATTAGTATGATGTCAGTTACTATGTCTGAGCTCATGAATACCACGCATTACTTGATTTATCTGATTATTTTAGAAATTTAAGCAGAAATACAGCTGAAAAGTCACTGGTACTAGTTATTGAGTGTGTTAACTTTAATGTACAGTATGAGTAGAGTAATTATATTTATGGGTTTGGTTTTGTTTACTTTGCTGCATTATATATACTTGATTTATATGTTGTTGGATATTCTCACATTGCAGTGGTAAGAAAGTTGGCTTTAAAATATGACTATTGGTATTACACCAACTGTTTTTCTTTTCTTTTCATTATAGACACAGAAAGGAAGCGTACCTGTACCTGTGTTGGCATTGGTTTGGTCTATGCCTTGATGGCATCACTTTTATTTTCAGTGATTGCTCTTTTAGCAAAGAAGATAGAAGGGGTCCATGCAGTGGAAATTAGTGCAATCCGATGTTTCTTCCAGATGCTGTTTGTGCTTCCTGCCCTTATATATTACAAGTAAGTGTACACATGGTTTTTAAAAATGTTAATCGCAGAAGGTTTGACATTTGATCATTGGATTTTGACACATGCAATCTTAATATCAAGAATTACTTTAAAAATTATAAATTGTTTTCTGATTTAACATTTTTGAAGTAGTTTCTGAGACTGGATAATGAAGAGCTGAGTTTTGTACACTTGTAAATAAATACTTAAAAAATACTTATGATCATTGTTATTCTTGCTTTTAGAATTGGATTTTTGGGACCAAGGAACCAAAGAATCTTTCTGTTTCTGAGAGGGTTTCTGGGTGCAGGTGCAATGATTCTTTTCTTCTATGCTGTACAACAGATGCCCCTGGCTGATTCAACAGTCATCGTATTCAGTAATCCTGTCTTTACGGTAGTGCTGGCATGGATTTTCCTTAAGGAAAAATGCACGATATGGGATTTCATTTTCATCATTTTCACACTGGCTGGTGTTGTCCTGATTGCACGGCCCCCATTTCTCTTTGGCTCCCATGCAGCTGGGATGGATGGAGAATATACCAATCATATTAAAGGAACAGTTGCTTCTTTTCTAGGTGCAGTGTGTGTGGCATCCACATTCGTTGTTCTCAGGAAAATGGGAATGAGCGTACATTACTACTTGTCTGTGTGGTACTATGCTGTTGTTGGTTTTATTCAGTGCATGATTGTGTTAGTTATCATTCAGGATTGGAGTCTACCTTTTTGTGGCATAGACAGATGGCTTTTAATTTTAATAGGTCTGCTGGGTGTATGTGGCCAGACCTTGATCACTAAAGCACTACAGCATGAAAAAGCTGGCCCTGTTGCTCTAGTGAGAACCGTGGACGTAGTATTTGCTTTTATATTGCAGTTTATTTTTCTTAATCAGAGTCCAACTTGGTGGAGTTTGGGTGGGGCGCTATGTGTGATTGGCAGCACAAGTGGAGTTGCTCTTCGTAAATGGGTTCAAAGTATACGAAAAAGGTAAACCTGAATTAAGAGTAGCCTCTTAAAATTCATGCATAAGCATAGTTTACATTTATACTAAGCTATCATAATATTAAGGTGCTGCATACTTTAATATTTTTTAAGTTGATTGTTTAAAAGAAAATAAATCTAGTTTTTAGAGGGATTTCCATTTATTTTTATGTGCACTATTATTAAGTCCAGCCCGTATTTGTTGTATGTTCTTTGAATGGTTTTTAGTTTTCCATCTTGTCTGTCAGTCACCTCATACTGTAGCCTCTCTTTGCAGTTTAGGCCATCATTTTAATAAAAATGTTGTCATGGTCCGCCATCACAGGTATCCACCCCAAAAGGTGCTTTGTTTGTCATATAACCTTCAAATTATATGCACTTAAAAGAGTTAGACAGGTATACAATCAGCATAACATAAATGCACTTAATAATCTGTCATTTTATGTGGTATGTTGTATTTAGAAGAAATGGTTATTTTATCTGATTAAACTACTGTGAATTGTACATTAGATTAATTTCTCATCTTACTATACAGTTTTATTACACTACATATGGCTGAAAAAACAAACCATAAAGAGTCAGGGTTGTTTGCAGATAAAATATTAGTTGTTCTACAAAGCTTTCTGTTTAGTTTATAGAAATTAACTAATGTGGGATAGAGTGTAGAGTAAAATGGAGAGAACAGTATTTAATTGTTTTTAAATATGCAAATATTTATTGTTTGCCATTTTATAACATGCCACTTTAAAACTGCAATATTTTATGAAATTCTGAAAATTTTTAAAATAATTGAGTGGTTTTGTGTAAGTGCTAATACAAAAAAGAGAAAAATAAGAAAAAATGTGTTTCTCAGGGATACATTTTTAAAAGCACCTTTGAGCTTGTTTGCTTATGTTTTTCAGTTTTTATACCAATGTAAAATCCTGTTACTACTTTGGAAATGAAGCAATATCTCACGGTAAAACCTTGTTTAACAGCGTGATGTGCAAAAAACGTACATTTCAAAAATCTAACAATAAAAATAATTCATCTGTTGAAAGAGACAGTGCATTTGCATTAATTACTTTGTAAAATTTACATGATTCACAGAGGATGCACTTTGAATGCTTGTGTTTTTGTTTGGATAAAATTAATGAATAATGGGAGTCAGCAGTCTCATTCCACAAAGATACAGTGGAATGGCATTAGTAGATCAACTTCTGTATTTGGAAACTTCACACATTTAATTGTTTTTTTGCAGATTATTATATAACACTCTGTTGTAAAACAGTCATTTTTTAGAGTTACTTTACATATTGTAACAAATTGCTCCATATCAATATAAAAACAGTTAAAATGACCAGTATCTACAGTATTTGTAATGCTTGTATTGCTTTCTATAAAATGTTTAAGGAGGTTTAGTAGATTTTTAATCATTTTCAGTAAGTTCAGTCATAATTACATTATAATTGTCCATCCATCCATTTTCCAACCCGCTGAATCCAAATACAGGGTCACAGGGGTCTGCTGGAGCCAATCCCAGCCAACACAGGGCACAAGGCAGAAACCAATCCTGAGCAGGGTGCCAACCCACCGCAGGACACACACAAACACACCCACACACCAAGCACACACTAGGGCCAATTTAGAATCACCAATCCACCTAACCTGCATGTCTTTGGACTGTGGGAGGAAACCGGAGCACCCGGAGGAAACCCACGCAGACATGGGGAGAACATGCAAACTCCACGCAGGGAGGACCTGGGAAGCGAACCCAGGTCCCCAGGTCTCCCAACTGCGAGGCAGCAGCGCTACCCACTGCACCACCGTGCCTCCCATTATAATTGTGGTAATGATATTTTTAGTAGGCCTAAGGTTGCAAAAGGGAGTGAAATTCAAATATGATTTTTTACCATGCTTACAGCAATGCCTTTGAGCTGTTTGTTGACACTTCCATAAGAAAAGTGATTTGCTAATAACAAAAAGGAAAAGATAACTTGGTGTGCAGCCAAAACCTACTTTTTCTTAGTTTTTAAAGTCAGGTGAACTTTAGTATGTCCCACCTTTGTTTAATAAAGTGAGCAATTTCTGCTTTGTTATAATATTGCTACAGTATATTGCAGATATTTTTTGACTGTTTTGTTAATAAACTGTGCTGTATTTACAAAGGAGCAGAGTGTCACATGTCTGCATCCACAAATGAACAATGACTATTTGAAAATCCAGTGTAAGAACTGAAACATAAATTTTCTTTGGCTATGATGTGTTTATGGTTTGATTGAGCTGTGCATAAAAAGTCATTCCATTCCTAGCTCTTTCACTCATAATTGGAGGCTATGTTAATTTGTGTATCATTTCTGTTTTTAAAAAGTAGGTAATGTATTTATATTTTTATAGAATTCATTGTAAACCTAACACAACTGACATACAAAATATATGATGGTATTATTTATAGAGATTTTCTGTATGATTTAGAGTTTTCTAGTCTGTAATGAATATAATTATATTGTGGTGAATAGTTTCAAAAATTAAAATATTTTAATGTATAAAAAGATTAATGCTGCAACAACTTGTGTATAAACCATTTTCTTCTGTTACTGATAAACATGAAGGTGACAAAACGAAGCAGATATCGTTGTTCTCTGGTCTCAACAAAGCAGATATCATTGTTCTCTTGTCTCTACATATCCCTTAACTATTTATATTAAATATTTCTTACATTATGAGATGCTTAAATGAGTAGTTATCACTCTTGGCGTAAATATTTGTTATTCATGCGAGAGTATCAAATGTAGTCCCACAATCAATATGAGTAATTTACAGCATCATGATAGCATGTTAAATTAACCTTATTTAGCATAGCATGTGTTAAAATACAGGGGCAGGTGACACAGGGGGTGCCTGGTAACACTGCAACTTCACAGAGTCAGGATTTTCCTTCTATATTCTTAAAACCTGCTGTCATTTCATTCATTCTGCAACCCTAGATTTGAGTGAGCAAGTCAGTGATGATATGTGCATAATAAATCTGTCTTGTGCTGGGCTATCTACCCGACTCCCCCAGGAAAAAACAGTACACAGTCATTTTAAAGCCTTTTTAAAAATTCAGCATGATACAACATTTAATGAAAACAAGTAACTCATATCCTCCCAGATGTTCCCATTCATGTTTTCAAGTTAAGGAGGAAATTTAAAAAGTTTCAATATTATTTGTCGTCTGCCTTGAAGGAGATAGTGCTGGCACAGGCACCTGTTCTCATCTTTACTTAGAATTTGCCTGTTCAGTACAAGGTCTGATTTGTGTGTTTATGTAGAGCCTGCCCCTGCAGAAACAGTCCATCATGGGACATGCTTAGATATAAATACATACTCATTCACACTGAATGAGTCCTATTTAACTGCTGCTGTTTAAGCTGTGTGCTCACACAGGGGACATGCATACTGCACACAGAAAAGCCATAAAGGGCAAAGTTCAAAGATGCTATTATATTACATCATTATATTGCATGTTTTGATATTGAAACTTATAATATCTGCAGTAGGCTGGCGCCCTACCCGGGGTTTGTTTCCTGCCTTGCGCCCTGTGTTGGCTCTGGCAGACCCCCATGACCCTGTAGTTAGGATATTGCCAATCCACCTAACCCGCGTGTCTTTGGAGTGTGGGAGGAAACCAGAGCACCCAGAGGAAACCCACGCAGACACGGGTAGAAAATGCAAACTCCATGCAGGGAGGACCTGGGAAGCGAACCCAGGTCACCTAAGTGCGAGGCAACAGCGCTACCCACTGCGCCACCATGCCGCCCCTATTTAATCATTATGAACTGAAATTTAATATAGGGTAAGCGTTTTTATCATTTAGCCAAATATATATGTAACATTAATTTCATTTAGGTAATTCATGTGGAAGTAATTTTGTTTAGGCTGTCCCCAAAATTAATCAGTTGTGTCAGAAGTTTCTTTTTAATTTTCTTGCTTTATACTCATTCTGGTGTATGGTCAGATGAAAGTGTGTATATTTATTTATTTATTTATTCGCATACTTATCTATTTACTAGGGGGCCTTGCCCCCTGCTCACTTCGCTTACCCACTCCCTCCCCACCCCCGGGGCACACTATGCACCAGCCACTGTGCGTCTCTGCTGTTCGTGTTGAGGGGTGGGGGTGGTGGTTGCTGAACACACACTAAGGAGATGCGGTCAGATCAACTGCTGGCCTGCTGCTGCCGAGCTGCATGTTCTGCTTGTCACGCTGCGCATCGATCATTTAAAAGCCTGTACAGCAGCTTTCCTTTTGTCTCACTGCCTTGTCTCGCGGGACGTTAAAGTGTTTCTGAGAAAATCACGTATCGTCTCCTACCAAGATTTTTTTTATAATAGAGAGATGTATTTATTTATTTAAAGAGCTTCTGTAAAAAGCCAAAATTCCCCTGGGGGTTAAGTAAAGATCTATCTATCTATCTATCTATCTATCTATCTATCTATCTATCTATCTATCTATCTATCTATCTATCATATTCCCAAATATTAATACTGAATTGTGGACTGTTAGATTTTTTAATTTAAAAATGACAAAAAAAGTACCCTTACCGTTTCCAGTATCATCCATCTCATTTAACCCACCCTGTCACAGATGCCATTTTGTTTAAGGGCTCGCTGTCTCAGATTAGGCCAGTACAGGGCAACTGTAGGAAACAAATGACTAATCTTTATTTTGTACAGTGCCTTTCCCATTGTTAATGCAATTCTGCAATAGGCCAGTTAAGTAACACACAATGGATTAGAGACAGGAATTGAATCAGCAACCTTGTGTGTGGTTTAAAAACTTGGACCTCATGTATAAAAAATTGATTAGATTCCATACTAAAATTTTGCTTATGCTTGAAAGGCATATGATAAAAAAAAAAAGAGATTTGTAAACCCAAAAGTATACCACGTGCCACGGCAAGCTCCTTTATAAATCTCAGATCAACTTAAAACTATGCATTTATGCATTTGCTTTTAGCCACTCCATGTCACTGCCTGTCAGTAATCATATATGGCTTTAAAAGCACCTGATTTGAATATTCATGACCTAATCACCATGCACATTTGGCCATATTGCTGAGTGATGTGTTTACTACAAACCATCAGAGAACACAGCAACCGAAACCTCAGTGAAGGTGAACTTGGGGTGTTACTAACTGCCTGGCCTCTTTGTGGTGGTCACAAATAATAAAAAAATAAACAGGAGAGGGAGCAAGTAACAGCAGCAGAGTGAAAAAAGGTAACATTACAGTTTAGGCACTGCAAAAATGCATCTATTACTCATTTACTGTGTGGCAGACTGCTGGGGCATGCACAGTTGGGACGCCTGGAGGATGGAAGGACCGGGAGAGGAGCAGTACCTCCCCTGGAACACAAGAAGGCAGCCCACCCTGATGGGTGTTGGGGCAACGGGAACACAGCTTGGAAACTCAACCTTGTGGGGACCCATGGCACTGCCAAAGGGCGCCTGAATGGTTCAGAAGCCATGGTATACAGCACTTCCGCCATACCAGAAAGTGCTGTGGGAAGGTCATCAGGGAGCACCTGGAGCACATCCAGGTGCATTATAAAATGGGCCGCCACACACCTTTCAGGGAGCCGGAGTCGGGTGGAAAAGGACGGCGCTTGCGAGGAGAGGAGTAAAGGCAGGAGAAGACTTGAGAGAAAGAGGAAAGTAAAGGACTGAGCAATTATTGTGTGTTGGTGCACTGTGTGTATTGTGCTGAAGAAGAAAGCAAAAAGCATGAATTTGTGTAAGTGTGCCTGTTGTGTCTGTCTGTGCCGGGGTAAGCGCTGGTATAGCGCCATCTACTGTCACAACTGTTATATGACAAGGCCTTGGCAAAAGCTTCTTTTGGTCTTAAAGTCACTTATAAAGTAAAGTGGTTATTCATCTTTGTAATTCGGGGTCCTAAAATTACTTCAATTTGGAATGTTCACAGGTGGCCTAAGTTAGACTTATTTCTTCTGATATTGCATATTTCAGTGTAAGATCTTTGGCTCCTTTATATTCACTAGTAATGTTACCAACATATTAAAGGATCTTAATATGCCCCAATACACAGAGATACAGTAAATAACCACTTTGCTGATGCTTTGTTAAGTGTTAAATAAGCTTTTGCTCAGGCTTTGTTATATAACAGTATATGAGTAATAGGTGCATTTAAGCAGTGCTTTAAAGTGTTACTTAAAAAAATAAATGGGTGGGGTGTCCCCCTTGTTTGTCCGATCTGACTTAAATACATACAAGGCCAGACTCAGTGTGCCAGAAAGCAATGGTACACATTCACTATCTGCCACAAAAGCAGAGAGCTACTGGCTCACTTCAAGCCCTGGGTATACTTAAGATGCTACTCCGATACATCCAAATTCCTTACGGTCAGGGTGAAAAGTCAAGTTCAAAAGGCACTTTGCAGCAATTGCCAATTTTCCTGATGTCATTTTGCGCAATTGACTGCACACTTGTTGAAATAAAGGCATCATCACAGAAGGTGTTTGCTTTTGTACACAGAACGCACTTTCATTCAATTAATATATAAAACTAATATGTGATGCTTAAATTTGTCTGACAAACATTGCTGTGAAGTGGTCCGACTGAACCCACAATTCCTTTATTTTGTCAATTATTAGTGAAGTGAGACTTCAGGGTTGTGTTGTGTGTATGATGGTTGGCTTCTTGGTATCGCTGTAATTGCTAGTTATGTAGAACAACACACAGCACTCCCTTTTTATACACAAAATAGACAATTCATATTAAGCATATACTTCTTCTTCTTCTTCCTCATCCTATGTGGTGTCAATGTTTTCTAAGTTACAGAATGGTTTTTATGGCCATTAGGCCTCATTGCCAATGTTGAAGGTGAGAGGCCATGTCAGTTAACTGTGATGTAATTAGTTCAAGAACATTAGAATGTGACTGACTCTCCATTGAAATCCACAGTGAAACACTATTTTCTATTCACCTCATTGTCTTGCTGACTGGAGTCACTAAAATGCCAACACCAAAAAGCATGCGTAGGAATTTGATGTAACAATATGCCAGGTTTCATGCCAAGTTTGTGTTTTATAAATCCTGAGTTTTGCATTAGAAGGGGTTTACTTATGTTTCCAAGCGTAAGCAAGTTTTATACATGAAGACCCTGTGCCTTAGTAATTATACCACACTGGGGTAAACCTGAAAAAACCTGTGTGGACATGTGTAGAACATGCAAACTCCATGCAGGTGGGGCTCAGATTTGAACTCCGATTTCTGGAGATGAAGGGGTACTGCACTGCCATGCCACCCAAGATGCTTCTCTATGTTTTCTTAAAGTGTGAAGGTCAAAGCTCAGTTGGCTAATCATATAGAAAGGATTCTTAGTAGCTCCTGACATCTGCATCCAGCCATGCAAATAGGTCCTCTGACTTACAGGGAAAACTTGGGGGCTTTTGGCAGAATTGGCATTTTGGCCACAATAAAAAACCTCACAATGTTCCAGTGTGGTGCTGAGGTGTCACTCGCTGCACTCTGGTCCCAATCCAGGTGGTTCGTTGTGTGGTGGGTGCAGCAGCGCGCTATCAGAGCACGCTCCCTGACATCACTTTGTGAGGAGAGAAAAATGTTTAATACGAAAACATGACAGTAACATGACTGATGGGATATGGAAATCCATTTCCATTTCCTTAAAACATAACAACTCCATTGTCCCTGAGCTCCTATGTTACAGCTGAGTTCTACAAGACACAATATGCATGATAGTTTAAAATTACTGTTTATACTAATTAAGTAGATTAACAGGCTCTTGTGTCTGTAGGCTTGAGAAAAAGAACTGAGACATGGGTGGGCTAAGCAGGAGTACAACATCAGGTGTAAATAGTAGTGACTCAGCAGATGACGCAAAGAGAAGGACAACAAAGAAGACCTTGTGATCTATCTGTCTGCTGTCTTGCTTGCTTAGCCAGTTTATTCGTTCATAGAGCATAGGCACACACTCGCTCATACTGAGCCAGTTTGAAGTTGTCAATTAACCTAACATGCACAACTTCAGGATGTGGGAGCACTGTAAAACAAGAGTACTAGTAGGTGTTGTTTTGTTTTTAGCTTTTGACCCTGCCCTGAACTCGACATCAGAACTTTCAGGTCCTACCTCTTTTCAGTAAGAAACTTGAGTTGCAACTTAATCTGCCTGTCAGTTGTATCAACTTTTAATGAATATGCCAGCAGTGCTGACAGTGTGGTCATCTGCTTCTCACTTGCTGGCGCTGAAACAGGCTATGCAAGTCTGAGCTAGAAAAGTGTCAAAAGAAAAATCACAGACTGGGTAGGATAAGTACTTTAATGAAGGTGCTGTACAAAAAATTGGGCGTAATTTTTTGTCTTTATGCAGAAAGTGCTGTTCAGATAGGCATATAAATCCCTTGTCCCTGTACAAATTTCCACAAAATATTGTTGTAAATCTAGTAAATGATGATAAAGATGAAAAAGGACAAATACAGCAGTTTGATAAAACATAAAATCTCTTGTGACCCTTTTCTGACACATCTTCACATACAGACAGCTAAAACACAAAATAAAGTGCCCTAACAAGAGATAAACAACACATGAACTGCACTAATGACGTTCACTTCATCTTGTGCAAAGCATATGAATTCACAATAAATCTTAAATAAGTTGTCTTCAGACAAGAGTGGCAAGGTAGTGCAGTGATAAGTGCCGCAGCCTCATGCATTCAAATCCTGTGGTTGGCTTCTTCTCCCTGTACTCTCTCCCTCCAAATACCCCATTTTTCCATTGACATCCCAAAAATGCTGGCATTTAGAAATTGGCCATGTATGAGTGGGGAGTGTGTGGCTCCTGGAATGGACTACGGCTGCACTGTATACAAGGCCAGAGCCAACCCTGAACAGATTTCAAAGCCGCAATAAAAAATATTGTGACATAGACAATCCAATCCATGCACAGAATGCGCAAATTCCACACAGGCAATGACTGGGCACAGGGTTCAAACCCAGTGAATTCACGAGGGATTACTAATCCATGCACTACTGCCATCCATGGCATTTTAAGTTCTTTGCTTTTTTAAAAATGTTGATCAGAGATCAATATATTATGTTAAAACAGTATATCCCTTTTCCTTTATAATACAGTTTACAGATTTAGTGACTTTTTTGAGTCCAATATTTAGGCCACTGGCTCACTTACTACCAAAGTTTTTCAAAATAAGGGTTAATTGATTACTTTTTTATGCCATCATACAGCTTTATGACTTTAAAATGTAAATTAAATGCAGTATTGATCTGTGCATTACCAACTGCTGTTATGCAAGGGTCATAAATATCTTTGAAATGATTATAATTTTACTTTTAAGAGAACAAGGTTCTCACATGTAGGGCGAGACTTCATATAAAGGCTTCTAAATATGAAGGATTATCAGCAGCATCTGACATTGCCCAGGTAAGTAATTTTAATTGTAAAGGCAAAACTATCCAACATCTATAAATGGTGTTTCTTGAAGTGCACCCTCCCATAGACCAATAACAATGAGTCAATTTCAAAAATCAAAAGATTTATTACACAAAATACACCTGCATCACAGAAATGATTTTAATTTATAACTTATCTTTGCCTGGTGAACAAATGAACGGGTCATTTGGATTTCAAACCCTGGAACATGCAATATAAAATTGTCCATTTAAAAAAACATGGATTCTCCAGCTTTATTCCAGCATATTTCATGGATTGACCTTGTTCTTTTGTCTGCTAATATGTTTTCATTCTGTTCTGGAATTTCATTTGCTCTGGAAGTAACAGCTTTAATGTTTTCTTTGTCCTGATGTTTTCTTAGAGCCTTTGAGATGGACATCATTTTGGCATCAGAGGACACTTTGCCAATTGCAGTTCTTTTCTTAGGAGGCATAGTTTGCAAGAAATTGAATAAATACTGAATAAAATTCAGAAAGAAATACAGGTTTCCCTCATCATCAGAAAGCACATTCCTATGAAGCCTACCTAAAGCAAAGATAATGTAGTACCAGAATCATGAAGACAGCGAACACACTGGAAGGCTAAGAGGTGTTGGTGGTGAAGATGGTGTGTTAGGCTGAGTCGTTAGAAGTTGTGTTGGCAGGAGGTACAGGAGACGGGGGTGTAGGAAAGAGCAGAAAAGGGTCATCTATTAACATCTCACCATAATCTGAAATCCATCAGGACAGGTTAGTCTAGTGGGGCCAGACATCATTCTCAAATGAGAATACACATCCGAGGACATCCTGTTAAAACGTATGTTAAAACGTCTGGTGCAGAAGCTACACCCAAAGGACTTCTTCCTAAAACACATCCCCGAGTTCCTCCAGTTTGTACACTTTAAATTGCTGAGGTTTCAGGTAGAGAACAGAAGAAACTGAACAAAAGACATGATGCTGAGAAAAAATAAAAAGTAAAATAGCTCAAGGTAATTTAAGCTTAATAACTAATTGCAATGTATTAATGAATGCTTCAACAGAGGAGACAGACATGTGCATTGTGATAGATGGCCGGGGACCTTGCCCCACTGGGAGGCCAGGAGAAGCAGGGGACTGGGAGAGGGGCAATTCCTTCCCCAGGACACAAGAGGGCAGCCATCCTGATAGTGTGGAAGCCATGGAGCTGGAAGGATCAACCCTGTGGGGATCCTTGGCCACCACCAGGGGGCACCTGAAGGACTAAGGAGCCTTGGACTGCAGTACTTCTGACACACCCGGAAGTGCTTTTGAACCAGGAAGCAGGTATATCTGGAGTGCTTCCGGGTGCCCAGGCAGCACTTCCGCCACACCAGGAAATGCTGCAGGGAGATCATCATGGAGCACATCCTGGAGCATTATATAAAGGGCCACCTCACTCCATTCAGGGAGCCGGAGTCGGGTGGAAGAGGACAGAGCTTGCAGGAGAGGAGAGGAGAGCAGTGGAGGTGGTGAAGAAAATAAAAGATAAAGTAAGATAAGGACTGAGGTATTCTAAAGATTTGTGTTGGTGTTGTGTGCGCAGAAAAGTAAAAATAAACTGTGTGTTTTGGCGACATTCTGAGTCCATCTGTCTGTGTACGGGGGTCAAACTCCACAATGGCGTCCCAGATGGGAATCTCTGCCTGATACAAGGCAACCCATCACTAAACATAATTTTGTGGAGTGCCTGGCACAACAGGCGAGAGGCACACACGCAACAGCCACTGCACACATGAACCACACCTCAAAAACCGCCAAAGGTCCGTGTGAACCACCGTTTCCCCAATGGGAAAGAGGAAGGCCAGGTGCAGCCAGAAGCCAACGGGCACTGCAAAGAAGCCCATTATCGAAAGGGTCGGCATGCTGGAAGAAGCGGCCAGGCAAGGAAAGCAGCCTCCGGAAGAAGGGATCCAGGAGATAGGTACTGGACGCAGGGACTGTTTGCCCTGAGGATGTAGTATTGGTGTTTCGGGTTCCTACCTCGCAGGGGGACACCGTATGGAGGCGTGCTGCTGGTCGAAGGATGTCGATTCTGAAGTGGATGGCGGGGCAAAGTCCGAGGAGGACAAGAGCCTGTTGTGCAGAGGAGAGATGAAGCTGGCTGACGAGCGCCTCAAGCCGTATCCCGTGGGGAGGAACCCGTTGAAGTGGGCGGTGTAGGACCAGGATCCACCCAATGAAGCAGGTAAGGGAGTGGAGAATGTGTACCAGAGCCCTGCAATTAAGATCCGAGTAGGGACGATGAATCTCCACTTCATTCCGGAAGAGAACTCGACAACGCATGCGCTGGAGAGGAGCATCCGTAATGATTCCTGGCCGAAGGACCAAAGGGGCAGAAGTCTGCCCCCCTTGCAGGCCGAATTAAATTTGTTTATGTTGAAGGAGCTACAAGAATTAATAAAACCCGTCGAAGCATTGGTGAATATCGCCAATCGGCAAGTTAGAGAAGACAGCGAGGTCGCCGCTGGAGAAGGTGGAACGGTATCTGCAGCACCTTGGGGGCTGCCTTCTCACAATAGACGGGGTGTTGCAGGTAAGTGACACTGGCACCGTTAATAAAAAAGGAAGCCCTAGCGAATTGAACCGGGATATTGCTGAACGGATTCGAGGAGCAGGGCGTCCAACAGTAGACTGGGAAACGTGGACCAATCGCGCCATTACTCTAGAAACATCTGGGGCGTGGGGAAGGGATCGGCTTGTGTCTATCAGCACCCTGACTGCCCCGCCCCTAAAAAGGGCAGTGCTCGCGTTTCGGTCGAGAGGGGTACAAACTGCACAGGGTCCCGCTTCTTGTCATAAGGTGATCCAAGCTGTTGTATCACCCCAGAGTAAAGGGAGACCCCAGAGAAAGGGAAAGTCTCCCTACAGGAAGCAGAGTAAGTCAGAGTACGCTCTTTGAAAGGGCAGAGAGAAAACCCAAACCTGGCTGGGGATGAGGCGGAGCAGAGATACCCCGCTTGTTCCCAATCCTCGAGGGCACAAGTAAAAGGAGTGCGTCGGTGTTATGAGTGCCATGGGACTGACCATACATGGAGGTATGCCTGGAGGTGGCGTCGGCGCAGCTACTCTGCGCCATATTTCTGTTTTACAGGAGAAGACCTTGGCCTCCAGTATGCTGACGCCCTCGCAAGAAAAGAGCCAGCCCTTGCAGGACGAACCGATTCGCCCTACAGGCTTCAGCTGGGGGAGGAGCAGTGTGATAGACACCTGGGGACCTTGCCCCACTGGGAGGCCTGGAGAAGCAGGGGACCAGAAAAGGAGAAATTCCTTCCGCAGGACGCAAGAGGGCAGCCATCCTGGATAGTGTGGAAGCCATGGAGCTGGAAGGATCAACCCTGTGGGGATTCGTGGCAACCACCAGGGGGTGCCCGAAGGACTAAGCCTTGGACCGCAGAGCTTCTGCCACACCAGGAAATGCTGCAGGGAGATCATCATGGAGCACATCCGGGTGTATTATATAAAGGGCCGCCAGAGACGGGTGTAAGAGGATGGAGCTTGCAGGAGAGTAGTGGAGGCGGTGAAGAAAAGAAAGATAAGGACTGAAGTATTGTAGAGATTTGTGTTGGTGTTGTGTGCGCAGAAAAGTAAAAATAAACTGTGTGTTTTTGCAACATTCTGAGTCCGTCTGTCTGTGTCCGGGGGTCAAACTCCACAACATAAACACACACACACACAGACCACCACAGCTGCTTGACTCCACACATTTGAGAAGTACTTCTGTCTGCTACATTATCTTTCTGTTACTTTGGCTACCACAATAGCAAATAGAGCTTAGGTAAGCATTGTGGTCTAGGTATATACTACATGTTAAAATGCCACGGATATATTCTGGCATTGTATGTTTGCATTTCCAATTAGATAGTAATGTTAAATTCCTCTAGTTATTCCTTTAGTCGTGCAGTCAGAAGATGGATGTTGTGCAGCCTCATCCATGCTTTTACTGGTGTCATTTGACATATTTGTTGATTCAGGTGTTTTGACTGCTGAACTCTGCATCTCCTGTGGCTTTCATTAACAACTCTCTTAATGGTAATCCTTTTGACGGAGTGTGTCACATTGTTTACTTCAAATGCATATTTTGCAATTCATATTTTCACAAACATAGTTGAAAATTCTTTAAACCTTACATTGATACTTAATATTATTGTAAATGAACACAGCACCTGAAACAAGATATTGTTTACTTCTACCACAAGTCCATTGACATCTTTGAATTTCAATGTATAATCTGATGTTACAGAAAGGTTTTTTGCTTTCAACAGGTATGTTTTTGTTTTAAAGGGCAATATGCTCTGTTTGCACACAGCACACATTACATGTATATACAGTATATGTTTAATAGGGATCTTGTAGGAGACTTTTCAGCTGTAGACAGTTTATCATAATCAGTAGCTTGTTCTCTGTCAGGTCTGGTTAACAAGACCACCACTGCTCTTTGCAGTTCAAAATCACCAGCCATACTTTAAGTACCACCTTCCTGAGGCGTTGATTTGGTTTAGAAATGTGATACATAGTGAGCCGTCTAATTGTTCCCACCCAGTTTAAGCAAAATTCACTAATGGTTGTCTCCACATCTGGCTCAGTACAGCTGTGGCAGATAGGTCACTAATGTCTACACCATGATGTTGTCTGCTGTGGCTGGTGAGGAAATAGGACAGTATGCTTCACTGCTTGGCCTCGCAAATTTTTCTATCACACAGTTCTTTGTAGACACTCAAAACACCCTGCAAACCCGTCCAAAATCTTCATGGCCTTTCAAAATTAAAGTCATACTTTTCTGCAATCATTGCAGAACTGTCAACTATAGTGACAATCTCACACAAGTGATTCACGTTCAGTTCCTGAACAACTTCACTTTTGTGCCGTTTGTCACAACCCACCTGCAAAACCAGGTGCGCTGCCAGTAGTCGGGACCGACCGTGAACATTGTTGACACAAAAAAAGAACAATTCCCAGATGATGAGATGTTAAAATCAAAGAAGTTTAAATTTATTATTACCTCCTCTTGGACACCCAAGGTTCAAAAATACATACAGTGAAGAGAATGAGCAGTCCAAAGAAATATACTAATTCCTGTGTCTGAAAAATAAATAAATGAATAAATATCTAGAAAAACTAATAAGTCTAGCTTCCTATGTAAAAAAAAATAATGGCTTAGCAGTGTTAAATGCTATTTACTAAAGAAAACAAATAAGGCTCTTAAGTAGCCTTTCCCCTAAGCAAAACAAAAAGAAGACTTCCTCAAAAACAACAGGAGTTAGTACTGGCTTATAGAGGCTTTTTGAAAATACCCACAAACGTACCAGCCACTGAGACACTCAGTCTCTCTCACAACTGTGCACTCAGCTTTTTGAACACTCTCACCACCAACTAATCTGGAGTGCAGTTCGTCGATGACCCCCCTCCTCCTTGGCTTCTCGAGTTTTAAATACCAAAAATCTGTCCCATCTCTAGGTTTGCTCCAATAGGGCGTCACTATTCTTATTCTTGCAGGGGGAGTATGACAACACTATATGCAACACCATAATGAAAAACGAAAACGAAACCAAAACTACCACTAACAGATCTAACTGTTCTTGTATAATACTATAGACACTCAAGCCGCAAGACATCAACAATACCTAGCCTTTCATGTCAAAATAACACCAACACCAAACTGCACCCTCACCCCCCCAACACTCAACTTTCCACATTCCCACACGAACTGGTGCACATTCAAGCAGCGCACCACGTTTAAAACAGACGCACGTGCAAAACATGAAAGAGAGAGCAAATAAATAAATAAATAACCACGGAGATCTCGAAACCCTCAGTGATGGTACATTTATTACAGACTCTTATTTATACCTGTCTCCTTAGAAAAAACTGCCATCTGTAAAGTGAACGGGAAAGTGCATGCCCCATGCAGCATTCACAGGCCTCTCCTTAAGTCGCGCTTGCGGCCTCAGGCCTTCACACTATTCACTGTTGTGTTCAGTTTCAATGTGTATCCTTTCCTTCTGCAGTGGTATTAGTTCTTCATCTGTCAGTTCTTGGTCATAGGATGCCAAAAAGCTCTTCACCATGAACTTCATTAACTTCCACAAACCCAGCCTCCTTAGCCAAAGTTACTAGTGCCGTATTTATTGTTGTTAGTTTGAAGTGTTCAAAGTCAACTGCTTCGACATATAGTTTCCTCCAAATGCCATTTCCACTTACCGTTTTTACATCTAGTTTTACACCCTTGCAAGCTCACTTCGGCTTTTCTGCTACCTTAGAACAAATATTGCAAACAGGTGCACAAAATAAATCAAAATAAAGCACAGGTACTCACATACACAGTTCAAAGCTTGATGTTGTGATGTTGAGGAGCTTGGCAGCACCACTCTCCCTGGTCGTGGTGTGTGCTGCCTCCATAATGGCTTGCTGCAAAATGAACGCTATTTTCGCTTTTCACCTTTTATATAGGGTTTTTCATAAAAGCAAAGTGGCATGCAGAAAACTTTCAAAAATCAGGGAATACCTGTATTTTTTGAGACAATAATTATATGTGCCAAATCAGTCAACTCTGTGCTCATTCACTCAAATACAAGACAGTGCCTTTTCCATACTTTGAGCCCTAAAATAAATTAATTTTAATTTCAGAGGCCAAAATTCAGAAAAAAAGGTACTGCTTTTAAAACAAAATGTAGTAAAAAACACCTCTGTGAAAGGTACCCCAAGGGTCTACATTTTGGGTTTTACAGTAGTCTAGATGTAATGCTGTCGGTATAAAGGAGTCTCAGTAGCTTTTCTTGACACACTTCTGCTGAATGCTTTATTGACTGAAAGTACTCAGTATTAGTGTGTCAGAGACAGGTTTTGCAGCATTAGTCATAATGGCACTCAATTTTGTTTTAATTCTCTCCTTATCTGCTACTTCTAGGAGGTCCACAGTGAATCCTGTAACTAAGCCTGTCCTTTTAATTAGTCTGTTGATTCGGTGGGCCTCTCTTGAAGTGATGTTACCAGCCCAGCACACCACAGCATGAAAAATGCACTGGCCATCACAAAATTACAGAATATGTAGAGAATGTCATTACCTACATTAAAGAAACACAGTTTCTTAAGAAAAAGGAACTTGCTCTGCCCTTTCTTATACAGTTTTTCTGTGTTGTGAGACTAGTCCAACATGTTATTAATGTGGACCCCCATGTACTTGTAGCACTGCATAACTTCCACATCCACTCCCTTAATAGTTGCATAGAGGTTCTTTGGTGCCCCGAAAGTCAATAACCGTTTCCTTAGTTTTGCTGATGTTGAGATGCAGACAATTCTCTTTGCACCAAGAAACAAAGTTCTCCACCTGACTCCTATACTCCATCTTATCTCCTTTATCAATACACATCAGTGCAGAATCATCTTGAGAATTTCTGCAAGTGGCATGAACTGGTGTTATATTTATAGTCTGAGATGTACAGGGTAAAGAGAAAAGGAGACAGGACTCTTGTTGTGCTCCAGTGTTGCTCACATCTGTATCACAAACACAGTCCTTGAGCCTCACAAAACTGTGGCCTAACTGATAATCCCTTATCCAGGACACCATAGGCTCATCCACCTGCATATCCCTGATCTTACCCTTTACAGGGATGGCTGGATGGTACTGAAGGCACTGGATAAATCAAAAAACATAATCCTCACTGTGCTTCCTGCTTTGTCCAGATGAGAATATGCCCTGTGGAGTCGAGAGATAATTGCATCCTACACTCCAGTCTTTATCCAATAGGCAAACTGCAGTGCGTCTGGGTGGTATACAACATGAGGAATCATATAGTCCAAGACCATCCTCTCAAAGGTGATTTGAGAGATAAGTGCCACTGGTCTCTATTAAGAAATTGGTTCAGGTCATTAGCTTTGTCCACATCCCCTTCTAGCACCTGAGCCCTGGATTGCTTGAGTCCAGCAATTATGCCCAGTCCATTCCAGACATCTTTCATGTCATGGGTCAGTTTGTTTTCTGTTTTAGCTCTGTAAGCTTCATTTCCTTCACTTAGCTTTTTCTTCTTGTTGAGCATCCTTCAGAACCTCTTTGTCACTGGATTTGAATGCTCTCTTTTTATCATTCAGGAGACTTCTTAGCTCCTTATTAATACAAGGTTTGTTGTTTGAAAAGCAGTGCACTACCTTTGAGGATACCACTGTGTCAACACAGAAGTTAATATAGTTTGTGATACAGTGACCGAGTCCTTCAATATCACCCCCATGTGATTTGCACACCATTTCCTATTCTGTCATTTGGAAGCAGTTATTCAAAGTCGTTTCAGGCTCCAGGCTCCACTTCCTCATTATCCTGTGGTAACAAATTGCTGTCTAATAACAGGTTTGTAGCTGGGAATAAGATGAATCAGGTTGTGTCAGATCTGCCCAAAGCTGCCAGTAGTTTACACTTAAGAACATTTTTAACATATGAATAGGACAGGTCCAGCTTTATTATTTCCATGAGTGGATAAGATGGCAGGTTTCAGGTTCCAATTTTGAGACATAAGGCAGCCTCCAGATCCTCTTCGCACACCCCTCCCAAATTTGCAGCCCATTTGAAGGACAGTCAAGACAAGCCCATGCCTTGGTTTGTGTTGAATGTAGATTATCAGAGATAGCCTAAAGGAGATTAAAGATGATGGGGTCAAGTGAACAGATGGTGGGGTGACTGGAGAGAAGGTTGGAAACATCAGTGATGGAAAGAAGTAAGAAAGTGGAGAATGCGGTGCTTTGACAAGAAGGAAGTAAACTGACTGTCATGAGTGAGGAGAACTGACCACTGATGGCAGACACCTTTTCCTGATAAAAGGTAGCAAAGTTGTCAGCAGTCAAGGAATATTTTAAGGTGAAGGTGGTAGAAGGTGAAAGAGAGAGGTGAAGAAAAGAATAAGCTACATGTGTCAGTATTGTTGCTAACACTGTCCTGAATGAAACTTATTTTTTCAAATTGCTGCAAAAATCTTTACAAGAACTAGAAAGTATAACCACAACTCAGAGAGGTTAAAGTTTTAGCTACAGTGCCCAAAAGCTGTGAAATGATCTACCTGCTTAAGATGCCCCTTCATTCACAGCTTTTAAATCCTGACAAAAGATTCACTACTTTCGTCTAGCATACCCTGACTAGAGCTGATGATTACCTGTGCATGCTGAAAATCTGTTTGTTAGTCATTTGTATATACTGTAAGTAATATAATAATTATAAACTTTTACTTTGACACTTCTCTGTTCTGTTTCTCCTCTTGATATCCTGCACTGCCAAGCTTCTCCTCTTTCAAAAGACTCCAAAGATACTGGGGGCCCAAGACTGAAAGGAAGAAAGAATCTAGTCCTCTTGTTTGATGGTCCAGTACAAACTAATTTCCAGTAGGGGGTAGACCAGTTATTTGACCAAGGTCTATAGAACTGTGACTGTATCTGACTTTGTCTTTTGATTTTTTGTTGTAACTGTCTGTGGACTCCCAAGTTATGGTTCAGCCTGCGTTCATTTTTATTTATCTGATGCTTGTGTTGCTTTCAGTGGTTTGGTTACTTTGGAAGAATGCTATTACTTTTTAAGCAAACTCTATTGCCTTATTTTTGTCTTTTTTGCGTTATCAATAAATATGTCTTCATTTATAAAGATATTTTTATTGGACTTGTTAATTAAGCCAGGGGTGACATTTCTGATGTTTTTGTGATATTTACAATTATATTTTGAACTTTAAAAAACAGAGGCCCGTTTTCGACTTATGTAAGAGGAAGCCTGCCTTTTGAGTTTGGAGGCTGGCTGCCTGGAGTAAAGCTACATCTAGGCAGGTTGGTGAAGGTCCTGACCTGCTTTGTGGGACTGTTAGGAGGTCTCAAATCCTTTTTACATGTTTGTGTCACTTCAGAGGTATTTTTTCTCCAGGGATATCACTCAGTGAAGTTTTTGTATTTTTCTTGTTTGTTGTCATCTGATCACTTACTTCATCAGGATTTGTTTATGTTAGTTAATTTGAAATTCAACATGGATCCCTATATATCTGAGACTGTAGTGTTAGACACTGTCCCTCTGTGCTATCCTTTTTTGAACTGCCACTTCTTTTGGTAGAGGGTAATATCCAAAATTAAAAAGCTCACCACAAAAACAAAAAACAAAGACAACCATCAAAAACGTAATCTGTATAGTATTACGAGTCAATTTCAGATTATCCTTGTGCAACTCTGCATTTCCTTGACAAAAGACAGTGCTGTTGGCAAAGCAATGTTACAGAACCTGGAACAAGGCACTACATGAATGAAGGTTATTAGAACAAAGAGTGGTAGGTCAATGGACCCATACCCACTATTTTGTTACTCTCAAAGGGTAGGCATACATAGAGTGGGGTCATGTTGGTGTCTGGTGATGCATTACATAAGTCCCTCTTTTCGCTGCTGGACCATTGTTGTTTTCTTTTTAACACCGTAACTGCACATCTATACAGCACAGTGAAAGAATAACATGTAGTGTGCATGGTTGGCACTAATCTGGAAAGCATGTTACAAAGCCTGGGCCCTGAACACATCCTGAGAGAGCAAAGACATGAATTCAAAAGCTGCAGAAAATGTTTTGTCCTGAGTAAGCCTACAGGCGTACTGGCAAAAAGCTGACAATAACTGCTTCATAATACAGAAAATACAGAAAGCTTCATTGCTGTTAACCATGTCTAAAATTTCTCTGGCCGTAACACAGATTTGGGCCATATAGACCATGCAGTGCCTTCAAAAAGCACTCGGACCACTTTCCTTTAAACACATTTTGCTGTGTTGCAGCCTTATACTAAAATCAGTTGCATTCATTTTTCCCTTATAAATCAACACTCAATACCTCAGAATGACAAAGTGAAAACTACATTTTGCCATTTTCATAAAAATAAAAAACAGTAATATCACATTGTCATAAGTATTCAGACCCTTTGCTATACGACACTTGACATTTGGCTCAGATGCACCCCTTTCTGTTGATCATTGTTGAGATGTTTCAACACCTTGTTTGAAGTCCACCAGTGATTGGTGTCTAAAACCAAGTCATAAGGCTGAAGGAATTGCCTGCAGGATTGTGTCAAAGCAAAGATCTGGGGGAGGCTAGAAAACAAATCTGTAGCATTTTAAGTTCCCAAGAACATAGTAGAATCTAGAATTCTTAAATGAAAAAACTTTGAACCAACCATGACCCTTCCTAGAGCTGCCTTCCTAGCCAAACTGACCAACTGGGGAGAGAAGGATCATTGGAAAAGTGCTAAGGCAACACATGAAAGCCCACTTGGAGTTTACAAAAAGGCACCTAAAGGACTCTCAGGCTACAGGAAAGAAGATTCTCTGGTCTTCTGAAGCCAAAATTGAACTGTTTGACTTCAATCCTAAGCATCATGTCTGGAGGAACCGTTGCACTGCTCATCACCTGCACAATACCGTTCCAGTAGTGAAGCACAGTGGAGGTAGCATCATGCAGTGGTGTGGTTTATCAGAGACAGTATCTAGCAAAATACAGAGATATGCTTAATGAAAACCGACTCCAGAGTGTTCTGGACCTCAGACTAGGCCAAAAGGTTCACCTTCCAACAGGACAATGACCATAAGCACAAAGCAAAGACAGAGCTTGAAAGGATTGGCAGGAAATCCTCAAATTCACATGTGCAAAGCTAGTCGTTTCAGACTTAAGAAGACTCCAGGCTGAAACTGCTACCAAAGGGGCTTCAGCTTAGCACAGAGTAAACAGTCTGAATACTTTTGTTAATGTGATAGTTCAGGTTTTTGTTTTTTTACATTTACAAAAATTCTGAAGTATTGAGTGTTGTTTATGTGGAAAAAAAATGAATGTAAACAATTTTAGACTGAAATATAGCAAAATGTGTAAAAAATGTTGGGGTTTGAATACTTTCAGAAGGCATTGTATTTCATCTGCTCGTAACCTTTTTCTGCCCTGGCCATTCAAGCAGGAGCTAAGGCTGGAGGTTAAGTCTTTCCTCTTTATTGGGCAAACTAATGCATACACACCTTCATTCACTTGCCTGGGGAAATGTAGGGGATTTTGTCAGTCTAAGCATTTCTTTGGACAGTAGATAAAATATACGGCATACATACAGACAAAACATAATGACAACAGGCAGACCTTCACTTTTGGAATTAACAGGCATATTGTTTCAAAGTAGCTTTGGAGTCGGTACTGTAAATCTGTACTGAAAACTGTGTAAGAGCAAGTACATCTCAAATTGGGCATGGCAAAATTCAGAGGAATAACCATAAGCATATAATTCACAAGAGCAGAAGTGTGATGAGGTTATGGCAAAGATTCATGAAACTGCATTTAGAAGAAACAAAAGAAATAGGATGTCAGGGCCTAGCAGTTCCATAAAGTCTGAAGAGGTGTATCCTCTGACATTTTCTAAAGCTGCCACGTCTGATCAGGACAAAGGGCTGTTTTACCACTTCAGAAGGAACATGGAGCATGTGATTATGTGCTAATCTCTTAATATGTTTTGTTCTGACAAAAATCTTCTTTGATTTTTACTTTCCCTATACAGTATACAGTTAGGTCCATAAATATTTGGACAGAGGCAACTTTTTTTCTAATTTTGGTTCTGTACATTACCACAATGAATTTTAAATGAAACAACTCAGATGCAGTTGAAGTACAGACTTTCAGCTTTAATTCAGTGGAGTGAACAAAACGATTGCATAAAAATGTGAGGCAACTAAAGCAATTTTTTAACACAATCCCTTCATTTCAGGGGCTCAAAAGTAATTGGACAAATTAAATAACTGGAAATAAAATGTTCATTTCTAATACTTGGTTGAAAACCCTTTGCTGGCAATGGCAGCCTGAAGTCTTGAACTCATGGACATCACCAGATGCTGGGTTTCCTCCTTTTTAATGCTCTGCCAGGCCTTTACTGCAGCGGCTTTTAGTTGCTGTTTGTTTGTGGGCCTTTCTGTCTGAAGTTTAGTCTTCAACAAGTGAAATGCATGCTCAATTGGGTTAAGATCAGGTGATTGACTTGGCCATTCAAGAATTTTCCACTTTTTTGCTTTAATAAACTCCTGGGTTGCTTTGGCTGTATGTTTTGGGTCATTGTCCATCTGTATCATGAAACGCCGGCCAATCAATTTGACTGCATTTAGCTGGATTTGAGCAGACAGTATGTCTCTGAACACCTCAGAATTCATTCAACTGCTTCTGTCCTGTGTCACATCATCAATAAACACTAGTGTCCCAGTGCCACTGGCAGCCATGCACGCCCAAGCCATCACACTGCCTCCACCGTGTTTTACAGATGATGTGGTATGCTTTGGTTAATGAGCTGTTCCACGCCTTCTCCATACTTTTTTCTTGCCATCATTCTGGTAGAGGTTGATCTTGGTTTCATCTGTCCAAAGAATGTTTTTCCAGAACTGTGCTGGCTTTTTTAGATGTTCTTTAGCAAAGTCCAATCTAACCTTTCTATTCTTGAGGCTTATGAGTGGCTTGCACCTTGCAGTGCGCCCTCTGTATTTACTTTCATGCAGTCTTCTCTTTGTGGTAGACTTGGATATCGATACGCCTACCCCCTGGAGAGTGTTGTTCACTTGGTTGGCTGTTGTGAAGGGGTTTCTCTTCAACATGGAAATGATTCTGCGATCATCCACCACTGTTGTCTTCCGTGGACGTCCAGGTCTTTTTGCGTTGCTGAGTTCACCAGTGCTTGCTTTCTTTCTCAGGATGTACGAAACTGTAGATTTTGCCACTCGTAATATTGTAGCAATTTTTCGGATGGGTTTTTTTCTGTTTTTGCAGCTTAAGGATGGCTTCTTTCACCTGCATGGAGAGCTCCTTTGACCACATGTTGTCTGTTCACAGCAAAATCTTCCACATGCAAGCACCACACCTCAAATCAACTCCAGGCCTTTTATCTGCTTAATTGATAATGACATAACTACAGACTTGCCCACACCTGCCCATGAAATAGCCTTTGAGTCAATTGTCCAATTACTTTTGAGCCCCTGAAATGAAGGGATTGTGTTAAACAAATGCTTTAGTTGCCTCACATTTTTATGCAATCATTTTGTTCACCCCACTGAATTAAAGCTGAAAGTCTGCACTTCAACTGCATCTGAGTTGTTTCATTTAAAATTCATTGTGGTAACGTACAGAACCAAAATTAGAAAAAGGTTGTCTCTGTCTAAATATTTATGGACCTATCTGTATAATATTGATGTATAAAGGTAAGGTTTTGTGATGTGTTCAATATTCTAATTTCAATTTTTCAAATTATGTGCATATTTCTATGGTCCCTGAACATAATTTGACCATTTTTGAGTGATGTCTGTGTGTCAGAATGTACAATTCAATGCTATTTATTTCTGCACAGAGATGTTCACCTTATATGTGCTCAGAGTGCTTCCACATAAAATGTACAATGTAATTATTGAGTTTGAAAACAGATGCATAACATCTATCACATAGCCATTCAATCTCCACTGACAAATGTTAGTACTGAACAACTCAGTGCCTTTAAACACTGTCATAAGATGCCACCTTTGACACTAGTCAGTAGGAGTATTTCTGCTCTGCTAGATCTGTCCTGGTCAATTGTAAGTGCTTTTATTGTGAAGTGGAAGGACCTAAGGGCAACAACAGCTGAGCCACAAAGTGGTAGACCATGTAGACTCACAGAACAGGGTTGCCGAGTGCTGATGTGCACAGCATGTAAAAATCGCCTAACGTTTGTGGAATCACTCACAACAGAGCTCAAAACTGCCTATGTAAGCAACATCAACACAAGAATTGTGCATCAGGAGCTTAATGAAATGGATTTCCATGGCTGAGCAGCTGCATCCAAGCCTAAGATTACTATGCACAATGCCAAGCATTGGCTACAGTGGTATAAAGCATGCCACTATTGGTCTTTGGAGCAGTGGAAACATGTTCTCTAGGGTGTTGAATCATGCTTCATTATGTGACAGACTGATGGACAAATCTGGGTTTGGCAGATGCCAGGAGAACACTACCTTCTGGACTGCATAAGATACTCTTCATTAGGCCATTATACAGTAGGACACTTGAACTTATTAAAGTGTTTAAATAGAGAATCCTTGCACATTTAATTTGAAATCTTGCACATTATAGAGAAAACAACATTCTCCAATTTTTTCTGAATTAGGAACAGACCAAGGATGAAAATAACTGATTCAGTATACATCCCTCTCATTTTAATTGTACGTTTGGAAGAGGCCCCTTTAACAAAACACTGCGACCATAAGACTTTTAAATTATGTAAGTTTCCACACCATAGTAATTTTGACCATCTCTGATATCAAAATGTGTAAACATTTTTTTAATTGTTGAAACTGGATGGTGAATAATAGTGAATAGTTTTAAATTCTGCTACGTACTTCTGAAATTTTTATTTTTATACTGTATTGAGGATTTGTTCTGTTCTGTGCATTGTATTGTATTGTATTGTATTGACCCCCTTCTTTTTGACACCCACTGCATGCCCAACCTACCTGGAAAGGGGTCTCTCTTTGAATTGCCTTTCCCAAGGTTTCTTCCATTTTTTTCCCTACAAGGTTTTTTTTTGGGGAGTTTTTCCTTGTCTTCTTAGAGAGTCAAGGCTGGGGGGCTGTCAAGAGGCAGGGCCTGTTAAAGCCTATTGCGGCACTTCTTGTGTGATTTTGGGCTATACAAAAATAAATTGTATTGTATTGTATTGTATTGAATGTCAATTTAGCACTACCTACTACATATTATCGGTGGACCTCAAATTACAGCTGAAGATTCCCAGCTGCATTGCCATCACGACCTTGCGACTAGATGTTGTCTTTTTGTCTGAGGCTACCAAGCAAGTGGTGATGTCGGTGGTGACAGGCCCGTGGAAAGAACGTCTGCAAGAGGCCTCTTAGAGGAAGCTCAGCAAATACATAGGACTGGTCGGGCAATGTCAGCAAGCAGGATGGAAAGCCAGATCCCTCTCTGTGGTGGTTTCCTTAAAGGGCTTTGAAGCCTGCTCTCTAATTGTTTTTTGGGGGGTAAGTAAGAGGTGAGAGAAAGAGAGCCACCCACAAGACCACTGAAATGTTGGAGGGAGCCTCTCAAAGCCTGTGGCTCAAGAGAGGAGAGAGTTGTAGTCTAAGTAGCTAGCATGTGTGCCAACTGGCCACAAACTGGGGTTTGATCAGCCCCAGCTGGGTTTCCTCGATGAGAGTGTATGATGTTGAAGACCTGAAATGCTCGATGGTTCCAGTAACATCAGCAGATGTACTTAAATAATATGACTTACCTGGGTCACATATTTCCAGCTGCAATCCTGCTAGAAGGTGACTCTCATCCCAAATCAGATGATATCTGGCTGCGTCAGGTTTGCTTTGTATCTAAAGAAGTCTACTGGGCCATTATGCCCAAAAGCACTGCTATACGCACCACCGTATTATGTTACACAGGAAGTTCCCTGGCTCATATTTTGTGGTACTGTTACGTTGAATAAATAACATGGTTTGTGTTTTCTGTTGAATAAAATATAGTTATACAGTTTTTATAAGAACATACGACAATGTTTCCACGGGTTTTGGAACTGGAGAGGTAGAAACTGGAGTAAGGAGTACATCGAGTAAGTTAGTTCATTTCCTATTAGGTAAAATTAACTTATGGATTGTACTACATTGTAGTTTATCACAACATCTGAGAGTTCCAATGTGTTGCAAGTGGGTTAGTTATGTAAAAAATAATTTAATGGTACTCTGTATTTATGATAATGCTGCTACTACTACTACTACTTAGCATTTAGGCCAAGTTGCCAGTTGTATCCATTGTAACATGTGAATGCCGCTATACCAGCACTGAACCCGACACAGACAGACACAGTAGGCACACTTAATAAAACAAATATATGTTTTTATTTTCTTTTCTCTTCACCTGTGGGCAACGTCTTCCCTGCTTCCCACAGGCACACAACACAGTCCCGAACACAAGCACAATCCCAATGCTTTACTTTCTCTTTCTTTTTCTTACTTTCTCCTCCACTCCTCTCTGGCAAACTTTGTCTCCCTCCTCCCGACTCTGGCTCCCGGAGTGGTGACTGCTGGCTCCTTAAATAACACCCCCAGAAGTGCTCCAGGTGCTCGTTGATCTACTTCCAGCAGCTCTTCTGTGTGTGGTGGAAAATTCGCCCAAGAGGGCTCAGCAGTTATTGCAGCACCCCCTGACCTCACCTCTGGATCTCAACAGGGCTGTAGATGGCTCCAACTTCCATGAAGCCCTGCTGGAATCACCATGAAGCACTGCAACCCATGGGGGCTGCCATCTAACGTCCAGGGGGAGGTACTGTTCTGCCCACGCTTGCTTCCCCGGTCCTCTCCGTGAAGAGGCATCCTGGCTGGTTAAGGACCCCAGCCGTGTGTGACATCATCCATGTGTCCTGAAGCTGCTGTAACAGGGAGAAGCACAACATTGACTGACCTCCGTGCCTTGAATAACAACATGGACTCTAAATTTATCAAAATAATGCAATTATTCTTGATCCAAAGTTACAGGGAACGGACAAATAAAATGGATAACACAAAATACAAAGTAAAATAGAAAAAAGGACAAACTTATTGACATACTTACTCATTGTTTCCTGAGTCTCTATTGACCTGAAGGTGTGGTGTGCCTACCTCAGTGTACCACCAAAGCAGTCCCTTTCTGAACCTTGCAGTCACTTGCTTATATTTTGGCTGACCTCAACATAACACTTGGCATCAGGTATGAGGGACTCTGATTCTGACACAGTACAAGTGGGTGCTACTTGTGTAAAAGTGTGAAGTTGTCCGGGGAATCAAAACCCATCAGGTGCAGCGCCAATGTTCACTGTAGGTCAGTGTAGCTCATCCCTCATCAGCGCTAGTCCTCCATTAGGAAGCCCATGTGCTGGCCTTATGAGGTGCTGCTGTGTAGTGAATGATGCCAGTTAACCATAACTTAAATTAACTTAATCTTATGTTTGGTTTAAATCCTTGTTCAAGGATTCAATCCACTTTTTCTCTGTGTCTAGTTCATTGAGTTAGTTGTACACAGGATTGTGTTTTGTTATCCTCATGAACGTACTTGTCTCTGTTTTACAAAATAACATGTATGGGTTTTTCTAAAATTTCTTTTGAATATTTTGCTGTCAATGACATTTCTAGGAATTGCTTTCTTTACAGATGGCCAAATGATTATGTACATTGGTCTGCACTGGTTTGAAATTATACGTTATTTCAAAGCAATTATATAACTATCACAGAATGGATGTTTGGATAATAAACTGTTTTTAAAAATAAAAAAATTGAATCAAATTCTGCTGTAGAGAAGGGGGTCAAGCTATCAAATTAAAGCAGGGGCATTTTATATATCTTTCAGAATGTGTCTATGTTGTAAATCCAGTAGCAGCCACCAGGGGTCACTGTGGTGTTAACCACTAAAACTGCTGAAATAACCTTCTTTCAGTAATAGTAGATACACAGACTTCCATCCCTCTGTTTTTAAACTACTTATGAAACTGTAATTTAAAAAAAAGAAACTCTGAACACTGTTAACAAGGTTCATGTGACTTTGTGCTGGAAACTGAGCGAATGGATTAAAATGGATCAAGAAATGCACCTGTGGAGACAGACACCACTCCTCTTTCCAGAAGCAAATCCTATCCAGTGATCCAGTATGTCTGAGTCTAAAACCAGGAAATATGCATGAATTATTGTGAATCCACTCACAAATAAGGATGACCAATTTGTGGACATAACCATATAAATTGCATATAAGAAAGATATCTCCCAAATCTCTATGACCTGGACCTGCTGCAAGCATTAGCTGTATGTCCAATGCTTGGAAATGCAGAGTGGAATGGTTACTGCTAACAGTATTGCATCAAAAAGGAAAAAAATCAAAAAGAAATAATCCTAACATAAATAATTATTGTATGCATTGTTTATATTAAAGAAATATGCAACAAACAGTATCTGTCAAGAAAAGGCTTCTTCTTCAGATGCTGTTTTTTGATTATACTATCACGTTATGAAAAAATGAAGGTTTGTCAAAGAGAGTAAAATTTAATGCATTATAATGACAGATACAATATGAATGACATACAATGTGATAACTGTTAAGAAAATGTTTTTCTGTGTCCTTTTGGACATTTTTGGTGAGTAATACAAACTAATAAAACATAACAAAAACTAAAAGCTAATTGCTGAAAAACTAAACCTAAATAAAAAACAGAATGAAAAAGTAAAATGACAAAATGGAAGATAAACTAAAAAAAAAAAAAACTAAAAAATGAATGAAAATTTAAATTTAGAAAATGGTGAAAAACTAAATAACTAAAAAAATAAAATGAAAAACTCAATAAAAATTTTAATTTAAAAATATCTTAAAACTATAAAAACACTGCCTTAAGGATTCTAATACCATAGATGAGAGGAACTGATCTTTAAAGTTTTTCCTTATTCGAATATTCACATTCATTTTTGCCTCGTTCTGTCTATGGAGCATCCATTTTGGAGTTGGAGCCATTTCACACTGTGCTACAAATACAAATGTGTAATTCTATAGAGACCGTAATAGGATTTTTATAAAGATGTTACTTTATGTGCAAAGTACTGTAAAATTTTTACTTGCATCTCCTAATCAATATGTAACACATCGTCACTCACTGGTGCCATGATTAGTAAACATATCAACCTTCCTTACCCCGAAAATCTCAGAACTCACATAAAATGTTCAAGCCTTTCATCCTGGATGTTTTGCAATGTAGGCCTCTTCAATAAACACAGAATAAACATTTCTTTAAACAATTCACTAGATCATACAAACCATACAATGTAGAATAAAATATAAGCAAGCACAGTGCAGAGTTTCTCTGGTGAAATATACAGTATGCATTCATACAAAGAGATTTTAAAATTGGAATTAACATGAACGCTTGGGTCAGCCTGAATCCAAAGGGGTCCACAATCCTCTACACTTGCTCCATGGTACCCACTTTTTAATGTTCTCTCAAAATACAAAGATGTAAATAATAGGATCAAGTGTATTGTTATGTATACAATGGAATTCTTACTTGCTTATCTCCCACAGACACAAAAAGATAATAACTTAAACAACAAATAATACATACAGCATTAGACAGGCAACACCTATCGAGTTGTCAGTATGAGTGTCTGTGGAGCAACCTTATGGCCTATGGAAAAGCACTGTCTGTGAATGTAGTGGTATGAATGCGTGGAAAGTGGCTGTGCAGGAGGACGTTGCCATTGATTACATGGTAGAGTGTGATATATATGTTCTCGACAGAAGGGAGCATTGTTTCAGTAATATTCTGTGTCACTTTAACCTTTCTTGCACTGCCATGTAGTCCTGAGAGGAACAGGTGCTGTACTAGAAGGACATGCAGCCAATGAGGATGGCCTCCATTGTGCACCTGCACAAACTGATGAGCACTGATGAGACATCATGGGAGACGCATTGATTAGAACAGACAGACAGACAGACAGACAGACAGACAGACAGACAGACAGATAGATAGATAGATAGATAGATAGATAGATAGATAGATAGATAGATAGATAGATAGATAGATAGATAGATAGATGTGTCCCCAAGAAACCAATGTGTCATTAAGTTTTAGAGGAGGGTCAGTAAAAGAAGAAAGATAGAATTTGGCAGTTGTCCATTGCTTAGTAATCTGAGTCAAATGGTGTGACTTATTTGCCAATACTGGCTTGTATGTGACCTCATTGCACTCTCAGTTTTTCCTCTGACATCTGTCCTCCATGTGTGATTCTAGTAATATTAAATATACGGAGATCATATTGTAATGCAAGTGTAAAATAGGCGTGTGTGCTTTGCTTAGTGTACCACAAGCAAAAAGCCAGAGCACAGTGAAAGACATATGCCTGCCATCTGGTAGCGTGAGCCAACAAGACAAACCAGGATCTGCAGTTAAAGCACCTCGTTCCAAAGGTTAAAGTTAGTATGCAAGGAAGAACTTGAAGAACAGTGATGATTTGAAGTGCAGAAGAAAAATCAAATATTTAAAAGATTTAGAAGGAAAAATTCAAGGTACAAATGAACATTAACGGAAAGTTTTGATGCATTTTACAGGCAAACATATCAGCTGAAAAAAATAAACCAGGAAGTTCAATTGAATATGTTAGAAGAAGTAAGAAATGTAGATTTATAATTATTCTTACAATTTTAAATAACATCTTTAGTTATTCAAACATGGTAAAAATGACAAATATTTCACAAACATGTGAAAAGCAGCCTAACAGTGATAATCTTCAAGGAAGATGCTAAAGAAATTAAAATAAAAAAGAACAATAGGAGGTTTATAAAATCTGGAGTGCAATAGAGAAACGTAAAAGACAACGTAATATGTTATGATGAATTGTGCATTCCCTACAGACCATAACCGAAAATTTGACATTAATAAAGTGACATTAGAACAGTGTTAAACTGGTGGTCATCACATCCTGGGGGTCTGCCGGGCTGTGCTTGGGGAGATATGACACTCCTGGCGGGGTTAATGTTCTTATAAAACCAATTCCAAATTCGAACAGTCTTTAAATTGCCTCACGTACATTTTAAATAAACTGAACTGAAAACACCCTTTGAGTTAGATAACCCTCCCACAGCCCATAGTGTAACAGGGCCCTAATCTTAACTATAGTGTAATACAATGGGCGTTTGACAACTGACATTGAGGGTGTTTCATGATGCTGGGGCGTTACGTGACTGACCTCATAGGTACTGCAGCCCATAATAACACTCTTTTGGAGCAGTGGGCCTTATAATGAACCGTTACTTATATAAGTTTGTAAAGGATGAGTAAAGACACTGATGCCATGGGTTCCTTTTCAAACTATTCTTTTCTTTTCTCTCCTTGTTCCCTGAGTGTACCAAAACTCTTTTTTTTTAATCACTCCTTCTCTCTCTCCAGACCCAACTAATACATTTACATTGTCCAAGGAAAAGCAATAAACTAAGATCACAAACAACTGAACTAAATTATATACAATAGCAAACATATTTGTATCTATACTTTAAATGTTTTAAATCAAATTATTATGTATATTATCTAAAATATATCTCTAACACTTACATAGTGGCCTTCTCGTGGTGCTCCTGCAGCGAGCCTGCACTCCTGCTTCTCTTACCCGACCTCGTTATTCTGTCCACCACCCGCGCCACTTCTTGGCTAAGGGGTTCAAGATAACGGCTCCCTGTTAGGATGGAGTTTGCTCGTGAGCAACACACCATAGCCAGTGGATTTTTGCGAAAGAGAACCTTGTAGCATATTTGTGTCCTCTTTCTCAATCTCTCTCACGTCTGGTGCACCAGTGTGACAGTATTTTTAGTATCAGGAAATATGTTTGCTGTATTATGATTTTTCAGAACAGTCTTAGAAATTGGCAGACTAGTGCAGAAGAATATACAGTGAGGAAGAATGACAGATGTTAACAAGTATTAAGAATAAAATGTGTGCATCCAACATTTCATTTTAATGTTATTAATAACCAGTAACGGCGCACTGCACGATAACGTGCAGTGATTACACTTACACTCATACTCTTTCTCTGTACTTTTAGCATTAGTTTGCTCAGAGTTTGATGCGCTTGCTGATTCCTGAGCAGCTCTTCTTTTCTCCACCCTAGCGGCCCGCTTCTTCTCTTCTTTCATCGGCATCTTTTTGCGTTAAAACTGATTATGTCAGTGTTTGTGTTGCAAGTACTAAGAACGTTTTCTTTCATTTTTCACTTAAGCTGGCACGTAAGTCTTCAATCTGCCACAGGAATGATTTGAGATATAAAGAGGCAGGGGAAGTGACGGTGAAGGTGGTAGGGAATGAGAACGGCGCCAGTATGCATGCGCCGCATGGCCGCCTTGCTAACCGCTGCCGAGTGTTGATTCTTCAATAAAATAAAATAAAAATAAAAGGAGGAATAACCTTGGAGGTCAATCATCACCTCAAAAGCAGATAGTAGATGTCACGTAGTATATGTGCACCAAATTTCAGGTCAATTGGTCAAACAGTTTGTGAGCTACAGGTGATTTAAAATCCTGGACAGATAAACAAACAGCCATGGTAGCGTATTATATAAGAAGATAAGCAGCAGTGAAAAGCTTTTACTTCAGACAGACTCAGCAAAGTTCGGCAAACATCATCCTTCCTTAAAATATACATACAGGTACGAGTCATGGAGCTTTCTTCCAGCTGACTCAGCCTTCTGAGATACTTTAACCAAAATGTAAAGCATGTTGTTTTGAACAGAAGCATCCTTTTTGTCTCTCCGATATCAGCCATTGTAGTTTGCTGTCATAGATTTCTGAATGGCCTCCCTCACTAATTTTTTTCTACTTTGTCACTCAGTTGTTGTAAATGGCCTGCTCCAAGCAGATTTACAGCTGTGCTATACTCTTTCCATTTCTCAATGATTGATTTAGCTGGAAAGGGATATACTTTCTTGCCTTCATACCCTGACTTGTGCTTTTCACAGGGTTGCTCGGAGTGTTCTTTTGTCTTTATTGTGTAGGCTGGACTACAATACTGACTCATCACAAGTCAGACCTTCCAGATAAGGAGAATTTAGACTACAGTCGACTGAATGCCCAAGCAGGTGATTTCCATTGAATTAGTTATGCATCTTCTAAAACAACTTGGCTGCATCAGGGAAGATTTAAATGGGTTCAGTAGTTTTGTGATCGATTATTTGAGACGTGTCTGGAGGCAGGAGGAGCGGAGGAAAGTAAAGAGAATGGAACTGAGGGTAGGAACTTTGAATGTTGGCAGTATGACTGGTAAGGGGAGAGAGTTAGCACATATGATGGAGAGAAGGAAGGTTGATATATTGTGCTTGCAAGAGACTAAATGGCCAGGTGGATTGGAGGTGGATTCAAATTGTTCTATCATGGTGTGGATGGGAGGAGAAATGGGGTAGGAGTTATTCTGAAGGAACAGTATGTCAAGAGTGTTTTGGAGGTGAAAAGAATGTCAGGCAGAGTATGATTATGAAGCTGGAAATTGGAGGTGTGATGATGAATGTTGTTAGTGCATATGCACTGCAATTTAGGTGTGCAGTGGATGAGAAAGAAGATTTTTGGAGTGAGTTGGATGAAGTGATGAACAGTGATACCCAAGTGACAGAAAGTGGTGATTGGAGTGGATTTCAATGGGCATGTTGGTGAAGGGAACAGTGGAGACGAGGAGGTGATGGGTAGGTATGGTGTCAAGGAGAGGAATGAAGGAGGTCAGAGGATAGTGGATTTTGCCAAAAGGATGGACATGGCTGTGGTGAATACATATTTTAAGAAGATAGAGGAACATAGGGTTACGTACAAGAGTGAAAGAAGATGCACACAGGTAGATTACATCCTATGCAGAAGAGTTGATCTGAAGGAGATTGAAGACTGCAAAGTGGTGGCAGGGGAAAGTGTAGTTAAGCAGCATAGGATGGTGGTCTGTAGGATGACATTGGAGATCAAAAAGAGGAAGACAGTGAGGGCAGAGCCAAGGATCAAATGGTGGAAGTTGAAAAAGGAAGACTGCAAGGTTGAGTTAGGGAGGAAGTGAGACAGGCACTGGGTGGCAGTGAAGAGTTGCCAGACAGCTGAGAAACTACAGCAGATGTAGTAAGGGTGACAGCAAAAAGGGTGCTTGGCGTGACATCTGGAAAGAGGAAGGAGGAAAAGGAAACCTGGTGGTGGAATGAGGAAGTATACAGAGGAAGAGGATGGCAAAGAAGACGTGGGATTGTCAGAGAGATGCAGAAAGTAGACAAGAGTACAAGGAGATAAGGCACAAGGTGAAGAGAGAGGTGGCGAGGGCTAAAGAATAAGCGTAAGATGAGTTGTATGAGAGGTTGGACACTAAGGAGGGAGAAAAGGACCTGTACCAATTGGCTAGACAGAGGGACCGAGCTGGGAAAGATGTGCAGCAGGTTAGGGTAATAAAGGATAAAGATGGAAACGTACTCACAAGCGAGGAGAGTGTGTTGAGCAGATGGAAAGAGTACTTTGAGAGGCTGATGAATGAAGAGAATGAGAGCGGGAAGAGGTTGGATGATGTGGAGACAGTGAATCAGGAAGTGCAATGGATTAGCAAGGAGGAAGTAAGGACAGCTATGAAGAGGATGAAAAATGGAAAGGCCGTGGGTCCAGATGACATACCTATGGAAGCATGGAGGTGTTTAGAAGTTTTTAACCAGATTGTTTAATGAAATCTTGGAAAGTGAGAGGATGCCTGAGGAGTGGAGAAGAAGTGTACTGGTGCCGATATTTAAGAATAAGGGGGATGTGTAGAACTGCAGTAACTACAGGGGAATAAAATTGATGAGCCACAGCATGGAGTTATGGGAAAGAGTAGCGGAAGCTATGTTAAGAAGTGAGGTGATGATTAGTGAGCAGCAGTATGGTTTCATGCCAAGAAAAAACACCACAGATGCAATGTTTGCTCTGAGGATGTTGATGGAGAAAATTAGAGAAGGCCAGAAGGAGTTGCATTGCTTCTTTGTGGACCTGGAGAAAGCATATGACAAGGTGCCTCGAGACGAGTTGTGGTATTGTATGAGGAAGTCAGGAGTGGCAGAGAAGTACGTAAGAGTTGTACAGGATATGTATGAGGGAAGTGTGACTGTGGTGAGATCTGTGGTAGGAGTAATGGATGCATTCAAGTTGGAGGTGGGATTACATCGGGGATCAGCTCTGAGCCCTTTCTTATTTGCAATGGTGATGGACAGGTTGACAGATGAGATTAGACAGGAGTCCCCGTGGACTATGATGTTTGCTGATGACATTGTGATCTGTAGCGATAGTAGGGAGCAGGTTGAGGAGACCCTGGAGAGGTGAAGATATGCTCTAGAGAGGAGAGGAATGAAGGTCAGTAGGAACAAGACAGTATACATGTGTGTAAATGAGGGGGGGGTCAGTAGAATGGTGAGGATGCAGGGAGTACAGTTGGAGAAGGTGGATGAGTTTAAATACTTGGGATCAACAGTACAGAGTAATGGGGATTGTTGAAGAGAGGTGAAAAAGAGAGTGCAGGCAGGGTGGAATGGGTGGAGAAGAGTGTCAGGAGTGATTTGTGACAGATGGGTATCATCAAGAGTGAAATTGAAGGTCTACAGGATGGTAGTGAGACCAGCTATGTTATATGGGTTGGAGACAGTGGCACTGACCAGAAAGTAGGAGACAGAGCTGGAGGTGGCAGAGTTAAAGATTATAAGATTTGCATTGGGTGTGACGAGGATGGATAGGATTAGAAATGAGTACATTAGAGGGTCAGCTCAAGTTGAACGGTTGGGAGACAAAGTCAGAAAGGCGAGATTGTGTTGGTTTGGACATGTGCAGAGGAGAGATGCTGGGTATACTGGGAGAAGGATGCTAAGGATAGAACTGCCAGGGAAGAGGAAAAGAGGAAGGTCTAAGCGAAGGTTTATGGATGTGGTGTGAGAGAACATGCAGGTGATGGGAGTAACAGAGCAAGATGCAGAGGACAGAAAGATATGGAAGAAGATGATCCACTGTGGCAACCCCTAACGGGAGCAGCCGAAAGAAGAAGTATTTGTAATTTATTTTAACTACTGTATTTTGCAGAGATCTACTTTCACTTAGACATTAATCAGTCTTTTTCTTTTGATCAGTGTATATATAAAAACATTTAACCCAAATCCAGTGTAATTCAATGTTATGTACCAGTAAAAAGTGAAGAAATTCAAGAGGGTGAATATTTTTCTTTTTTTTTTGGCATAGCAATCAAATCCACAATTCATCAGGGCCACATGTGGCTTAAGTCTCACTATGCTCTGATAACCTCCCATACGTCTGGGTGGCTACCGCCTCAGTTAGGGTTAACCATGTGTGCGTGTGAGTTAGGGAGGACCAGGCAGGATGTGGAGGTCTGACACCAGCATTCCAAGAAGGAGGACATACTGTAGAATCCACTGGGACTGCCTTAGAACTGAAGTGCCTCAGCTGCTTACAGAGTTTTCCATTTCTAATGATAAAGTTTTAACCATTCAGTTTCCTACTCTTGAAACTCTTGAGCCCCCTTATGAAAGGAATTTTAGCAAATAAATACTAAAAGTACAAAAAATGAGTCATGATTACAAATTTGTAGCCTACTTATGTATCTGAACAAATTTTAGACTTACAAAACAGACATACTGTATATGGAATTCACTACTTTTCTGTAATGAGATGAAATTATTTTGGTCAAACAGACAAGTATATAGTCAGACACTATTTGGTCTTTTATTGAAGCCTGGCCTCTGACTTGAAATTGTTACAAATAATAACATAGATGTCTGCAGTAAATCTTTTTGACACTCAGCTAACTAAGAATGTCATTCACTAATATGCTTTAAGCAACATATATATATAATATCAGTCTGCTTTGGGATATTCAAGTACTTATGTATAGTATTAACAACAGTGGATGAGTTCACCTTCAACACAGTGGCAGTGCCTCATTGTGTTTGTCCACATGAGGTCTCAGCTCACCATCACTATACATGCAAATCCATCGTCACTCAGTCACAATGCACTTCAGTCTCACAGTGAGCCTTTTTTTTATTTTTGATCCTTCATCTGCTTGGACAAAAATAATTTTAGCATTATTACCTCACTCAGTGCTTGCATGGTTATAAAAATATATAAGGAAAATGGACTTTTATTGACACTGCTGTGGTAGTACCCCCATTATGTTGTCAGGTCCTCTTAACCCAATTCTGGATCATGTTTGGTGGGGAGCAGGAGCCCATTCCAGTAGCACAGAGTGCAAGGCAGTTAACAACAACAGCAACAGCTATTTCTGTAGCCCATTTTAATACACAGGATGTAGCTCAAAATGCTTTACAAGATGTCAAAGAAATACAAGAAAATAAAAACAAGTTCAAATTAGATAAGAATAATAATGAATAAATAACATACAAAAATAATCAATGCACATTAAAACATACAGTCTCTAAAGATGAGTCCAATGATAAGGTCAGATGGCCGTAGAGGATAGACAAAAATTTTTTAAAATCAGGAAGGTGCAAAAAAACATGTACAGGATTCCAAGCAAAGGCCACCCAGTCTCCAAAGGGCATCCTACCTAACATAATGTACTTAAGTCAATCCTGTACAGGGCACCAGTCCATCACAGGGCCCACCACACATACTATCCACACAAGTAGATAGCGCAGAAACATAAAAAACAAAAATAAAGGCACACAGGACAAATGATACGGTCAATCAATCAATCAATCAATAAATGTACATAGTGTAGAAATAGCAACAAAACTTAAAGAATATAAGCATTTAGGTTGGGACACCAAGAAGACGCATTGGATTGCCTGATAACAGCAATGGGCAGAAAAGATCCCCCTTCATGCTTTTTATCACATCATGGTGGAATGAGCCTGTACTCCAAGAGACTGCCACCTAGAGGGGATGAAAGGGATTTTTCATGCTGGCATCCAATGTTGCCACTGTCTTCTTTTTCATAACACATTCCAGTGTGTCTAGGGTTAGCCTTGTGATGAAGCAGGCTTTCCTGAAAAGTTTGTTCAGGTAATGTGTGTCTTTTAAACTCAAGTTGCTTCCTAGGCGACCACAGTATATAAAAATGCACAAACTGGTAAAACATTTCCAGCAGCTTGCTGCATACATCAAAATATTTGCTTCTCCTTAGGAAGTACAGTCTGCTCTGGCCCTTCTTGTACAGCACCACTGTGTTGTCAGATCAGCCCAGTTAGCTGTTTATGTGAACCCCCAGGTACTTGTTGTTCTCCACCACTTCCTCATCCTCCCCTGAATGGTGACTGGTCCAGAGGCTCATGGGCATGCTGGAAGTCCACCACCAACTCCTTTGTCTTGCTGATGTTCAGCTGCAGGCAGTTTTCCCTGCACCACAAGACAGAGACCTCCACAATTCTTCTGTACTTCGACACATCTCCATTATTAATGCAGCCTATGATGGAGTGCTAATAAACTAAATACAGATACATACATTTTCTGAAAAAAAAACACCCTGCATGTATAACTCACAAGCAAAGCATTTTTGCCTAAAGAGCTACCAAAAAATGAAACACAGATAGCAACAATATCAAGAAAAGCAATTGTCTTCTTCTTCTTTTGGCTGCTCCCATTAGGGATTGCCACAGCGGGTCATCTTGTTCCATATCTTCCTGTCCTCTACATCTTGTTCTCTTACACCCATCACCTGCATGTCCTCTCTCAGCACATCCATAAACCTTCTCTTGGGCCTTCCTCTTTTCCTCTTAAATGGCAGCTCCATTCTTAGCATCCTTTTCCCAATACTGTATACCCAGAAGCAATAAAAATAAGAAATACATTTCAAAGGCAATAGGATGCAGCATGGCAAATGTCATTCTGAATAGTTAATAAACAATGGCCATCCATCCACACAACTATTTTCTGAAACTGTGGTTTCCACTGCAGGATTGCATAGTTTCATAGCCTATCACAACATCACCATGGTTCTGCTGCATACAAACACTGCTGATTCAAGATTATTAATTTAAAAGAAATCTTCTAGTGAAAAGCAACTCAGTCATTTGAAACATATTTCACAAAACAGGATAGCCTATGTGTAGTTGATGCTGTCTCCAGCAGGGGGCGCTTGCTCCACAGGAATGTGTTCTCTTTTTAAAAATGCAGGAAATACTTGAACCTGTATATGCAGTATACCCCTTCAGTAACCATGACGGAAAAAATATCAAAAAGCATCTTCTTGCAGACGGATTCTAGCTTTTAGAAGGCCCCTGGCCATTATAAATACCTACACATTTTGCATATTCAATAAGCTATTTGTGAAAATTGCCAGGTATAGGTAACTAGCATCTGAGCTATTTGAATATCTTATATATAAACTATGTTATTATAAGACTCAAACACAGCACATTCTTTTGACTATCTGTGAACAGTATCACTTACGCCTGCCCCAAAAAACTGTATTTATCTTAGCTGCATGTATTGTAAAATAATTGGGCTCACAAAACACAAATCACAATTACCAAAAAGTAATTTTTTAGTTCTTGTTACAGATACACAGAAATACTTCTTCTTCTTCTTTCGGCTGCTCCCGTTAGGGGTTGCCACAGCGGATCATCTTGTTCCATATCTTTCTGTCCTGTGAATCTTGTTCTGCTACACCCATCACCTGCATATCCTCTCTCAGCACATCCATAAACCTTCGCTTAGACCTTCCTCTTTTTCTCTTCCCTGGCAGCTCTATCCTTAGCATCTTTCTCCCAGTATACCCAGCATCTCTCCTCTGCACATGTACAAACCAATGCAATCTCACCTCTCTGACTTTGTCTCCCAACCGTCCAACCTGAGCTAACCCTCTAATGTCCTCATTTCTAATCCTGTCCATCCTCGTCACGCCCAGTGCAAATCTTAGCATCTTTATACTCAGAGATACTATATATAGTTTATCCAACTTGGTCACTGTCTGTTTTTCTCCTTTATATGGCTAATTTCATATCTGTATAAAATAGGCCTGATACATAGTGGCTTGTGTCAGCTCTATGAAGCAGCACGTTTGGTCTGAAACTTTCTCCTGCATTGATTAAGAATAACAGAAGATTTCATCCTTTACCAAACTCTGCCATTTATGCTCGAGTTAAATCTTTTACTTTCTACTGTCTAACGCTAATGCCACGTATCAATTTGTAAAAGACAACACTGTGATTAGTCCTGGCAATAATGTTTGTATGCTGTACTAGAGGGCAGAGCAGGGCTGTTCAGTTCAATCCATGAAAATCCATGAAAGAATATAAGAACTGCGCAGTTTTTATTGTATTTGATTTCTTAATCAGAGGTTAATATTTGGTTGTAATTCAATCCTATTTTAAGGCTGGATCTGTTTTAGCAGGATAGAAAATTTGTACTTCGGGTAATTTTATTTACTTCTCAAGATTTTTATATTTGAATGTTTAATTTTCCAGTGCTGTTTATATATATACTAGTCATGTAAGCCCATGCTGTAAAAAACCCGAGGTCCTAGCAACTATTGAAATCGTCAGAAATAAATTGAAATGTAGAGATGTCAGGTAATTGAAAGGAACTACTCTGGGCATCTCTATCCTAGGAGGATTCGTTTTGCCGATGCACTCGCTTCATTTGTGTATTAGTGACTAAGCGACTTTGTCTTTCTTCTGATGTTTCGTTTTGCTGACATGCTTTCCTCGCTTGTGTTATTAGCAGTTTCTGTTTCCTCTGAGGTGGAGCCCTTACCCCGACTCCACCTCTCACTTCCGGGCCGGACAGACAGATACACACACTTCTATGCTTATATATATTTGTTTGAGAATGATTTTAATATTTTTTTCGCAGATTGTAAATCTGTCAGATCATCATTTTAAAAATTGTTATGGGTGAGGAATAAAATGTTGCTAGAGGATCTTGTCTGGTTGCTAGTGACCTTCTCTTTGACTTACATCACGAAGAATTGCTAATAAATTGCAGTGTAGAGTAAGAGTCTGTTTGTCCAAGATATGGATCTGCACCTTGCGTTTAGGTAATCTTGAGTTTGATACTCTGGTGTTAACTCATAGTTCTTTTGTCTCAACTTAGTTTCATCTTAATATTTTGAGTCAGATAAAATAATACAATTTTGGTGAACTCTTTGTGATTCTTGTGCGAGTGCGATTATGGTTGGTTTCAAAAACAACTAACAATCCTAACAGAAGATTTCTTCTTGTTTTTGGTTCAGTGTTTAGCCTTTGTAAATGATGTCATTTTGCTTTTGACTTTATTTCCGAAATAAACGTGCATCTCCTTGTTAGCTGCTTTAAACATAATAGCACTTGCTCTTGAACACTCTTTGGCAGAAAACTACATCCTAAGTGGTGTAACATTAACCAGATTTAGAAAGTTGTCTATTAAATTAAATAAAGGTGGTTCTTATTGGTTCTTTACTTTTTAGTATACTTTTTCATATTGTATGGCCTTTTTTCAACTGTAGGCACAGTTGCACAGCAATGCAGAGGTTAGTGCTGTTGGCTCACAGCTTCAGGGAAACCTGGCCTAGTCATTGTATGGGTGGCATTTGCATGTTCTTTGTAATTGTGTAGGTAATATGGATTAATGCCAACTACCAAAAACATACCTTTTAGGTACATTATTGATTAAATTTCACCCAGTTTAAGTGTGTACAAGATATTGTTTTGAGAAGGGCTGGTGTTGTGCTCAGGATTGGCCTAAAATGTCTACCTCCCTACAACCAAGCAATAATAGAAAAACTCAGGTTTATCTGCATCAACTCAATATGGCAAGTTACAACTATATTTCATATTTTGCATTAAGTATGTCACTAGGATTTGCCCCCTTAAGTCTTCCAGCATACTTATCATTTACCATATATTGCCCTATAAATTATTAAGTTGATTTATAGTACTTGATCTCTAGTACAACATTGTATATACTCATCCATTTTATCAAGCTCATCCTGGTGGAGGAGACAACCATAGATGGAATGCCAGCAAACTCATAAACACATTCACTCCCATCAGGTCAGTTTAGAGTCTTGACTTGTCTTGTATTACACTAGAAGTGTGACCTAGTGACTAAAGTGTTGGACTGTAATTCCCAAGTTGATGCTTAGGTCTCCCATATTGACTAACTACATACTTCAATAAAATTACTTAACATGCTAGTGCTTCAACTGAAGATATATGCAAGAAACTGGTCTGGATTGTGACTGTAAAGATATCATAGGGTGGTATGACTCTAAATAGATTATGCTTAGCTTATAATGTGGACCTCATATGTAAAACTATCCCCATTGTTTTTTCATGGCCTAAATATATAAACTATACCATCTGGACTAAAGGAGTGGTATTCCAGTTGGATAATTAGCCATACATGTTTACATGATGGGTACTAATGAATTTCTTAAACAAATGATCTCCAAGCTTCTGTGTTCTTCCAAATTCGATAAACGCCATTGCAAGAATAGAATCATTTCATTGCTTTAAAAATGAACAGCTATGCTATTAAGAAATAATGTCAATATTCATTTGATGTCAGATTTACAATTCTATTCAGAGAAGTATTGTATAACATCATCCACAAAGGCATTTGCCTTGACTAATGTACAAATTTTGCGGTTGAAATGTCAAGCTGTGAGGCTAATGGTTTGTCAAACTTGTTCACTCTTTGTGCTGATTCTTCTGTGTCTGTTTTTCATCCTTGAAAGCATTCTACAGAAAACCGAGGAGGAATAGGATTGGGACCCTTGTCTGAATCAGCAAACACTGAGTAGTTTTCATTTTTTGCTGAAACAAAGGTGTCATAAGCTGATCAAGTGATCTGGAATGTGAGTCAGAGCTCTCTAATGAAATGGAAATCAGGCTTCCCAAAATGCTGAAAGTTGCTTGAATATTTTATTTTGATGAAAACAATGCATGTAGTCATTGTAGTTCAAGCCATCTTTTTTTAAGAGGGCCCACGCAGGCAGTCTGCATTTTTCAGAACTGTGGTGTTTCTAGCATTAAGAATAAACATAACATTTAGGAATGCATTGTTCTTGTTTAACAGAAGGACTGTAGCCATTTTAAAAGATATGAAAATGAATTTGTCCACTTTCAGACCCTATTTTTCATGTTCATGCTGATTTTCAACTTGTGGTTCATATCTGTCCCTTTACAGTGGCTGTTTCCTGGTTAGAGACAAAATTTATCCTAGCAGCTCCATTACACCAATGTAGTTTAACTAATTGACCTAATAATGTGTCATTCCAATTTCATTAATGACTAAAGTGTAGGGCAGTGCTCCTCAAGGCTGCTGGTTCAGCCCCCTCACTGTTTCAATGTCTAATCTTCAGCAATTCAAAAATACTTGATTACTACACCCTCCTAGTGAAGTCACATTCACATGGGACAAACTGTACTGCCAGCTAAAGGGAACTGAGCAGCTAAAACAAAGAATGGACCAGGACATGAATTGCAGTTCGAAGACATTGTGAGGGTCAAAACTAGTAAAACTGAAAATCAATCATCAAAACCAAAGGGCTAATTCAACAGTTGAAGCCAATGTAAGAAGACCAAAAGTTCACTAAAATCATATCTGAAAGCATTTATTACGATGTATCATCTTGGAGTTTTAATGTGTACCACCAATGACATCATGTAATACGACTTTCAGAACCTACATCCACAGAAATTTCACAACATGCTGTGCTAATAGGTGATGTCCATAGTGAAACAAAATGAAGGGGGAGTAAAACAAACACATAACAAAAATACTGTAAGTCAAGACAATAAACTGTAAAAATCATTATATAGGAAACATCGCTAATGTACAAAATGTTTTAAATTACCAAGAATTCCTAAATCAAAAATATTAAAAAAAATGTATTCGTATGTATCATAACACACCCACTAGTGATGGACGGAGTGGTGGCTCTGAGGCTAGGGATATGCACTGGCAATCGGAAGGTTGCAGGTTCGAATCCCGTAAATGCCAAAAGGGACTCTGCTCTGTTGGGCACTTCAGCAAGGCTCTTAACCTGCAATTGCTGAGCGCTTTGAGTAGTGAGAAAAGTGCTATATAAATGCAAAAGAAAAAAAAAAAAAGAATGACTAGGAGTCCCAAAACACGTAAGTTCCAAAGCACACTTCCAAAAATGGCCACCAGAGGGGGAAATTCCATCCAAAACCCTGGACCAATATAAAAAGGGCCTTGTAGAATCCTCATAAAAAAGTTTAATATCACAGAATTGTTCTTCAATAACAATGATGCTCTATGAGATACAAAGGAAAAAGGATTTGCCCAAAACAATAAGGCAATCAAATTGAACCAAAGTCCCAATACAGTAAGCCAAAAACAAAGTCAGAAACAGAGCATGAAATCAAAACTCCTGTGAATCCAAAAAGCACCGTAGAAACACAAACCTCACAAACTCACCATTCCCTAGTGCATTTAGATGAACCACCAGGGCAGAGAACAATTCCAGGTGGTGATTGGCAGGAGGCCCTACTGTTGGGGGACCACTCACAAAACACTTAGAACATAATACAGTCAAAGAAAATACAGCAGATAATTAACAAAGTAACATTAACATAAATAAATGTCTACACAAAGAACAAAAAGGACATAATCATGGATTTGAACTCAGCCAGGGGAGAAACACCAGCTGAAATATGACATTTAGGGACGACACTCAATGTGATGCACATGACCGAGTCTTCAACATGTGTCCAAAATGGTAAAAATTAAATTAAAAAATAAAAATTAAATGTTACTTAACTCATTAGAATTCTGACTATATTAGGGAGCGTTACAAATGTTCAACTGTAAGACTGCAGTTAACATATAAATTTTAACTTACATGCTGTTTGTATTTAAGAGTTTACTTTGGCAGATTTAGAATCATCCTTAGAATTACAAAGTGACGTACAGACCAGCATGTGAACTACTTGGCTAAGCTCTCTGCCATATTGTACCAATTTAGAGCAGCCATGCATGTTAAAACAAATGTATTTGGGTCACGATTCTGGATACTTGAAGAATTTTAGGGTCAGGTTTACATATTTTCTTTATCCTTTTTGCTAGTTAAGTGCTTTGGAAGGTGTAAAATTTGATCATGGAGTTGTGTTTTTTCTTAATGTCTTGTTGTGCTGCCATTTTGTTTTCTCAAAAACACAGCCATTATAAACACCATGTTTTTCTAACTTTGATTTTCTGGTTTTGTGTTTGGTTTTTGGTAATTTATATTTTCTGTCTCCTGCTGGTGACTCTTCGCTCCCCCTTCCATCATAGGCACAACAATGTGGTGCTTATGCAAACTCTCAGGGCACAAAAATACCTTTTGAAAAGAGTAGATCAAGAGTAATCAGGCAGGAATGATGGCCAAGCATGAAAATTGCCAATGATAACAGAGCCAGCAAAGTTAAGCAGCAATTTTAAAACTTTAAACAGACGAACGGAAAAACAGGAATAAACGTAAAACCTTGATTATCCGTCATTCGATTAACCAGTCAGTCTCAATTAATCGTCAAGGCAAAGCGCCTACCAATTATTGTGATACTATTGTTTTGCGGTACACTGCAAGCTATGACCTTGTGCTAGCATGTGGTGCACCACGTGAAATCACAGTGTCAGTTATGTACCTTGAGTTTTAATTGTGTTTCGTAGCTTCTCTCTTTTGTTATAATTACTCTTTTATTATAATCTACTATACATTGTGTAAGATGTTTGGGGGCGCTGTTGTCCCATTAAACCCAACAGACAGACGTAGACACAGGGTAAAAGTAATAAAAAGATCTTAAATTCTTCTTCTTTTAAGCAGTACCTCCAAAACACCCCAACCATAATAAACAGGCAAGAAAATATGCAATAATAGTAATAATAATAAAAAACACAATGTCTCCTCCACATCTCCCAGCAAGCTCTGTCCTACTCCTCCTGACTCCAGCTCACTTGCTGGGTCTTCAGCAGTCCTTTATATAGTTGTTGACCTGGAAGTGATTCTACTCTTCCATCCATGTGACCTGCCAGCACTTCCAGGTCAGAAATTAAAGTTTTTTAATCAGCCTGGAACTACTGCGGGGCTTCCATTTGTCGTACTCCATTAGTACTTCCGGGCTAGGTGAGAATTTGTTCTCCCACCGTCTTCCCACAGCGTCCCCTGGCAGCACTCACGGTACCCAGCAGGGCTGTGTTGCCGAACTCAAAGTCCCATAGTGCCTTGCAGGAATCTGGGGCTCCAATGCTGTCCAGGGAAGCCGCCATCTAGTGTTTTGGGGGAGGCAGTGTCCTACAAAAGTTGCCTTCCTCCTTCCTTCAGGGGTGTCCCAGTCGGGTTGAGCTGCCAGCCATCTCTTACAATTGTTATAAGCAATAAATCTAAGCGTGTGGTGTTGGAATTATCACAAAAAACTGAAATTATTAAACGTTTATGAAATGCCGAAAGTGCTTCAAGTATTGCTTCAATTTACGGACTCAGTGAATGATATAAGGCGTGAAGTAGACAAAATGGAAAAATGTTTTGAAAATGAAAACCACTGATGGTGATGTTATTCTGTGTTAACATTAATTTTCTACTGCATTGTACTTTTCTTTTTAAATTCTGTTGTAGTATGTTTTATTAATGTAGTGTGATATTCAGGCAGCTTGTGATAGGCTCGGTGAAGGTCTTCAGTTCTGTAAGGGGCAGACACATCTGTAAGGAGATAAGTTATAGGAGAAGTTAGGAGAAAAGGGAAGGAAATTTTGAGTAGGGATTCAGGAGACAATAAGCAGGAGTGTTTGTAGTATAGAGAAAGACAGAATGTGAGTGGCAGGAGATAAACTGTGTGAGACTTGCCCGGACACCGCCAGACGAAGACCACATCTTTACAGTATATAAAAAGCACACATTTATTCAAGCACAAATCAAGTCCCACACATCACACAGTGCTCCCAGCACCAATCACCCCTCTTCCGGGATTCAAACTCAATGTCCGTGGCCGTCTTTCCTCTCCTTATGGTAGCTTCGTCCTGCTCCCACTCGCGACTCTAGCTCCTAGATTGTAGGGAGGCAGCCCCTTTTATTTCTACCCGAATGTGCTCCAGGTGCCTTGTGACATTCTTCTGGCAGCAATTCCTGGTGTGGTGGAAGTGCTGCCCTTTGCACCAGAAGCACTCCGGGAGTCCCTGGAAGGATCTTCCTCCATCTTCCCGGGTGTGGCGGAAGTAAATGTTTCCCGGGTTCCATGAGGCTTGAGGTGCCCCCTGGCGGTGGCCACGGGTCCCAACAGGTTGGAACCTCCTTGCTCCTCTCCCTTGGTCCTCTCCTGATCCAGGGCGGTTGCCCCCTCGTGTCCCGGAGGACATAAATGCCACCTCCCGGCCCTTCCCCTTCTGTGACAACTGATTGGTAGGGAAAGCTTTCTTTTATTGTTTTGGAGGTGTTCTCCGTAACTCAGATAATGGAGTATAAGACAGAGCGAAAACTCCAAGTAAAACGTAGAAAATTCCAGGACCTCTGAGTTGTATTTGCTTATTATGCTGATTGTTACAATATTCTATGAATTATTTAATTTTGTTAGTACCTGTAATATATTATATTTTGTTAATATAGTTTTGTTTTGTAAATAAATACCATTATTTGCTAAATTAATATACTTTATATAATTTTTAAATTAGCTTTTCTGTTATCTGTCTTTTCTCTGATTTGTTATTGCCTTGGTCCCGATCCCTGACGGATAATCGGGGTTTTACTGCACCTCGAAACAAATAAAACTGCTCAAAAAGCAAGCCCTTTTAGAAATCAGTTTTTTATTTCGGTACAAATAGTTTAGAAACTGAAGGGCATTTTTATATAATTGGTAATTAATGAGTAAGAACATCAATGAAAGAAAGAGACCCCAACCCAAAACAACCACCCTCCCATCCATACTCCCACCCACACTCCCACTCAGTCCTGAAGCACCAAAGGAAAAGAAAAGAAGAAAAGGGTTAAATGATGTCAGTCGTTGCTTTCAGAAAACCTTTTCACTGCAAGCCACTTTTTAAGAGATCTAATGGAAGCATTATTATTTAAAAAAAAACATTTTGTGCAGATAAGACTTTTTCGTTGGGACAACAAGTGCTGAAACTAAATCATCTGTATCTTGGATTTTTCAAGATAGTCACAATGATGTCATGTACACGGGCGGCACGGTGGCACAGTGGGTAGCGCTGCTGCCTTGCAGTTGGGTGATCTGGGGACCTGGGTTCGCTTCCCGGGTCCTCCCTGCGTGGAGTTTGCATGTTCTCCCCGTGTCTGCGTGGGTTTCCTCCGGGCGCTCCGGTTTCCTCCCACAGTCCAAAGACATGCAGGTTAGGTGGATTGGCGATTCTAAATTGGCCCTAGTGTGTGCTTGGTGTGTGGGTGTGTTTGTGTGTGTCCTGCGGTGGGTTGGCACCCTGCCCAGGATTGTTTCCTGCCTTGTGCCCTGTGTTGGCTGGGATTGGCTCCAGCAGACCCCCGTGACCCTGTGTTTGGATTCAGCGGGTTGGAAAATGGATGGATGGATGGATGTCATGTACACACACATAAACAAACACAGTGTTGTAACAAAAAAACACACAAAATGGTTGTGGTGGTGACACCACCAATAGAATTCCACAAAATAGTAAAAATAAACAAAGGATATGGTGTCAAAATTACTTAATTCCTGATACCAGCATCCAGTTAACCTGTCTTTGAAATGTAGAGAGACACCCACATAAAAATGCATCCACAGAAAGAGGGTACCTCAGTCCAGAATCAAACTGGTTTCTACGTACTCTAAAGCTGGTGTCACATTACACGAGTTCTGACTGGAGGGGATGTCAAACTTGATGCATGAATTTGGTGATCTTGTCACCTGGGGATGTCAGATTACACAACTAGAATTTGCAGGGCATGACAACTCTTTGAAGACTTTCCAGCCCAGTTTCCCATTTCCGAATGAGCACACCCCTTTTTGTGACAGTCAATAACATGCTACCTACCTTATAAATGCTTTCCAGGTGCAGCAAGGTCAACCGCAATCCCTGTCCTTTATTTCTTTTTTCCATTCTATCATGATACATAAAACATCAGACATCAGACAGACGAACCTCTCATCTCTTTGTCAGGTCGAAAATAGCAATGTTATTCCTTGTACCTGCATAACATGCATTGTACTTCCAGGTGAGCACTCACTGGTTGTCAGGTTTGGTATACACATAAGAGTAATCCTATGAATTAAGACAACAACATCAAACTTATTTGATTTGGTGAGGTTGAGTTGCAGACTGGTTGCATTGAGTCGCTGGGGATGTCAGATTACATGACTGCCCTGATATGCTAAATTTATGTAAATTTGTGATTGTAAATCACTGAAAAAATCATGTAAGCTGACAAGGCCTTAAGACAACAGTGCTGCCAAGCTACTTGTAAAAAAAATACAAAGTTAACACAAGGGATATATATAGTAATTGGAATTAATAATCTCATATCTATCCTGTACAATTGATCACTGTTGTTTAAATGCATAATTTTTTTTTTTCATTCACACAGTGAGCAAGAGAGAGGAGGGAATATTATTCTGACATCAAGTAACTTCCTGGGAAGAATGACAGGCCGGATGTTTAACCTGGCAAGGACAGCTATCAGAAAATTAAACCACAATCCTTCTGGTATTTTGTGCTTAGGGCAGGATGGTTCAGATCATTAAAGGTAAATTGTATTATATAAACCAAACTTTTATTGTAATGTCACTTTTTGGCATATGTCAAGGTCTGTTTCCAGACTAACAATCAAATTCAAACAAACCTTTTTCCTGTCTGTTCTATGGCAGGTTTCTGGCTTCTGACTGTGATATGTGAATGTGATAAGTGTGCTATCTTTATGAAATTCCAAATATGTGGGCCACACCTGAGCAGACACCTAACAGCAGAGGTGAGATCCACATGGGTCTTACTGTCTTTTCTCACTGTGAGATGGAGAAAGATATAGAAAGACATGAGCAATCTTGCAAGACCTTACAGAGAAGACTGAAAAACTGATAGAACTTTCTTGAATATTTAAACAAAAAAAAAACAGCTTTCAGTGTATGCAAAGGTGGATGGAACGACAGAATAAAATCATGTTTGATTGCTTTATTTTTTGGAACTCAGATTAAATACAGTGGCCACAGCCAACATTTATACAGCTTGACTAATCTAACGACTGATCTAAAACACAATCATCTTTACAAAAGTTGTAAAGACTTACATTCCAGGATGCCAGCAAAAACTGCTTGCCCTATAAATGTCATATTATATTCTTGTTAGATCCAAGGCCTTGTTAGCCCTTATTAGATCTGAAATGTGGACTTTTCAAAGAAGGGCTATTATCTCTTGGGTAATGCTCATTCACATGATTATGCTTCTAATTCTGGGAAATTTTTTCCCTGTACCTAAACGCATGAGGACTCAAATTTCACATCGTAGCTGTTCACTCATCTTGTCACCATTTATTATTATTTTTTTGCTTTTCTGTTTAATTGTTGTTGTCATTCAGCTCATAAGCACATTTACATCTCAAAATGCTAAGATATTTACTGTTAATGTAGTGTGGTGGACGGCCAACTGCTCAACCCGTCCGGGACACCCAAAGAGAAGAAGGATGGGGGAAGGCAGCTACTGTGAGACACTGTCTCCCCCAAGACACCAGGTGGCGAGTTCCCTGCAGCATAGCGGTGCCCCGGATTCCTGCACTGCATCATGGAATTTGTAGTTCAGCATCACAGCTCTGCTGGATACCGTGGGTGCCTCCAGGAAATGCTGCAGGAAGATCTGGGGATTTGTATTTCCCTTAAACCTCGGAAGTACTCCCAAGTCATGGGGGTCGGAAGCCCCAAAATACTTCCGGGCTGAAGAATACTGTAAGTCCTCCATTTGACCCGGAAGAGCTGGCAAGTCACTGGGACGGAAGAACGGAAGCACTTCCGGGTTAAGGACTATATAAAGGGTGGCTGTGGTGCTTGAAAGGCACTGTGAAGGAGGAAAAGAATAAAAAAAACTTCTTCATGCTTTTATCCTGTGTCTGCGTATCTGTCTGTTGGGTTTAACGGGGCGACAGTGACTCCTGGTGTCCACAGTAGGTATTTCCAAATGTTAAGTACTGTATTTGTATTTGAAGTTAATTTTCTCTGCATAGTCTAGTTATCTCTCACAATCAAAGTTCTTTTTTTGGCATTTTTTACAATTAGTGTTTGTTTTTTAAGTTTATTAAATAACTTAATTAATGGGTTTAAGAGTGTTTTCAGGAGTGAAAATGAATCAGCAGAGAGCACTAGTCAGCTATGATGGAGGACTAAGAACAATGAGCAGCTAATTAAATCTGGCATTACTTGTATATGTCAAACAAGAATACTAGTTTTCAGGAAATAATGTAAATATATTTATTCTTATTACTGACTGTGCACGTTTAAGGCTTTTTATTCAAGCAGCTGTACAGCATTTAAAATTCTAACATTTAAATATGGAAATTTAATATGGTCAAATCTGTGAAATGCAGCAAACCTTTTCTGACAACTTAAATGTCACTTGTTTATTGCTTCCATTTTCTTCATTTTGTGCTGCCCCATTTGCCATAGCCTACATTCTCTCTTTCTGTTTTATATGCCACTGATCCTTCTATTTCAAAAAATTGTTTTGTAATGTATTAACAGCATATAATTACCTGATATGATTTCATGGATAGAACAGAGCATTGCTACTCCATAGCCACCAAGCTTGGCCACCAGCTGTAAAATATTTCCACTTTCTCTCTTTATTTACATGGATTTTTCCTCATATACCAAAGTCATACACTTTAGGATAACTGACACCATGGATTATGGATGGGTGTGTGCACTGACATGCCTTGCAGTGGAGGAGTATACCACCCAGGGTTGAATTCTGCTTTGCATACAGTGCTGCCAAAGCTGATTCTGGTGTTCTGCAAATCTATGTTGGAAAAAGAAAATTCAGAAAAGGAATGGGTTGATGGAATCATAAGATCTTAGCCTTTTACATTGGTCTAGAACAGGGGTGGGCAATGTCGGTCCTGGAGAGCCGCAGTGGCTGCAGGTTTTTGTTCCAACCCACCTTCTTAATGAGAAGTCAATTACTGCTTATGAAGCGCTTATTGCTTAAATGACATTTTGATTCTTCATTTTAGTGGTCTTGCTCGTTAAGGGTCCCCACCTTAATTTCTGATGTCAATCTTAAACAGCTGCATTCACTGTTTTAATGGCTCCTTATTAGCAATAAGATGTAAATGACAAAGGAGTCAGCAGTTCTCCAGCTAGCTTGTTTCCATTTACAACTGTGTGTGTTCATCATGCACTGTTTGATTTAATAAAACACTTAATAGAAAAATGTGACAGACAGAAAATTATCTGTTTAAGGCTTCAAATCATTTGGATGATATCTTTGGACAGGAAAAAATCTCCGATATAAAAACCTTGCATTGCAGACTAACAAGCCATAAAATTAAATAAGGTCTGAAATTGGCAAGGATTGGTTTCTAATTAGGCAATTGGGTTGGAATGAAAACCTGTAGCCACTGTGGCTCTCCAGGACCGACATTGACCACCCCTGGTCTAGAACATCTAACAGTTAAAATCCCCTGAGAGGTGCATGGCTTATTTACACTACCAATCCTGAAGATGATACACCCAGAAACTTTTATGTTTCATGATCCAGGATGTTGATCTTAATACATATTTCTAGTCATCTTCCGTCCAATGTCTGTGTTCTTTTTCCCATTTTAATCTTTCCTTTTTATTTTCCAGTTTCATGTATAGCTTCTTCTTTTTTGAAAATCGGCCTCTAAGGCCAGCATCCTGGAATCGTCTTTTCTCTGTTTCAGATGATACTAGTATTTGCCGTATTTTTAAGGAAGAAGCCAATGAAGGACCTGTAAGGTGCTTGTTTCTGTAACTACACACTCTGATTTTCTCTTCCTCTTATGCGGTTGCCCAAATGGGCTTTCCCCTTCTTTTTCTATCCTGGTTCGATACAGTTTGCAGTGTTTCTCAGTGTAATTATTTAAGTAACATAACTTCTAGAAAAAAAAATGTTATATGTGATGCCACCATCTAGTGGCTTCTTTCATCATTACTCTCTTCACATTGATTTGTTGTAGCTCTTCTTAACAAACAGCTCATTTCTGGCTCCTTCTCTGGATTGAGCAGAACAATCCATATGCTTCACCGTTCTCTTTTGTCAGGTCTGGGTTCCCTTTGAGGTGATTACCCAAAAACAAGGCTCCAGGAGATTCTTCATATATCACCTGCGTAACTGTACTAGATCGTGTACATACGGCTCTTTTATGCAGAAACATTTAGCCAAGCTTTTTTAACTCAAAATTTCCATCTATCTATAGCTAAGTTTCTTCAAATTGATAAATATTGCATAAAGGTAAAATAACTATTCAGAGTTGTAGCTGATAGTGTGTAGTTGATAGTGTGGCTCAAAATTAGGTTCATGCATATGTTGTTTGATTTAGATCTTAATCCACAGTGTCATCAGTTACTTCAGTAGGTGTTACCAATCTAGTGTGAATTTCTTACAATTAAATAGTTTGAAGTTACAAACTCCTCCAAAATGTGTTAAGGAATGCAATGAGCTGAGCCAACAAAGCCACACCTGACCAATTCCTCCACCTTCACAAGTTTCTCCAAATGTAAACAGATACATGAAGGAATAATAATAGTGCAAAACTTAAAGTATAAAAATGTACCGTAACACTCACCAAATCTTCAAATGATAAATCATTAATTCAAAATAAGAAAATGGTACAAACACAAAAGTAAACAAGTTTTTTTTTTTAATAATTCCAGGCATTCTTATTTCAACACATAATCACTAAGTTGAAAGTGCTAGAAGTGAATGTTTTTTTCACATTTTAGGATGGTGCTGCGGTAGCATTGCTATCTGGCAACATGGAGAACAGGGTTCATGTCCCAGGTGCTCCCTGCATGGAGTTTGCATGCTCTTCCAATGTCCCAGGGTTTCCTCCTGCAGTCCAAAGATGCAGGTTATCTGAATTGGCTTGTGTGTGAGTGTTCACTCCTGAACAGACTTGGATTGTTCCTGCCTTGTGCCCCTTGCTTGCTTGAATAGGCTTCAGCCTGCATGTGACCCTGCCGTGGATAAGTGGGTTATGATAATGGCTGGATTTGCTATTATTTATTTAAAATGGAGGAGCACAGAACCAATTTAACCTAAGGAAAGAGGTAAAATAGTTCAGAAATAAACAATTTTTTGGAATTTATGGATATCGTGATGACAGTTTGTGCCAAATCAATGGAAATTCTTAATACTAATAGGTGAGGAAACTGATCAGAAAAAAACAAACAATTTAAAAGAGTTCAAGCCATTCTATAGGACAGCATGTTGTAGAAAATATTGATCATGGTTTGCTGAATTTAAGAAAGCAGCAGAACACTGTAAATACGACTCATGCAGTTAACATGAGGGGCAGCACGGTAGCACAGTGGTAGCGCTGCTGCCTCGAAGTACGGAGACCTGAGTTCGCTTCCCGGGTCCTCCCTGCGTGGAGTTTGCATGTTCTCCCTGTGTCTGTGTGGGTTTCCTCCCACAGTCCAAAGACATGCAGGTTAGGTGCATTGGTGATCCTAAATTGTCCCTCGTGTTTTCTTGGTGTGTGGGTGTGTCCTGCGGTGGGTTGACGCCCTGCCCGGGATGTGTTCCTGCCTTGCACCCTGTGCTGGCTGGGATTGGCTCCAGCAGACCCCTGTGACCCTGTAGTTAGATTATAGCGGGTTGGGAAATGACTGACTGCATTTAACATGAGCTGAATTTACATCTTATTTAATCAGATGAACACTTCAGATTCTGAGCACTAAAATCGATAGGGGACTAAATTAGGCTTTTGAAACTGTAATCTGCATTTTTTGTATATTTTGAATAATAAATAGAATTGATTTATATACACAACTTTGTACACATAAAAATAACACTTGATACACCGGTTCCAAAAAGCTGTACTTGTATTTACAATACATGTCACTGAAAAACTATAAAAAAACAGAAGAGAAACCTGTTCCGAGGAAAGCTTCACACAATCTCACATTCAGCACTGACTTAACTGAGTCACCTTTGAACCTCACCCTTTTACACACCCACTCCCGCCTTCCACCATTTTCATCCTCTCTGGGATTGTTTCTTCCCATTTCCTAATTCTAGTTTCACTATCTTTACAAGCTTAAAGTACTGGATGAGTCATATCATCATCTTGTCTATGACTGTTACTCATTTTTTCTTGTACAATAGCAAGACATGTTTGTCCAATATGTATAGTGCTAGGGATGACTGAAAAGTGACAAATAACAAGTCATGAGGGATGAATGTGAAATGGCAAATGATTGGTGACACTCATGCCTCATGACCGGAGAGGTGAAAAATGATTTTGCATTAAAACACATATCATGATCCAAAACAGAACAATACCTCAGTGGTGGATAATGGAGCTATTTTATTGTGCCAGCAATGACATAGTCAGCTTAGTGTCACTGGCGGTCTGCCCAAGTCTATTGCTAATTTGCATGACATGATTTAATTTAGGCTAAAATTGCATATTTCCACATCTGATTTCTATTCATGCCTCACCCTCTGTATATTGACATGTTGTCAAGTAGTATATTGCAAGTTGTTCATGCCACCCCAGTGGGTGTCTTGTGAATCTCACTACCTCTTTGCTGTTTGCACTTGTTAAAGGGACTGTTATACATCTTCCTCTTTTTTTTATCCCTTTTGTGAGTGCTTGAGTGAGAAAGAGCACAAACTTGTGTGAATGACGTATAAAATGCAACTATTCAACTTGCAAGACAAAGAATGCTAGTCACATTGGCCAAATGGCAGCAATGATTTAGGAGTAACTATACAGTATACAGTGCGGAACTTGTGTTATACGCTCCACTCCACTCATAGATGAAAGGCAAGCATGTAGCTGAGCCAATTGGCTTAAACAAATATTCCTTTTGCCTGAGTGACAGATTAATACTTACAAATTGAGAATAAACTCTTACATACAGTAGACACAGTGAATACATTTTGTGATGGGTGCCCTTTTGAGTGATTGTCAGAGGTGAAAGTCCAGCCCAGATGGCATAGAGCAGATCTAGGCCCCATCAAAATCCTCTAGACTTCAGAAAGAGAGAGAGAGAGTGAGTCAGACTTGCAGCAGGAGAGCTCCTGCAGGTGCCATTGTTGCTAAGAACACAAGCATGAGGGACAGGTGGCTAGGATGCAAGGGGAAAAATTACCCAAGAGTGGATAGAGATACATGGCCCTATGGCCCAAAAGGAAGTGGCACCATACAGGGAACATTAAAGGTGGGAACAACTTCTAGCGGGGCACATGATGCTATCATAAGGCTACATACGCTCACTGTGCAAATCATTAAGAACACTATACCAATACTCTCAAAACAGCCACAATTTATTCTGGCATGGATTGCACAAAATGTTGGAAAAATTCCAACACCTGCACATTCGTGCTTCAAATCTGCCATTCTACGACATCCAAAAGGTGTTCTGTTGTATTCAGATCCAGAGCACTGAACTCATTGCCATGTCCATGAAAACATTTTGAGATGCCTTTTGCCTTTTGCTATCATGCTGGAAGTAGCCATTAGAAGATGGACAAGTTGGGGCCATGAAAAGATACATATGGTGAGCAACAATACTCAAATAGGTCATGATAATCAGACAATTATTGATTGCTAATAACAGGCCCAAAGTGTGCCAAGAAAATACTCCCCATACCATTACATCACCACCACCACCACCAAAGGCAGCCTGGAATGTTGACACAAGGCAAGTTGGGTGTGTGGATTCATGCTGTTGGAGCCAAATTCAGACCCTAACATCTCATCTATGTATGTGCCTCAGCAGACCAGGCTAAGATTTTCCAGTCTACAACTGCAAAGTTTTGGCAAATTTGCGGCCACTTCAGCCTCCACTTTCTGTTCTTGGCTGACAAAAGTGGAACCCTACATGAGCTTCTGCTGTTGTAGCCACTCTAAGGTTTGACGTGTTATGCATTCTGAGATGTTTTTCTACTCACCATAGTTGTTCAGTGTTATGGGTATAGCACAGAACTCTGGACCCTATACATAAGAAGTCTCTGTGGACCCCTTCCTCTCAAAAACAAACTGTTCATTCCAGGCTTCGAGGGCCCCCTATGGGTAATCGTTACCCTTCTCCCCACCCACTACAACACCCATGTTCAGAGTAGTTATCTGAGTGTGCTTTCACTACTACAGAGCAGGCAGCAGATAGGCTGCCTAAAACCCTTCAAGGGTAACTAAATATAAGAGAATCAAGGAGGACCCCGAAGTTGATAGATGGGGGTTCTAAATTGGTGACCCTGAAATAAATTTAGTACCTCCTCTGACACAGGAAGCAATTCTGGGCTTTAGCTGGAAATGATATACTGTAGGAATGGATCTAAAACCCTTTCATAACCAGACACTAATTGTTTCTAGTGATTAAGGCTCATCTAGAGGGAGGAGCACTGGCCAAAGTTGAGAAAGAGAGAGACAGAGAGCTCAAGGGATGGAAGGTATGTAAGAGAATGCTTTTAGTGGTTCTTTTTGGTGGAAAAGAGGGCAAACCACACTGACAGATGGACACGAGTTAAACAGCCACTTAAGCATGCACAGAGATGATTTAGGGTTGTTGTTTTGATGTGTATGTTGTATTTTGTGTAATCACGGTAATATAAGGTGCACGGTAGGAATCAGTCATTGACTGGGCTTTTGTTGTTCATCAGACACTCACAATTATTCACATGGGGCCATTGTAAAGTTGCAGGTCTGTTAAATGTGAGTGGAAACAGGAGCAACTGGAGAAAAACCTAAGAAGACACAAGAAGAATGTGCAAACTCCACACAAATAGGGCTAAAGGGGGGATTTTAAATCCAGGACTCCGGAGTTGTGTGACATATACCAGGACTGATTTGTATTTTCTGTTAATTAAAATGGAATTACTTATTTAATTATTTCATTTACTGTGTCATTCGTAAAAATTATCACAAAATATGCAGCATAACAACTTCTTTGATATTTATATTTTACTTACATTTAGCCAAAGTCTCAAGTTTTCATTGGGTTTTTCCACAAGGCAGGGAGAAAACAGAAACATGACTGAGGTGTACAAGTAAACTGATTTTTTTTTCTGACCAAAGCACTGCCTGAGGTGTTTGCCTGTTGCTGGCCCTGGATGTGACAATATTTTTAACTCGTTAATCAGGCCACATTAATTGCAAAAATTAACTTTGGGGATACTCTGATTGATTGGCAGCCAATCGAAATTGTCAGATTTTCACTTAAAAAATACTCAATTTTCAGCCCCTGCTTTTCTAATCTTTATGATAATTTAATTGCAGTACTCCTTTACCCAAGGTATTATGGTAGTTGAGCCAGCACACATTTTTTGTTCTTTTGCAGTAAACTTCCTGCAGTGTAAACGAAGACCATCAGTGGAAGCTTATTTTATCAGTGAACGAGAAGCGATTGGTATGTTAGCATTTAAAGAAAGTGGAGTAATAAACTGAAAAAAAAAGTAATCAGAGAAGTCATCCTGTGCAACTAGACAAACATCAATAAAAGCTATTTGAAGGAATTCAGAACTTCATTTTGTCCTTTAAATTATAACGGACACCACTTGAGTTTGGACAACGTGCTTTTTTAAAATGCAGCAGCTTACACTTTTAAGTGGAAAAAGAAAAGATAAAGATGAATTTAAAATTGCTGCTTAGTAAAAAATTGTTTTTCTTATACAGTGCATCTGGAAAGTATTCACAGCGCATCACTTTTTCCACATTTTGTTATGTTACAGCCTTATTCCAAAATGGATTAAATTCATTTTTTTCCTCAGAATTCTACACACAACACCCCATAATGACAACGTGAAAAAAGTTTATTTGAGGTTTTTGCAAATTTATTAAAAGTAAAAAAACTGAGAAATCACATGTACATAAGTATTCACAGCCTTTGCTCAATACTTTGTTGATGCACCTTTGGCAGCAATTCCAGCCTCAAGTCTTTTTGAATATGATGCCACAAGCTTGGCACACCTATCCTTGGCCAGTTTCGCCCATTCCTCTTTGCAGCACCTCTCAAGCTCCATCAGGTTGGATGGGAAGCGTCGGTGCACAACCATTTTAAGATCTCTCCAGAGATGTTCAATCGGATTCAAGTCTGGGCTCTGGCTGGGACACTCAAGGACATTCACAGAGTTGTCCTGAAGCCACTACTTTGATATCTTGGCTGTGTGCTTAGGGTCGTTGTCCTACTGAAAGATGAACCGTCACCCCAGCCTGAGGTCAAGAGCGCTCTGGAGCAGGTTTTCATCCAGGATGTTTCTGTACATTGCTGCAGTCATCTTTCCCTTTATCCTGACTAGTCTCCCAGTTCCTGCCGCTGAAAAACATCCCCACAGCATGATGCTGCCACCACCATGCTTCACTGTAGGGATGGTATTGGCCTGGTGATGAGCGGTGCCTGGTTTCCTCCAAACTTGACGCCTGGCATTCACACCAGAGAGTTCAATCTTTGTCTCATCAGACCAGAGAATTTTCTTTCTCATGGTCTGAGAGTCCTTCAGGTGCCTTTTGGCAAACTCCAGTCGGGCTGCCATGTGCCTTTTACTAAGGAGTGGCTTCCGTCTGGCCACTCTACCATACAGGCCTGATTGGTGGATTGCTGCAGATGGTTGTCCTCTCTCCACAGATGACCTCTGGAGCTCTGACAGAGTGACCATCGGGTTCTTGGTCACCTCCCTGACTAAGGCCCTTCTTCCCCGATCACTCAGTTTAGATGGCCGGCCAGCTCTAGGAAGAGTCCTGGTGGTTTTGAACTTCTTCCACTTACGGATGATGGAGGCCACTGTGCTCATTGGGACCTTCAAAGCAGCAGAAATTTTTCTGTAACCTTTCCCACATATGTGCCTCAAGACAATCCTGTCTCGGAGGTCTACAAATAATTCCTTTGTCTTCATGCTTGGTTTGTGCTCTGACATGAACTGTCAACTGTGGGACCTTATATAGACAGGTGTGTGCCTTTCCAAATCATGTCCAATCAACTGAATTTACCACAGGTGGACTCCAATTAAGCTGCAGAAACATCTCAAGGATGATCAGGGGAAACAGGATGCACCTGAGCTCAATTTTGAGCTTCATGGCAAAGGCTGTGAATACTTATGTACATGTGCTTTCTCAATTTTTTTATTTTTAATAAATTTGCAAAAACCTCAAGTAAACTTTTTTCACATTGTCATTATGGGGTGTTGTGTGTAGAATTCTGAGGAAAAAAATGAATTTAATCCATTTTGGAATAAGACTGTAACATAACAAAATGTGGAAAAAGTGATGTGCTGTGAATACTTTCCGGATGCACTGTAAAGATTTGTACTGTGTTGCTTTGTGTCATACAGCATAAGTTTTGGTAAGAAACAAGTACTACACAATTAACATGTTAATCCATATTTTATAATTACACCTCAACAATTACAAATGTCTAGTTAATACATTGAAAAAAAAACACGCCTGTATAAATACAGTAAAGTATATTTTAACAGCAAAAAGCTGTAGTCAATTAATGATTTAAAATAATTAAAATATATATGTGAATATATATATATTTAAGAATTGTTTAATTGCCAATATCAATTAATTGATTGTGAAAAAAAACCTGTGTTCTATAGTTTAATTTTAAAAGTACACTTTAATGTAGGACATACATATTCTATTTGTCTGGTTATGCAGAAGATTGGTGTAAAAGTTTTTTTAAAGGGATAAATCCAAAAAAAATTGGAATCAGTAATGGCCAATCAATTAGCATGAAATCAATGATCGGTATTGGTCTTAAAAAACCTGTTCGGAGCATCCATAATATACTACATATATGTACAGTAAAGGGGTGGCACGGTGGCGCAGTGGGTAGCGCTGCTGCCTCGCAGTTGGGAGACCTGGAGACCTGGGTTCGCTTCCTGGGTCCTCCCTGCGTGGAGTTTGCATGTTCTTCCCGTGTGTGCGTGGGTTTCCTCCGGGTACTCATGTTTCCTCCCACAGTCCAAAGACATGCAGGTTAGGTGGATTGGCGATTCTAAATTGTCCCTAGTGTGTGCTTGATGTGTGGGTGTGTTTGTGTGTGTTCTGCGGTGGGTTGGCACCCTGCCCGAGATTGGTTCCTGCCTTGTGCCCTGTGTTGGCTGGGATTGGCTCCAGCAGACCCCCGTGACCCTGTGTTCGGATTCAGTGGGTTGGATAATGGATGGATGGATGGATGTACAGTAAAGACAGAGAGAGAGAGAGAGTAAGAGGGAGACAGAAGATGGACTCATGTCCCATTCAGAAATGGTTCCTGAAATGGATTAAACGGGTTTGATAATCCTCTCCCTGGACTGTCACCTTGCCTTGGTGGTGGTGGTGGTTTTGCACTTTACAGGTGCTCTGAGTTTGGTTGTCTGCAGCTTTGCACTCTTGGTAGGGCTTCCCTTGATAAACAGGTTTGGGCTGAAAGATCAGACAAATAATAGTTCACAATGACCCTCATGATGGTAAATATTTATAAACTCTGCCTGGAATAGGTTTATTGGCACCCAACCCTGTAGCCAGGCCTAGAGGTGGCATTGCCCATCAAGCGCCTATCCCTGCAAGACAAAGGATGAGGGTCGATTGCAGTGCCAGTTTGTTGGCAGGCATTGGTGGGATTGACTTAGATGGATTAGACCCTGTCAATGGAGACTGACTTTGGGAATTTGGAACATTACCTCTCTAACGGGGAAGGAGCATGAGCTGTTTTGGAAGGTGGAAAAATACCAGCTAGATATAGTTGGTGTCACCTCCATGCATTATATGGTTTCTGGAACCAAACATCTTAACTGGGGGTTATCTATCTCCTATTCTGGAGTTACAATGTGTGAAAGATCATGGGTGGGTGTGGACATACACACAAGCCCCAGGCTTTCTAAAGTGTATGAAAGGGTTTGCCTCAAAGCAGCTATGAGTTGCAGAAAAGAAGTTTTTGCATATGCAACAAATAGCTGTTTCCCACTATTCAGCCTTCCTTGATGACTGGGTGACTTCAATGCTCACGTCTGGAATGACAGCGACACCCATAGGTCCGTGATTGGGAGGAACAGCTAGTCATGGACTTGGTTGAGAGGTACTGACAGGCTAAGTGGACTGCTGAAAAAGTGGTTGTCGAAGCAAAAGCTAGAGCCTAAGAGGAATTTGGAGAGGCCATGGAGAGAGAGTTGTGGATGGCATCAAGGCAGTTCTGACAAACTGTTTAACACCTCAGAAGGGTAAGATGTAACTTTGTCCAGACTGTGTTAAGCAGGGATGGAGAGGTGCTTTGGAGAAATCGTCCATTCAATGTCATATCAAAAACAGATAAAGTACCCTTGACCTTGCAGGCAAGTGTAGTCGTCTCCATAATTAAGAAAGGTTGCCAGTGGGTGTGTTTCAACTACAAAGGGATGCATTTTGTAGATTTGGAAACAGTATATGACTGTCTTCTTCAGCATGTGTTGTGGAAAGTGGTGCCACACTATGGAGTAATGGTAGCTCTTGCAAGCTATTTATTCCCTATATGTTTGCAGTCAGAACTTTGATCAAGTACTTGTCATTAAGTCAAACTAATTCACTGTGGGTGAAAATCAAAGTCATGTCTTGTCATCACTCCTGTGAGGCTGTCCAGCTGGGGAGTCTAGGGGTAGCATTGTTGCTTTATGCAGATGTTGATGGCCTCTTTGCCTCCTCTAACTATGACCTTCAGCACAAACTTTAATGATTAGCTGCAGAGTATGAAGTGGCAGGGATGAGGATCATCACCTCTACGTGGTGCTCATGGTTCTCATTTGGAAAAGAATGGATAGCTGTCTCCAAGTGAGTTGGAGATAACTGCTCTTATTTGACGTGTACTAGTATCTTAGGATTGTTTTCAAGTGTGGTGGAAAAAGGAAACCTAGATTAACAGGTGAATTGGAGCAGCAGCAGCAATTCTGTAGGTGCAGTAATGGTCTGTGATGGTAAAGCAGGGGCTGAGTCTAAGGACAAAACATTCAATTTACCAGTTCATCTACATCCCTGTCCTCGCCTGCTGTCATGACCTGACTAGTGAGGGAGCAGAAATGAGGTTGCTCCACAGGACCACTGGACTGACACTTTGTGAAAGGGTGAAAAACTCAGCAATTTGTATGAGCCACACAGTAGAATCACTGATCCTCTGGACTGAGAGGAGCCAGCTGAAGTGGTTTGAATGCCTTTCAAGTAGCTCCACCTGCTGAGGGCAGGGGTTATATCTCTTGGCTGGCATGGGAAACATTTGCCAGGAAAAACAGTGTAAGAACATGAGATGAGATAAGTTGATATTTGATGGATGTATTAACTGTGTTCGGATTCAGCGGGTTGGAAAATGGATGGATGGATGGATTAACTGTGAAAATAAAAACACCCCAAAAAGCAACGCTACAAATTTGTGCACAAGCAAATTCAAAGCTCCAGCAACAAGGTAAAAAGGTATCATTTGGATCAGTAGGTTTACATTCATGACTTTTTGTTTGTTATACTGATGAATAAATTACCATTTCTTTGTTAAATGATTAGAAATGCTTTGCTTTCCTTTTTTTCCAGTATGTTGCTAGACTGTGGTGTGACTGTTTTAGCCATATGTTTGTACTGGACAGTCACATCTTGCCAGTAAAGTCCAGATGTGTCCGGTTATTCTGCCCCATTCTCAGTATATCAAAAATTACCTGCCAGTATTAATTATTTCAGTCTGCCGTGCGCCATTTCCCCATGGACTATCACAGATGGGGAAGGGGAAGTGCACTGGACACCGAAAATCAGTTCAGTGTGTTATGTATGATTTCGTGCAAGCATACAAGGTCTATTACTTCAGTGCTGTAAGCGCACATTTCATATTTTCCATCTGACGAACCCCCTCCTACCGCTTCCATAATCTGGGGATTTTTCTAACTGAAGCCTTTCTGTATCTGGGGAGGTCTGTTGGCAAACTCGCAGAAAGCAAAGGCTGCACTTCTGAAGAAAAAAAAGGCTCAATCGGGTCCTTTGTCTGACATGGCTGAGTGCATGGTTTCAACGAGAAAGGGAAAGGAGGGTGTAAAAGCGGCACCTTGTGTGCAGTGGCTGTTGAAATCTCCGCGGCAAAAATGAATCGTGTGGAAGTGCTGAGTGCCGGGAGTGCAGCGGCAGCGCTTCACTCGAGCAGGACTTTTGGGAACTCGCGCATTCCAAAGCGGTGACACAGGGAGTCGCGCGGGCGCAATTCCCAGCTTATCTGTAGAGAGCCGCCAGAGGGGCGGGCGCGCGCGCGGGCGCGTACACACACGGCCACGGGCTGACCAGGGCTCTGCCTCCTCAGCTACAGAGGCAGTTGAGCAGAGCGCTGCGCGACACGCGGGGCGCACGGCACAAACTCTGGCTAGCGGCTGCACTTACGGGCTCATCTCACACCAGCCCGCTCCCTTGCTCCCTTCTCTCTTGGTAAGTAGACGGGTAAAAGCCAAGTAACGAGCGAAACAAAATAATGACACAAACGGCGCGGAGCTGCAGTTGTTTGTATGCAGTTGTGGCAAGGCGAGGGGAAAGTAAACTCATTGTAGTGTACTCAAGCGGATAGTTCTGTGGGTAACTTCAAACAGAAGACGTAAAGAGTGTATAGTAAAAGTGTGCATTCTGTGTAGACACATGGAAAACGTTATTTTCACGCGTTAAAAGTTGCACGCGTTTATAGAGTTTCGTGTTCTATTAGTTTATAGATGCTGGTGTGCAGAAGCAGAATTATTCGCGCCCAAGTCTCCCTGGATGACTAGTTATTGGGGAAAGTCCCTCGGTAGGCTTTGTGTTCTGCCACACTTAAACATATCGTAATATATGTTTAGCTTTAAAACGAGAGCAATTAATTTGTAAAGGAGACTTGAGTGTGTACATTTGAACGTCCGATGCGCACTCATGCAGAGTACCTGTGGTAATTTGTTCACCTGCAGGTGGTGAGCAATATGACAATTTTGGACAGCATCGGCAAAAGCCGGTTCAGGGTGCATTTGTCAGAAAGAGAGGTGGGGAGAAGATGAGCAAATAAGCTGGAGTTTTGTGTCCTGCTCTTACAGGAGGATAACTGATCTGTTCACTGAGTTCACAGCCGGTGACGTGGTATCGTCCTTTCATTGTACAACAATAGTGTCGATGGTGAATGAGCTGCTGCTTAGAAGTGCAAATAAACGGCCAGGATATCCAGAATGGACAAGGTCACAGACCTTGCCCGGTCTTTTCTGTACAAATTATTCGCCTTATCGGTTCATTTGTTAAATTACAGTATTTACTATAAAGTGCTTTGTTCTTGCCTAGCACCTTGCAGACACTCGGGGAAAATGGAAACCACACAATACACACGCACACAGACACACACACATATATGTAGGTATGTGTGTGTTTATATATTGTATACATATATATATATATATATATATATGTGTGTGTGTGTGTGTTTATATATAGTAGTTACCCACTAACACAGTCGATTCAGAAACTATTAAGACCCATGCAATTTCTGCACACTTTATACTTCATTTTAATTTGATAAATTTGCCATTTTTGACCATCAGTCTACACACAATAACCCATAATGACAAAGTGACATATTTTTTTTCAGAAGGGTTTGCAAATGTATTAATAATCAAAAACTGAAATCTCTCATTCATATAAGTATTAAGACCCTTTGCCGTGGCACTCCACATTGTGGTCTGGTGCATCCTGTTTGCTTTAATTATCCTTCAGATCTATCTAGAGCAGTGTTTCCCAAACTCAGTCCTGGGGACCCCCTGTGGCTGCAGGTTTTTGTTCCAACCGGATTCCTAATCAGTGACAACACCTGATAGCACTGATCTCATTTAATTAGCTGGTATGTTTTTTCTTTTATTTGACATTCAGAAAAGCACAGCAGCATGATTTTTACATTTATCAGACATTTAGAAACATTTCTGCCTTTGCTATAGATTTAAATGCTTAACTCTCTTTTGTTGATTTCATAATATTTTGCCCTTCCTCTGTGCAGTTTTCCCCCTTCGTTGTATCTTAATAATGACAATTTAAAATGAGCAGATCAAACACCCAGGCAAACAACACTGAATAATCAAAGGCTGCAACTACTTTAGAGTCAGACCCACTAATTAGTAAATAATGGATTAATTAAACAATTAGAAGACCTACAAAAGTAGAATGAAAATCAAGATGAAAATACTGTTAAAAAGAAAAAAAAAAACATTATTCCTATATAACTGCTTGGTACATTTTAATATTTTTTTTACCAAACTTTTTCTAATTTCTATATTGTTCTTTAAACACAGAACTTGGGAAATATCAGTTCACTTAATTAGCCCAGGAGTTCAATTAAAAACAGAAGCTGGTTGGAACAAAAACCTGCAGCCACAGGGGGTTCCCAGGACCAAGTTTGGGAAACACTGATCTAGAACTGGATTGGAGTCCACCTGTGGCAAATTGAATTGATTGGATATTTTGTAGAGAAACATACAGCTGTGTATATAAGGTCCCACAATTCACAGTGCATATGAGGACAAAGTCAAAGAAGCCTCTCTGTAGATCTCACTGAGAAAAATTGTGATGAGGCATTGATCAGTGCAAGAGTATAAAACCATTTCTAAAGCTTTGCCTGGTCCCAGGAGCAAGGTGGCTTCAATAATTGTGAAATGGAATGACTGTTCCTAGAGGTGGCTTTCTTGCAAAACCTAGCAAGAAGAGCTTAGGTCAATGAGGTGACCAAGAACCTAACAGAGCTTCAGAAATCCTCTGCTGAGATGGGAGAACCTGTCGGAAGGATAACCATCTCAACAGTCCTCCAGCAATTAGGAGTTTTTAGTAGAGTGGTTGGACAGAAGACATTCTTGTCAAATGGAATATTAAGGAATCTGAGAGCATGAGGAACATGGTTCTTTGGTCTGATGAACAAAAATTAAACTTTTTGGGTGGAACTTCACTACTGTATGTCTGACAAAGACCAGACACTGCTCTTTGCATTGCCTAACCTCATACATACGGTGAAGCATGGTGGTGTGTTTCATTGGCAGGGACAGAAGGATTTGTGAGAATTGTGGAAAGGATGACTTGTGCAATATATAGAGAGATCCTTGAAGAAAATCTGCACCTTTGTTCACATGACTCAGACTGGGGGGAGAGTTCACAGTGAGAAAATGTCCTGAATCATACAGCCAAGACAGTGCAATAGTGGGTTTGGGACAAGACTCTGGTTGTCCTTTGAATGGCCCAGACAAAGTCCAGACTTAAACTACAGTACATCTATTAGAGAGACCCAAGTTTATACACACTTCCCATCCATTCTAATAGAGCTTGAGCCGATATTCCAGAAAGAAAGTGATAAATGAGATAATCTGCAGAAGACTCAAAGCTGTAATTGATCCCAAAAGGGCTTCTACAAAGTACTGAATTAGGGGTCTGAATTCTCAGATAAATGAGTGCTTTACTGTAAGTTTTTAAAACATTAATTTGCAAACCCTACTAAATGGTTGTTTTCACTTTGTCATTGTCAGTTAGTATGAGTAGAATAAATGGCAATCCATTTAAAATTAAATCTGCAACACAAAGTGTGCAGAAAGTGAAGAGATCTGAATATTTTCTGAATCCACTGTGTGTGTGTATATGTATGTGTGTGTATATATATATATATATATATATATATATACAGTATATATTATACCTGTATAATCACTAGGGTCCTATCAAATTAATTGAAATGCACGTTATTTATAACTAGTTTATCTATCTGTTGTCAAGTGTTCATAGTTTAGAAAAATGTATGATGATTGAATTTCTGTGATGAAGGAAACCCCTACAGTTAATGTCTACATACAACTCAAGAGTAAATATGTAGATTCCTGCATGCACTGTACATTCTAGGAAACAGGTAAACCAGTTTAAAGACAGTAAAACAGACATCATTGATCAGCCTACTAGTAGTCATTCACAAAATGCCTCTAACAACTATAAGAAACAAATTGTGTGTGTGTGTGTGTATATGTATAATTTAATTATTGCCTTATAAGTAACGCTAGCAGTGTAAATAAAGAAATAATAATTTCATTAGATGAATACTTTGGAGTAATCTAAAACTCACAGTGGTGGCACAAAATCTTGCGAAATGTAGGTGTCAGGCAGATAAAGGCCAAATGGCCCGTCTGTATTGTTGTGCAGGCAAGTATTCATTATTACAATTTTATCAAATGATAGTTTCACATTGATTGCCTTGGATGCCATTCTTCTCTTCCACTGTAAGGTCCCATTGCAAGTCCTGAAAAATTGACTTCATCAAAATGTTACATTAAGAGATTGAGGGGAAAAAAGAGTGGATGAGAATAGATCAGTAAGATTTAGTTATTGTGTTACCCAAAAGTACACTTACAGAGTTGGTAAAAAATAATTTATCCAACAGTTTGTATGTAATGGAATATGAATGGCTTTGCCAGGAGAACAACAAAATATGCAGTACTCCTTAACATGGTGTTCTTCCCATGCTGCTTGCTAGGAGCAGTTATCTGTACTGCTTTACACATAAGCCTTTATAGCATGCCTTTTGAGCTTTATTATATCTCTGTATTGGCCATGTGATGTTGGCAGCCTTTTGCGGCTGTGCATTTCCATGATTTGTTTTCTGGTAGCATATGCAGGCTATGCTGAAACAGGTACTTCAGTATGGTCCTCAATGTCCACAAGCTATTTTTCTGGCTGGAAGAGAGGCTGCATGGTGCTTGATCAGAATACAATACACAACTATTACATGTCTCTCCATGGTTTTACTCTATTCTAATGGATTCCATGTGTGTTCCTATTCTGGACTAATATATTGTTCCTTTTGTTGTGGGTTTGGAATAATTTCCTGTTCTGGACCAATATATTGTTCTTTGTTGTGGATTTGGAATCATTTCTTACTCATGTGCCACTTGTTCCGTATGCAAATTGGATCTCGGGTTCTGCATGCAAGAATTGTATTGTCACACAGAGTATATATGTAGTATATTTGTGATATACTTGACTCTGTAATATGATTCAGCATGTTGTTTTAGACATGTGAAAACACATTTAAATGTTTTTACCTGATCATAATTTAAAGATTTAACTTGAGTAATAATTAGATATCTAAACATTTGCCTCCTATTAACTGTCATTTTATTAGTCATTTCTTATATAAGTTTTAAAGACTGCATAAAATATTAAGGCTTTTCAAGATTCTGCAATGAAATTATTAATATCAATATAGTTGCAGTAGTTTAATTTGTGTAGACTGTCAGGAAGATGCTATTTGGAAAGCCAGTTACTCTCTTGGTAGTGAATTTGCATGCAATTTATTATTATACAGTTTTAGTCTTTTCTTGTCTGAACATTGATATTATTTTTAGCTAAATCTACTGCCTACTCCTGCAGATAGGTAACTTTTAATTGATTACCTTATGTAAACTTGGCTAGCACTATGATACAGTGGTTAGTATTGCTGCTACACAGCTCCGTAGTCCTGTGTTTGTTTTCAGTTTGCAGTTTTTTGTGTTGTTACATTGGGTTTTTTTGATTATTGTAGTTTTTCCTTCATTTCAAAGACATACTTTACAAGTTAGATTTTGGGGTTAATTTAAAGTTGTTCTAGTGTGAGGGCTTGTTGGTATGTGCTACAATAGGCTAGAGTCCTACTCCCATATTTGGCTGGTTTCTGTCTTTTACTTGATGTTGTCAGGATAGGTTTCAGCACCTACGTTGCTCTAAAAAATTAATGAATACATATGAGAACATATACTGTATGGGTTTTGTTTTTGGGTTACTTCAATTGCATTATAGGTTTATAGGATTACTAGCTGTGCTATCCATTTATAGATGGGCTGTAATCTAAGTAATTGACATAGACCTCAGCATTACTGTTTGCAGTGCACCATGCAATGCATTTGTCTTTGTTACATGCCAGCTGGTATGGGATTTGTAAAAACAGCATTAATATTTGTGATGTGCTATTGGAATGACAAGTGCAATGCATTTTATTACTAAAAAGTTTCGCGATGCGTTGTGTTTTGGAATAACAGAGATATAGCAACGGGACTTACAGACACAGTATCCATAAGGTGGATTACTGTAACATGCACAGACTACAGTGAAATCCTTACTTGCACGTGCTAATTAACATGTGATAAATCTCCACCATCCATGTTCATAGAGTATAACAACCTTATCTTGAACCTTTTGTCTCCCTTACCTGAAAAACATTAGAACTTATTTGTCAGTGTGTACTTCACCTGCATTTTAAGGCAAAGTGAAAATCCATTTGATAGTTACATACAATAGCTGCAGTGTTAGATGCAAAAATATTAAACTTTAGATTTGTTTTTTATAAATCATGCTTTATACATGGCATTAAAATCATGTATTATACTGTAAGCCTAACTCCTTGTAAGCCATTAAATAGTCTTTATTTTATTATATAACCAAGTTAATGGCATGAGTAAAAAATCAGTTTGGTTCAATCAACTCATGATTTCATATATCATTTTTATTGTCATTTAATCAGGCACTAATCTATATAGTGTACATACAAAGTAATCAGGTTTGTATCTGAAAAGTGGTATTTTACGTAATTTGTTACTTCTTTTAACAAAACACAAACATTTCTTGGTAACTTTAAGGAAAGTGAATATATGGTAATCTGAAATTTTTCTCTTCTTCTAACACAATAATACAGCAGAAAAAAAAAATTTGAGACAAAATTTATTTATAAATGTAGAGTGCCTAAAACTTCAGCATTGTATGTCAGACACTGTGGTAAATATTAGGTATTAATTATACCTTCAAAAATATTTTTTGTATTTTATTGTGAAAAATAAATAAATTCAAACTATTTTGTAGTAATAAATAAATAAAGACAGGTCAATGTGCCAGATATGTATTTAAGATACAGATTTAATATATTTACTATTGTTAATATCTAAGTCAGGATATCAGTGTGTGTAAGTATGGAAATGAATAAAATAAGATTAGAATTTTTGTTTTGATTGAACTAATTTAGAACATATCAGTCGTCCAATAAAACTAATTATATTTTACTGGGATTTCATAACTTTGTAGATGAATAGCAGGTTCTTGTGTAGTAAGGCCAACTGAGGAGTTAAGCGTTCAAGATGTTTAGTTGTTTATCAGATCTTAGCCTCTTTTCAACATTAAATACATATAATAACAGTTTGATTCTAGATAATTTTAATTTAGGCTACTTTTTTATACTCTTCTGTATTGGTGAACACATTTGTTCTTACCTGTTAAATTTTAAGCTTATTAATGTTTTTTAGTATATTTCACATCTTTAAAATAATCTTATGTGTGTAATAGAACTCACATAATTGAATGAGTGTCGGAATAATAAAGTTAAAATATGTACATCAGGCATTTTTCATGGGCTAATAAAGAGTGTCAGAGAAAAATGGAGTTGGAAAAGGAGAAAAAAGGATAAAAAGAGAGATCTCTTTAAAAAAATTAAAAGAGGCTACTGGATGGAAGAAGCTTTGCTGCAGCCTACTTCAATATTGTGACTACAAGCTAAATTAGAACAACAGATTATTCTCAAATTTAAAGCTCTACCATAGAATTTTAATTGATGAATTTATAAGAAACAATTAGTAGTACTAGGGTGAGGTACGGTGTTAGCCATTATGAATGTAGTGAAAAGTCAAGCAAAATGACACCTTTTATTGGCTAACTAAAAATATTACAATATGCAAGCTTTCGAAGCAACTCAGGCCCCTTCTTCAGGCAAGATGTAAGAAACAATTAGTTAACAAAAAGTGCAGATCTAGTCCCACCGAAAACATACTTCAGTCAAAGATACTAAGGCATATTAAGAAAGTTATTGCATGCACTAACAGAGAGATTACTGTATCAACTTTCATATTGCAATTGACACAGTTTTATTATATACACTTGCTTGTATAATACTTCCAGCGGTTGTTTAAATATTGCCTTTACAAAGGCAGCAAAGCTATAACAGTCGTCCAGTGTAGGCTCACATTAATTTAACTTTAACATGTCTTTTGCCCAATTAGCAAAATCAAAGTGTCTAAAAAATAAAATGAATATTTTGACTGCATTTTATCCTGAAGAAAAAATGCAAAAGTTGTTTTCATACAATCCAAAAGTTAGAATGTGCAACAACAAACTGCTACACACTTAACGTTTCCTTGTGATGCCATACTTAAGGTGGTTGTTAATTGCAAAGAAAAGAAAAGCAGTTTGAATACTACCTTGTTAATATTTTGCCTTATTGAATACATTATTTTTATGAATATTAAATTATTTGTTATGTATAGTTTTCTAAAGGAAACTTACTAACAAGCTTGTTCATTTTGCTAATAACATTAACCTAGATGGAGTGGCGGATAAACTGAATTATGTAGAACAGGGCGCATCACTTTGGTGTTATCATTTTAAATGAGAAAGTGTAATCATTTAAATTCATATTTTATCACATGAACATCTACAATGGTTGCACCAAATTGCATACATTTTACTGATTATCCGGGAAGTAACTTTCAAAATTCACATAGAAAGTTAGCTATTAAAGTGAATTAGCTAACAAAAATGTCTCTGTCCAAATGTCTTAAGAAGAAAATTGATGCAGTGAATTATCATTTCCATGACAAATGGACAAAAAAGGATGTCTTTTTAATGACATGATTTTGAACTGACCACCACCTGACCTGTCTTATGTACAGTAAAATAGTCACTATCATAAAAGATTTTAATGTGAGGTTCTACTATCTTCAGAAGCATGACAATTTTAAAGAATCTTCTCCATCACATTGAGGCATGACATTGGTCTTGACAGCATGCTACGAACACAACAAGAAAATATTAATTCACCAGCTCAACAATAATGAGAAACAAATACTTTCCTCTAAGCTTCATGGAGATTAGAACAATAAATTCTTCTCTGATATCCATAGCCAGGGATGAATCAACAGAAAAACAGACATGGCACCACTGTGATGTCTGATATCTTGATTGAGCATAATCCATTGTGTGACAGCTTGCATAGTTTGGGGGGGGCTGGTGCTTGAGCCTCTGTCCCTTTAAGTGCCATGTTTTTGAAGTGGAGATGTACAGCTTATCCAGATTCTAGGTGATGAAATCAAGGGCTGAATTTGTGGCAGATGGTGAATTTCACTGCACTGTCTAACATCCTATGGAGTGGTTGAAATGCTGAAATCCCTTCAAGCCAAAGCGTTCATATAAAAAAAAATAATATAATTATCATGGACTACCTTATTTATCTTTAAATGTTCATTCATTTAAATTTTTTCAATAGCATTTTTTGTTCTGTTCAGTAACTAAAATGTATAAGTGAAATTTAAAATTCAAACATGATGTTATCATTACTACATAACCTGATGAATACCAGAATTATTCAGAATATTTGAATTTACACACACTCTTTAAAGCTACTTTTATAACAATACACGTTCTAAATCAGGTTTTTCAGGTGATCACTTTTTCTGGTTTGTGACATTTATTGAAAGATTTATGCTTGCATCAGTATATGGAGGAGGAAATAGGAAATAGTGGAATGGACAAGTGCAGCCATGTAAATTACATTCAGATAAAAACAAAGTGCACATTCCTTTATCATGGTTATGTATGATACTGCATTAAAAAGTAATTAATGTTGGTCCTATTCATAACTCACTCATTCAAATGTGTAATTTAAGTTAAAGCAATTACATTTTATAGCTGATTGATCACAAACGTACATCATCATGCTCTCAAAGCAAATACAGAAGCATTTTTATTTTCTGAACTAATTCAGAATGGGATAAATACAGCAGAAATGGAAGCCATTTTTGCTTTGAAAGAGCAGTGTGATTTTAACTTTATTAACTTAAACCCTGCTAGATTTTTAAATAATAGGCAAGATACCAGTAATATCATGCTGAATTGCAAGGTTGCCATAACTGAAGTGGCAAACCTGGAATGAAATATTTAATTTCATTATGAATTCTCTCAGGTGCTTTTTGGTCTTGTTAACCTGAGCTGAGGACCTGCCCATTTCAAACTCTCTCCATGTACTTGATTTTATAGATACCTGATATTTAAATATTTTACACAATTCTATTATAATTGAAAAAAATGTGTTAGAGGTGGATGACATGGGGTCAGAGAAAACTTGGTTGCCAATTGATAATCTTTATTGTAGAACAATTTCAGACAGACCCGAATAGAATTTTGACTTGGACAGATATGGACAGATATGCGACAGATGAAGTTTAATATAAATATACATGTGGAGTGTTACATATTGAAAGAACCAATATTAAATATTCTTCTGCAGTATGGGGTTGAAACTTGAAGGTGCACCCTATCAGAAGAACATTGTAGGAGTGTAAGTGTACTCAGCTCTTTCCATACACAGATAGTATGCAGAATTAATAATACTGGGATGATGGGTTACATAGCATGCTGTGTCAAGTACAAAAAAGGAGAGGCTATTCCTAAGCAGTACAATTCATTATTGTGGCCCGGTTAGGAATATTGTATACAGTGTTGGTCTCCATTATGTCTACCCTTACTCCAGGAAAATAGGGTATGATCCACAAGGAAAGGCTGAAGGATTTGAATATTTTCAGTATAAGCAAGCAGCTGTTATAAACGTAATCATTTGTGCATATTATAAAAATGATTATTAAGTAAAGGATCAAGCAACTCATGTCAAATACAAAAGTATCATTGAACAAATATCAGTGTTTTATGATAGGGAGATAGTGTTCGACCAATATGCTGCATTTTTCTGAGGGAGCAACAAAAGCATTTGACCAGAGGCACATAAAATAGAATGTATATTAATGTTGAAGTTAAATTAACACGTAGTAAATGTTTATGTAACTAGAATAGAATGCTACTTTATATATCTACATAGGGTTGGCACCCTGCCTGGGATTAGTTCCTGCCTTGTGCCCTGTGTTGGCTGGGATTGGCTGCAGCAGACCCCCGTGACCCTGTGTTCAGATTCAGCGGGTTGGAAAATGGATGGATGGATATCTACATAGATAATGGAAGGTTATGTTTTACACCCCCATAAGCTAGCATTTTAGTAGAACACTCATGTTAAATTCTGATATAACATTGTGTTACAAAGATAGATTGTTTGCTTGTTTTAAGGCATTTACTTTTCTGAATGTATACATATGTCATATCAAATGTTCTGACATACAGAATGTGATTATCAACATAAATAGTATGTATTGTTACTGATGCCTTTATCCAAGGTAACTTACAATATCTGAGATGCAATTGGTTGCATTTCTTTTGTTTTTACAATTAGAACTCAGGCACACGAACCAACCTATTCATGGTCACACAGTGTTACTAGCAGGGTTTTACACCCACAGCCTCAGGGTTTGAAGTGGACTCGTCTGTGTCTATATCAAGACAGTATACTGAAGCTATTAGGAATGCCAATAAGATGTTAGGTTATATAGTATGATGTGTCAAGTACAAATCAAAAGAGGTTATTCTTAAATTTTACAATGTTTTAGTGAGGACTCCTCAGAAATTTTGATTGCAGTTATAGTTTCTGTATTACAAAAAATATAGCAGCATTAGGTGTCGGTTGAAGGGTTAAAGAGCACTGATTCTAGTGAGGTATCAGTTATGAGGAAAGTTTGAATGCGGTTTATATGTTTATTTTAAGCAAACATAGGTTAAGAGAAGATGTTTGAAGTGTTTTTAATATTAAAAGAATTAGGCTAGTGCATTCTACCGGCTCTTTTAAAATAAAAGCAAGTTAATTTTTAGAAAGTGTTTCTTCATTCTAAGGACTATATAAATATAAAATACTAGAATGCTGGAGGATACCAGTACTTTTGGTATCTTCTGAACTCAGATGGGTGGTATTGCAAATGTTAATTTAATAGGGACTGACGATTTGTGTTGGTCTGAATAGCTTGTTTTTGTCAAAACCGATCATACTTTGTGGCATTTGTTTTGGAGTTTTACCAGTTTAATGTAATGTTTGTTTGTTTATTGGTCTAACTTTCTACTTGCTGTTTTTTGACTAAAAAGTTGTGAAATTTAACAGAACAGGCATACATTAACTACAGTTATTTCTGAGAGAAAACAGTTTTTTTTTTACTTATAAAAGTAATTAGGAGACTTTGCACCAGGAACAGCAGAGCAAATGAATTGCCATGATAGGTAAAATGTAACTGTATTTACGGGGCTCTAAGAATCCATTTATCACTCATACAGAAAATTTTTCTTTCAAATAGTGATTTCCATCAGCTAGGTATAATATTACAAATGGAGTCCAATGACACATTTAATAATATATTGTGCATGAAACAAGAAATACGCAGGCAGTACAGTAGATACATACCTAGCAATATACTAAAAGACAGTTGTAAGCAAGCAAAGTTAAGATTTTCACTGTTGAGAAAGAGCAGTATCCGGTCATTGTGTTTATTAATGGCTGGGTAACATGTAATAAAGATAATGGGTAGATCTCTTCTCAGTGACTGAGGTGCTTGAGGTAGGTACATAAAAGACACAGTTGTGAGAAGGATAGTCTGTTTGAAATGAATGTGACCTTTGTTTGTTGAAGGTTTCTGAGGTGGCACTGCATGTAATGCTGGTGTAGTAATTGTAAACTTGGCAAAAATAATGTCACTGTTTTGTAAGCAAGCAAGGACAATCTGCTACCAAAGTGACATATTGAATGTAGACGTAGGGGGAGCTTTGGTAGCAAGAGTGAAATGTACATGAAAGAATTTTCTAGAGCTGTTTCCCATTTTTTGCTTCTAAAGGAACCTTTCTGGCAGTGAAAGATAAGACTTAGAAATAGGGTTCACTATATATTTCTTTCTTGTATCTCATTTTAATATTAGTTGTTGGTAATATGATACAAGTGGTAGGCATATTGAGAGCTTCCTCAGTTAGAAGAAGCATAAATGGATTGGAGTAAATCATATACTTAGCACAAAACAAAATGACAATCTCAGTCCTGTTTAATCCCCATTTGGTTTGCTACACTGGCATAGGGCCTATTTAAAGTGATCAGTTAACCTGACACACATCTTGGGCATATAGGATGAAAGATGGGGTCCAGAGAAAAGGCCCTGCTGACATTGGGAGAATCTGAATGCTATAACTGAGATTTTGACATTAGGTATGTAGTTATTGTGCCTCTTGGCAAGGTTAGGTATATTAAGCACTAGGCAAAACCCACTGGAAGAGAACAAGGGACGGGCCCAGTAAATGCTGGAGGGAGTATTCCTTTACTCATCTTTGAGCATCTATACATCCCCAGGAGAACCTGGAGGAAGTATATTCAGATTGCCTGACCTGGTCAGCACAGCTTGTTGTGATGCCATTGCAACCCTTACCATAAAGCACAGTATGAAAATGATTATGGTGATGGCTAAATGCATACTGTAATATGACTACTTCAGAGAAAATGGAACAAGATGCAAAACTGGAAAGAACTGAGATAGTGTTATGACAACTCATTAAGGTTAAATAAAGGGTGATTAAAATGAAACAAAATAAAAACGAAGGTGACATTAAATCTGTACACTTGAAAACTAACCAAATAAAATAAAAATGGATGGAAATAAAAATAGGTTATTTTTATTTTTGTAAATAAGCCAATTGCTGGAGACCTGTTTTCTTTTTGAGTGCGTAAGGATGCAAGCTTCTGCATCTGCACACAACTTTCAGTTACAGTGTACATTTTCCAGTAGCGCATGAAGAAGCAAGCCAGGCAATTCCCTGCCAAAAGTTTACAAAGGAGGGACAGCACAACAGCAATAGCCCTCCTTCCTAGTAATCAATTATTAAAACTATGCAAGGAAGGCCTATGTTGCAAATGTCACATCCGATGGAAGAGTGTGGCATGCATGAATAAGCGTTGGTGCCCCTAGGCCGTTGCATAGAGTCAGCCCTGAGTGTTCCTAATTAAGATATCGCCTAGCCAATGGCTTGGAAAGTCCACATTGAAAGACGTTGTTCTCCAGATCTGGTATGAGATCTGGTATGAGATCTCTGACAATATGTATTATATACTATAGAGTTTGTGCTCTACTGTGAAGTTTGCACTACTAGTATTGTCCCCTCTCTGATAAGTAGTTTTGTACACTTTGGTGAATGTTGGATTATTTTGGTTATTAGAAAAAGCTGGGTGCTTAATGAACGACTTGCATCAATCCTTTGGTATTATATATGTGATTGGAACATGAGTTACAGCAAGACCAAATTAAGACCCCCACAGGTCCCACTGTTTCACATACCTATATTTACACTCTATGAACATCACATATAAAAAGAAAACAAACCAGAGGGTAGTCAACCTCTGTGATTTAAGCCAGCAGTCACCATTACAATAGATTGAGGGGTGGTAATATAATGTACAAGAAACCGCATGCATACATGCGTTGTGTGGAAGACTACCAGGTACCACTGAAACAGAAAAATGTTCTCATTACTTTTTTTTCTCCACATATGCCAAGGCTTAAGGGAACTAACAAAAGGTTTCCATGATGGTAAATCTGCCCATATGTTACAGAGAGACAATTATGCTTCAGATATTTTTCTGCTAATGTTTATCTTTTATCTTCATTAGTTTCTGTATAGAGATTTTAGGGCTTTTTTATGTGTTTGAAGTAAGTAACATTTATAACAATAGTGACACTAATTTTGAGCTCATATAACTTAAAGATCGCAAATATTTTTTAACAAATTTACATGAGGATGTACGTTTTCTTTGGGCACTGTCCCTTAAAACTGAACGAAAAGTGTAACAGCATGTCATTTATTAACAAAGGAAAAGAAGTTAATTGCTGGTGTGCCACTGTTAATGGGCAATTAGACAACCAACTAAGCAAACCGAGCAGTAACACAAAAACAAAAACAAGACTAGTTGCTAATTAGTTAAACTTGAAATTGATCTGTTGTCTCTTCTTATTACTGTACTGTGTTGTCTAGTCTTGATTTACAGCTAGTATGGTACTATCTGTATACACTGCAATCGACTCATAAATAGTATGTTCTGCCGGATATAAGTTAATGGTAAGAAAGCTGTTGTAATAGGGTAATAACTAGCAGACAATAAAGATCTCCAGAAAGTAAATTTAATCTTTTTTGTATTTAAAATCTAATTTTGCAATAACTTTTTAAAACGTTTTCAAGCAAGGTTAAATAATAATGTCAGGAATTTAGTACTTAGTTTAATAATAATAATAATAATACATTTTCTATAGGACCTTCTATCCAACAAATAACCACTCAGCTGAAAAAATGTGTCTACTTTGGCAGTTTCTTTTGTTTTTAGGTTTTCTTCCTTGGCTTTTCACTTCTGATTTAGATTTTTCCTCTTGCTTAGGTTATTAGGTTTATTTAGTGCCTGACTACTCTTATGAATTTCTCCATAAACGTTTCTTACCACTCTGAAATATTTTTTTTAATTGTCTTGTACCTGAATAGGCACTATGGAAGGCAACAAAGTCACAAAAGAAGAAACTTTTCTATTTGCTTGTCCAGTTTGCGTTTAGATCATGCTTTACCAATCTCTTTGCTGCATTTTATCTTGACACTTGTAGTGCCTTGCTAGTAGAGATGTAGGGTACTATATAAATGCAATCTAGTATTTCCAATGCATTCTTTTTCTTTACAGACAGGTACATTATATGACCAAGGGCTAGATGATTCAATGAGTAACAACTTAAAACCTGAAATTTAATGTTAATGTTAATAAACGGGAGTGGTCAGAAGATATGAGAGAGTACAACGGTAGCACTAAATACAGTGTGATGTCAGGTTTAACTGCTTCAGCAATATATAATCCCAAACAATGCAAAGTGTGGTACATATCACTTAGTGAATTTCTGTGCTGCATCACAGTTGTCACTGAGATGTGGACAAAAGAGATGTAATTTCAAACTTTATTTCAGGAAGTTGAGGAAGTGGGAACTTTGATGTGAACAGGACATAATCTAAGTTGATAAATGCCTCTTCAAGCCAAGTCATTCAAAGCTATATAAATGTGAAATGCAATGCCCTGCACTAACCAGAGTGCAGCAAGTCACTTAAAATAGACACTCCAAGTCAAGTGTAACCCATGGAAAGTGCTGAGTACAATACACTTAACCAGAAACAAGGATGAGCTATATAAAAATAATGTGGCAAAGCTGAAGTAGGATCACATAAGCCTAGCAAAAATATGCAGTAATAGTGTAGTCATCATTAGTACTTGAGCATATTTTTAATTTATTATAGTGATGCATGTGATAAATAAGGCAGTTGGAAACAATACAGGTGAAAGGAAAAGTCATTACATGATTCTGTGACACTGTATTAAATATATTGCTTACTAATCATATTGCATTAAAAACATGGTGGGGCAGTGGACCTACAGGCTCAGAAATTTTAAAACATAATTTCTACACAAGGCAGAACGGCAGCAATGCACATTGCCTTATCACATTTTCACCAATTGAATGGTTGAAATCTTATGCTTGTTTTAAACTTATAAACACAATTTATATAGAAATATTCAAAAAGGTAAAAAAAAAAAAAAATCAATGGCTTGCTGCACTGCTCTATTTACAAGTTGTGACATGGTGCTCCACTTGATGGTGGGGGCTGAGTAGACAACTCAGCTTATGTCATCAGAAAGTGCACTGCTCACAGTGTTTAGATGCACTATCTACTTGTCCAAGGCCAGGAGTCTTGTGTTAGCTCAAGCTGATAAGAGACTGCGTCTGAGAGCTGTTGTAATTCCCGAAGTCATGACCACTAACAATTATCATAATGCAAATCTACAAAAACGAGATGGCTCATGGAGTGTGTCTACAGCAAAACACAAGTAATGCAGTGATATTATGGCCAAAGTCTGTGTAGGTAATAAATAATAAAATATGTGCCATAGTCATAATTTAAAAAGATGAAGTAGGGGGGCAGCAGTTTAATAATAAATTTTAAATGATAAAGTAACATCCAAAAACCCGATACAATGTAAAAGTAGTTTATTTGCAACAGTGGCATGCTGCTCATGTGAAAATTATGTCTATAGTTAAAACTTAAATTCAGCTCCTCTGACAATACATAGAAAAACAGAGCACTAAGTGCCATAGTATTTATCTGTCAGACTCAGATAAACAGTGAACAGCACAACCGTAATGTTGTCACACTGTTGACATCATGTGTTATGACCTCAGGACCCCACTTCCATGGGGATGCAGTAACAACAGTATCACAAAATGGTGGTGATTGTCAAAAAAAATAAAATAAAAAAAGGTGTCAGAAACAGCTGCAAAGGAATTTTAACAATGAACATAGATGCAAATGTCAGATTTTCAAACTGGTTGTAGTGCCTTGATATCTTCTTCTTCTTCTTTTGGCTACTCCCGTTAGGGGTTGCCACAGTGGATCATCTTCTTCCATATCTTTCTGTCCTCTGCATCTTGTTGTGTTACTCACATCACCTGCATGTCCACTCTCACCACATCCATAAACCTTCGCTTAGGCCTTCCTCTTTTCCTCTTCCCTGGCAGCTCTATCCTTAGCATCCTTCTCCCAATATACCCAGCATCTCTCCTCTGCACATGTCCAAACCAGCACAATCTCACCTCTCTGACTTTGTCTCCCAACCGTTCAACTTGAGCTGACCCTCTAATGCAGGGGTCCCCAACCCCCGGTCCGCGGCCCACTACCGGTCCGCAGCCGTCTGACAGCCGGACCGCGAGAGAACTGCCGGCAACGGCGACTCACTCAGACTTTTCAGAACGCTTGGCGGGCGGGGCTTTGCAGCGGTGCAGAGAGAGGAGAGAGACCAAGGTGAGAGACTATTACAACAAAGTATTTTTATGGTCCCGACAGTTTCCCCATATGACATGAGTCTATAGAAATCACGTTACTACGAAGTACATTCAACAGATGCTTTCATTACAACGAAGTGACCTTGAAATGCTTGAATGAATCATCCACAGAGCAGTTAGATCTGTAGTTGCAGCTCAGTTGTGCACGTTTGCACAACGATCCCCAAACAGAAACATTGTAAAAAAATCTTTCTTCGAACTTTCCTTGTACTGTTTTTTTTTTTTTGCTGTTTTTGTTGTCTGTGGTTTTCATTGATTCCTTTTGCTTATTGCTTGTCAACATTTGAAAAACATCCATTAGAATTTAACTCATTGTCACCCTCCTATAGAAAGGGCAGACACGAAAAAAAGATTGCAGTGTTAATGTTTGTGATGGGGCGGCACGGTGGCGCAGTGGGTAGCGCTGCTGCCTCGCAGTTGGGAGATCTGGGGACCTGGGTTCGATTCCCGGGTCCTCCCTACGTGGAGTTTGCATGTTCTCCCCGTGTCTGCGTGGGTTTCCTCCGGGCGCTCCGGTTTCCTCCCACATTCCAAAGACATGCAGGTTAGGTGGATTGGCGATTCTAAATTGGCCCTAGTGTGTGCTTGGTGTGTGGGTGTGTTTGTGTGTGTCCTGCGGTGGGTTGGCACCCTGCCCAGGATTGTTTCCTGCCTTGTGCCCTGTGTTGGCTGGGATGATCCTGTGTTCGGATTCAGCGGGTTGGGAAATGGATGGATGGATGGATGTTTGTGATGTGCAATCTGTTGGATTGGCAAATGTAAAGCATATGTCTTTGTTATATGCAAAAAAAGAAGAAAAATCTCAGATTGCAAACGTATGCGAACTGCTTAATAACTTTAATAATAATAGAAATGTTATGTAAATTGTGTATAAAACTTCCCTCGTACATATCCTGTACAACTCTTATGTACTTCTCTGCCACTCCTGACTTCCTCATACAATACCACAGCTCCTCTCCGGGCACCCTGTCACATGCTTTCTCCAGGTCCACAAAGACGCAATGCAACTCCTTCTGACCTTCTTTAAACTTCTGCATCAACATCCTCAGAGCAAATATTGCATCTGTGGTGCTCTTTCTTGGCATGAAACCATACTGCTGCTCACTAATCATCACCTCACTTCTTAACCTAGCTTCCACTACTCTTTCCCATAACTTCATGCTGTGGCTCATCAATTTTATTCCCCTGCAGTTACTGCAGTCCTGCACATACCCCTTATTCTTAAATACACTTCTTCTCTACTCCTCAAGCATCCTCTCACTTTCCAAGATTCCATTAAACAATGTGGTTAAAACTCCACTGCCATCTCTCCTAAACACCTCCTTGCTTCCATAGGTATGTCATCTGGACCAACGGCCTTTCCATTTTTCATCCTCTTCATAGCTGTCCTTACTTCCTCCTTGCTCATCCATTGCACTTCCTGATTCACTATCTCCACATCATCCAGCCTCTTCTCTCTCTCGTTCTCTTCATTCATCAGCCTCTCAAAGTACTCATTCCATCTGCTCAACACACTCTCCTCGCTTGTGAGTACGTTTCCATCTTTATCCTTTATCACCCTAACCTGCTGCACATCTTTCCCTGCTCGGTCCCTCTGTCTAGCCAATCGGTACAGGTCCTTTTCTCCCTCCTTAGTGCCCAACCTCTCATACAACTCATCATACGCCTTTTCTTTAGCCTTTGCCACCTCTCTCTTGACCTTGCGCCTTATCTCCTTGTACTCTTGTCTACTTTCTGCATCTCTCTGACTCTCCCACTTTTTCTTTGTCATCGTCTTCCTCTGTACACTCTCCTGTATTTCCACATTCCACCACCAGGTTTCCTTTTCCTCCTTCATCTTTCCAGATGTCACACCAAGCTCCCTTCTTGCTGTCACCCGTACTATATCTGCTGTAGTTTCCCAGCTGTCTGGTAACTCTTCACTGCCACCCAGTGCCCGTCTCACCTCCTCCCTAAACTCAACCTTGCAGTCTTCCTTTTTCAACTTCCACCATTTGATCCTTGGCTCTGCCCTCACTCTCTTCCTCTTCTTGATCTCCAACGTCATCCTACAGACCACCATCCTATCCTGCTTAACTACACTTTCCCCTGCCACCACTTTGCAGTCTTCAATCTCCTTCAGATTGAATCTTTTGCATAGGATGTAATCTACCTGTGTGCATCTTCCTCCACTCTTGTACGTAACCCTATGTTCCTCCCTCTTCTTAAAATACGTATTCACCACAGCCATGTCCATCCTTTTGGCAAAATCCACTATCCTCTCCTTGACACCATACCTACCCATCACCTCCTCGTCTCCACTGTTCCCTTCACCAACATGCCCATTGAAATCCGCTCCAATCACCACATTCTGTCCCTTGGGTACACTGACCAACACTTCATCCAACTCACTCCAAAAATCTTCTTTCTCACCCATTGCACACCCAATTTGCAGTGTATATGCACTAACAACATTCATCATCACACCTCCAATTTCCAGCTTCATAATCATTATTCTGCCTGACACTCTTTTCACCTCCAAAACACTCTTGACATACTGTTCCTTCAGAAAAACTCCTACCCCATTTCTCCTTCCATCCACACCATGATAGAACAATTTGAATCCACCTCCGATCCACCTGGCCTTAGTCCCCTTCCATTTAGTTTCTTGCACGCACAATATATCAACCTTCCCTCTCTCCATCATATCTGCTAACTCTCTCCACTTACCAGTCATACTGCCAACATTCAAAGTTCCTACCTCTCAGTTCCACTCTCTTTACTTTCCTCCTCTCCTCCTCCCCACTCTTCTCCTTCTTCTTCTTCGGCCAACAGTAGCTCAATTTCCGCCAACACCCTGTTGGCTAACAGTACTGGTGGCGGTTGTTGTTAACCCGGGACTCGACTGATCCGGTATGGAAATTTGTATTGTTGTCCGCATATTGATTTGGCAAAATTTTACACCGGATGCCCTTCCTGACGTAACCCTCCCCATTTATCCGGGCTTGGGACCGGAACGAAGAAACACACTGGTTTGTGCATCCCCTGTGGCTGGGTTGTTGTAGTGCCTTGATATGATGCCCGTAAAATTAATAAACAGGAGATGGGACAAGCCACACCCTTATTAGAGTCCAGTTCTCACTTTAAATGGTTCTGATTTGATGTCAACTAAATAAACATAACTTGCAGCATCCTTGTCCTCTTGTAGCACCTTCTACAAAATGCACATATATTGCACTTCTCCAAGTCCACAGAACCTGTATAGATCAAATTGGGAAACTCCTATAAGCAATCAAATAATCATGCAAGGGCAAAGGGTTTTCATATTCCTGTGCTCATGTTACAGCAAACCAAAAATAAGACTAAAAAGGTGGTTTGTTGATCCTTGCCCCGAACTGGGAGACTGAGACCTACATCTAGATCTGCCCGAGTGTTTTATTGGCCTGTAGGTGTCTAGAGGATAGGAGAGCCACATAGGCCAGTTTTTCTGTATTTGAAGATATTTGTGGAGCCATTCATATTTGTCAAGTTTATGAATTGCATACACTACTCATAATTAGTCTTTTGAGCATTGTGTGTACATTCAACTCATCAACATTGATTTTACCAGTCCTCTGTACCCTGAAATCACTTCTAGGCCTTGAACTGTATATCTTTATTAAATTTTATTTAACTATTTTTAAAACTAGACTCAACAAGCCATGCTGTAAAGCTTACAAGCAAGTAAGTAAAGGACTGAATATCTAAATTTAAGAAAAAAATACATGCATACTCAAACCAGCTTAGAGATCGCAAGGACCTGAACCCTATTGTGTGGGCACAAGACAGGAAATAGTCTTGAACAAGGCACTTATCTATTGCATGGTACACTAACACACAGACATTTGGAAAAGCCAGTAAAACCAACCTGCACATCTTTAGGGATGTTGGATGAAAGCAGGATTACCCAGAGGATATTGACAAAAACCAAACATGGAATTCCTGGGTGCTGTATCTATGGAACAGCAGCACTACCACTGTGTTGTCTTGCCCCAAGAAACAGATGGCAAAAAATATTTATTACTCCATTAAAGAAGACAGCATTTTCTATAAAAGAAACATAATGTCTGTCTGTTGTTTTCAGAGTTACCCTCATTACTTTATAAGGAAGTACAGTGTTCTACTTTCTCATTGAATTATTACAAGTGTAACCCAAAAATGGATAAACTTCACACATTTTCCTCAAAAACTGTTATTTGTGAGAAATTGATGTTTCCCTTAAATTTAGTTTTTGGAGTGGAAGAACCCTTTCTTTTGAGATTAAATCCACACAGTATTTTTTATTGTTTAGTAACTGAAATGCAGTTCTAAGGATAAGGTACAGTATATATTAAGCTTCTCCCTTATAGATTACATACATTTTAGTATTGAATATATACTTTAAATTGTTGAGATTAAGGTTTTATTAAATATGTTTAAAATGTACTCAGCAATGGTGTTTTCTTGAATAAATTAATTTTGTAAATATTAGTAGATGGAGTAGAAAAAATAAAATATGTGTTTTGCGCATACTGTCTGTTTTAATATTTACAAATGAACACTCATTAGTTTTAAATGTTTTTTGTAAATCATTTAAATTGATTATTGTCATTTGTAGGATTTATGGTAAATTGGTAAATTTATGGTAAACTGGTAAATTAGACGCAGATCTGTTTAAATTGCGTTTAAAACAGAAAATGTTTTAGTAGTAGTGGGCTTTGAACCTCCTTACCTTTCAGAAGGTGAGATGCTCTCCAGAGAGTATTTGCAGGATTAAATGTAGATAAATAAATATCTGTTAATAAGAATGAAGTTAACAAAACTAAAAGAAATTAGTAACTGCAATTAACAGAACTGAATAAGTGATATAATAGAATACACTAAATAAAGCTAAAGGGAAAATATGAACCTAGTAATTTTACACATGCAAAATGGAAACAAAGAATGAGAGTAACTACTAAATTAAACAAAGAACAAAATGATCTACTCAAGGAGAATGGTGTCAAAAGCAAGCTAACATATGACACAGAAAAGAGTATGTGGCAGAGAGGAGTCCTTTATAGACTTCCTCAAGTTATCAGGTTATCAAGTGAATCTCAAGAAAAGGTTTGGAAATAAAGACTAGCATTCTAAGAAGCTAAAATGATAAAAATGTGTAGATTAGACAACTTATAAATTGTATAAAAGTGTTTGGAGCTGTGCTGGCTTAATAATCAAAAAGAAAATGCAGACCCTGTATAGTAAATTAAAATCATACAAAAAGCAGACATGCAATATGTGTGATCACTAGCATTAGTATTTTTGAAAGCTCAGAGTGTATAGCTCATTCCTATAGCCAAATGTTCTGCATTAATTGGATGATTTTGAAAATACACACAAACATAGGTAAATGTGTTCTGTTTCTTTGTAATTCTTTGATTCCTTATGATCTACATCCTACATTATTTAAAAGTAAAATATTTTTCAAATTTATTAAAATTGAAGTACACACTAAATGGTGAAATTTATTTTTTGTGTTGGTTCTGTAACATCTAATTTGAAAATAAATCTAACAAACTCTGACATTTATAGTTATAATTATGGGCCTTGTATCTCATTTTCCTCATTAATATAATAGATTCCAGGGAGCACAGCCCATCTACATTTTGCTATAATGAATACTTTTAAGTTTTCAGTGCTTAAAAGCAACTATAGTAACTAATAATTTATCTTTAACTTTTAATGCTTCATGTTAAATATCATGCTTCTCCACTGTTCATCTTATCATGCAGACTGAATTTTATTGATTAAAATTATATGGATCAGTTTACTTCTTGAAATACCAAAATGTTGGTACTTGTTGTTGCATAATAAGTTACTTACTTCTAAGCCACTTTATTTAAAAAGGTGTGGTGAATAGTAAAATAAAACCCTGTGTACAGGACTGATAAATTAAGCACTTTGACCTGTTTAAACATTGCTGTAAAATATATAACACTGTCATTTTCTTTGTCTGTTTTATATATTTCAAAATTATTGAAGTTATGTCCATTTATCAGTTTTTATACCTGCTTTAACTGAAGCAATTTTGTGTGGGAGCTGGCGTCTAGCCCACAAAGTAAAAAGGTAAAATTAGTACCTTACCAAACATTAGATAGCAGTCTGTTATTGTGCTCACACAAAATATCTTAACTACAGGCCTGTTGTGCTGTGTCATTCAGCCTGAATATGGGGAATAAATCATGTGGTCGGTAAAATCTCATGGAAACACAGTGAGAAAACTGTGATTGGTAAAAAAATAATAGTATGCAGTATGCATGAGTCAAATGTACATTATATAAGGGCTATTCCATTATACTGTATATATATCAGTCTACTTGTCTATATAAATATGTGTATTATCGACATATATTTATCAACATATATAAATATATACACACACATATATATTAATTATAGTAATGTGGCATGCCGTAATTATCAAAGTTTCTAACCCTGGACTGTTAAACTGTTAACACCTAAATTGATTGCTTGACATGTGACCAAAACTCCATTATGTAAGCACATGATGTACCAATTAGTTTGCACTAGATTTAATTTACTCTTATTCTTACTTGTTCTAATGCTTGTTTTATTTTATATTGAATATTCAATTATATGCTTCTTTTTAATTTGGAATAATTACATATTTATTAATTTTAGTTCCTCTGGAGTGAGGTTCCTGAAAATGAGGCATTGTATTGAATAATGAACAAATCAACTAAGGTTATGAGTAATGTACCCTTTTGCAGCTGTTTCCTGAAGTGTTCTGCTCAAGAGAGAACAGATTTAACTTAAACAAGAATTGCAGCAGTAAGAATGTCACTGTCAATATTTGTTTTTCTGCTAAAGAAGGCAAAAATTGACATTCTGAATCAACCGCAATACAACAGGCTTTCCATTTCAGTCATAGTTAATATTGGGCTCAGTGCAAGGTAAGTTGTATCAAATAAAATAAAAAATGCTTTACATTGATTTCATTATGTCACATAGAGAAAACAACAGCATTACATGATGTGGCCGAGTCAGTCATTTATACTCTCTTTTCTGTCACAGACAGAAGACCAGTAAAATTCTGCAGGTCCGTTTGACAGTAAAATTTGAATTGAATGGAAACATCATGAATCAAAATGCAGTGTGCACTGTATTTGTTCATGTGAGAGGTAAAACATGACTAGTATGTCAAGTAAATAGCACAACACAAATGTTATGAACATAATTCATACACAAATCAAGAAAAAAGTTACTGATAATGTTCATTAATGCATCCAGATGTACTTGATAAAGTCCTTATCTCCTCTGTAACACAATTGCAAGGTTTTATTCCGCTGTATCTTTATTTTCAACTTGATCATGGGGAAAGTGCATGTCAGCTTCCACTGAAATTCTGTGCAAAACACACACACACGAATAACCATGCAACAAAGTTCAGTTAAAAATCAAAGTTTCTGTTGCTGGTAGAAAAAAATTTCATGTAGTAAGATTGATACAACATGTAATCAATCCCACACATAGCTCTTCTTGAGAGTGCTTTTTTGAGAAACTGTGCTCTAGTGCCTCTGAGAAAACAGCTGGCAGCATTCCTTCAGGGAAGGAACCCAAAGTGTGCTGTTTGCTCCGTTTATTATTTATTAAGAAAATATTTTGCTTTTGAATAATTTTTTCAAGTAGCTGCATACAAAACTACTAGTTATTAGGCAGTAGCCAACTCTGGACAGTGTGCCAGTATATTTGTGGTAATGCACTTTAGCTGTCTTTGGCAGTGTACATTTTGCTTTGTTTGTTTGTTTGGTTTGGAGGTGAGGTGATAGCTTGATTAGCTCAGCTGTTCCACATTGGCACTTCGTGAGTTATAAACCTGCAGAGTGCCAATGTGGAATCTCTCTCACTAGTATTTTTGGTTCTTCCCCCTCTCTCCACAGGCACTCTTTTATGATCATGTGGGTGAGACACCCAGAGTCTGTGGAGAGAGAGGGAAGATCTGAAAACAGACAAAAATGTACTAAATACTTCTGGAAAGCTACAGCTGTAGCTTTGATTGTGTTCTCATTATGTTACTCTATATCACTTAATGTCAGTGACCGTACAGAAAATCAAAATAATTTTTATGTGGAAATGAAATAAAATTTTAGGATAGTCTAAAATAATCTGTTAGTAAGTTGTCAGGAAAGCAAAAAAAAATCTTTGTCAGGTAAGTGAAATAACACAGTGGACAGACATGTACAGGCCAGTCTTTACAAAAAATTATCCATTTGTCTCTACCTACCCCCATTTTTTCTATCTCTTTTTAAAACTAGATTTTATATTATAGGACTGTGGGGAGCAGGATATTTTATAAGCATCGCAAGAAAGACAGAAGACACACATTTGCACTTGAACTAAATAAACAGGGCAATTTTATGTTATTGATTAACTTAATATCTATGTCTTTGCAATGAGGAGGCTAAGTCCCAAATCCTGGGTTGGTAAGGCAGCAATATCACTTTGTCACCCAGCAAGTTCAAAATATTACAGCAAATAATGCATACAAGGTCAGATCACCATATGTTTTGTCTTTGGCTATTTTACAATACAGTGTGTCCTTCTTTCTATGAATTTATTTTTGAAGAAGGTCCTAGCGCAGTTCTTATTTCAGGCCAGATAGGATCCTACTAACCCGTATTGTGCAGCAGCAAGGATGTTTGGTACATTTTAATTTTTTGGCATGCTTTTTGTTTAAAAATTGACAATATTTAATTATGTCTCTTTTTATTTAATATATCTGGTGTACAGTTGTTTATGAGGCCTAGGAGTACAATAGATCTATCTAGTAACATCCCTGGAAATTGGCCCAAACAGTAATGAGCATTAAAATGTATTTATTTATTCATTCATGATCCTTTCTGGTAACATAAACCAGTATTCATGTGTTCAGTGGTCATACAGTATCTTAAACCATTATTTAAAGATTACACACAGAAACACAAACCAGGCATTTAAAAGAAATGATTCTTTGTAATTTGCCTTTACTTTAAAGTAGCTTTTTTAATTTAACATTTTAAAAGTAATTGACAAAGGTAACAGGCATAGTTACAATATGCAACTTTTTTTGCTGCATTCAAAACTTTATTTGTAAAGCATACAGTATCGTAATGAGTAGCAGAGTTTTAATCTACTACCAGATCATTTTATTTTTCTGCATAGCTTTCATCCTTAAGCAGGTTAGGATACATTTGATTTGAAGGTATTATGAAATGTAATTGCCTTTAATAATCAGTCATTACTACTGTGTTTTGTGGCACAGTGGATCAGTGGTAGCCCTGCTACCTTGCAGAAGAGCCATGAAGGTTTGCATGTTCTTGCTGTGTCTGTGTGGGTTTCCTCAGGGTGCGTTGGTTTTCTTCCACAGTCCAAAGACATGCAGGTTAGGTGAATTGACAACATTAAGTTGGCCCTAGTGTGTGATTGGAGTGTGTGTGTTTACCCTGCAATGGACTGGGGATTATTCCTGTCTCGTGCCCTGTGTTGGCTGGGATGGGCTCCAGCAGCAACCCCATCATGTGACCCTGTTCAGGAATAAGTGGGTTAGACAATGACTGACTGCCTACTGTGTTTCCTCACTTTAGCCTCTGCATACTTTTTCAGATAATACTGTCATAAAGTTGCTGGTGCACTCAGTGCATTGCATAGGCCTTTGACCTGCATAACAAAAAATAATCCATTGGTGGTAAAGAGGAAAACTCAGCTGAATATTATTTTTTTTTTATAAGCTATGTCAGTGTTTGCTATCCTTTAAACTAGAGTGGATTACATAAATATAGAATCTTCCTTTTTACATGAGCAGAAAAAATAATGAATGAACTTGTGATCACATTAAATGCTAAATAATAGAAAAGTGACAATGAATTTCATATGGGAAGTTGTAAGAAATTGCACACTTTTAAGCTCACCTTTTCTACACAGCAGTAGTGTCATAGTTGCATTTTATGATAGCTACTTGCTGTGTTTTGTTAATTCATCTTTCATAAATGCTTTTTAGAAGTTTATAAACACCTGAAGATCAATCTTCAAAATCTGAAATTGGAATCTGCTATGGAAAATGTGTTGCATAAACACCAATGACAACACTAAGAAAGAAACTGCAGCTTGTGTAGTTTTTCTATCTATCTATCTATCTATCTATCTATCTATCTATCTATCTATCTATCTATCTATCTATCTATCTATCTATCTATCTATCTATCTATCTATCTATCTATCTATCTATCTATCTATCTATCTATCTATCTATCTATCTATCTATCCAGCTTTTATGTCTGTCTCGGTGAAAAAAAACATAAAGATGCAGTTATTCCTATTCTGTTTTCATATGCCACAAACATAGGCCATAACTTGTTTTGTTTTCATAATGTACATAGAGTGACAGAGCTGAGAAATACAGGAATATCTTCTTTTGTTTTGTTCTGTATTACAAAGTCAATGTCACAGAGCCATCTAGGTTCTCATTTTTTGATGTATTCTGGCAGGTGTGTACAAAAATGACTTGGAACTGATGATAGCTTAACTTGTTCAGGCTAGAATGAGAATCATCTGTTGGTTTGCAGTGCTGTTTGTTAGCTGTTTTTTCAAATCACACAACACATGTGAAGGTAATTATTTATGACTTTGCAAAATTTCTCTACTGACACTTTGACGTGTCAGCTGGCTATTACAAATGAGGAACATAGTAAACCTTTGCACAGGCTAGACATCAAATTACAAAAAGCAAATCTGTAGTAGTTTACTGTATGTGTCTAAGGACAGTGCTAAAAATTACTGATTTAGTTGGCACTGAGACACATTCATTAAATCTGGTAAGGTTAGAGATTAGGATATGTAGGAAGAAACCAAGACATAAACCACCTGCCTCTAGAATAACTCTGCACAATCTGCATGTCTTGTTTCTTTTGAAAGTTATATAATGAAGATGTTGTCTAGAAGAAGCTGAAGTGAAACAATACATGTCATTTCTTGGTATCTCCAGGGTTTTTGAATTCTAGCATTCAAAATTTTAAACATTGAAATATGTTATGTTTATTTTATTTTTTATTTTCACTTCCTTTGTTACCAAGACTTTGCACAGCTGTAGATCACATAGTTCAATGTGATTTGGTATAGCTACGTGCTACAAGGCACAGACTATGAGGGAAGGCTACTGCTGTTCCAAAGCACAAAAAAGGATGGACCCAGGGGACGTTATGTTGTTACAAAAGGTTTTCTTGCTCACAGAGATTTCTGCTATGTTATGTATCATATTATGATCGGCTAGTTTCTATGTACTAAGGATTTATAAAAGACAATATGATGTGTGTATTCCAGGTATAGTATAGTTAACATACTGAATGTCGTGGTTTGTGTAGATGTTTGGTTAATTATTTGTTTTATTATCCTCTTCAATTAAAAGTACCAGAATATTATACTTTATACCAAAAATCCAGTTTACAGTGTTAATCTATAATTAATCATGATGCTGTTATGCATAATAATCTAATACCAGGAGCAAGACTGAAACTTACCTTAATTTGTGCTTTTCTTGAATTTTTTACAGTTATATCTAAGTTTTAAGGCAGCAGCACTTTTAGATGTTCACTAGTATGTTAATAGAAGTTTGAAAATCCATGTCATTTTCCACACTCAACTTAGAGTTTTCACCTTTTGTTATAGTGACTGGCATTCTTTATCTTTGCCAAGAAGTATTACTTTATTGAACTTTAGAAAATAGCTCTTTTTTGTCCCAACATTTTGTTATTGTTTTTAAACACAGTGACACATGTAAAGCAGCCATGGATTAGAGAATGTTTTCAATTTCTTAGTTTGTCATGTTCAGAAATCTTAACACTGTTTCTTTATACTGTTTAATATTTTACTTTGCTTTTCAGAAGAAAAACCTGCTTGTCATCATCCTGTTTGGAAATAGTCAACATCATTAGAGGAGGAGCAAACGGTGCTTCAGTGACGTTTTGTTCTCAAGGCAGAACAGAGTGCTTGTCTTGTTCTGTCAGAAAATAAAAACACTGATATACCCGAAATTCAGCTTGCATTTCATATTTGGCTTCCCTGCCAGAATTTTATGTTTTGTTTTTTAACCAATTAGAAACACATACTGTCACATTTTGTACTTTTGAAAAAAAAAACTAACAAAATTAGTTTCTGCTAAGCATGGTTATTATGGATTTCACAATGTAACATTAAGACAGTGAATTAGTATACAGTCTAAAGAAATGGATACTTCAGTATGTAGTGCACTAGATAAAAAAGTGGCACCTGCTTTCTCAGCAAGGAGTAAAAATAGAAAGCATGCTTTAAACAGCAGTAGTAAAAGTACCCAAGTCATCAAAGAAGTATCAGATGAAGCTTTGACAGAAACATGTTTCTCAGAGCCTGATTTGCAGTGCCGTGGTTCCTTGCCCTCTTTTCTCTCACATTCTCCCAAATTACTGATATCTTGCAGTTGTCATACAAAGGACGTCTGGGAGAGAAAAACTGGAGCATCAAGTTCCATCTTAGGATTTCACAGTATTTATGGCTCTCACTCTACTCAAGGTCACTATCCAGATAGTTTCCGTTGTAACCAGCTGTGCCAGACATGTGATCCACTGGTATCAGAGAGTGTCTTCTTGGATACCAACATTCCCACAAAACACGACAGCACAAATCTGGAAGATGAGCTACAGTCGCAAATGGAAAGCTGTTCTTCACTTTTTCAAGGCACAGTTGATGATGGTTGTGCCAATGAAACTGGTGTTACTTCACGCTCAAATGATAATACAGAAAAGAAAAAGATGGTGCCCTGTCAGTATTGCAAAAACAGAGGCAGGGAACAGCAGTGCCATTTACTTAAGTCATGTAGACTCCTTGCTTCTGAAACTGATATGAACTGTTCTGGCAGTTGCAGCACAATGGATGTTACAGGAAGTCACCAAAGTCAGGATTTGATATGTCATAGAACTTCTTGGATTAAAACTGGGAATTTAATTTTGGAAAGGACAAGTAAAAAAAATAAAATTAAATATTCACCTAATGGTTTTGGTGTCAAGTTTTGTCAAGATAGAACAGATTATAGGATACCAGACAATACTCCATTCCATGTTACTGAGCAGTGGACTGAGAATGGCATTGTTCAGAGCAAAAAAGACCGCTCAACTATGTTGATAAGGAGGTTTTACAAAAATAACAGGGAAGTGAAAAAGTCTGTTTACACTGGCACCAGAGCAATAATAGCAGCTCTTCCTTCTGGCCATATTGGAGAAGATGCCCTCAGTACTTTTTACAGAAAACCACAAAATGAATATGAAAAACATTCTGTATCACCGATGGAATGCTTTGGTCTTCTCCAATGTACTAATCTTCAGTCATGCAGTGTGTTTAATTTTATTGTCAAATTAGTACACTCCAAGGTAAGACAGTCTTTTCCTTTTCTTTCTTAATGCAGCCTAGAATTTAATATAGTTCACTAGCCTGAAATGTGTGACTTTCATATTATGCAATGTTATAATGTTCTGAAACTCTGAGTTAAAAAAATGTAAAATGTGTTTGATCAAAGTGAAAAATAATTAAAAATAGTAATGCTTCAATTGTTATAACTGAGTCAAAAACAGATGTGTTCTTTAGATGAAATAGCTGTATTCCTGTTTATTTCTCTTTTGACACATTTTATACTTTGAATACATATACATTTTGCAGTATTAACATACACTCTCATTATTGCTTACACTTTACTTTTTACAGTTTATTTATTTTAATGTATACACTGCTTTTATTTTTACTTAATTTTACCCATTCAGTATGATATAAACCTACTGAAAATTGACTCTAGCAAAAGGCTACAGACATATACAGTGTTGCCTTGTTTTTCACTGTAATTCATTGTTTCCACAGAGACTTTAGATTGCTTCAAGCAGCAGATTTACTATGATTAAATATAATTTTGTTAAAATTTGTACAAATTTTCTATATTGAATGATGGTTTTACTTTGAAAATTGAAATGGTTTAGCAAGTTGAAGCATTGAAGTGGTATTTGACATATGTATAATTTTCTTTAATAAATAACTTTGTAAAACACAATACAAATAAAAGCGAATGCAAGTGCAGGTGCATAAAATACAACATTTTCTTCTAGTGCATTTGGTGAAATATATACATTGCCATTTAAACAGAGCTGTCACACAGCATACATCTAAGAGACGCACTGTACAGCATACTGAAAAAAAGAGTTCATCACCTTACATTTTTATGAATTACAAATTTAGACACATTACTTTTACCTAGTTATTACTAAGTCCTAAAAGTAATCATTGGAAAAATATTTCTGCTTTGTCAATGTGCATTTAATAGAAACATCAGCTCTTATTTTACAAAAGAAAGTGTATCCTTAGTTTTGTTATTACATTAGCATCAGGTGTCCTAGTATTTGAAAATTATTATTGACTAGAAGGAAGTGATCCCAAACTAATGTAAAATACATTTTGTGATTACATCCTGAGAGTAAATGAACTATATCATTTTAATGAATGTTATTGTTTATGTGTCCACTACCAGGAAAATATTAGAAAAGTGATAGTTATTGTGGGAGTATACTGTAGGAGCATTTTTTTAACCTGTTACCTTTTATTTTAGCTCCTAACTTAGTTATGTTAAAATGATCACTTTTGATCACATGATTCCAGGAATTTAGACTAAGGTCAGCTTTTACAGTAATGTATTAGGGCCATGTAGAAGAAGAAAAAATACGGACACAGTGAAAGAAAAAAAGTGTATGTATGTCGACTTTATTCTCGAGTTTTATGTCAAGATTAAAGTCAACATTTCTACTTTATTCTCGACATTTTCTGTATTAACTAAAATTAATCAAACTTTAATGTTTAAGTGATCTCTGTGGACTTTTGCCATTCTATGAGAAAATAATCACTTATTAATTTAATTCATGACCTGCATCATTGTTAGACCTTCTAGTTGGTTTCGTTGAAAAATGTAACTAATTAAGTCATTTCATTTCCAAGCTTTTCTGCATGCTTTACTTTATTTGTATTCTTAAAAAAAAAAAAAATCTGTTTGATTCCCTCAATCACTCTTGCAAATTTCTACAGCAGCACAAGGTTCTGTGATGTTGTAGATGTTGTTTGTGAGACATATATGGGAGGTATTTTCTGTAAAAAAAAGGAAATTAATTATAAAATTATGAAATTAACCTGCAATTTCTCGTCTGTCATTTATTTTTCAAAGTAGATGGGTTTAGAAAATGAAAAAAATGAAATGACAAAAAGGTGATTTAATTTTATTTTTGAAATTTTCACAAATAACTTGTGTGTGGAAAATGAAATTGCAAATGGTGTTATTTAATTTTATTTTTAATATGTGTAGCATCCTTGCATGCAGACTTTGAAAAATAAATGTTAAAAGAGAGATTGCATTTTCATTTAATAATTGTAATTTCATTTCCATTTTGAAGAAAATATCTCCTATAAGACTTAGAGAATATGACACTCCACAGCTACAGAAGGTTCCCTGTTATTTAGAGATTCTGTAGTTCCTTTTTCAGTTTAATGACTTTGGGACTGAAAAACTTATGAAAAGACTAAACACTGATTTAAAATACATATATTATTGCTCCCTGTTTAGGAATATATTTATTCAGAAACATTTACTGTTCACAGGTTGTTTACTATGTATAGTACTAAAATGAGCTCAGCTTGCAAGGCGAGCTATAACTATTCACATATTTTTGTTCAGTATTGATAATTATTTCATAGGCTGAATGTGATCAAACATATTAATGTTCCAGCTCCTAAAGAAGGGGTGGCATTACAGCAATTCTTAGTATACTCAACTTTATATTTCCTTTCACTCTTGAGTTATTAGTGTAGTTACGGACATTTTTACTCTTTCAAAAGATATTCCCATATTGTTAGCTTAGAATCTATTCAAGCAACATAATTAATCACCTGATTTCTTTTAGCATGGCCAGAGAGATTCTTGGTAGGTTGTTCCCTGCATTTGTGCAACAGGCCTGTTTCTTTCTTTGGAAACAGACAATACTCAAACTGTTTCTCATCCTCATAATATAGTGTTTTGTAAGACCTGTCATCCAGGAGAGGTTTGGGCAAGAGACAGCTGCAGCCACATTTACTTTATTTTGACATACACAGTAGAGTTTTAGGGTGAGTGTGTTCTTTCGTTTGACAGATTTAGACAATGGCCTGCCATGTCCATCCAGGATTGTGAAGGCGTGTTCTTGGTCACTTCTTTGCTATCAACTGTAGTTTCACATATGTTAACCTAATAGGTTAAGTTTACCAAAAACACTTTAACTTAATAAAATGTTTTCATATTTTCTAAAATAAAATGTTTTTGTATTTTCTAAACATTGCATAGGTTAAAGTAAATGCTTTCGATTATGTTTTACACACTCTATATCTGGAAGATGAACTGAACTTTTTAAGCCAAATTCGGCTTCATTTTGATAAAGTGAATAAAATATAAAAGTTTAGAGAATTTCAGATTAATAAAATCTTTGTTTTCCCATGTTGTATTGAGAGTTACTGAACAATTATTTATTTCATTACAGCTCTTTAAAAATGTTTAGAAATCGATATGCAGGGGTTGTACATGTGTACATGAAAAATATGCCTTTTCAAACTTATTTGTACCTGGATAGCATACTCTATTCATTATTCATTTTTCACAGTTACTTAAAAAGCAAGGCATTATAATCAGTTTTCCTGGTACAGAGTTAGTCGTTATAAGTAAAAATACAACTGGCACGACTGGAAATACAATCCAGACTGCAGGCATAAGTAGTTTGAATAGCTAATTTTTTCCAGCTGCTTTTCTTTACAGAATGGTTTTCAGAGTTATTTTGCTGCTACATGATTATGGAATGCAGTGCTGTTTCTAGAAAATGTGACTGAATAAATATAATTTACTCTTGTAAAAACCTAGTAGTTTTTAATTTTTGCATTAATGTACATACAGTTGAAGTCAGAAGTTTACCGTAGATACTCGCGTATTAGTCGAAAAAGTTATGCCTTAAAATTCATTCAAAAAAACAGGGTCGACTTATCCGTGGGGCAACACAATTTAATAATTATAAGCCAGCAATGGGTCTTTTTACTTCTGGTACATGCTTCCTCAGTTGGTTTGCCCAGTTGATTTCATACAAGGGATGCTATTGGCGGATGGCTGAGAAGCTACCCAATTAGAGCAAGCAGTTAAATTCCTGAGTGCTGATTGGCTCAGCGACGGAGCGCCAAATTCGATTCCGCTGCATTAACCAGGAAGTCTCGTCTCGCTCATTCAGCATCAATGTGTTTCGCTGTGTAAAGAGTTAACTTTTGTGCTCTTTTGTGTTTATCTTTGTGCATAGTTAAGCCCTTCGTTATGGCTCCAAATCGATCTGCTCCTACTACTGCTTCAGAGGCGCAGTGGTAGCGCTGCTGCCTCGCAGTTAGGAGACCCGGGTTCGCTTCCCGGGTCCTCCCTGTGTGGAGTTTGCATGTTCTCCCCGTGTCTGCGTGGGTTTCCTCCGGGTGCTCCGGTTTCCTCCCACAGTCCAAAGACATGCAGGTTAGGTGGATTGGTGATTCTAAATTGGCCCTAGTGTGTGCTTGGTGTGTGGGTGTGTTTGTGTGTGTCCTGCAGTGGGTTGGCACCCTGCCCAGGATTGGTTCCCTGCCTGGTGCCCTGTGTTGGCTGGGATTGGCTCCAGCAGACCCCCGTGACCCTGTGTTCGGATTCAGCGGGTTGGAAAATGGATGGATGGATAGTTTTACCCTTGACTTATATGCGGATCATAACAAATTTCGTAATTTTCGGCTTAAAAAATACACTCGACTTATCTGCAAGATCGACTAATATGCGAGTATCTACGGTACATACGCTTAGGGTGAATTCTTTAAAACTCATTTTATAACCCCTTCACAGATTTTATACTAACAAACTATAAAATTAGCATATTGTTTAAGTCATCTATTTTGTGCGGGGAAAAAGAATTTTTTTCCAGCAATGTTCACAGACAGAGTATTTCCCTTTTTATATAGTATACAGTATCACAATTCCAGCGGGTCACAAGTTTACATTCACTTTGTTAATATTTGGTAACATTTCCTTTAAATTGTTTAACTTGAGCCAAACGTTCTGGGTAGCCTTCCACAAGCTTCTTACAATAAGTTCCTGGAATTTTGGCCCATTCCTCCAGAGAGAACTGGTGTAACTGGGAAAGGTTTGTAGATCTCCTTGCTTGCACGCTCTTTCAGTGCTGCCCACAAATCTTCAATCGGATTGAGGTCAGAGGTTTGTGATGGCCACTCCAGTACCTTGACCTTGTTGTCCTTAAGCCATTTTACCATAACTTTGGAGGTATGCTTGTGGTCATTTTCTGTTTGGAAGACCCTTTTGTGACTGAGCCTGAACCTGAGCCTCTTGAGATGTTGCTGTAGTATATGTACATCATTTTCCTTCCTCATGATGCCATATATTTTGTGAAGTGCACCAGTCCCTTCTGCAGCAAAGCACCCCCATATCATGATGCTCCCACCCCCATGCTTGATGCCTGGGATGGTGATCTTTGGCATGCGACCCTCACCCTTTTTCCTTCAAACAGAATGATGGTCATTATGGCCAAACAGTTCGATCTTGGATTCATCAGACCAGAGGATATTTCTCCAGAAGGTAAGATCTTTGCTCCCATGTGCCATTGCAGTCTGGCTGTTTTATGGTGGCTTTGGAACAGTGGTTTCTTCCTTCCTGAACAGCCTTTCAGGTTATGTAGCTATAGGACTTGTTTAACTGTGGATATAGATACTTGTCTACCTGTTTCCTCCGGCATCTTAACAAGGTCCTTGGTGTTGTTCGGGAATTGATTTGCACTTTTTATGCCAAAGTATGTTCTTCTCTGAGAGACAGAATGTGTCTCCTTCCTGAGCGGTATGATGACCGTGTGGTCCCATGGTACTTATACTTGTGTGTTATTGTTTGTACAGATGAATGTGGAACCTTCAGGCGTTTGGAAATTGTTCCCATGGAACCCGATTTTTGGAGATCCACAGTCTTTTTTTCTGAGGTTCTGACTGATTTGTTTTGATTTTGGATTTATGTCAAGCAAAGAAGCCATTAGTCTGATTGTAGGCCTTAACATACATCCACATTTTGACTCCAGTTTGGCTAATTAGGCCATCCTCCTGGTCATTTAGCTGCCACCCTAGGGATCCGATTGCCCTCCATGTGAAGGATGTGGCCACCCAGTTGGAGTCTTCAGCATGCGACGATGTTATGGCGTTTACATGAGTTGAAATATTGGATCCCTAGGATCCAGTGGAGGCACCTTTGTTTAAAGATGTCAAGCTTCTCTTTGATGTTCACTGACTGCTTCCAGGTCTCACTGGCATAGGTGGCTGTAGGGACCATGATGAAGGTGAACAAATGGAGCTTCAGTGATACGGATGGTAAGGAAAGATCCTATTCATCCTCCAGAAAATGACTGCTGCCTTCCCGATGCGGTATTTGACATCCACCTCTGCATCTCCAGTTTGGGAGAGTACACTGCCCAGATACTGTACATGAACCTCTCACTTCATCCAGCCACTGTGGTCCAACTACGATGCCCTGAATTTGGCCGGAGGAGCTCATGTGCATGATCTTTGACTTTTCTGCACTTTTCCTGAGGCCGATTTTGCATGCTTCTCTATCACGTTCAATCGTCGCATGTTTCAGTTTTGAGTTGTCTTCCTTAAGCAGGGCGATGTCGTGGGTGAAGTCCACGTCACCAAGGCGGTCTTGGTTGGACTAGTTGATGCCTGCCCCATTGCATATTCCAGCTATTCGCATGACATAGTCAAAGGCCACATGTAAGAGAAGCAGGGACAGGATGCAGACTTGTATGACCCCTTTAGCGATCTCAAAATAGTCTGTGTAGCCATTCGCAGTCTTAACAGAGCAGCTTGATCGCAGATACAGGTCCTTGAAGATGTTAATGAAGACTCCTGATATGCCGTACAGGCGCAGGATTTGCCAAAGTGGCTCTCGGTGAACACAATCGAATGCTTTCTTGAAATCAACGAAGTTGATGGCCACTAAGTGTCGATACTCTGCACTGTTCCATGATGTTCTGTAAGTTGAAGATTTTCTTGCTGCAGAATCCGGTTTGTTCCTCTTTCAGGTACTGGTCAAAGGAGGACTACACAGAAAGCCTGTTTGGGCACCGAGAGAAGAATAATGCCCCATCAGTTGGTGCATTCAGAGAAGTTTCCTTTTATAGTGATCTTGACAATGATACCTCTTTGCCATTCCTCTGGGACTGCACCAATTCGCAAGCACTTGTTGTACAGCATTGTCAATTCTTCTGCCAGTGGTTTGGCTGCCGTGGTTTAGGATCTCCACATGTATTTCATCCAGGCCAGCTGCTTTGTTGTTCTTGAGGCTTCTGATTGCAATCTTCACTTCTTCGATAGTGATCTCGTCAGTGTTCACCTGGAGCTCTTGTTCAGCATTCTCTTCATCGAAGTTGTATGTGGTGGTCAGGTCTGGCTGGTTGAGGGTTTCCTGAAAGTGTTCCATCCACCTTTTGTTCTGTTTTTCTTTACCAAGTAAGAGTTTCCCGTTCTTGTCCTAGATTGGCACACTGGAACTGTTCCTTGTTTCAGTCAGTTCATTGACAATGCGGTAGAAAATTTTGGAGTCATTTTGGTCAGCCGCTTTTTGGACTTCAGCGCCTTTATGCTCCAGCCATTCCTTCTTGTCCTTTTGTCAGCTTTTCATTACCAGCCGGTCAAACTCTGTAGCTTCGAGTCATTTCTTCCGCTTCATTTTTATCTTTGGCCTGTTCCCATTTTCGCTTTGCGACCTTCCTTTCATTGATCAGCTTCCACAGTCTGTCTTGGATGCACTGCTACTTCTGTTTTCCTTGTCATCTCCAAGTGGTGTTTTGGACATACTCCATGGTGGTGTCCCTGAGATTGTTTCAGGGACCTCCTACATCTGCCACGTCCAAAGTGGTTGCGCAGTTCCAGAGCAGACGTGTTGCCGATTGCAAGCAGTCTTTTTGGTATGGGCTATCTTTTGTTTCGGAGCTTAAGTTTGATATCCTCCCTGCCTAGGTAATGATCTGATCCAACATCTGCCCTTCTGTAGGCCTTTACATTGTGCAGTGATGATCTCCACTTCCGACTAATGCAAATGAAATCAATCTCACTGAAGGTGCGCCAGTCCAGTGAGTGCCAGGTCTTCTTGTGGATTCGCCGATGTTGGAAGTATGTGTTCCCAACACACAGTCCATTGTGTTTGCAGAAGGACACTAGTTGCTTGCCATTGTCGCTGAGCTGAGATGAAGATGCGTGGGCTGAAATTACGTTTTCCAGTCCTCGTCAGTCACCATCTAGTTGGGCATTAAAGTCCCTGATCAGGTCGTGGTTTGTAATGCTGTCGAAGACGTCCTGGAGTTGCTTATAACAACTGAGGATGATAATGTCATCTGCATTATCTGTTAGTGCGTACAGTTGTACGATGGTCGCATTGGAGTGGCAATGGGCAAAGTGGACTGTTGATTATTCGGTCACTGACTGTTTCTCATCCAATGAGTGCCTTTGTCACTCTTTGACCCAGGACAAGGCCGACTCCATGTTCATGCCATTCTTCATGGCCTGCATACAGGATGGTCTTGCCGCTGCTGTTGAATCGTCCGCTGTCTGTCCACCTGACCTTGCTGACACCAAGGATGTCCAGGCTGTAATCATTGAATACCCATAGCATATCCCACCTGATTGACCAGAAATACTTGAGATTGTTCTTGCTGTTTCTGTAGCGGTTGTTGAGCTTTTGCGGGTACAGGTTGCTAGCCTGACACCCAACCCTCCTCCTTTCGCATCTGGGCTTGGGACCGGCAATGGAGGAGTTAATTAAAAGAGTATGTCAAAATTATTTTGCCTATGACCCTATTGGAAACAGGATCTTATTTTTACATTTTAGACAAACAGTGATGGCTAAGTACAGATGGAATATATACATCCCCAAATATTAGCAAGATTAGCAGTTCACAAATATACATTCTTTACATCTGTTATGACTTAAAATATTCATAGTCAACCTGGAACTAGATTCTACCTGTGAGAGATTTCAGTAAACAAGTGAGAAGTGTTCCAATAGTGCAGTAAAATAAATAGTATCAGCTTCTGCATTGTATTAAACCATCATTATTTACATATGCTTGTCCCCAAGTTATGTCCATATTATAATACTGAAAGTTTTAAAATCATTACCAGAGGTATGATAAAACATATAAGAACCTGACAACTTGTGGTAAAAAATGCCCAAAATATAAACAAGAAAGACAAGAAAGAACTGTATAAGCATTAAATTAACTGATGATTGACAGTTGTTAGTATTTTGAAGTTATCCATTAATGGCACAATAAAATAGAAAGATTGGCAAAGCAAAGAAAGGGAAGTTCTGTCAGTGTAGCTCTTGTGCAAAGAGGACTAATCATTGGATTTGAAGAACACCATGACATGCTTGCACAAGAACAGAATTTTATGCAGTGGTGGCCAAGTGCACATAAAAGTGCCTGTCTGTGTGCTGCAATAATAAAAATAATAATTTACTACCTCAGGAAATATTGTCAGTGCTTTGCGTTTGCTACTGAAAACACAAAGTCTCAAAAGCATGCATAGTGTGATCTCTGTATTGTTTGTTATAAAATGCATTGGTCTGTTTGTCTCTGAGCTACAACAAAGCTGTATTGTTTATCATGACAGTGGCATGGAACACACAAGCTAGTCTCCACCATATCAGTAGAAAGAAAGGGCTTAGTCAAAGTGCAGGCCAAAACCCATATACTTGTAGATATTGTGGCAGGACCTGGAATTAGTACTTCATGTTTGCTAGACCTGAATCAGTTCTATAAGCAAGAGGGAGTCAGGATTTACTTTTTTGTGCTGTGAGAGACTGATTAACAACAGAAAACATCTGGATATCTGCAGGAAATGTCTGGTTGCAGTTACTGCTGCTAAGGATGGTGTATCCATCATTGTGTCCAAGAGGCAATTACTTTTGCAAAGACTGTGTTACTTAACCTTCTTAAATAAACCATTAAAATAACTTTTCACCCATAGAACAGTTTATTTAATAAGAGGGTTTGGTTGGTGTTCTGATAACATTCTCTTTGTAAAGTGTGTTGTAATTCACAAAATCAGAAAGACATCCTATATTTCTGACAGTGGTTTATGGTTTTTAATAAATATTTTTTTTTAAACATAAAAGACAAAAGTTTACCAAATTTAGATATGTATGAAAATGATATATTTCCTATTCAGATTTTTAATGTTAGACTAGCAGGGAGTCAGTAATTAACTAGCCCGATCAGTGGTAACATACATCCTTGACTGTGTGGACTTAGACAACATTGCACATCAAATGGAAGCAACATGAAAGCTACTTGAGGTACTGTTTAAGAGCTGCATTCCAGATTCAAGGGACACTAGGATGTAAAATGGGGAGTTCAAGCCTGTTGTTCCTGTAGCCAGAGCTTCTCACACCTTACCTCAGAGGTTTGCTGTTCATAAAGGCATACAAGTGACCAAACAGTCTGGTTCAAAGCAGCTTCAGGCCAGAGCTCCCACTGAGTTAATGGAAGAGTTGTGGGAAATCTCAGGTCGACAAGTGATAAAGGCTGCTTTGCATTTTTAATGAGCAACACAATTTTATTAGTAAGCACAGATAAAAATAACAATATATAAACTTTTCAGTTAAGTCAGTCCATCCATTTTCTAACCCTACCTAATCCAGTTGTGGGGTTACTGGAGTTTACTGCAGGACACTTTCACTCACAATAGATCAGTTTAGAGTCACCAATTAATCTGACATATTTTATGGAAGGATATGGGGGATATTTAGGCATTCTCAGAATAAAACAAAGTGAGTAAGCCACCATTCATATAAATTCTGGAGCTGTGAGGCAGAAGTGCTAACCAGCTTGCTTTTGTGTAGTATATGCAAAAAAAAATCTGTTTTTACAGAATTTACATAATCAGTGTTACACTTTCAGATATCATTTAAAAATACCTCAAGTTATCTTTGAACTTTACCATATTCTGTTTTTTGAATGGGCCTGCAGTATGTGCATTTTAAAAAATGTACTGTATATGGTATACTATTCCATGGTTAGTTGTATAACTTTTTCAGGTTAATCAGCCCAATATATATTACTTTTACAAAGTTTAATTTTAAAGTAAACATCACCAATGCAGAATTAGATTTACTTGACTTGAAGCCAGGAACAGTGCTCAGTAATATAAAGAAAATCTCTGACTACCAGCCTGCCTTGGGAGAATAAGCTACCTAACTCTGGAATGGTAACTTTTTCTGAATTTATGGTCTCATTACAGAATTGACCTGGTAATGCTCTGAGGTAAGGAAAAGTGCAGTTTCAAATTTCATTTCTACTGCTTAGTGCTAAAGAAAGGATCCATTGAAAAGATGAATAGTAGAGTTATAGGCAAAATCTTGTAATATGATGCTTATTTTTGAGGCATGCATTTTTACTGCTCAAAATGTTTTCATACTCTTAAATATACTCAATAAAGGGCATTTATATTCCATTATTTTCCTCATGTTTTTGTCTGAGGAATGTGTCTCTTGTGTACAGTATACATTTCCTGTTCTGTTCAGTTTGCCAAAGTATACATTTATTAGTGCACAGAAAACCAGGGGTTTACTGCTCTAGCAGGGCTTTTTGAGGTCTTTACATTTGTATATATTTTCTTCATCACATAATATACTCAAGCCCACTTAAACCAGTTCAGGGTCCTGTGGGGCTCTAGCCTACCCTGGAAGTACCATGCACAAGACAGGAAAACCAACAGGGTGGGGTGCCTGTTCTTTCACATTCATGTACACACTCATACAACACAGGATCAATACTTAATTGTCTGTTAGCCCAGCAACCCCCTTTAAATAATCACATTCATGTCTTTGACAAAGATGTTTTCAATAGATATCTTTTTCATATTCCAGTTGTTTTATTCAGCTGGTCAACTGACTTGAAAAGAACTCATCGTTGAGTGAACATAGTGAAACATGCTTAATTCCACAGATGTTCATTAATTTTTTTAAAAGTGAGTGCTCATTGAGGATATATTTGTCTAGGAGTATGAGACAGTGCCAGCAGTAAGAAAAGGTATGTGACATGGGAGAATCAAAATGGATCCAATGTCCTTAATATTTATATATTTTCTAATAAAAAAATTAATCTGGACATACTTTTGCATCAGGTAAAATCTCATACAGTTGATCTGGGTAGTCTTACATATTGAACCAGAAGCAATTTACATGTCTGAGATCCTACCATGTAATATGATATGTATGCTTGTCCAATTTTTTGTAAAATTATAAAAAATTATACTGTAAATATATTGTATAAATGATACATTTCAATAATATTTATGAATGCATATTTTTGAAAAATATTAGCTTTTGTTACAATTACAATTAATTCCTTTTATTATAAACTGTTAGGCCCTACCTTGTTCATTTATAGCTTTAGAATATACTGAAAGTTTGGGTTTTTGTTACTAATGCCTTTAGTATTTCCAAGAAATAATATTGATGAGCAATGAATAATACATTCAGTGATGGAGAATTTTCCTCACAAGAAATATCTTGTGAGTTTGCATGTTCTCCCCATGTCTGCATGGGTTTCCTCCTGGTACTCTGGTTTCCTCCCACAGTCCAAAGACATGCAGGTTAGGTGCATTGGCGATCCTAAATTGTCTCTAGTGTGTGCTGGGTGTGTGTGTGTGTGTGTGTGTGTATACGTGTCCTGTGGTGGGCTGGTGCCCTGCCTGAGGTTTGTAGCGCTGCCACATAAAGATAATATGTTTTCTGCTGTCGATTGGGTGTTGTGGGGAACATTCTTACATCCAGAGATTGACAGCGGTGCCCTAGAGGTGGAACTTCTGGTTTTCGGGGAGTGATTTGCATAAAGCACGCCGTTTTAAAGAGAGAAGAGGAAGAGGAGGAAAAAAGAGTATCGGATAATTAAAAAACAGATCAGCTACTGCACTGGCCATGTAAGAAGTCTAGGAGTTCCTACAGTCCTCTAAGAAGGTGGAAGGTCTTCTTTTGATCGGGGGAATCGAACGTTCCGCTAATTCTTACGGACTCGGGTGAGCTATTTCAAAGGACTTACTATATTGTTTCATGCTGCAAGACTGACTGTATGTATTTTATGACGAAGAGGTGATTGTGCTAGTAGTCCACAATTTTCAGGACTCCTCTTTTGGCCTGCCGGCAGTTGCAGGGCAGAACAGTGGACAACTGTGGATCTATTTATCATCTCTGGAAGGGGAACGGGGGAATGAATATTGTTATTGTGTATATATATATATATATATATATATATATATGTATATATGTGTGGCGCTGCAATATAAGGGTTATTTAGGTTTGGGGGGGAGGTGCATGTGTAAGGGATTGTATTTTTTTTTGTTGTTGTTTATTTTATGTAATGTGATGATAGATTTTGACTATAGTTTTTGTGGGCTATAAATGCATTGGTATTAAGGGACTGTTTTGTGTAGAATAAAGGGTATACGTGAAATTTATTGGGGTGTGATATTGGCCTATCCTTTTATCATCTGCACCTAGGACAGATTAGTGGTAGCAATCGTCTCATGTTAGCGCTCGAGACGAATTGTTACAGGTTTGTTTCCTGCCTTGTGCCCTGTGTTGGCTGAGGTTGGCTCCAGCAGACCCCCGTGACCCTGTAGTTAGGCTATAGCGGGTTGGATAATGGATGGATGGATGGATAGTTGAGGGCTGTAGAGAGAGAGAGAGTTTGGGAGCATGCGCTCATTGATCAAAGCTAGAGTTAAATAAAAGTGGTGCCTCAATAAAGCATCCAAGCAGGGTATTTTCATTTTGACCAGATAGAACAACATACAGTTGTCTAGATTGTCCCTATCAGTCAAGAAATTAAAGGTCACAAAACAGTTTGCTAGGAGTTACAGAACCACTCAAATCCATTAAACGAAGAAGACATAAAAAAATGTTTTGTGTCTGTACTTTGTGAAATAAATCATTATCTGTGGTATGATATTAAACAGCTTTGTAAATACATGCAAACATTTTTTAGATGTCAGTTTCTGTCATGCTACATAAAGAATATTGTGTTGCATTAAGGAGTGACTGAATAATTTTGGGATATGTCAAGAAACCCAGAGAAGCCCTGAGGTAAGATACAGATTTCATCCAGATAGTAGACTGGTTAGGAATTGAAACTGGAACTATGAGATAACAATGGAAACCACTACACTGCTGTTCTTTTCTTGGTAGTATATGTGTCTATTAATTGAATATTTGTTGTAAGGCACTGTGACGGTCTGTGTTGGCTCTACACTCCCTTGTTGCATCCAGGAGCCTCTTCAACCCATAAGCACTGACATGAGCTGGGCAAATGAGGACACACACTTACAGCAAGGGGTAGGTGTAAAAACGTCATTGGTTTTATTAACAATCAAGTGTCTCGAAATAAACACAGTGCAGTGCAGTCTTCTTTTCTTAAATAAAAAAATCCAATAAATATATCCATGAAAATGCTTGTGACGGTGGAAGTTAAAAATCCATAAATAAATATCCTTTAAAAATGAGGTTAAAAATCCCAAAGCAGGAAACACTTCTAAAAAGAAAAACTCAGTCCCCTGTGTATCCTTTCTAAAACTGACATCTCCTTTGCTTTCCCCAAATGGGATCCTGCAGCTGGAGTAGACGTCCTTCCAACAGGCATAGCCAACCTTCTATCACAGGTTCGGGTCACTGCTATCACCCCGGGCTTCTAGCAGTGCGCCACGTTGAGCCTGACCTTGCTCCATCAGCTCCCGTTGCCACTCCTCAGCCTTATCCGGGAATGTGCATCAAGTCACTCCAGATATCCCAAGCAATGCTCAGATGGAGCAACCCTCTTCAGCCTCCCTCAAGTGCCGGCCCTACTCTCTTTCTAGGGGCTCTGCTCCTGTTTGCTTGCCACCTTTCCTCCACACACTATTGGCTCCCAGTCCTGCCGTCTTCATAATGTTCCCCCCTTTGAACCTGCAACTCTGTTCTTTTCGTTTTTTTATTTCTCTTTTATACAGCCTGATCTGGTGCAGATGAGACCCTTTGCCCACTCCAAGATGTGAACGAAGCACCTGACTGATCCACTTGCATTTGCACATGAGTGCGCAGTCAGCCAAGCAACACAAACAACCCCAGAGCAGTGCCATCATGTGCTCACTGACACCAGTTGTGAGCCTGCGTGCTCTCTATACTTGATTATTTATTTAAAAAATGTTTTCTTCTCCATGAACAACTTCTCATATGCACACTTAACAGCAAAAATATGTAAAATCTTAGTTTATCTTAGTGTTTATTGTCATATTGTGGAAATTTTTTTCAACTTAAAATGTAGCTGCATTATTTAGCAATGAATTTTCAAAAGCATTCCAACTACCTTTGCTGGGGTATAGTTAAAAAAAAAAAAATGGGAGTGAATATAGTAAATCATCCAAATATTAGTCATCTACTTTTTTTCTACAGATTACAATACCAGATGTTATGCTTGTAAGTAACAACGGAAAAGTGAAATTATCTGTTTTCTTTTTAAGCATTATGAAGTGATCACATATTTGTGAAGATGAGAGTTGAGAGAAAAATTAATCATTTATTCTCAAGGGCACCGTGTCATAGTTCTCATGTACAGTAATACTGGTTATGTATTGGCATAATTGCAGTGGTGGCAGGTTAATTGAATTGCTGAAGATCACACAGTAAGGCAGTGATGAGGACTGAATGCTGAGGTTTTCACTCCAATAACTTAACACAAACTGCTACAGATATACAGTATGCCAGAAGTTATTAGTGAACCATTACAGAAGGCTGAAAATAAATATGTATGCAATGAATTAAACATTTTATGTGAATTTTCATATGGAATTGTAGGTTGTATATACAGTATCTTTGTGAAGCTGCATCAAGGATCACCTTACGATTATGCTCAAAACTCATATTTTCAGTTATTTCTTTTTAATCAGCAATACTATACTTTTAATTTTGCCACGTAATAGCTATTATAATGATTTTGAATACCCCCCTTTTGTAACCTCTTTCTGTCAGTCTATTTCCATCTGTTCATGTTTGTTTTGTAAATTCTTGTAATATTGACATGTGTTTCATCATGTTACTTTAGCAGTAGTCACTGTCCATTAGTTTAAAACACTGCCTGTGAACTTTAGCTATATTGAAGTTGATGTTCTAATGCAGTGGTCCCCAACCTTTTTGACAGCAGGGACCACTTTATTAGATGCAAATTTTTCCACGGACCGGTTGGTGGGGGGGGGGGGGGGGGTGAGTGGTGTTTGTGTGGGGGGGCAATTTTATACACAATTTACATAACATTTCTTTTATTATTAAGTTATTAAGCAGTTCGCATATGTTTGCACATTGGGATTTTTCTTCTTTTTTTGCATATAACAAAGACATATGCTTTGCATTTGCCATTCCAACAGAGTGCACATCGCAAATATTAACACTGTTATCGTTTTTTTCGTGTCTGCCGTTTCTATAGGAGGGGGGCAATGAGTTAAATTCCAATGGATGTTTTTCAAATGTTGACAAGCAATAAGCAAAAGTTATCACTGAAAACCACAGACAACAAAAACAGCAAAAAAAAAAACAGTACGAGGAAAGTTCGAAGAAAGAATTTTTTTTACAATGTTTCTGTTTGGGGATCGTTGTGCAAACGTGCACATTTGAGCTGCGACCACAGATCTAACTGCTCTGTGGATGATTCATTCAGGCATTTCAAGGTCACTTCATTGTAATGAAAGCATCTGCTGAATGTACTTCGTAGTAATGCGATTTCTATAGACTTGTGTCATATGGGGAAACTGTCGGGACCGTAACAATACTTTGTTGTAATACTCTCTCACCTCGGTCTCTCTCCTCTCTCTGCACCGCTGCAAAGCCCCGCCCGCCAAGCGTTCTGAAAAGTCTGAGTGAGTCTCCGTTGCTGGCAGTTCTCTCGCGGCCCGGCTGTCAGACGGCTGCGGCCCGGTAGTGGGTCGCGGACCGGTGGTTGGGGACCCCTGTTCTAATGGAACAATAGTTCTTGTAAAATAGTCATAACGGTGGTGCAGTGATTACAATTCCTTGTCCTTGGCGTAAATTTTGGCCTAGTCCCTGTCTATATGAGTTGTGCATATTCTTCCAGTGCCTAAGTGTTTTTTTTTTTTTTTTGCTAAGGCACCAGAAAAACTTAAAAATCTAAATTGGATCAAGAAGGTTAAAAAATGAATTGATTGAGGAATGATTTAATTGTCTACGATAGTGGTGAGTTCCAAAAAGTCTCATCTCTTTTAGTAGATAGTAAGTTTTATTATTCTGACCTTGTTTAGTTATGCTGTGCTATAAATAATTTTGCAAAACAGGCAGACCATATGTTTTCCACTAAATAAAACATGTTATCTTCTTTAACACTTTCAAGGAGGACAAAGAACAAATGTCCTATAAAATAAACTACCATTTGATATAAAATATAAATGAAAATTACAACTGTATAAACTCTACATTAAAAGTACAATTGTATAACAGAGTCTTAGTAGCATTTATAAAGAGGAAGACAAAGACTAAGATATATCAAACCCCTTCTTAAGGAGTTTTCTGCTTTTATATTATCCACCTGGCAGTGGGATCTCAGGGACAATAACTCCACCTAGAAAAATGAGTGTTATGAGGGCAGTCTCTCTGAAAACCTTCTTAAGTAAATATTCCACATTGGCAATGAGAAAACATCTCAGTGTGACAGTATGAGAAGGTAGAATATACAGTACTTTGGAGACCACAAAAGTAATTAGGAACTTTGTCTAGAAATGATCAGAAGAGGGCATATACTGCTTCAGGTTGCCAATATAGTTAAATTTAGAGTTGGGAGGACAGTTTCGGTTGTGTTTTATAATTAATGTGGTTCCACTGTGCCAAATATTCAAAAGGATGACTGTAGTGACATATATCTAATACTTATTTTGTCTTGTCATTTTAAATATATTTGTACCATGTACAGGTGTAAAAATGTTAGGAAGTAGGGAAAAAAATTAAATGACTCCTAGAGGTCATTATAAGTGACAGTGCTAAACTTGTGGTGTTTGAACTGTTCATGTTGCTTCTCTATATACTGTATTTATAAAATCCAACGTCTGCCTGTTTGTCTGTAGATAGATAGATAGATAGATAGATAGATAGATAGATAGATAGATAGATAGATAGATAGATAGATAGATAGATAGATAGATACTTTATTAATCCCAAGGATACAAAAAACAATATTAAATTAAAGATTGATAATAATGCAGGTAAAAAAAAAAAAACAGACAATATCTTTGTGTAATGTTAATGGTTACCCCCCCGGGAGGAATTGAAGAGTCGCATAGTTTGGGGGAGGAACGATCTCCTCAGTCTGTCAATGGAGCAGGACAGTGACAGCAGTCTGTCGCTGAAGCTGCTCTTCTGACTGGAGATGACACTGTTTAGTGGATGCAGTGGATTTTCCATAATTGATAGGAGCCTGCTGACCGCTCGTCGCTCTGCCACAGATGTCAAACTGTCCAGCTCCATGCCAACAATAGAGCCTGCCTTCCTCACCAGTTTGTCCAGGCGAGAGGCGTCTTTCTTCTGTATGTACTGTATGTCCATCCACTTTTCATGAGAGAACTACTGACGGATTTAGATCGTTTTTTTTTGCTATAATTTGCTTGAACATTCTTGTTGATTTTGCGACTTTTGTGGCACTCATTTATTTGTGCGAATCTGAGAGACAGGCTGCGGGCCTGGGACAGGGGGAGGCGGGACCTCAGGAGTAAGGAGCTGGGCAGGGCCATCCTCACTTGCGGCAGCCTCCATTCAAGTCAGTGTACCTTTCACCACATGTTGTAGCATACCTTGCCTCCACTTAGCTAGCAGTACCTGTTTGTTCAACAGACATTATCATCTAGAGATTGTTAAAGAGTATTGTTTGACATTTTTGAGAGACAGATCACAGCTACATGTATTTTAGATGGTACCTGCTCATTGGCAGAAATATACGGCCACGTGCTGTTCTCCCCACGCGGGGGATACTTTCCCATCAGAGCTGAACATGATCAGATACAGTGACAACGTTTAAAGTTGGAGCATACCTACCTTTGGCTTAGCCAGAGATACCTTGCCAACTTTTTACATTTTTGGCAAAGAGACCACAGTTACACTCTCGCCCTTGATAGCAAAACCAAAAATATTATATATCAAGAGGCCCTTGGATATGAAAGCTATCAATACAAATTCTTCTCAATTTTTTAATTGATTTTTAAAACTTTTCCTGTTTCACTACCACATAGACAGAGCCACGGGGGACATATGTGTGTCATATTTACCTGTTGCATCAAATTTATTATTGGCAATTGCTTTCTCGGTAACAACAAAAATATTTTTTTGTCTAACTTGTGTATTTCATCGATGAAACCAAAAATACACAATGGAATGAGTTTGCTGAAAATACTTTCTTTTTACCCTATTGAAAAGTACCATTTTGTTTGTAAAAAGAAATAATTTATCTTAATGTGTATGGTACTCTTTACATTGACTCAGATTTCATTTAGAAAGGTATTCAGCTGTTTCCTGGACATTCTGACAAAACACAAAAAAAACATGACCGATGAGCCGTAAACACTACTGCAAGCTTAATGTCTAAAGAAGCAACAAATGAAACAATGTGATCAATCCATAATAACTACCTTTTTCGTAGTGTTCTGAGTCATCATACCTAGAATAAGTCACTTGAAGAAAGACTGATATCGAGCACAGCTGGTGAGGAAGAATTAGCATACAGTAATCCCTCGCTATATCGCGCTTCGCCTTTCGCGGCTTCACTCCATCGCGGATTTTATATGTAAGCATATTTAAATATATATCGCGGATTTTTCGCTGCTTCACGGGTTTCTGCGGACAATGGGTCTTTTAATTTCTGGTACATGCTTCCTCAGTTGGTTTGCCCAGTTGATTTCATACAAGGGACGCTATTGGCAGATGGCTGAGAAGCTACCCAGCTTACTTTTCTCTTTCTCTTGCGCTGACTTTCTCTGATCCTGACGTATGGGGATTGAGCAGGGGGGCTGTTCGCACACCTAGACGATACGGACGCTAGTCTAAAAATGCTGAAAGATTATCTTCACGTTGCTATGTTTTGTGCAGCTGCTTCCTGAAACGACATGCTGCACAGTGCTTCGCATACTTAAAAGCTCGAAGGGCACGTATTGATTTTTGACTGAAAAACAAACTCTGTCTCTCCCTCTCTTTCTGTGCTCTTGACGGAGGGGGTATGAGCTGCCGCCTTCAACAGCTTTGTGCCGCGGTGCTTCGCATACTTAAAAGCTAAACAGCCCTATTGATTTTCCTCTGCCTTTATGACAGTCTCTGCTCCTGACTCCTTTGAAGAGGAAGATATGTTTGCATTCTTTTAATTGTGAGACGGAACTGTCATCTCTGTCTTGTCATGGAGCACAGTTTAAACTTTTGAAAAAGAGACAAATGTTTGTTTGCAGTGTTTGAATAACGTTCCTGTCTCTCTACAACCTCCTGTGTTTCTGCGCAAATCTGTGACCCAAGCATGACAATATAAAAATAACCATATAAACATATGGTTTCTACTTCGCAGATTTTCTTATTTCGCGAGTGGCTCTGGAACGCAACCCCCACGATGGAGGAGGGATTACTGTATACTGTACTGTATATTTAAAGTTAGTGCATATGATTTTGAGCACTGACATAAAAATTTTAATTATCAGCAAACAGTAATTTGTTATACACAATAATTTAGTGGCTTTAAGTTAAATTCAACAGCAAAGCACACTTTGCCAGACTTAAAATATCATTGTTTTTGTGCTTTGTTTGATATTGAGACTAGGGGATGTGCCGTTTTTGCCAGGTTAGGTGTGGTTTTGGGTATTGGAGAGTGCCGAGCATGATTTAGTCACTGGTTTGGATTTGTTTTTCTTACACTTCATTAAAGGTTAATGAGCTGCTGATAAAAAGTGCTAAACGTTAATTGCTGTTCCATAACCTGTGGTGTTTGGCTTTTTGTACATTGTGTTGTTAGTTTAGGTAAGTTACAGGATATTTTTGAAAATATGTGTTACCTATTATAGTTGTGTTTGAAAACAACATACCAGGTTTAATGTTTCCTGGTCGAATTAACCTAGAGATGTCTTTAAATCAGGGCATGTATATGGAGTCATGTTTTACAAATAGAGGAATATAGGCTTTGCCTAATTATATATACACATCTGCTGGTTAGATACAATTTTTGTTTATGTTTAAGGAATATATATGTTATTCAAGTTATGTTTTAATATATTAAAGAAATGTTCATTATAAAATTGAAATATTGTTGAAACATATAACAAGGTACTCACTTGCGTCCCTAATAAAAGAATGCACACCCTTTTAGCACTTCCTGGTTTCCTGATTCATAGCAATTATTATTAACCCATTATTGGTTTGGTATCCTTTTCACCTTTTATATTGATGTGTTTTGATTTCACTTATACTTCTTACTAACTTAGCTGTCTATTAGGAAAAAGATTTTTTTGTCGATGTACAGATTAATTTGTTCCAACTGAAATCTCTTCAGGCATGATACAATGTTGCAGCTATTAGTGCTGCTACTTGGCAGCTCTAGAGAACTGGGTTAGAATTCTGCCCTAGTTAATTCTGTGTAAAATTTACTCATTCTTCTTTTATTCAACTTGTTTTTCTTCAGTTTTCCAAATCTTCTCCCATGTCCCAAGATGCACATGTTAGATTTACTAGTGTGCCTAAATTAGCATATTGTGAGGGAGTGTGATTGTATCTGAGGGTTCTCCTTGTGATGGACTGACATTCTCCTGAGCTATGTATGGTTTCTGAATTTCCCTGATACTGCCCAGATAGGATTCAGCTTCCTGTGAAAATGAATCAATGAAAATGTCTTTAAGATTCATATATTACAGTATCTGAAAATGAACTTCGTTAATTAATTTTATAAAGAATAAATAATGACAATTTTGGATGGTATTAGATTCTATAATAGTAAGAAAGATTAAGTTTTAATGTGCCTTTTTACTTGAGACATTACAGATTTCCAATTCCTTATTTTGGGCATTTAGTACTTGGATTCAAAGCACATAGTTTAATGAGACTTACAGCTGTCTGAGGAAATTCTCCTTTGTCAGCCAGCTATTACTTCACTGCTGGGATTTGGCATTTAACCCACTTCATTCTGAGTTACAACAAATAATATTTGTGCAGTTTTCATTTGTTATTATCCATGTTTTTCTCCTATTGCAAAGGAGAACGGTCCATTACAAGTAAATACAGCTATCAAATAGATGTGGTCTCACTTTATTGCTTTGCTTGGTTTTTATTTCCAGAAGTACTCATTCTGCTAAATACTCATTCTGCCTGTTTAATGGCTCTTACAGAACATAGTACTCATTTTAGAATTTTCATGCTCTTGATGTGTCTTTTTGAGTTTATCTCTGGGTGCTCTGGTTTCCCTTTTTCAACCCTAAGGAAATGGGAGTTAGGTTAATAATGAATGATTTGTAGAATGTTCACTAGAATTGACATCTTCTCAAGGGCTGAGTCCTATCTTGTGCCTGGCGTTACTAAAGGGGTTAAGCTCATTTGAGAATGTTAAGTTATTTTTACAAACAAGTTCCAACAGAGCCTACAGCCATAAAAGTAATTTTTTGGGTTAAAGACCACTCTAAAACTTTGTCAGTTGTGTTGGGACAGTGACAGAGACTAGAGTACCCTCTAGTGGTTTATTTTGTCCCTGAACACTTGAGCTATGAGTTTCCTTGGAACCATGTGCTGCCCTCTGGATGTATGTTTACCTTCTTTTGACCATCTGTGGCCCTTCTATCTTTTTAAAAGTAGCGCTAAATGTTTTTAGAAACTACTGGGTTAAATGCTCTCTAACAACCATAGATAATATTACATACTGGTGCCCAGTCTGCACCTCATTCCTTAGCATCTGGATGTCTCTTCTGAGCTCTTCTACAAGATCATGTACACATCATACAGGACCCACTGCTAATAGCATTTGCCTTCCCTCTTCACTTGCATCACGGCACACATTATCCCTGATATTGCATGCTTCTTCTACTTCCCATGGTCTTGCTGGACCCTGCCTCTGCCCTGTGCCAAATTTTACTGCTGTCCATGGTTGTTGGTTGATCGGCAACCCAACATAGTGCAAATTCACTTGCATCATAATTGTTAAATGTTTTAAAATGTACAAATTACAAAAAATACATTTTTCAAAGCAAACAAAATTAAGTGTGCTCTAAGTAGTGGTTTACCAAGGTGAGTAATGTATGTTTATTTCAGGCCTTTTTTATGCAGCTTTATTTTTAGAAAGAGATTTATGTAGTATTTTAGGTCTGGAATATAGCACTATACTTTGTAATTATTTAGATTTTCATAACAGTTCATCTTTGTTCAGCATTTTGACTTTTACACTTTTATGCTTATAAAGAAGGACAAGAAGAGATTTAATTTAATGATGACTAAGTGAAGGGATATTTGTGTCTACACTTTCACATGTATTAGATTAGGTTAGATTAGATTAGATTATGCACCACCACCCACAGAATCGAGAAAGAGCTATCAATCTGTCAATCCTCTCCGTGTCCGGGCCGGGTGAGGTTTCCCGTGTTGAGTCAAATTAAGCGAAAGGCTCCACACCTGGTGGTGCCCTTCCGTCAATTCCTTTATGTTTCAGCTTTGCAACCATACTCCCCCCCGGAACCCAAAAACTTTGATTACCTGGTTGGCTGCCCGGTGGGTCATGGGAATGACGCCGCCGGATCGCTTGTTGGCATCGTTTATGGTTGGAACTACGACAGTATGTGACCATCTTCGAACCTCCGACTTTCGTTCTTGATTAATGAAAACATTCTTGGCAAATGCTTTCGGTCTCGCTTGAATTGTTGTCGGGTGTGGCTCTGTCGTGTGTGTGCCATGGTCGGCTGCTTAGTGTTGTTGTTGGTGGGCGGGGCTCTGTGTTGTCGGTGGCCGTGGCTCTGTGAGTTGTCATCGTATCACATGGTCTTAGCGTTGGTGGGCGGGTCTCTGTTAGTTGGCAGGCGTGGCTATGCCATGCGTATCCCATGATTGTCTTGCTTGTTCTGTCGTCTTAGTGAATTATATATATAGATGGACATACTGACACATGGTGAATTTTTCAAGTAAACATGCTAAAAATATAATTTTAACTGCAACTGTTAGCAACAATATTTAGACATACTTTTATTCATCACTTAATATTGTAGTCGCCGAAGTGTAAGGCGAGATCAAGCACGGGTAAAACACATGCTGAAATCTCTCAGTCCAAAAGTTTGTTTTAAAAATATTTAGTGAAAGTTAAAAGCAAATAATCCACACAAGAGTAAAGAAAAAAGTAGTTACACACGTAGAATAAAAGGCAAAAGAAAAAGGAAAAATGTATCGTCTCTGAACTTAGCTTTTCTTGAGAAACTTTAGTTATTTCTGTACTTAAAGGTTCTTTATTTCTTCTTCTATACTTAAAGATTCCTAACTTCTTATATACTTAAAGATTCTTAGCTTCTTCTTCTGTACGCTTTAAACGTACGGCACATCACTTAAATAAGCGCTGTTTTCTTAGAGTTAATTCACACACTCAAAAGGTCCATAGGTCCGTAGGTACAGGCATGGTTTAAAAATTTGTGCCCTCTACGCCTTACACGTGGCAAGGCTGGTCACTAACTGAAGAATAATGTTTAGTCAAAGCAGATAGAAATAGCTGAACAGCTGTAAAAATCATTGTTGTGAAGGTGTTTCACAATTTATTTAAACCTGTTTTTATGTCTTCTAGCTTAGATTTGTTTATGTGAAATGGCTGAAAGCCTCTTTGCCAAAAGTAGTAAAACGAGAATGAAAAGTTTTGTCCTGTTTATGTTAAAAAAATAAAAATATCTCTTTGAACCTATGCCTTAGGATTTGTCCCCAGCAATTTTGCAGTTTTCCTCAGAAACTCTGTTTTACTTGTACAACTGAAAAATGCAGTTTCAATAAACACACTGTTAGGAGGCACCTGTTTTAAAGTGAATAATTTATTAAAATTTTTCGCTTCTTGGTTTGGATATGATGCCCTATTAGTGTAGTCTTTTGATGAAGATCTAATTAATGCAGGCAGTCATCTGTAACAAAGGCAGTGCTCGTTAATATTTTATTAATACAAAATATTCTTACAGTTTCATTTCTAAGGTAAGTGATCACCTTTGATGATTACATCTTTTTCTCCTCTTCCTAAAAAAGTTGTTTCATAGATTAACATCTTTCATATAATAATGTATATTCATTAAGACTCCCTGAATCCCTTACAGGATTTAGGTTTTCTTATAAAAACATAGGGTTAAAATGGCTATACACCCACATTTAAAGAAACAAGCAATAAGAGTTTTTTATGGTGTGCTTACACTTTCCAGTAGTCAAAATAGTTTCCTTTCAGTAGTAGCATACTGATACTCTCTTGCCTTTCACTTTTTACAAGACAAATCCTAACCTTTATAGTATTGGACCCCCATGCCTCCACCATTGTGCAGAGCCCACAATCACACTCTCCCTCAAGCTGTGCAATGCTATGCCATAGTGCTGGGAGGTATACCGTTTCATACCGAAAACCGTTTATTATTTTTGTTATGATATGGATTTTTCTTATACCTCAAAACCAGTTTAAATAGCCTAAACAACGTTTGGAATGTGGCGCAGCGGGAAACTGTTTAAGGGGTACCTTTTTCACTGCTACACCGCTAAACACGCATGCAACGGAGTACATGTGTTAGTGGATATATTGCGTGGTGAAAATGGACAGAGAACATCCCAAAACTGAAGCTGTAGCAGACGATAATAGTTGAGCATGATGACACAGAAGAACGTTTGCCGAAAAAAGGAACTGTGTCTGTTGTCTGGAGATACCTTGGTTTTAAAAAGTTGGACGTGGACCAAACAACTATTTACTGCAAATGCTGTCAAGCTAAAGTTGTCACCAGAGGTGGCATCACGAGCAATTTGCTGCACAACCTTAGCCACAAACATGCTTTGGAGTACCATGAATGTAATGAACTAAGATTGGCACCCTCCACGTCCTCAGGTAAAACTGTAACAGCTAGAGGACACTTGAGTCAGACGTCACTTGTAGACGCATTTGCTGGAGATACTAGATATGACAAAAAAAGCAAGCGGTGGATCGAGATAACCAACGCCATTACAATCCATATAGCTAACGTGTCAGTGGACAGAGATTGTTAACATTACAATACAATACAATACAGTTTATTTTTGTATAGCCCAAAATCACACAGGAAGGGCCGTAATGGGCTTTAACAGGCCCTGCCTCGACAGCCCCCCAGCCTTGACTCTCTAAGAAGACAAGGAAAAACTCCCAAAAAAACCTAGTTAGTACAAATGGAAGAAACCTTGGGAAAGGCAGTTCAAAGAGAGACCCCTTTCCAGGTAGTTTGGGTGTGAAGTGGGTGTCAAAAGAAGGGTATCAATACAATACAATACACAGAACAGAACAAATCCTTAATAAAAAATAAAAATTTTTTAGAAGTACGGAGCAGAATTTAACAGTAGATGATATCACATAATAAGATTTGGCTAATTTTAGACTCCTGGAGACCTCATCCATCAAGCTGCCTCCCCCATTTGGCCATTCCACGGCTGAAACAGTGTTGGGCCAGCCAATCCGATGAAAGGACCCCTCTTTCTCACGATTCCTGCGATCCTTCATCAGGGATGACTTTACCTTAGACAGGCAAAACAACCTGGCAGGTGGGCCGTGGCACCAAGTGCCACATTTGAGTACCGAGAAGAGAAACAGAATAGGTTAGGGTTAGTATCCAATTCTAACTATCATGTTACTTATGTTTTAGTGCTAATGACTAATAACAGAGATGCAGTATGTACAGTTAATAAGCAGCTCTAGTCAGGATATGCTAAACTGAAGTAGTGAGTCTTCAGCTGGGATTTAAAAGCTGAGACCGAAGGGGCATCTCTTATAGTAGCAGGCAGACCATTCCACAGTTTAGGGGCCCTGTAACTAAAAGCTTGACCTCCCATTGTTATTTTATTAATCCTTGGAACCATAAGCAGACCAGCATCTTGAGATCTTAATGTGCGCTCTGGTTTGTAAGTCATGATAAGTTCAGACAAGTAAGCCAGACCTTGGCCATTTAATGCTTTATATGTTAAAAGAAAGATTTTGAAATCTGCCCTAAACTTAACCGGGAGCCAGTGTAAGGATTTAAGAACTGGAGTTACGTGTTCATATTTTCTTGTTCTTGTAATAATTCTTGCAGCCGCATTTTGTATAAACTGGAGGCTGTATAAAGAACAGTTTGAACATCCAGTGGACACCGCATTGCAGTAGTCAAGCCTACTAGAGATAAATGTATGAATTAATTTCTCAGAATCCTGTTTATTTAGAAAGCACCTTAATTTCCTAACATTTTTAAGATGGAAGAAGCATGTTTTGGAAAACTTTGTAATATGTATACATCCATCCATCCATCCATCCATTGTCTCCCGCTTATCCGAGGTCGGGTCGCGGGGGCAGCAGCTTGAGCAGAGATGCCCAGACTTCCCTCTCCCCAGCCACTTCTTCTAGCTCTTCCGGGAGAATCCCAAGGCGTTCCCAGGCCAGTCGAGAGACATAGTCCCTCCAGCGTGTCCTGGGTCTTCCCCGGGGCCTCCTCCCGGTTAGACGTGCCCGGAACACCTCACCAGGGAGGCGTCCAGGAGGCATCCTGATCAGATGCCCGAGCCACCTCATCTGACTCCTCTCGATGCGGAGGAGCAGCGGCTCTACTCTGAGCCCCTCCCGGATGACTGAGCTTCTCACCCTATCTTTAAGGGAAAGCCCAGACACCCTGCGGAGGAAACTCATTTCAGCCGCTTGTATTCGCGATCTTGTTCTTTCGGTCACTACCCATAGCTCATGACCATAGGTGAGGGTAGGAACATAGATCGACTGGTAAATTGAGAGCTTCGCCTTGCGGCTCAGCTCCTTTTTCACCACGACAGACCGATGCAGCGCCCGCAGTACCGCACCGATCCGCCTGTCGATCTCACGCTCCATTCTTCCCTCACTCGTGAACAAGACCCCGAGATACTTGAACTCCTCCACTTGGGGCAGGATCTCGCTACCAACCCTGAGAGGGCACTCCACCCTTTTCCGGCTGAGGACCATGGTCTTGGATTTTGAGGTGCTGATACTCGGCTGTGAACCGATCCAGAGAGAGCTGAAGATCACGGCCTGATGAAGCAAACAGGACAACATCATCTGCAAAAAGCAGTGACTCAATCCTGAGCCCACCAAACCGGACCCCCACAACGCCCTGGCTGCGCCTAGAAATTCTGTCCATAAAAGTTATGAACAGAATAGGTGACAAAGGGCAGCCCTGGCGGAGTCCAGCTCTCACTGGAAACGGGTTCGACTTACTGCCGGCAATGCGGACCAAGCTCTGGCACCGATCGTACAGGGACTGAACAGCCCTTATCAGGTGGGCCGGTACCCCATACTCTCGGAGTACCCCCCACAGGATTCCCCGAGGGACACGGTCAAATGCCTTTTCCAAGTCCACAAAACACATGTAGACTGGTTGGGCAAACTCCCATGCACCCTCCAGGACCCTGCTAAGGGTATAGAGCTGGTCCACTGTTCCGCGACCAGGACGAAAACCACACTGTTCCTCCTGAATCCGAAGCTCGACTATCCGACGGACCCTCCTCTCCAGGACCCCTCAATAGACTTTTCCAGGGAGGCTGAGGAGTGTGATCCCTCTGTAGTTGGAACACACCCTCCGATCCCCCTTCTTAAAGAGGGGGACCACCACCCCGGTCTGCCAATCCAGAGGCACTGTCCCTGATGTCCATGCGATGTTGCAGAGGCGTGTCAGCCAAGACAGTCCTACAACATCCAGAGCCTTGAGGAACTCCGGCCGTATCTCATTCACCCCCGGGGCCCTGCCACCAAGGAGTTCTTTGACCACCTCGGTGACCTCAGTCCCAGAGATGGGGGAGCCCACCTCTGAGTCCCCAGGCTCTGCTTCCTCATTGGAAGGCATGTTAATGGGATTGAGGAGGTCTTCGAAGTACTCCCCCCACCGACCCACAACGTCCCGAGTCGAGGTCAGCAGCGCACCATCCCCACCATATACAGTGTTGACACTGCACTGCTTCCCCTTCCTGAGACGCCGGATGGTGGACCAGAATCTCCTCGAAGCCGTCCGAAAGTCGTTCTCCATGGCCTCCCCAAACTCCTCCCACGCCCGAGTTTTTGCCTCAGCAACCACCAAAGCCGCATTCCGCTTGGCCTGCCGGTACCTATCAGCTGCCTCCAGGGTCCCACAGGACAAAAGGGTCCTGTAGGACTCCTTCTTCAGCTTGACGGCATCCTTCACCGCCGGTGTCCACCAACGAGTTCGGGGATTGCCACCACGACAGGCACCGACCACCATATGGCCAAAGCTCCGGTCAGCTGCCTCAACAATAGAGGCACGGAACATGGCCCATTCGGACTCAATGTCCCCCACCCCCCTCGGGATGTGGTCGAAGTTCTGCCGGAGGTGGGAGTTGAAGCTACTTCTGACAGGGTGCTCTGCCAGACGTTCCCAGCAGACCCTCACAACACGTTTGGGCCTACCACGCCTGACCGGCATCCTCCCCCACCATCGAAGCCAACTCACCACCAGGTGGTGATCAGTTGACAGCTCCGCCCCCCTCTTCACCCGAGTGTCCAAGACATGTGGCCGCAAGTCCGACGACACGACCACAAAGTCGATCATCGAACTGAGGCCTAGGGTGCACATATGAACACCCCTATGCTTGAACATGGTGTTCGTTATGGACAATCCGTGACGAGCACAGAAGTCCAATAACAAAACACCACTCGGGTTCAGATCGGGGGGGCCATTCCTCCCAATCACGCCCTTCCAGGTCTCACTGTCATTGCCCACATGAGCATTGAAGTCTCCCAGCAGAACGAGGGAGTCCCCAGAAGGTATGCCCTCTAGCACCCCCTCCAGGGACTCCAAAAAGGGTGGGTACTCCGAACTGCTGTTCGGTGCATATGCACAAACAAGAGTTAGGACCCGTCCCCCCACCTGAAGGCGAAGGGAGGCTACCCTCTCGTCTACTGGGGTAAACCCCAATGTACAGGCTCCAAGTTGGGGGGCAATAAGTATACCCACACCTGCTCGGCGCCTCTCACCGGGGGCAACTCCAGTGTGGTACAGAGTCCAGCCCCTCTCAAGGAGATTGGTTCCAGAGTCCAAGCTGTGCGTCGAGGTGAGTCCGACTATATTTAGCCGGAACCTCTCAACTTCGCGCACTAGCTCAGGCTCCTTCCCCTTCAGAGAGGTGACATTCCACGTCCCAAGAGCCAGCTTCTGTAGCCGAGGATTGGACCGCCAAGGTCCCCGCCTTCGGCCACCACCCAACTCACACTGCACCCGACCTCCTTGGCCCCTCCCAAAGGTGGTGAGCCCATGGGAAGGGGGGACCCACGTTGCCTCTTCGGGCTGTGCCCGGCCGAGCCCCATGGGTGCAGGCTCGGCCACCAGGCGCTCGCCATCGAGCCCTACCTCCAGGCCTGGCTCCAGAGTGGGGCCCCGGTGACCCGCGTCCGGGCAAGGGAAAACGCCGTCCAAAATTGTTTTTCTTCATAGGAGGTTTGTTTAACTGCTCTTTGTCTCATCCCTCACCTAGGACCAGTTTGCCTTGGGTGGCCCTACCAGGGGCATAAAGCCCCGGACAACAGAGCTCCTAGGATCATTGGGACACGCAAACCCCTCCACCACGATAAGGTGGCGGTTAAAGGTGGCGGTTAATATGTTAATGTAATACATTAACAGAAAGTGTAGTTGGTTTACAAAAAATGTTTACTATTTATTCATTTTCTAAGACATGTTCAGTGCAATACAACTTTTGACAAGCACCTCTGGATTTTTAAGTCTAAATGCCTCTTTGGATGGTTGAAAATATGTTGTCAAAATTATTGTTTTAAGTTGTTCCCAAAATTTGTTCAATAAAAAAGGTTCTATATTTTGACTACAACTGTCATGCAATGTGATTCCTTCTCTTCATTAGTGCCACCCCCTTGAAAACTATCACTTTATGGGGCCATGCAAACCTGTATTAATACTTGTGTGAACATTAAAATGTTTTTTTGTACAATGTACAATTCTCATAACAGTGGAATAGGTTATTCTTAGCCAGTCTACTACAGTAATTGAAGTGGAAAATGTGGTTAACATCCACTCATTCATGGGAAAAAAATACCCTTGAGTACTGTGAAACCAGTTTAATTTTGAAAAATACGGTGATATAGAATTTTGGTCATACCGCCCAGCACTACCATGCCATTTTGATAACCCTTTTTACCTTGGCAATTATTTGCCTGTTGAGTAACCTTTTAGTATGTTTGGAATCTTGTAATTTTTTTGTTCATAAACATTACTGACAATTTTGTTCTTCCATAATTTAGTTTTGAGTATTTTGTTATTTTCTGCTTTGTGAAAATAATGTTATCTTGCTGCCATTTTGTATCAGTAATCTGCAGTTCCCTCTGCCATTTTGTGTTTTATTTTTCATGACTCTACTATATCTTTACTGCTGCTATGCCTGTTGCCAGTCATGTGACTTGAAGGTTATGTGGTGTATTTTGTCATCAGGTCTTCCCATTTAAGATAGCAGCACAGTATGGCTTGCATCCTAGTGTTTTGCTAGGGATGCACAATAGCAGACAGAAAAATATTTTTCTAAGGACCAGGAGATGGCAGAGTAAAACTCTGAGTCACAGACAGAACAAAGGACAAAAGAAACCAATCCTATATGTTCGTCAAAAATCAAAATAAAAAACAATGAGCCCATGTCTTTTGCCCTTAATAAATTTGTTAAAACCCAACCACCACAACACATGCTTCTTTCTTTTTAAGAAATCATAAATAATGTGATGCTAACCTTTATACTGTTAGCCCAGTGACATAATTTGCCTCGACTTAAAACTTGACTTAAATCCCTGAAGCCTACTAAAAAAGTTGTAATGCCAGGCCACCTTAAATTCCCTCACACCTCTTCATCAGCGTCTTTGTTTTGCAAATGTGTCAATCAACACAAACAGCCTGCTATCCCATTCTCCACTGACTCAGCTAAATCAGTTGCAAAGTTCTCTCACCTCAAGTTTCTATATATGGGTGTGAGGTGCCTTGAAATGTATAGGGTAAATAATATATCATTATTTGGAATACAGTGATCCCTCGCTATATCGCGCTTCGCCTTTCGCGGCTTCACTCCATCGCGGATTTTATATGTAAGCATATTTAAATATATATCGCGGATTTTTCGCTGCTTCGCGGGTTTCTGCGGACAATAGGTCTTTTAATTTCTGGTACATGCTTCCTCAGTTGGTTTGCCCAGTTGATTTCATACAAGGGACGCTATTGGCAGATGGCTGAGAAGCTATCCAGCTTACTTTCTCTCTCTCTCTCTCTCTCTCTCTCTCTCTCTCTCTCTCTCTTGCGCTGACATAGGGGGGTGTGAGCAGGGGGGCTGTGTGCAGCTGCTTCCTGAAGGACAGGCTGCACGGAGCTTCGCATACTTAAAAGCTCAAAGGGCACGTATTGATTTTTTTATCTGTCTCTCGCTATCTCTCTCTCTCTCTCTCTCTCTCTCTCTTCCTGCTCCTGACAGAGGGGGTGTGAGCTGCCGCCTTCAACAGCTTTGTACCGGCGGTGCTTCGCATACTTAAAAGCCAAAAAGCCGTATTGATTTTTTTTTTGACTGCTTGCTTTGCACTCCTTTGAAAAGGAAGATATGTTTGCATTCTTTTAATTGTGAGACAGAACTGCCATCTCTGTCTTGTCATGGAGCACAGTTTAAACTTTTGAAAAAGAGACAAATGTTTGTTTGCAGTGTTTGAATAACGTTCCTGTCTCTCTACAACCTCCTGTGTTTCTGCGCAAATCTGTGACCCAAGCATGACATTCTAAAAATAACCATATAAACATATGGTTTCTACTTCGCGGATTTTCCTATTTCGCGGGTGGCTCTGGAACGCAACCCCCGCGATGGAGGAGGATTACTGTACATACGTTTCATGTGTGTTCCGCGTCTACAACGATCTGGTTAAATGTAGGATGACAGGAAATGTGAAGCAAGAAATGTTGAACACATAACTAAAATAGAAACTTTTTTCTACTATGTTCTACTAATAATTGGCAAAAATGGTAACGTGAAGTGTATAATATGTGAAGACTGAAGACTAAATATCAAATAAACACTTTCAAAAAGGTATAACAAAATAAGTGCACTTTTATTCAAGAATATAACCAAAGAAAAGGAAATTATTCAATTTACATGTTGCTGTCAATGAGTTAAAAACCGAAGCTCAAATATCAATTGACAGATAGTTGACTGTCTGCTTGGTTGGTATAGAGGTAAGAGCTGCTGCCACGTAGGCAAAAGGTTGTGCGTTCAAGCCTCAGGTTTCCTCGGTTTGAGAAGTGAGCTGCTATTATTATTATTACTATAATATAACAAAAACATACATTTGATTTGAGTCTGTAACACCCAGTATAATTTTTTGTTACATGTAATAGTTAAAAGTCTCACAGTCAAGTTCACGTGGTACAACGAACTTGTAGCAAATACTGTAGTAACAGTGAACTAAACCTTTCACAAAGTGGTGGTGTCTTGTAAGAGATAACATGGCAGCACAGAGAAAATTCAAAAATATTAAGTATGTTTAAAATTAAACTGAAAATAAAAACTAATACAACATTAGTACTTAGATCATTTGCCTTGTCACATTAAATTGTAGGTCAGGTACTTCCTGACTGTTGTTTTTATTTTAATTACTTTAATTATTAATTATTATTATTTAATTATTATGGGACCTGGAGAAAGTCCATGGTAACATGGGGAGGACACATAAACACAACGTTTTATTTCTTGCAAAGAACATAGAGACGAGGCCTCAGCTGATATCTAAACCCAGGATTCTGGTATGGTAACAGTGCCAACATTGCATCACCATATGGATACATGTAATGTATTTTCAAAAGCAACTGGCTCTGCGTAATGATAATGAGTACCATAACATATATAACATATTAACATTGAAGTGTGTATGTAGGTTAGACTACAGAAGCAATAAGCTACAGATATTTTTTAGAATTCTGAACATGATCTAGTAACAAACCTTTTGGTTGTGGCAAACGAGAGACCAGCAAAAATTCATAAAGTGTTTTAGATTTCAGAAACAAAGGATACCAATCTTAAAAAAAAAAGAGGAGCCAAAAGCTATAAAGTTAAACAGCATTATGAAAAAAGGAAAGATTAGGTCCTGGTTAAAAGCTAATTCAAGTTAAAAGCAAATCTCACAACTGAAGTAGCCAAAGTATGTTATTAAATTTGAGGTAAAACAAACCATTTATTGAAATCCAACAACAAAACATAATAATACATAATAAAATATTTGCATAGTTGTCTATGCAAAGCCAAATCAAATCAAAAAATGCAAGTAGGTGAGAAAAAGCAAGTATCAAAAATTAGTAATAAAGCTTATAGGAATATTCAATATTAAATAAAATTCTCAAAGTATTAAAACCAGAAAAAAACTAAAATAATTTAATAATTTTTAAAAGTGAATCAGAAATGTTTGCATACACAGAAATGATTCTTAGCAGAACTGTTAAAAATTGATCTTTATAGGATGTTGGGCAGGTGTAACTACAGTACAGTATGTACAAACTATGACTGTTTGAAGCCATTTACAGATGACATGTCTTTGAAAGGGTTCAAAAAGTGCTTTTCACCACAATATGTAACATAAAATTAGAAAAGATTCAAAAAGCTCTTATAGTAAACAACTTACTAGTTACACTCTGTGAAAAAATGATAGGGATACACAGAACAAGAGGTCTTAATTTCATGTGTCTCTTGCACTAGACATGCCAACAAAGACGACAATCAAACTTTTGGCTATATTTGTGGACATACCAGTGTAACTGTTTATTTGGAATCCTTATATGCACGTTTTTTTATTGGCCTAGTTTGCATCTACATGATGTGTGCTATTATTTACTTGTTGATAAAACTGGATAAAAAACATCAACTGACCAAAGGAGTACTTACTCCACATTTTAGATTGTGTGGCAAAAATACAAAAAATTAATTGAACTTCACCCTGCGTTAATCTGTAAGGTCTATATCAAGCCTCACCTCTCATCCTAATCTTGTCTGACTGTCGTACTAAGCTGGAAGCATGTTAACATTTACTATGCAGTCAGAAGGAAAGACTTAACCACAGGACAGAAAAGGGTCAAATACCAGAAGATCAAAAGTACAGCAACCAAAACGAAATACAAGAATTGGACCTAAAAGATTCAAAAGTGAATGGTCAACAAAGAGAGTGTATCAGATGAGTAAAAGGGTTTTCAAATCAAAGGTTTTAGGATTCCGTGAACTTGGATAGGGAAGCGAGCAAAAACTGAACTTTTTATCCTGTTGCGGGAGCGGTCCTAATGACGGGAGTTCAAAATGGCATGGCTCAGTAACAAGCAAGTATGACACCAAAAAGGGCCCAAATATATTATGAAATTAAAGCTACACACATAATAAAAACAGTGATATCAAAAATGGATTCCTTGTGTCGAGAAAAGCCCAAAAACAATGAATTTATATGAATAAAGAAATTAGGAACACACAAAAAAGATTAAAAAGACCAAAACTTCCAACATGGATAACTTCACTCACTCCTTGGAACCCATCCAGCTTTGTTGTACTGGGTGCATTAAACACTACTCCTGTTGCTATCCTGTTTTGCTCTGTAAAATTACTTCCATTTGTAATGACTGAACTGATGGGGTAATTCTCAACTTCTCTATCTGAATCAAAGAACTTTGCCTATTGTCAGATGACAAAGTTTTTTTTTTTCTTTTAAGAACACTCCACAAGGGAATGTTTAAATTTCTTCTATATTTTAATTTAATTGGAAGAGGTAATTATTTGCCAGTAATTTCAAATATTACTTACCTCCACTCTGTGACAAGGTCTCAGTATTTTATTCTGTTCCTCTTATGTGCTGCCTCTGTCCCATTTTTCCATGGCACTGTCAGTTCAGCCAGTAGCACAGATTTTATTGCTGCAGCTCACAGCACCATGTCTGGCCACAATGTAGTCTGGTAGATCTCCCTTGGGATGTGGAAATGGTTCACCTCATTCTTCCACTCTGCTCCCGGAGCTTGTTGGCTCTCCCTGCCTGGGGAAAGAAGTCTGCTGGTTTGATAAAAATAAGTAAATATTCAAATATATTTCAATGTAGTATAGTGGTTCTGGGTGTTACATATATGTATGTATGTACAGTATTTGTTATTAGTACTTTTTTTATTGTAGTAAGAGTAGCAACTTCAAAAAGAAAGGCTGAACCATCTAAGCAGGAAAAAGGTACTCAGGCAACCAACATGTAAATACAAAAGCCAGTTAAAATTCCATGCAGGCGCACCCAAAAAACGGGAACCAGCTATCTTGTCTTCAGTCTAATATGGATGGATATTTTGTCAGGATAGAGAGCCATAAAATCAATCATGAAAAGGAGCTTAAATTTTTACGAGTAACGTATGCTAGCACCGCACTTCACTACATTAATATTAATATTTTTACTTTTTTTACTCATGATGAATCTTCAAAGCATGAAACCCTTTTGAGTCATGCACTGATGAGTGAATACGGCAGCCTTCAAACAAAGTGATCATGGCCATTAACAAAAGTGAAATTTTCTTTGCATAGAAAATTATATGATTATAAAGAAAGTAGAACTGGACACACTTAACACTGCCAGTAATATATATATATATATATATATATATATTGTAGCAGTAGGGAGCACTGTCGCTCCCTTGAACCCTCAGGTACCACTCCAAACACCAGGTAAAAGTACAATTATTATTTTTTTTATTATAAACATGTGCACTAAGCACCCCCCACTCCACACTACTCATACAAATACCAATTCTCTAATTAATCAACAATAATACACACTCCTCCTCTCCCAGACACTTAGCCACCCTTCCTCCCAGCTAAGCTCAGTGTCTGGGCTTTCCCACAGTCCTTTTATATCTCCTGACCTGGAAGTGGTTCCAGCCCAACAACCCATAAGTCCTCATCACTTCCGGGTCAGATTAAAAGTCCTTTTCTTTAACCCGGAAGCACGTCGTTCCTTCCGGTCATGTGATTATGACGCACTTCCGGGTTATATGGCACGTAGCACTCTGTAAGCCTCCCTACAGCGGCTCCTGGTGGTCCCTATGGTATCCAGCAGGATTGTTTATAAAAACTACAATGTCCATAATGCCTTGCTGGAATCTGGGGACCTTCCATGCTGCTGGGAGGGCTCCACCTGGCGGCCTGGGGGTGTGGACCAGAATATTTGGCCGGCCATCCCTCAGAATATATATATTATATATATATAGTGGCACGCGGCTGGGGGTGGTACCCAGCCGGGATGCCCAAGAGGACCGGAGGAGGGCTTACGCCTCCTGCAGACCACGAGGGGGCGACCACCCTGGTTGCTTTGGGGTCCACGGGTACGGAGCTTTGAACCTCAGCCCTGTACGGGCCCGTGGCCACCGCCAGAAGGTGCCCCGATGCCTACGGAGCCCTGGACATCAGCACTTCTGCCACACTCGGAAGTGCTGGGGGGGAAGAGGAGCAGGGACATCTGGAGTGCTTCTGGGTGTGGAGCCGGTACTTCCGCCACACTGGGGAGTGCCGGTGGAAGCTCATCGGAAGACACCTGGAGCACATTCGGGTGTGTATAAAAGGGTCCGCCTCCCTCCATTCGATGGCTGGAGTCGAGTGGAAGAGGACGGAGCTCGGAGTAGAGGAGTGGAGGCGGTCAGGAGAAGAGAAAGGCATTGTGTTGAGGGCCTGGACTGAGGTAGCTCCCTCCTTGGGGGGTGTTTGTTTGAATATTTCATGCACAATGAGCACCACATACCATTTTCTTTGACCATTAGACAATCAAAATTTTTAAACCATTGTTTGTTTAGGCTGGATAAGCGGTGCTTAGATTTATCAATTGGCAAAGTGTGTACTGAAGAGATTTCCCCTGATGGACCAGCTTCTGCAATGTCTTTGTCTGACATTGCCACATGAGGAGTTGACTCTGCACCTTCATTAGTTTGTGGCGTCTCCTTTTCTGAAATAACTGAGCAGTGTTGTTTTCTAAACACTTTTTTTGCTCATGTTGGTAAAACGTTTGGAAAAAATGAAAAGTACCTATGAATAAGACTTTTAAGTGGGAAAGTGAGAGACTGCTGGATATTCAATGCACACTTGCACTACTGCAGGGCAAGATTTGAACAAAAAAGGAATGGCAGATGGGTCACTTTAACAAAACTATGGAAGCGTATTTGGGCCACGGTGAAGAAAAAAAAATACGGGCACATCAAAAAATCAATGTTTAATTTACAAGATTTCCTCAAACCCCGTCATAAGGTAGTGTAGTGCATTAAATGCTTTGTGTTAAGTGTTCCCTGACTGAGTTGTTAATCACTACGCGCTTCTTAAACGGACTTCCTTTTGCACTAAGGAGGCACCGGGAGGGGTCGCCGCACAGAATACATTCACTTCATGATATTCCTGCTGTCTGAACATTTACAATGCTAAGATAAATACTTGATATCATTTTCATGATGAAGTGCATTAAAGCATGTATTAAACATGCATGGTAGTGTGGCGGTAGTGCTGCTCCCTCATAGTAAGGAGTCCCCAGGTGTACGTTCAGTGTAGAGAACTTTATGGCAGGTGTGACGAGGCTCCAAAAAACAGAATGTATTAATGGGTATCACACAGGTTTAACTTAAAAATTGTGTAAATGTTGGGTTTGTGATCTGGTGGTCGGAGACACGAACACAGAATTCAATGGATGTTCTTCTGGGTGGGCTTTCTTTATTGCATGTGTGCTGTCTCTATCTGACGTACCAAAACCCCAATTCCTATCCTTCCTTTTTCTTTCTCCACATAACAAATCACCACACGATAACACAAAACATTTCATGTGCTACATGATTTATGATGGGGTTTGAGAAAATCTAGTAAATTAAATATTCATTTTAAGATGAAGTTTAGTTTACAATGTTCTACTTTAATGACAAACTACGAGAATAAAGTCAACATGTCCACTTTAATCTCGAGATAAACGGCGAGAATAAAGTGGAAATGTCAACTTTATTCTCGACATAAGCTTAGCAGCACTACACAGACTGCACTGACACTGAGAACAGAGACGTCACTTCCTGACGCCCTTTTTCTGATATCTGATAGGCTGGTTCCACAAATCTTTTTTTTATTTCATCAGTCCTCCTCTTGCCTGCCCACCTCCACATCCTCTTTGCTTGTGAAGTGCCGCTCCGCTCCCACTATTACCATGTACACCCCCTCTCGAAAGCCCACCTCTCCATACTCTTTACTTGTGAACTCCGCTCCGCCTCATCCCTGCTATTAGCTTTAGCACCTCGCAACTTGTGATCCTACTTCTAAAATATTTGCCCACCCACCTGCTCGTCCCTTGCCATCTCTGCAGATCATTAGATCTGCGGCTGTTATCTCACATGACATTGTAGATATTTTAGCCGGGCGCTCCACTAAATTTAAGACACTAGGGAGAAAACTGAGATAGATAGATAGATAGATAGATAGATAGATAGATAGATAGATAGATAGATAGATAGATAGATAGATAGATAGATAGATAGATAGATAGATAGATAGATAGATAGATAGATAGATAGATAGATACTTTATTAATCCCCAAGGGGAAATTCACATACTCTAGCAGCAGCATACTGATAAAAACAATATTAATTAAAGAGAAATTAAAAACGCAGTGCAAGTTAAAAAAATGCAAGGTGGAGAGTGCAAGGCAGGTGTAATATACAATAATCTTGTATAGTGTTAACGTTTACCCCCCCGGGTGGAATTGAAGAGTCGCATAATGTGGTGGAGGAACGATCTCCTCAGTCTGTCAGTGGAGTAGGACAGTGACAGCAGTCTGTCGCTGAAGCTGCTCCTCTGTCTGGAGATGATACTGTTCAGTGGATGCAGTGGATTCTCCATGATTGACAGGAGCCTGCTCAGCGCCCGTCACTCTGCCACAGATGTCAAACTGTCCAGCTCCGTACCTACAATAGAGCCTGCCTTCCTCACCAGTTTGTCCAGGCATGAGGCGTCCCTCTTCTTTTTGCTGCCTCCCCAGCACACCACCACGTAGAAGAGGGTGCTCGCCACAACTGTCTGATAGAACATCTGCAGCATCTTATTGCAGATGTTGAAGGACGCCAGCCTTCTAAGGAAGTATAGTCGGCTCTGTCCTCTCTTGCACAGAGCATCAGTATTGGCAGTCCAGTCCAATTTATCATCCACCTACACTCCCAGGTATTTATAGGTCTGTACCCTCTGCACACAGTCACCTCTGATAATCATGGGGTCTGGGAGGGGCCTTGGCGTCCCAAAATCCACCACCAGCTCCTTGGTTTTGCTGGTGTTCAGGTGTAGGTGGTTTGAGTCACACCATTTAACAAAGTCCTTGATTAGGTTCCTATACTCCTCCTCCTGCCCACTCCTGATGCAGCCCATGATAGCAGTGCTGTCAATGAACTTTTGTACTTGGCAGTACTCCGAGTTGAATTGGAAGTCCGATGTATATAGGCTGAACAGGACCAGAGAAAGCACAGTCCCCTGCGGTGCTCCTGTGCTGCTCACCACAATGTTAGACATGCAGTTCCCGAGACACACTTACTGAGGTCTGTCTGTAAGATAGTCCACGATTCATGCCACCAGGTATGAATCTACTCCCATCTCTGTCAGCTTGTCACTAAGGAGCCGAGGTTGGATGGTGTTGAAGGCGCTAGAGAAGTCCAGAAACATAATTCTTACAGCACCACTGCCTCTGTCCCAGTGGGAGAGGGATCGGGGTAGCATATAGATGATGGCATCCTGTGCTCCCACCTTCTCCTGATATGCGAACTGCAGAGGGTCGAAGGTGTGGCGGACCTGTGGCCTCAGGTGGTGAAGCAGCAGCCACTCCATGGTCTTCATCACATGTGACGTCAGAGCGACAGGCCGGAAGTCATTCAGCTCACCAGGACATGATACTTTTGGGACTGGGGTGATGCAAGATGTTTTCCAAAGCCTTGGGACTCTCCCTTGTTCCAGGCTCAGGTTGAAGATGCGCTGTAGAGGACTCCCCATCTCCAACGCACAGGCCTTCAGCAATCATGGCGATACTACATCTGGACCCACTGCTTTGCTGGTACAAAGTCCCCTCAGCTCTCTGCTTACTTGGGCTGTTGTAATTGTGGGTGGAGGGAAACTCTCTCCTGTGTTGGTATCAGCAGAAGGATGGGTGGAGGATACAGTACTCTGAGGTGAGAGTGGATTAGGGTGGTCAAACCTGTTAAACACAATCATTATATTATTTTTCTCTAGCTAAGTGGCATTTTGGTCCTTGTGGTCCTTATTTCTTAATTTGGGTTCCGTAATTGTGTGAGGTATAAAAGTAAGATTTATTACTTTATAATTACCAGGATCCATTTTGTCTCCCTTCTTGTAGATTGGAGTCACATTTGCAACTTTCCAGTCATCGGGTAGTTCTCTTTGAAGTAACTGCTAAAATATGCTGGTTGAAGGTTTATACAGTAGATGACACCTTTCATTTCTTACAGTATAACTGCAAAATCCCACCAGGATCCTTGTTCTGCTATACATGTGTGTGATTTCAAAGATGATTTCAAATTTTATCATGTAACATTTTTTGTTTTTATTATTCAGTCTTCATTGTTCAAAATGATAACATCTAGACAGGTATTACTAGAAGTTTTGACTTCCTCAACCTGCTTAGAGAACAGTCATTTCCAGTTGGCACCATTTCATTTTCCTCTGTCTTTTTTATTTTTAATATGGACTTCCCAATCAATGTTTGGAAAGTTAAGATTCACATTGATTATTCCTTCCTGTTTACTGCACATATATCTCATTTGATTAAATAATATACTATTAATAATATTAATAATAATAGTATTGCCTGAAATATCTGATTATGGCAGCTGCACAAAACTCCAATTAGCAAATGTCTGGATTTCTTTCTTACTAGTGTAACCCACTGTGATTCTAACAATTTCCTTTCCTCTGCCTTGATTATCTAGGCCTGAGTCCTATTTTAACATACAGTGTCATATCTCCTTTCCTGAGGCATGTATAGCTACTAACACGATATTTCTTTCCATCACTCTCATTTAGGTACGACTATGTATTGTCTACAATATCATAGTCCAAGGCCAATACTATTGCCTCTAGCTCCTGTATTTGGTTTCTAATTCCCCTCACATTAAAAAATAAACATTTTAAAGAGGAATGCTACACATATTGTTTTTGGCCAAATTGTGATTTGAATGAGTTAGTTGTTTCTGTTTGTGTTTATCGGGTACTCCCACTACATAATCTTGTTTACACGTCTGAAAATCCTCTCTCATCCCTTTCTCTTTTAGATTCTGTCCACCTTGCCAGTAAAGACTGTGTTTTTGGTGAAAGGTTTTCTGGTGGCTGACAAAAGTAAAGGTTTATTGTTAACATCATACTTTCATCCAAGCATTACAGCTGAATATTAAGTTCTGGTCATGTAGTTTCCTGGTGCTGGAAGTATTTAAAGAAATAAAACATCTGATTTGGTTTGGCCTTTTGTTTGTTTCCAATTTGTTATGATAGAAGTCCTTTTTAATTTGTTTCAGATGTTTCCTTCACTGTTTGTGGCAGGTTTTGCATTTATTATATTCTTAGGTGGAGTATTGGGAGGAGTATTCAATTCTTTTATTTACTTCCACTAGAGTGTTTTCCTGATGGTAAAATTATTTTGCGTCTTAACGCAGCATCATTATTGTCCTATATTGGGCGCCACCATTTTATGGTATTTTTCTGTATGTTTGCCATTACGTTATTATGCAGGGTTAGCCAGAGGTATGTAGTGCGTGACAATGTATCAATTTAAAAAGTCCGCACCATACAATTCCTGATTATCCGAGGTTGGATAAAAAATAATCTTTAGTGTTTTCTTTGATTTGCTTTTCTAAATATTGACTTTGTTCTTTCATATTTTGACATTGTCTTAGGATTCTCATTATTGGCTTTGGTGAAAAGATAGGATTAATTTCTGGGCATGAACTTGCTTGAAGTATGGTAACATCTCATCTTTTTGTACCTTTCATTATAAACTGCCTTTTCTGCAACATAGAGAGAATACCAGTTCCCTGAATTTTTTTGCAAGGAATATGCAGTTATGTTTCCAGTGCTGTTTATACCAATATGAACACTAACCGGAGGGTCTTTCATTGCCCTTGCCAGATGCTGATCTGCTCTTTGAATAATGTGAGAAAGTCTGTTGTTTATTCGCTATCTCTGCAACATATTAAGCTGTCATAATTTTGGATGATGGAATCCCCAACAACTATTACCTCGCTTTTCTGCACCACCTTCACTTTAACCTGGTTTTAATTGGAGAAACGCTTTATTTGTTTCAGCCTTTTTGAGTCAAAGTAAGTTTGTTACTTTGACCTTTTTTGTTAGGGAAATGCTGTGGTATCTTATTCCTCCTTTCACTACCTGAGCCCAAGTTCGATGCGTTGCAGTCTGTCTCATGTTGCTCTTCTCTTTAATCTGAATGGGAATTTCAGAAATAGTTGGTTTTGCTGGGTCTTCAGATACATGAAGGTTTCAGGAGCTGCTTTTAAAGTGCACAAACCTTCACAATGAGGTTTGCAGTTTCCATGCACTTTTCACATATGTAGCCCAACAAGTGAAATCAGGGATGACAATATAAATATTACATCTAGTGCAGGTAATGGGCTTGAGAATCTATTTCAAGTGTATTTTTTAATAGGATATTCTATTGTTTTACGGAAGAGAGAAGGGAATTTGAATTTGCTGTTTTTTTGGATTTAGCAGTAGTCTAGACTTTTAATGTTTTTTTGGAAGACCTGAAACAGAATATCAGACAAACTTAATTTTTCAATTCCTGGCATACCTGCTTTCAAAGTAAATTTATCTCTTCTCTATGGCTTCTTAAATGATTTGCTAGTGCTTTGATGCTACCTACACCCAATTTGCAGGCAGGCACCTCTACCTGCCTGCTAGAGCTGCAACAAAGAACCTTTGATGTGCCCCTAAACTGACCTGCATCTGACCTTAATTAATCAGGAGCAGTTGAACAAATCCACTTTAAAGCACCACTACTAACAACAAAAATAAAGGCACAAAAACATAACCCTCTCACTCTCTCTTTCTAAATCCTAATTCCTTTCTTCAAAGTGAAGACAACTCTTCTGTACAGCTCCTAGAGTTAATTATATCTGCCGTTACTCACTTTACAACTGGATTGTTGTCAGTCCTGAGCAGTGTAGGATAACAAGGAATGGCACCAGAGTTTCAGGGATGAGTACTGTTTCTTTCTTGGTGGTACATGCCATCAGATTCACACAAGATGGTGACACAGATAAAAGAGAAGCCCTGGCATTACTCTCCTATGGCACACTGATGGACAACGGGTGTCATGACACTGGCAGTATAACCTACTTTAGGTTGTCAATTCTGTTGCTTGTTAAGGACAATTTTCAATGAATGATAATATGGTATGTCAAAGAGATACATATTATCAATCATTGTATGATTTTTTATTTTGCAGTAGACTTTCCGGTTTCATTTTCCAGAACTGGAATGCCACAATGAGGAGTATTGAGACATTTCTAAAAGAAATGTATTACTGCAGGCAAAATATTATTTTGGCCAGAGAAAAAAACATAGCAGTAAAGAGATCATGTGTGGAACAAGTCATACTTCTGGCTATATTCAGCCAATATTATTAGTCTACTTACCAAAGAAAAAGAAAAAACCTGTGAAGCACTATAGTACAATACTGTTATTAATTTATTCAGTATTCATTGTTTGGTATGAACAGATTCTGTTTCTGACATTTATTTTTTGATTCTCCAAATAGTTTAGGAGTTGTGGATTTTTTTTGTGATGTTTTGGATGACATTTTAGGTTTCCTCCTTTTTTTGCACCTGTTGCTTGGTCTGTGCCCCATGTGGTCACTTCAGTGGTCATGGCTTGTTGGTAAGTGGCTCAGCAGGTTAAAAGATTGGCTGTAGGTACACTTACTTATTCAATCTGTGGATTCTAAAAACCTTTAAAACTTTTTGCTAAGATTATTTTTATTTTTGCTTCTGATGTTTGACTGATGCTGTGGTTTTGTTGCAGTTTAATTGATCTCCCGTCTTTGACCTTTTTCTGTTTGATTGTTTATCTCTTGGTTTATTACAAAAAATTCTTTGGAACAGTTTAATATGCAGAAGTATTGTAAAATAACATTAAATTGTAATTTCCAATTTAAATTGAAATAACTAGATACCTTTCTTAATCTTTCCTGCAACCCTTATGTTAAACATTTATATTGCTAAAATGTCCAATATTTTTGATACCACTTATACAGTAAAGGGTAAATAAATGTGACTGCAGCAATATATTATTGAGCTGTGTGATGTATAGGGGAAACATTCATAAATATAGTAAAGGTATAGAAAAGGGAATTATCAAACTGTGTTTTATTGTTTTTAAATTTACATTTAATTGCTCTACCACTCTTGAAATAGAAGATGAAAAGTGCAGGTATGCTTGTCATTTGCTATTAATTTATTTAGGATGAATCTCTATGAAATTACTGCTGTAAGACCCAGCCCAGCCCACACTGAGAACCATGTTATTTTTGGCCCTTTAAAAAGAGATTACATTTGAAATAATAATTCAATGTCAATTTTTTATTAAATATAATTTTAAAATCTTCTTAAAAAAGAAATTATGGTTTTCATTTTTTAAATTCACTGGTCTTATAATGTGCCAGAAAAAACTGTTCGCAAGCAAGGCAACCCTAAATACTCCACGTTAATTAAATAATAATCCCAGTTGTTGCAATAAAGTGTTAGTGCTGTCTAGAATATATTGAAGATAGCTGTAGTAAGAAATTTAGTAAACAAACAAAGCAGTAAATACTGGAAATGGCAGGTGTTCTTTAACTAAACCGTCTTTTTTCCAGAAGAGCTCTGTGATCTGTCAGGAATGTGCATAATAAGCCTTCTCCTCCCATCTGGTCTGTATACAGTAGCTTACATACAAAATGAACAGAGATCAGCATGCTTTAAGAACAAATGTTTTTATCAAAAATAATTTTAATAAGTAAAATATAGGAACTTTATACATTGATCATATATTCTAAAAAAGCTATAAGAAAATATATATAAAAAGTGTTTAACAGTAAATGCAGATGAAAATAACAGACTCAGGGGGATCTTACTAAATCTTTCACCATGACTAATATCTTACTGGTGAGGCAATTTTCTTGGCTTAGAATTATATATATTACAGTATACTCTATGTGTCATAGCATGTCTTTTATTTGTGAAACTTCATATGTTTCCATATGGGCATGCAATCTTATATTTTACATTTAAAACAAAGAGAAGGTTTCATTATGCTGTATCTTAAAAATGTTCTTGACTTTTTCTAGGCCAGACACCTACAGGCCATTACTGTTTTTGTTTTATACATAATCTATCTTGTTTTTGTTGTTGTACTTCAAATTAATGTAGAAATCTCTACTTAATTGCAAAAAATGACAAATTGTTAAAGCTTCCAAATATATTTGGATATTACCAAGAATTTCTAATGATGGAAGGCACTAAATAAATTCTTGTTGCATGTTTGTATATTCCTGGTGTATTTACAGTGTTTACTGTACTAGCCATTAATAACTACTATCCTTAAAGGTGTTTAACAGTATATAATTCTTTCATTTGGCAACAATAATAATAAGGCCCACCCTTTTACCATTCATCTATGCATGTTATCCTTTCAATCAGTTTTTATTTTACTTTAACAAGGTAGTTTACCATTTTTCTTGCAGTTTGTGAGTGAGTATGTATGTGTGGTATAATGAATTTAAAACACCTGAGAAATGATATGTTCATTTATATCAGTATATCAGTATACTCCCATCTACCATTCCATCCTCTGAGCAAATTTAGATCAATTTTGTGGTTGTGAAGAACCAGAAGCAATCCTAGTATCACTTGGTACAAGACAGAAAGGGACACACTGTGTTACAGGGCACTCTTAAATTGGGTCATGACTTGCTTGTTTTTTGCCTGTGAAAGTAAAATCCAGTTACCCAAAGAAAAACCAATAGGCTAAGTGAGAATGTGCACACAGACACCAGGATAGACTTTAAAACCAGTCTTATAAAATTGTGATGCAGCAGTGCTAACCATTTCATCTCTGTTCTTTTTTTATGTATAAATTTAAAAGTGTTACTTTTTTTTGAAAAAAGGTATTAAATACATTTGAACCATAATCCCCATGGCATTCAAAACTCCATGATCCAAATATTAAAACAGTGCAATTTTCAGTGCATGAGCTGCGCACTAATTTTTTCCTTACAATAGGTTAGCTGTTATTTTCTGTTTAAGTTAAAGAAAATGTATTTGATTGTGGAAAATTATATTTTAGGGCTGTTGGTGCAAGAAGCTGTTAGAAATAAGGTTAAAATTAACAACAACTCAAAAGTAACAACTTAAAAAGTAAGTTAAAGTTCAGATTGCTGCATACTCTCAATTTACTTTCATACAGCAGTAGGGCCTGCCATCTAGTGGAATTAATATAAACTGTGCAGTTTCCTAAGAGCATGAGAGAGCTTGTGCTTGACAAGTAATTACAGTGTATTTCTCGGGTTTATTAAAGGATTTTTAAATAGTTAGTACTCACTCTATAAGCACCATCCACATGTAAAACACCAATAAGACATCATTAATAAAGGAACTTATTTGAAGTTCAGGAAAAACTGAGAACCGATTTTGTCTGAGCAAAATGTCCATTATGAAAAACGAAGTACCTTTGTGGATACGGAAATCCTCAGATGGCAGATTTCCTGTGGTGTTTTGGGTCTTTCTGGCAGGACTGCTTATGTGTATCTTCCTTGCCTACATTTCGTCTGGTGTTTTTCAGTTTCTCTCAAATCCCTTATTATGCCAGTTGTCCTTTAAACTTCAGAATAACAGGATTCACATTAATTCAGGTCTCCCGAGTGCTGCAGTCATAAGAGCCACAGTTTCTTTTACCTGTCATCCATCTTCTGTCCCAGGAGTAAGTTTTTAATTTTGAAATCTTTGTTGTGGAGATTTTAAAAATGTTGGATTGGATACTGCAGCACGGTGGCGCAGTGGGTAGTGCAGCTGCCTAGCTGTTAGGAGACCCGGGTTCGCTTCCCGGATCCTCCCTACATGGAGTTTGCATGTTCTCCCCTTGTTTGCGCGGGTTTTCTCCAGGTGCTCCGGTTCCCTCTCACAGTCCAAAGACATGTAGGTTAGGTGCATTGGCGATTCTAAATTGGCCCTAGTGTGTGCTTGGTGTGTGTCTGTGTGCCCTGCCCGGGGTTTGTGCCCTGCCTTGCACCCTGTGTTGGCTGGGATTGGCTCCAGCAGACCCCCGTGACCATGTAGTTAGGATATAGCGCGTTGGATAATGGATGGATGGATTTTATGGCTTGGATACATGGTTTTCCCTTAGATTCAGATTTACTTTTGGATTATTTAAATAATAATGGGTTTCTGACTTTTGTTTAGTTTTGATTAAGACAGTGTATTTTGTTTTTGCCTTATAAAATGTTAATAATTTATTTGGCACTGGTTTTCCTTGTTTATCTTTGTTTATATATTGTCAGGTTTTTCATTACCCTCCTTTTCCATATTAAGTTCAGCCAACCGTTTTTCGTGATTCCAGTTTCTTTGTTTACTCTTACCTCATTAATTGTTTTATTAGCTCCTCATTTGTTCTTTGTTGATTCATTTATTATTAAATAAATCTTTACATTTTCTTTTGTGTTTGTGTGAATTTCAGGGATGTTTTTAATAGATTTTTGCCTTCTCTTAGGTTAATTTGCAACACTTTATTTTTAAAAATGTACTACTCATTACCAAAAGGATATACCTTCATTACTGTGTTTTTATACATATATTTTGATAACCATATTTAATTGGGTGTGAGTGGTGGTTAAGAATGGGAAAGCAACATGTGCCTCAAATAAATGGAGAGAGTGGTTAGATTTTTCCTACTTCCTTCCTACTTGTGTAATGTGCAAAATGGGAAGGGTAAAGAGAAGGTTGTTGTATATGCTCTGTTTTTAGACAGAAAAGTATGTAAGTAAAGATCTTACTTTAATAAAATGTGGAGCTCTCTTCCTTTCTTATTGTCTATTCCTAATTAATTCTGTCTTTTTATAATGTAATTAGCTAAGATCTGCCTCCATCAGGAAACTAGTAATACTTAGACTACCACTCTTCCTTAAAGTAAGTACCGATTTGATAAATGGTTCATTGGAGCATTACGTTGGGTTTCTTTTACTACTTGATTTAGTGTTTTTGCTATTTTTATACTGCATTTACAGAGTATGATTTATTTCTGGGTGAATACTAGAACTCTATTTTTTTGCCTAATTATTATAAACCCAAAAATGTCTATAATAATGATAAGTGCAAAGAACAATAATGACTATTAATAACATGTGCAATAGAGCTAACAGACTCACCCAAACCACAAATTTCACAAACATTACCTTATGAAGTGTTTTACCATTCGTAAACAAATTAACCACACTATTTAATGTATTTAATGTAAAAACTAGCCATGTGCGCCCAACTATGTTGCGCATGTTAAAGTTGTCTGTGAAGGGCTCCCTGTTTAAACGCGGCTGCCAGTCGTGAACTTGGCCCTTCGTCGCACAGCATTATGATTTTTTATGAGGGAAACAAAATTACAAAACAAAACCCTTGGACATTGATTCGATAGGAACGGCCTACTCGGAATCACTGTCCGAATAGTAATTATGTGGTGGTGTAGGAGCATTTCTGCGTCTCTCTGTTCACAGTCCATCTCATTTTCACGACGCTGTCGTTTCCTCTCACGATCTGATCAACCTTTCTCCAATCTTGCAGGTTGCTTTGTGGCAATCCAAAGAGTAAGGCAATATACACGGAGCAATGGTTATAAAAGGGGGACACATAGGTATCCAGGCTCTTTAAAACATAAATAGGGATCACTTCACTGCCATGTGAGCAAGCCACGGTACAACTGTGAGACACGCAGCACTCGCCGGCTACAACGTAACAATAATAATTTCCGGAACATGCTGTTACGTTGTCATTCATTTTACCCACTGTCTTTCTTTCATTCATATGTTACGCAGGCATGTACCTTTTATCTTCGGCAATCTCATTCTCTAACCAGGCCTCAGGAGCTAACCAGCGTAACACTGTCCACCACCCCTTTCGTTATTCCGGCACATTGTTGACATCCGTGAGTAACAACAACGTACTAAACTGGAAGGTGGTCTACGCATGCGTGGAATTCGCGGACAAACAAAGATCAAGATCCAAATGAAGATTATATATAAAGATTGGTAAATTTAAAGCACAACAATTTGTTTAGTTTGAATGTCTGTGTTTTGAGGTGTGACTGGAGTACTACAGTCTTCAGTAGTATAAGCCTGGAGGAGATTCTTAATGCAATGCCAATGTTTTAGCTGTCTCTCTACTGACATCTAGTGCTAGAATCTCTAGAATACTTAGAGACAGTATGCACTTTAGCAAGAGTGTACAAGTGTATGCAACTAGATACCCTATTATCATACTTTCTTAGGATTTTAGCCCTGCAGAAATGCTCATGACCAGATAACTTGCAAAACCATTATGAGCAATACCTCTCAAAGGCTAAGAGTTCTTAAACAGCAGACACACATTAACTAGAAAATAAACAGTATACACTAGTACTATATACATATAGTGTATATATATATATATATATATATATATATATATATATATATATATATATATATATATATATATATATATATATATATATATATGGTCTCTCTCTCTCTCTCTCTATATATATATATATTGTTTCTCCACATGGAAAAAAGTATTTCATTTGTATCTGTAGAAATTGCAAATGCATATGGAAAGTAACAAGAGCAGCTATGGTCAGGAAAAGATAACTCCAGATCTCAGATTGGCTAAGTCACATATATATAGTACTTAAAGTTATACTTGAATATAGAAATTGCCAAAAAGTCTTGCTTTACATACCTGGCCACTAGCTGTAAAATAAAGTATTTTCTCCTTGTTCCTTGTCTAAAGCACAGCTTTCCAAATGCAGGCAACATATAAACAGATGTTTTGTCTTGGTAGAGTAATATATTGCTCTACTTTCCCCTATTGTATTATTAATATGTAGTCTTTGTCAGAATGCCTAATCTCACAGATTTACCACTGTTTATAAGGTATTATTGTATATAAATTATCCCCACCTTCCCTTCTATATCTATAACCTTAGGCAATTAGATGTAGTAAAAAGACAAGCAGAAGTTAAGTTATACATAAAATAATGTATTATTGATAATATCCATAAATAATAACAAAATGCAAAGTACATTTGAATATTGGCAACCATACAATCTGATAAAATGGTGATATGTAGTTCAGGCGGCACACAGTCTTGTAGTTACTTAAATGTCTCTAGTTAAGGCATCATTGGTGCTCAGCTTTCAGCCACATTCTGTTCAAAATGGCTGCTGAGCTGTGCTCTTCATTGTGTTGTCTTCATCATCACAGGTTAGCAAGAGAGATGCTTCTTTCAGATGTTGGTTAGTAAGAGAGAGAGTGTGAGGTTAAACAAGTAAATATATAGATTTTCTGTCCAACCCCTACAGCCAATAGGGCATTGTAGTACTTAAAGGCTTCTGAACCAAGCCAATTCCAAACAGCCATACTTCAGACCAATGGGGGAAGTAGAACATCTTAACACCTGCCCACAAACCATATGTTAAAGTACACCTTAGCCCATTTGCGGGGGTAGAAATGACTTTAGCAAAGAAACACTCGGCAAACTGGTTTAAGACACATTCCCCCAAATCCTGTCGTAACATTCAAACAGACCCATTCCTAAGGCGGGGGGGTTATTTGGGGGGGTAAACATTAGATTACGTTGCTATGCCTAAATTACAAATAAAGACATACAAAATATTCATCAAGTTATATGTAAAATCTCACATCACAACAACAGACTATCAGATCACACTTTCTTAAGAAGGAATTGTTTTGGTCTGTTGGGTAGTTTGAGCGGCAGGATCAGTGCTTTGCGTGGCATATGACAGGTCTTAATGCATACTTGTATTTTTTAGTTTTTTAAATTCTGTGATGTAATATCTATTTTATAAAGACTATGCCTATCATTCACATTGCCTGCATATACTGTATAACAACTTCAAAGAATTGGAAAAGGTCTCCCATTACAGTAATCCCTCGCTATATCGCGCTTTGCCTTTCGCGGCTTCACTCTATCGCGGATTTTATATGCAAGCATCTATACTAATAAAAGGCAAAGCCCTCACTGACTCACTGACTGACTGACTGACTGACACACTCATCACTAATTCTCCAACTTCCCGTGTAGGTAGAAGGCTGAAATTTGGCAGGCTCATTCCTTACAGCTTACTTACAAAAGTTAGGCAGGTTTCATTTCGAAATTCTACGCGTAATGGTCATAACTGGAACCTGTTTGACTGACTCACTCATCACTAATTCTCCAACTTCCCGTGTAGGTAGAAGGCTGAAATTTGGCAGGCTCATTCCTTACAGCTTACTTACAAAAGTTAGGCAGGTTTCATTTCGAAATTCTACACGTAATGGTCATAACTGGAACCTGTTTTTTGTCCATATACTCTAATGGAGGAGGCGGAGTCACGTATTGCGTCATCACGTATTACGCCTCCTACGTAATCACGTGAACTGAAAACGAGGAAGAGATTTACAGCACAAGTCAAACGCGGGAACGAAGGTAAATGACGTTAATTGTTGACTGTCTTTTAATACTGTGTAATTGTTGAGTGTCTTTTAATACTGTGTAAGCATACATATTAACACATGTGCAATTAAACGTGTGCATTTACGGGGTGATTTCTCAGGCTTAAAAGCTCGCCTTTTATTAAAAAGGTAAATGCAAACTGTTTTCATTTTGAAGGGCACAAACCACGTTAGATTTCAGCCGTTAAACGCGCAAAAATGTCAGTACACCAAATAAATAAGCGCAACATATTATCAGTTGTATTGTATGCTTACAATACATATAGAAATGTGTTAATCGTTAACTAATATTATGGGATGGTGTTTTTCGACTCGCGCCTTGTTTTAAACGATTGCATGTCTTGGTGGGTTTGCGTAGCTTATTGTCAATATCTTTACACCTCTTTTTAAGACTTAATTTAAAAAGGTTTTCTTTTCTTCTTAATTAAAATTTAAAAGCAATACTTCACCGCTGCGAAGCCCCTCTAGCGCTGACGTCCGAGGTTCGATTACCGTAAGCGAGTGCAGTGAGTGTGTACGCCTGATGAGCCAAGAATAAGGGGGAAAGACGTGTCGCGTACTCTTTGCATTATTTGACAGTAAACTATTTTCATCCATTCTATGATCTGCTTCTCACAACTGAAGGCACCGTGGCTGATGTTACCTGACTTGCTGGCCAACCATAAGCGTTACCTGGTAGGTAACCACCCACTCACTTCACTCCCTTACGGGAATCGAACCTCGGACGTCAGTGCTAGAGGCGAAGCCCCTAAAATTGCGCCACGGTGTGTGGTTCATTTATTTGACAGCATGTAGATCGGGGTAATTACATTCACGGCATTCGTAGTCTGATTCACAATCTGATTGTATGGGTGGTTACCTACCAGGTAACGCTTATGGTTAGCCAGCAAGTCAGCTCGAAGTGATCACTCGAGTGCAGGCAGCTTCACAAAAAAACAGATCCTTAACAAACTGTTATTGGTATATTTTCCCTCAATTTTAAAAGGTTTTCTTTTCTTCTTAATAAAAATTTAAAAGCAGTACTTCGCCGGTGCGAAGCGCGGGGATTTGAGCGACTGACGCATACAGACATATTCATGAGTGCAGGTACTTCAGAAAGAAAGCACCGTGTAAACCTAAACTTTAAATTAAGTTCATAGACCTACAAAAGGTTTCCATTGATTTGAGGCAAGATTGCTTTTCTCCTGTACAACTATACGTTGCATTCTTAACAGTAAGCTTGCACATCTTGGTCATATTACAACCTGAGTGCTGAACTGACAACGTCGTATACAAACAGAACTATAACAATTGTAATAAACAAACAAAAAAAAAAAAAGCGAAGAACCCTTGGATTTAATAAAAAGGCTCCTTCCTTGGCGAAGCAAGGAAAAAGGAAGACCTTATATGGCGTTCGTTTATAAAACAGCGGAAAAGCTGTGTTAAGGCTGCTTCACAAAAAAACAGATCCTTAACAAATTTATTGGGATATTTTCCCTCAATTTAAAAAGCTTTTCTTCTTAATAAAAATTTAAAAGCAGTACTTCGCGGGGATTTATATATATATATATATATATATATATATATATATATATATACAGTGGAACCTCAAGATACGATCACCTCTGTATACAAGAAATTCAAAATCCGAGGAAAGTATGAGCGAAAAATTCAGATCTAAATACGAGCATTGGCTCACGTAACGAGCCACGAGCCAGGCTGTGGGTATAGCTCGCGGCTTAGCAAGGGGGGCGTGGTAGCTGTAGCGAGCCGCAGGGCGATCTGCGGTGTCTGCGTTTCTCACCTAAGTGCACAGGTGGGAAACTGCCCACATCCATGATTGTTCCTGTGGCTGATGGGCTGGGCAGGGTTGCCATCCGTCCTTTAAAATACGGAATCGTCCCGTATTTGAGAATGAAATTGCGCGTCCCGTTTTGAATCACTACGTATGCGTCCCTTATTTTTTTGTATTAAAAGTGGTAACCCTAGCAGCTGCCATGTCTTCCCCGCATATATAGAGAAGCGCGAGCCGGTTAAGGGGGAGAAGTAGTAAAAGAAAAGAGAGGAGAGGAGAGAGAACGGAGGTTGCAGGAGGAGGCAGGAATCCGCAGCAGTAGGAAGTCGGTGCGAGAGAGCGAGCGAGTACAGGCTCGCATGTAGCTGAACAGGCGAGCCAAACAGCTGAAGCAGGACGGTGTAGAGAAGGTCAGCTGCATTAAGTGTCTCGCCTGTTGCAGAGCCTGCATAGGAGAAGCAGGTGAGACGCTAACAGAGAAGAAGCACCGGGGATTTTCATCTGTTTTTTTGAAGACTGCTTCCTGTTGACTTTTTAACCTCGTGTTAAAGGATTGTTATTCTTATGTACTTTAAACCTCCACTTCACAACTGTTTTAAGGATTATTTATTTAAAGATTTATTGAATGCTCTACTGCACTTTGGACACCTGTTTTGATTCTTTTAATAATCAGTTATATTATTTACCAGTGTTATTTATTAAAGGTAGACTACAGTATATATAATTTATCAGTGTTATTTGTTAGGAAAATTGATTTTTATGTTAATATATTTGGGATGCGGAACGGATTAACTGGATTTCCATTATTTTCAATGGGGACGTTTGTTCTAGATACGAGAAATTCGCTATACAAGCTCAGTGCTGGAACGAATTAAACTCGTATCTAGAGGTTCCACTGTATATATATATATATATATATATTTATGTATATATATATATATATTTATGTATATATAGATATAGATATAGATATATACTGTATATATATATATATATATTCAGTGGTGTGAAAAACTATTTGCCCCCTTCCTGATTTCTTATTCTTTTGCATGTTTGTCACACAAAATGTTTCTGATCATCAAACACATTTAACCATTAGTCAAATATAACACAAGTAAACACAAAATGCAGTTTTTAAATGATGGTTTTTATTATTTAGGGAGAAAAAAAATCCAAACCTACATGGCCCTGTGTGAAAAAGTAATTGCCCCCTTGTTAAAAAATAACCTAACTGTGGTGTATCACACCTGAGTTCAATTTCCGTAGCCACCCCCAGGCCTGATTACTGCCACACCTGTTTCAATCAAGAAATCACTTAAATAGGAGCTGCCTGACACAGAGAAGTAGACCAAAAGCACCTCAAAAGCTAGACATCATGCCAAGATCCAAAGAAATTCAGGAACAAATGAGAACAGAAGTAATTGAGATCTATCAGTCTGGTAAAGGTTATAAAGCCATTTCTAAAGCTTTGGGACTCCAGCGAACCACAGTGAGAGCCATTATCCACAAATGGCAAAAACATGGAACAGTGGTGAACCTTCCCAGGAGTGGCCGGCCGACCAAAATTACCCCAAGAGCGCAGAGACGACTCATCCGAGAGGTCACAAAAGACCCCAGGACAACGTCTAAAGAACTGCAGGCCTCACTTGCCTCAATTAAGGTCAGTGTTCACGACTCCACCATAAGAAAGAGACTGGGCAAAAACGGCCTGCATGGCAGATTTCCAAGACGCAAACCACTGTTAAGCAAAAAGAACATTAGGGCTCGTCTCAATTTTGCTAAGAAACATCTCAATGATTGCCAAGACTTTTGGGAAAATACCTTGTGGACTGATGAGACAAAAGTTGAACTTTTTGGAAGGCAAATGTCCCGTTACATCTGGCGTAAAAGGAACACAGCATTTCAGAAAAAGAACATCATACCAACAGTAAAATATGGTGGTGGTAGTGTGATGGTCTGGGGTTGTTTTGCTGCTTCAGGACCTGGAAGGCTTGCTGTGATAGATGGAACCATGAATTCTACTGTCTACCAAAAAATCCTGAAGGAGAATGTCCGGCCATCTGTTCGTCAACTCAAGCTGAAGCGATCTTGGGTGCTGCAACAGGACAATGACCCAAAACACACCAGCAAATCCACCTCTGAATGGCTGAAGAAAAACAAAATGAAGACTTTGGAGTGGCCTAGTCAAAGTCCTGACCTGAATCCAATTGAGATGCAATGGCATGACCTTAAAAAGGCGGTTCATGCTAGAAAACCCTCAAATAAAGCTGAATTACAACAATTTTACAAAGATGAGTGGGCCAAAATTCCTCCAGAGCGCTGTAAAAGACTCATTGCAAGTTATCGCAAACGCTTGATTGCAGTTATTGCTGCTAAGGGTGGCCCAACCAGTTATTAGGTTCAGGGGGCAATTATTTTTTCACACAGGGCCATGTAGGTTTGGATTTTTTTTTCTCCCTAAATAATAAAAACCACCATTTACAAACTGCATTTTGTGTTTACTTGTGTTATATTTGACTAATGGTTAAATGTGTTTGATGATCAGAAACATTTTGTGTGACAAACATGCAAAAGAATAAGAAATCAGGAAGGGGGCAAATAGTTTTTCACACCACTGTATATATAGATGTATATAGAGATATACAGTAGATATATATAGATATACATATATAGATATAGATATATATATATATATGTATGTATGTCTATATATATATATATATATATATATATATATATATATATATATATATATATATATATATATGTAGCTTATAAGTACTGCCTTACTTCTCTTTAAGAAAGGAAGATGTAATGATACTTGATTTAAACGATTCCATGTCTTGGTGGGTTTGCGTAGCTTATTGTCAATATCTTTACACCTGTTTTTAAGACTTATTGACTGAAACGGGCTTTCACAAAAAAAGTTAGGGCTTTGCTACAGGATACACCCTCCACAAGTTAAGCAAGTAAAAATAAAAGTGTATATTTCTGTTTTATTTAAACCTTTTAAGTTTGTATGCAAAGCCCTATTTGGCTGTTTTAGTTTTTTTTTTTCTTTCTTCAGTAATATTAAATCTCCTTAAAGAAAAAGAACATATGCATTTTACTTTTTTTGTATCTCTTTAGTAATATTTTAGTGTAAAAGGATAACCAGTATTTAAACCTTTTATGTTACTTTATAAAGTTATTTTACACAATGTTGAAAAATTAATAAGAAAGCTACATATTTTGGCAGCTGCTGCTTTAATTTTCAATGAAATGAAAAAAGCTCTCCAAGAGAAAACCTCAATGAAGAAGAAACAGTTTGCACTATCTAAAAAGGAGAAACCCTCATTTATAAAGGTTTGCTGCAGATGACTTGACTGAAAATAAATTAATACTTCCTATCTGTATAATACATATTTATCTATTTAACTTATGCCTTTATTCCAGCAACTTGCAACATCTGAGGTACAATTTGTTACATTACTTTTGTTTTTTGCAGCACAGGCAGGTGAAGTGACTTCCTCAGGGTCACACAGTGGTGTCAGTACCAGGATTTGAACTGACAAGCTCCGGGTTTGCTGTAATATTACTGAAGAAAGAAAAAAAACGAAAACGGGCAAATAGGGCTATGCATACAGATGTCCATCCATCCATTATCCAACCCGCTATATCCTAAATACAGGAGCCAATAAGTAGATATGTATATATACAGTATATATATATATATATGTGAATGTATGTATGTATGTATATACAGTGCATCCGGAAAGTATTCACAGCGCATCACTTTTTCCACATTTTGTTATGTTACAGCCTTATTCCAAAATGGATTAAATTCATTTTTTTCCTCAGAATTCTACACACAACACCCCATAATGACAACGTGAAAAAAGTTTACTTGAGGTTTTTGCAAATTTATTAAAAATAAAAAAACTGAGAAATCCCATGTACATAAGTATTCACAGCCTTTGCTCAATACTTTGTCGATGCACCTTTGGCAGCAATTACAGCCTCAAGTCTTTTTGAATATGATGCCACAAGCTTGGCACACCTATCCTTGGCCAGTTTCGCCCATTCCTCTTTCCAGCACCTCTCAAGCTCCATCAGGTTGGATGGGAAGCGTTGGTGCACAGCCATTTTAAGATCTCTCCAGAGATGTTCAATTGGATTCAAGTCTGGGCTCTGGCTGGGCCACTCAAGGACATTCACAGAGTTGTCCTGAAGCCACTCCTTTGATATCTTGGCTGTGTGCTTAGGGTCGTTGTCCTGCTGAAAGATGAACCGTCTCCCCAGTCTGAGGTCAAGAGCGCTCTGGAGCAGGTTTTCATCCAGGATGTCTCTGTACATTGCTGCAGTCATCTTTCCCTTTATCCTGACTAGTCTCCCAGTCCCTGCCGCTGAAAAACATCCCCACAGCATGATGCTGCCACCACCATGCTTCACTGTAGGGATGGTATTGGCCTGGTGATGAGCGGTGCCTGGTTTCCTCCAAACGTGACGCCTGCCATTCACACCAAAGAGTTCAATCTTTGTCTCATCAGACCAGAGAATTTTCTTTCTCATGATCTGAGAGTCCTTCAGGTGCCTTTTGGCAAACTCCAGGTGGGCTGCCATGTGCCTTTTACTAAGGAGTGGCTTCTGTCTGGCCACTCTACCATACAGGCCTGATTGGTGGATTGCTGTAGAAATGGTTGTCCTTCTGGAAGGTTCTACTCTCTCCACAGAGGACCTCTGGAGCTATGACAGAGTGACCATCGGGTTCTTGGTCACCTCCCTGACTAAGGCCCTTCTCCCCCGATCGCTCAGTTTAGATGGCCGGCCAGCTCTAGGAAGAGTCCTGGTGGTTTCGAACTTCTTCCACTTATGGATGATGGAGGCCACTGTGCTCACTTGGACCTTCAAAGAAGCAGAAATTTTTCTGTAACCTTCCCCAGATTTGTGCCTCGAGACAATCCTGTCTCAGAGGTCTACAGACAATTCCTTTGACTTCATGCTTGGTTTGTGCTCTGATATGAACTGTCAACTGTGGGACCCTATATAGACAGGTGTGTGCCTTTCCAAATCATGTCCAGTCAACTGAATTTACCACAGGTGGACTCCAATTAAGCTGTAGAAACATCTCAAGGATGATCAGGGGAAACAGGATGCACCTGAGCTCAATTTTGAGCTTCATGGCAAAGGCTGTGAATACTTATGTACATGTGCTTTCTCAATTTTTTTATTTTTAATAAATTTGCAAAAATCTCAAGTAAACTTTTTTCACGTTGTCATTATGGGGTGTTGTGTGTAGAATTCTGAGGAAAAAAATGAATTTAATCCATTTTGGAATAAGACTGTAACATAACAAAATGTGGAAAAAGTGATGCGCTGTGAAAACTTTCCGGATGCACTGTATGTATGTCTATATTTATATGTATATATATGTATATATATATGTAGATATGTAAATTTGTATATGTATATATATATATGTATATGTGGATGTGTATATGTATATACTGTATATGTATATGTAGATATGTGTATATGTAGATATGTATATATATGTATATATGTTTATGTATATATATATATGTTTACATAACCTCTTTAACACACTACTTCTCCGCTGCGAAGCGCGGGTATTTTGCTAGTATTTAAATATATATTGCAGATTTTTTGCTGGTTCGCGGATTTCTGCGGACAATGGGTCTTTTAATTTCTGGTACATGCTTCCTCAGTTGGTTTGCCCAGTTGATTTCATACAAGGGACGCTATTGGCAGATGGCTGAGAAGCTACCCAACTTACTTTTCTCTCTCTCTCTTGCGCTGACTTTCTCTGATCCTGACGTAGGGGGATTGAGCAGGGGGGCTGTCCGCACACCTAGACGATATGGACGCTCGTCTAAAAATGCTGAAAGATTATCTTCACGTTGCTACCTTCTGTTTCCGCTGCTTCCTGAAGCAACATGCTGCACGGTGCTTCGCATACTTAAAAGCTCGAAGGGCACGTATTGATTTTTGCTTGTTTGTTTTTCTCTGTCTCTGTCTCTCTCTCTCTTTGTCTGCTCTTGACGGAGGGGGTGTGAGCTGCCGCCTTCAACAGCTTTGTGCCGTGGTGCTTCGCATACTTAAAAGCCAAACAGCCCTATTGATTTGTTTGCTTTCCTCTGTCTTTCTGACAGTCTCTGCCCCTGACGCGCACTCCTTTGAAGAGGAAGATATGTTTGCATTCTTTTAATTGTGAGATGGAACTGTCATCTCTGTCTTGTCATGGAGCACAGTTTAAACTTTTGAAAAAGAGACAAATGTTTGTTTGCAGTGTTTGAATAAAGTTCCTGTCTCTCTACAACCTCCTGTGTTTCTGCGCAAATCTGTGACCCAAGCATGACAATATAAAAATAACCATATAAACATATGGTTTCTACTTCGCGGATTTTCTTATTTCGCGCGTGGCTCTGGAACGCAACCCCCGCGATGGAGGAGGGATTACTGTACTACTCAAAACATAAAGTAATCATTAAAATTGCAACAATGACAACAAAAAAAGCAAGCAGACCACCTCATATAATACATCATAGTCACCACACTCGGGGATTATAACAGTTATTTTGTAATTTATAAAAGCAGAATTCAAAAATATTTTTATAGCTGGAAATACTAAGGTGGTTGAAGATTTGTCGAGGACAATCTTCTCAGAATAGATAACTGGTATCAGCTAATTAACTAAAGTATGAAATATATTGGGATTAACCTTAGTTAGCATTGCCGTGGCTTTTTGAAGTTCATGGTCTTATTAATTCTGGTTATTCAGGCTTTTCTAAAACCAAATGCAAGAGTAGCTAAGTTTTAAGTAGGTGTATGTAGTAAAGAATGGCCTAAAAGAAGGGATGATAAGTGGCCACAGTGGTCTGAATCCATGAGAAATGAGATATGGGAAAGGGTGTTTCCTGTGGTCAACTACTGTGACACATAGAGCTTAATGATATTCTTTCTATGAAATATTATTTAATTCAGTTAAAAGGGGTTATGTTAATGGGTTCATTATCATCTTATAACATATTTATTGAGGCTATAACTATATAGGCTATATAACAGTGAGTTGATCAGTGTATGGCAAAACTGCTTTCAAAAATTAAAGATACTTTGTGCCCAGAGTTAGATGGTGTGCTTTCAGCACCTTACTTGATCAAAGATACAGTACATACCAGTTGTCCATGTCTCAATGCTGCATGATGAGCTCCATTTGCATTGGTAAAAGGTGTTCTCTGATCTGACAGTCAACCTGCAACTTGCACATCTTAAAACATGACTGAAAAAGTCTCTTTGGAATGCTCATTTGAAAGACAGAAACACAGTTACTAATATACACACATTTACTCCTTTGTGCATTGTACATAAATAACCCCTTTTCATGTAAACCAAGTTGAGCACACTGATGCTATGATGGCACAAGTGACAAACTTTTCACTCTACCAGTTAGTTCCAGCAAGTGCATTTTTTAACACAGAAATATGAATTCCTCCTTCCTAGAATTGCATACATCAATAGATCTAGACTTTATTAACCAGGATGCAAGAAAAAAAAAATTACTTTGTACTAGGGTTGGGCGATATGGCTCAAAATTCAAATTGTGATATTTTTTCACCAAAAGTCAATATATGATATGCAACTACAGTATATTTTTTTCCTATCTATTATTAATTAAAAAAGAAGCGACACATTTATATTGCTCTTTAGTTATTTACATGTAATTGCAAACTTACAACTTTACATCATAGGCATAAACCAAAATATAGTCATTAATGCAAGAAACGCATCTAAACATTTACGCAAGAAAGCCAGTTGTTTGAATATTAGGTGACGTAGGAGTAGATGCTTTATTTACTTTACTAGGTTTGCCTAAAAAAACTCTTTTTAAGCTACAGTATGTCTTGTAAACAAATAAAGCGTGGCAAGAACATGCATTCAGGTAACACAATTTCACAAAGTTTGTGCAAGAAAGACAAGTCTGTCAGCTGCCTCTGGCTTTAAAGATGCCCTGTGGCAGTTCACTATGTTGCCACCTGTGCTAAATGCCCTTTCTGAGGCCGAACTAGTGGCCTGTATGCAGAGATACTTTTTTGCAAGGCGACTGAGAGTTGGAAAGATTGGTTCATGCTCTTTCCACCATGCAAATGGGTTTGTCTCAGTGTCAATTTCAGCTGCTTGTAGGTAGGTTGAAAGTTCAGCTTCAATTTTATCTCTGTCAGATAATGTCAATAAAGATGTTGGCCTCTTAAAGAAGCTACCAAGGCTTCGCTTCTCCTTTTTGGCTGGTGGTGGTGATGCTTCAGCTGCTTCTGAAAGTTCCCCAGCAAAGTCAGGCTGGGCACTGGTCTCATCATGTTGAAGGGTCTCCACTTCAGACACAACTCTGTGTTTGACCTCTTCATACTTTTCCTCAGGAATGTATGATCTTTTGAAACGTGGATCCAAAAAAGAAGCAATGTCTAGTAGTTGCTGGGTGGCAGGGTCATCAGATTTCTCTCTCAGATAATCAAGAATTTTGGTCTTAATTGAGAGTGAGCTCTGTGTCTTCTGGCTGGTGAGCCAAGATGCTGGTTTGAAAAAGGTGTAGCACTGGCTTAACATAGGAGACTGTAACATAGGACTGAGCTGAGAGTGCATCTGTAAATTCCAGGAGGGGTCAAATAGCTTTATCAGTTGACTCTAGTACATCTATGTCCTGCCATGTAAGTGCCAGATGCCTGGTTTTCTTGTCAGATGAGAGAACTTGGGTGATGGCCCTCTCTTGTTCCAACACTCTCTGTATCATTGCTGCCCTTGACCCCCATCTTGTAGGGGATTCTGTTATGAGCTGATGGGAAGGCAGATTGAGTTCTTTCTGTGTTACGGTCAAATCCCTTCTTTTTTTCCAGCTGAAGGAAAAACATGCAACAATTCTTTTGCATACACCAATTGTCCGTTCAATGCGAGGATCTCTGATGCTTCTCTCTAAAACCAAACACAAATTACAGTCTTATTAATTATTTACATTATTATTAATTAATAATATTTCTCATACTATTATTTGAGTTTATTTACTATTTCTTAGCATATTTATTATTTAATTTAACACATTTCTCATACGTGCACACACACACTTTACATTTATTATTACAAATTTCTTATATTTATTACGTTATTATTTATTTTCAAATATTTCTCATACACACACGCAGTGATGGGCATTTCGGCTCTTTTAAGAATCGGCTCTTTCGGCTCCCAAATGCCTCTTCATTTTACCACTCCAGCCTTTTATAATTCAGCCAAATTTAGCAGTGTTCTGACCCATGATTAGATGTTTGCACTTAGTGTTTCGCTACAAACACTACACAGACATCGGTTCCAAAAAACGGGAATCGGCTCCCACCGTTCACTAAAAAGAGCTGGCTCAAAGAACCATTTCGTTCGTGATCGACACATTACTAGCACGCACACACACGCCATACCAATCACCAGATTCAGCCAGTGACCAAAGCATTGCAGTCTCTTCCATTTGTTCAGATCAACAGCTATAATCACATCTGCAGCGTTATCCGTGGTAATGCACACTTGTCGCGCGTTGTCTAATTTCCACGATTTAAGCGCATCTTTGAGCCCCAGCGCAATTGTTTCTTCGGTATGGTCATCTGGTGCAGATCCTGTCTGAAGACAAACGCTTCTTATCTCCCAGTTTTCAATAAAATGAACCGTTAGGCTCATGTATGGTTGCATGGTATGATTAGTCCACAGATCGGATGTGGTGGAGAAGTGGCGAACGTTCTGAAGCTGATTCAGAATCTTCTCCTTTACCTCGTTGTATAATTTGGGCAGCGCTTCTTCGGCAAAGTATTTCCGACTGGGAATTACATATTTGGGATCAATTGTTCTCAGTAGTTTCTGAAATCCGTGTTTTTCTTCAGTGGCAACAGGGACCATATCTTTTGCAATGTGGTATGTTACTGCAGCTGTTATTTCCTTCCATTTGGGGCTTGTTTTTTCATACGGTATGCAATGAGAGAACGTTGCCGCCAGCGTGATTTGTTTTGCAGCAGGGATGTGTTTCATTGCGTTTTGAGCAGAGTTCTTGTGAAGTTTAATACATTCTTCATACTTCGTAACGTGTTTTGTTTTCAAATGATTGAAGAGGTTCGAGGTATTTACATATAACAGTCTTTTGTTCTGTATCATTTTGTCTAAAGCCAAACCATTTTCAAACAACGGAGGTCACATTTGTACCTTTTTTTTGCACTAAATCATCACTGATAGCCGTACTCGTTTCTGCCTCCGTCTCAGCCATTGTTGTTACTGTTTAAGATAAGCAGGAGGCGGGGTTTAATCGCAATGACTGCATTTAGGATATGTTCCAATTAGCAGAAATAACGCTCTACACACTTGTAGTGTTTAATAAAACATATTACATAATATATCACGATAGGTTTGTTTTCAAACGATGCATTAAAAAATATTGTTCATATCGTGCCACTCGATATATTGCACAGGCCTACTTTGTACTAATTAACCAGATGAATGAATCCTTGAATTACCTCACCAAAAAAGAGGACAGAGATCCCATCACAGTAGGCTTACAGCTTTATAATGATTGGGAAGTCCTATCATTAAAGCAGTTTGCAAAGGGAATAGAAATTCACTGAACTACAAGACTAGTGCTTCTGGTCTGCTTTCACTGCATTCAGCTTCACTTTTGGTGTAATGAGTTAAACAGCTGGGTTAATGGAGTCTGTTTCCCAGTTTTTCTTTCACCTGGAAAAACGAAAACTGTGACTGCATGTCTATACATTTAGACTTTTGCAGTTGTAGGAATTAAGATTTACATTGTTCATTCTCATCTCAAATTTAGTTAAAGCTTTAAATGGGAGAATCGTATAGTGTGGTACCTAAATAAGTACAAATTTACAGGTTAAATTATTACTTGTAGAAACTGATCAGCTTATAATAGATTCTATTTAGTTTTCTTTATTGCATTTTAAACTGATTGTGTGAAGTAATGATATAGAGTTCAAAGCAACAAGATTCCCATAGTAATTTGAATCTGTATCAGCTAGGTAATTTTTGGTTGTAGATGTTTAATTTGCCATACTCTTTTTCTGTGCTAGAGTTTGAAGGAGTCTTAAAGAACAGATTACCAAAGTGTTAGTAGTTTTGACAAAGCCAAATACAAAACACATACTGTACACATAAATACAATACCTTTTATGTGCCTATGCTTGGAGATCATAGTGCATGCCCTAGCTTTCCATGGGCAATTCATGAAAACAGTAATTTGATAATCTGCCAAGTAGCTACTTGCAATTACAATTACATTTTATTTTACAAATGTTGGGAATTTGAACTGACTGCTCAAAAAATTTGATCCAATGTAGCACTAAGCCCAACTTGTCTAATTTTATATTAAAGCAAGAAATCTAATACAGATACCAACCGAACTGATGATCCCCATTTGGAAATTCCATCCACCACATTGACTAAAATAGTTTAAGTTACTCATTCCAATTCAGGGTCGTAGTCCCAACAGCACTAAGCACATTACAGGAAACAGGCCAGGGCACACCACCATGCTTAGACCCACAATCACTCAGTTTGGGTTTGATAGTCAATTCAACTGGGACATCTTTGGAGAAGTGAGAACAAACCCAGAGAGATACAGGAAAAAAGTGTCTACTCCATATTGACAATGATCACATATAGAATTAAAATCTAGGATTCTGGATCTATGAAGTAGCCACACTGTGTAACTATTTGGAGCCTCTGGCTGTATAGTTTTCAAGTATTATAGATATTTTCTTTTCACTTTGTTTAGTGAATGAAGTTCTGATTGATTAAGTGTTGTATTTGTGCAGAACAACCCAAAATCTATAGCTGTAGGACACCGGTAACAACAGCAATGTGTGTTTTAATTTTTTTTGTTGTATTTTTCCTTGGTTTAATAGTTGGATTAAACAAATTTAGGGTTGGAGGAACTAGAAGCTTTTTCCAAACAGTAATCTTCCTTGGATGGGAGACACCACTCTATCACAGAGCACAATAAAGCACAAGCTGGACATATTAGAGTTGATAGGTAGTCTAACACACACATCTTTAAAAGAGTGTGAGTGAGAGGAAAACTAGAAACCAAAAAAAAATCATGCATATACAGAGAAAACATGTAAACAGTGTTAAGTGTATGATTCTTACCCAGATATCTGGCACTGTGAAACAGTAGTATTAAAAATTGTATGACTGGGTCACACACTGTGTTGAAGATATTTAATGAAGACATAGGCCATGCTTAAACAAATCAGTTTCTCAGAAATAACTATGAAAATATGTTTTTGCATATTTTACATAGAACATTTGTAACATTTGGTCTGTTCTTTATTTAAATATATCAATCATCAATATGTTAAAATATCCACCAGAGGGCAGTGGTTAAATTCTACCATGAGGCAAAATTCAGCTTTAAACATTTAAGTAGACAGAATGAAATCCGATTCTTGTGCAAGTAAATTCAGATTTTATGTGGTAGTCAATACGATACAGTATATAGTTTCTTAAGTTAAATAGTGTGTATATATATATATATATATATATATATATATATTATATATATATATATATATATTGTAAAAGGCGCTATATAGCGCCCGACCCGGCACAGACTGAGACAGAGGCACGTACTTAAATAAAACACACTTTATTTCGTCTTCAGCCGTGGTGCACGCCTTCCCCGTGTCCTACAGGCCCAACACAGTCCCAAAAGCACTTAAACACAGTACAGCAAACACTCTCCCTTTTACCACCACTCCTCCTCAGGCTTAGTCCTCCTCCTCCCGACTCTGGCTGTCTCGAGTGGTGGTGGCTGGCCTTTTTTATACCCCATCCGGACGTAGTCCAGGTGCTTGGTCACCTGGGCCTAATTGCATTTCCGGGTGGGGCTGAGGAATTGACCAGTCAGGCTAGAAAGTCCATGCAGCTCCCCCTGGCGGCCATCCAAGGCCCCAACCAGGCTGTGGAGGACTCCATGTACCATGGAGCCATGTGCCAGGCTGGGGAATCATCATCCGCCAGGGAGGCTGCCACCAAGCGTCCCGGGGGAGGTATTGAGCTGCCCGTGGTGGCTCCCCCGGAACAGATGCAGCAGAGGCGTCCCTGCCGGGCATGGAACCCGGCTGTCCTTTACAGTGCCCCTCTCTCAGATGAGGCTTCTGGGGCTCATCGGCCTGCCCCGCGAGGGCTGGTCCTCTCCAGGACAGGGAGTCGGCTTCCTTGGCTCCACGGCTGTACCCTGTGGAAACATAACAAACAGGTCTGGGGGTGTTGCACCGACGTCCCTGCCACTCGGACGTCCTCTCTGGACAACACCTCCAGAAGTGGCCACCGCGGCCGCAATTAAAGCACAACCGACCCCCTCCAGTCCAATCCCTGCGGAAGCAGGCAGGAAACCCTTGCCCCTTTGCCCGCTCTGAGGAGGGCACGTGTCGTCTCTGCCCCTCTACAGCGTAGCCCTCCTGCGAGCCAACGGGCTTACGCTGTGCTTTGTTAGGAGTTCCCGTTTTCTTCTTCCGGGTCCTCCTTTTCCTCTGAGGTGTATTGACAGTCTGGACCCCCTTATGGGAAGAAGGGAGCCCCTGTACCGTCTGCACCCCTTTAGACGGTCGTAAGACAGGGGCGGGCAGTCGGGGTGGAGTCGTTTGGCAGCTGATATTCACCAGCTGCCTCCCCGTGCACTCTTCTGCCATGCCGTCTGTCATTACAGCCACGTCTTGTGTTGAGGACGGAGCGGCCTGGCAAGCAGTACTAATCATCACTGCTGCCGCTGCGCACCGCCCTCCTTCCTGTTCAACCCAGGCTTTACCTACCTGAGTCGCTGCGTCCTGCAGGCTGGAGGGTGACGCCCCACGTGTCCGAAGCCATTCAACCAGGGCTCCGCACGGGCCGCCGAGCTTCTTCTCAAGCCCCTCCTTTGACTCCTGCAGGACCTGAAAGACTTTAAATAAGGACTGCAGGGCGAGGACAACTGATTGTACCTCCCCTGTAGCCCAGGAAAAGTTAATAGTTTCGGTCGGCGGTGGACTCGGGCTCCCCTTGTCCCCTTCCGCTGACCGCGAGCCATCAAGGCCCTGCGGCATCTCCGCAGGCCCGTTCGGGCATTTCGGAGGCTCAGGGAGAAGATCTGTCAGCCCCGCCTGCGACCTTTCCTCGGTGGGCAACTGACACACGCCCTCCCCCCCTTCACCTGTTTCCAAAAGGAGCTCCTGCTCCTTGGGCGGCGACACCACATCGGGAAACACAGCCGGGCTTTCCTCCTCCTGCTGATCAATCGGGCCGAAGGGTAGACACAGCCCAGCCTCGCTCTCACCTGAGCTCTCTTTGCCGTCACGCCACAGACAAACTTCCTCTGGCCAGCAACGGGTGGTTCGCCCCTCAGCACTTTGGAGGTAGGCTGATGCGAACGCAGAAAACCCTTCCTGCGGCCCATCCCGTTTGGGCTCGTCACCTACCTCCGGCTGCAACCCGTGAGGCTGGATGGCTTGGCGGTGTCTGGCGGCTGGCTTCTGTGTCCTCCCGGCTTTCTTTCTCCCCATTGCGCGGTGCCTTTAGGAGCTCTCAGTTGCGCTCTCGCTGTGCTGCGCATGCCGACTTGCGGCCGCTGCCGCGTGTGCGCGCTTTGCGCCTCTCCAGCGCTGTGCTGCGCGTCCTGGCTTGCCATTCCCGGCTCTCTGCTGCGTGTGCGCGCTTTGTTGCGCTGTGCTCTTTCCTCTGGGCAGTGTGTCCTTGCTTGTAGCTGCGACGGGAGCGCGCTCTCCGAGCAGCTGAGTCGAGCACGTGCCTCGCGCTGTTGTAGGTCGCTCTGCCGGGTCTCTTCTTGAATTTAGGTGCAGGTTCTGGTCCAAATGGACGGGCCGGGATCCTGCTGACTACGCCAGTTGTAAAAGGCGCTATATAGCGCCCGACCCGGCACAGACTGAGACAGAGGCATGTACTTAAATAAAACACTTTATTTCTTCTTCAGCCGTGGGGCACGCCTTCCCCGTGTCCCACAGGCCCAACACAGTCCCAAAAGCACTTAAACACCGTACAACAAACACTCTCTCTCTCGCTTTTACCACCACTCCTCCTCAGGCTTAGTCCTCCTCCTCCCGACTCTGGCTCTCTCGAGTGGTGGTGGCTGGCCTTTTTTATACCCCACCCGGACGTAGTCCAGGTGCTTGGTCACCTGGGCCTAATTGCATTTCCGGGTGGGGCTGAGGAATTGACCAGCCGGGCTGGAAAGTCCATGTAGCTCCCCCTGGCGGCCAACCAAGGCCCAAACCAGGCTGTGGAGGACTCCATGTACCATGGAGCCATGTGCCAGGCTGGGGAATCATCATCCGCCAGGGAGGCTGCCACCAAGCGTCCCGGGGGAGGTATTGAGCTGCCCGTGGTGGCTCCCCCGGAACAGATGCAGCAGAGGCGTCCCTGCCGGGCATGGAACCCGGCTGTCCTTTACAATATATATATATATATATATATATATATATATATATATATATATATATATATATATATATATATGCAGTTTTCTTTTTCTTTAGAATGTACATGCCTACATTTTGGATCCAGTGATAACCTTTGTTTCTAAATTGCATTGACACTCAATAACAATACAAAGTCTTTAAATCTGTAAAGTTATGTATTCTGGTTTGGCATTCTTTTATGCTTACCCTTAGTGTTCTGTCCATATAGAAGATTATGGCCTACCATTGTTAGGATTAGATTGTTAGGATTAGTAAACAATAGCAATCAATGTAGATTATCAATGTTCTGGCTTTTCTAAAGCATGATAAACAGGACTGAGACAAGTTTATTAAATGGTGTATTTTTAAATGCTGAAGGGAACACATAGTGAATGTAAACACAAATGATGTGAGGCTGACTCACAATAAAGGAGGGCATCATTTATTCATGTGCCAGTCATGTACAGTAAGTACTTCATCATGAAATAACAAAATAACTGGCCGTAAACCACTGCTATCTGTCATAGTGAGTGTGAGCAAATCACTCCATTGTTGTGGTCTTAAATTGTATGAATATTTCCATCCTTCTATTTTCTAAACTCTAGTATTCCAGTTTATAGTTGCTGGTAGCTGGAGCTAATTCTAATTAGGTGCAATAAATACCACAATTAACAATGGAAATTACCATGGATGGATGTCATGCCCCCTCTGAGCACAATGAAGCCCCTTTAGCATTTAACAATTCATATTCATTATATTTTTTGAACAATTAATTGACAGACATCTGATCCACAATCTTTGCTTCCTTAGAAGAAATGTGTATTCTCCCTAAGGAATTAACTTTTTTTAAATCAATCTAAGGGACGGAAAACTTTCCAGCAATCATAACTGATTGTTTCCTTTTACATTTTATTAAGAACACAGCGGTTTGCTGCAGTTAGAGTGATTTTCAATTTCACAGGTTTCTGTATGTGTTAAGAGGAGTCATATTTGATTGGAAAAGATGAAAAATAAGCAGAGCTCCTTGGGTATTTTTCTTAGAATTGTGGATATAAACATTTCTTGTCAGTTTTATAATTTAAAGATGTTAAAAGCTTAAAAAGACTGATTTAGTTGCAGCTGGGGCAATTTAACTTGTTTAACAAAATTTATGACAAGTGTACAGTAAATTTTAAGGCTTTTATTTTAACATTTCTTCTGGTGCTCTATTGCCTGAAATTGTACGGTTCACATAATGCAAATTTCTGGGCAAATTAATGTTTTTCTCAACTTCATAAATACTATTCAGTAGCCTACTATTACTATTCAGTAAACTTTTTAAAATCTTCAAACAAAATTTTTCAACGACAAAGGATAGAACTCTTCAGAATAAAGTATGTATGTTTTCTAAATTATGTATATACAGTAATTTTAAGCAGACCACCCCTTCCACATTAAGGCACAGTAATTGTATGAATATTTAGCACGGAAATTCTCAATTCTTTTTAGCATGTTAAGCTTATTTTAAAATAGTAGTCATAGCAACAGTTGCTAAAGATGTTTAAAGGAAATTAATGAGGATAATTAACTTGGCTTTCTCAGAGCATAATTTTCATTTGATTTGGAAATACGGGCATAATGAGATTATTACAGACAAAATTGTTATTGGCTGTATGCTGTACAAAGGGAGTAGCCTCCAGGCTAGTTTGTTTAGGAGAAGGAGAAGAGACAACAGGGCCAAGAAAGGAGTTTATCATTTTAATATGTTTGGTGAATGGATTAATTCATTAGTATTATTCTAGGGCAGTGCATGTTTTCAATAAAATTACAGGATCTGAAGATATAACATTCTTTATATGTCAGCAGCTACATAAACTTGAAATTGCAGCTTTGAATCTTGGCTTGTATCATATCAGATTAGTAAGGTATTATATACATATATATATATATATATTGTGAAAAGGCGCTATATAGGCGCCCGACCCGACACAGACTGGACACGGAGGCACATGTAAAATAAATAAACTCTAGTTTTCTTCACTGTTGGGGCACTTCTTCCCCGTAATCCCCACAGGCACAACACAGTCCCAAGCACAAATATACCAAATAAAATACACAACAAAGCACTCTTTTCTTCCTCCACCACTCCTCCCAGGCAACCTCGTCCTCCTCCTCCTGATTCTGGCTCCTCGAGTGGTGGCTGCTGGCCCCTTTTATAGTTCACCTGGAAATGCTCCTGATGCTTGATTGCTGAGTTCCAGCTGCACTTCTGGGTGTGGTGAATACACTGCCCACAAGGGCTCAGGAGTTACAGCTGCAGCCCATCCTGGTGGCGCCTGCGGGACCCAACAGGGCTGCCCCCCAACTACTATTCCCATGGAGCCCTGCGGGAAACCGAGGCACCACTCCAACCCAGGGGAGCAGCCATCTAGCGTCCAGGGGGAGGTACTGCACCGTCCATGGCTGCTCCCCCTGAGCATATAACGAAGGGGCGTCCCGGCCCAATATATATATATTGTGTTAATGCTGGCTAATGGATGCATTGCCTATGTGCTCTTTGTACATTAAAATAAACCATTGGGTGACATTAATGGTCTTGAAAATTTTGTTCCAGTCTAATGCGTACCATAGCATGATGAGATGTTTTGGATGGTTCTCAAGGTTTTTTTTTACCCACTTTATTAAGTCTGTTCCCTGAATATAAAATCAGGACAGTAACTTCTTAACACGAGTTATTCACATATTCATTCAAAGCTTAAATAGAAAAACAATATTTCTTTTTTATCGAGCTCTTAATGCTGATTGAGTGACCACACACTTAGAATAAAATATTTTTGGTATGTGTACTACACATGATTTTTTTAGATTCTGGCAACTCTAAGCAGTCAATAATACTAAATTACCAAGTAATACTTGGGGTAGATGTGGTTTTGAGTCAAGTTTAAAAATGATCTGAAACTTGTTGATGATTCAGACCTCAGAAAATGGTGTTTGGTCAGTAAAATCACTATAAAGACACACGGTGCAATCTAAAAACTGCTATTTAGTATGCCTTCACATAATAGGACTCACACATATCCAAATACCAAATATATGCAATATTCACTTATCCTTAGTCGCTTTTTGCCTGTGCTTTATACAGTACTGTATGTTGTCCCATTCAAACACTTGTGAACTTCACTGATGGTAATACTCTGTATAACATTTGGATTATTCATCGAGTTTAGCCATGTGTTACTAGGCTTTACCAGATGAAGTAGTACTCAGACAATTGGACCACATTTCTCAGATGAATCAGAAAGAGAAACAAGGATTTGTTCTAGAGGCGATCAAGAGTTTGAGTAAATAATTTCAATGAAGTAGAATGCCGCAACATGAAATACAAAGTAAAAACCAAGGCAAATAATCACCACTTGCTTGTATACTTGCTTTTGTATTCAGTGCTGGACATCACTTGATTGAGGCACATACTTAGTAAACATAAACTCTCAGACATTAAGGTATAGGTACAATATCCAGTATCCCCTTCTGACAATATTTAAACAACACAGCATGCACCTATCCATAACACAGGGTGAGTCAAAATTATGTCAACACTAATGGTACTGCTATGTATATACTCATATACAATTTTTGTGGACAATTTATTTGCCACATATGGTACATGTATTGAACATGATGGTAAACAGGTTGAGACATTCCTGTAAATCATCTTGCACATATGAAGTATGTTTTGTGAATAAATTGTTTCCGACATTCAAATGTTAACATAATTTTGACTCGCCCTGTATTTGCAAGAACTTTTTACCTGTGGCTTGTGGGTGATCTTGTATCATATTTTTGTCTAATTAATGTACCTTTTTTAAACATCTGACCTCTTGAAATTTGTTTTTATGCTTTCATGCTGCATAACTTTTGTCCTTTTTAGATTTAATAATTGGTTCAAACTAGTGCCTTTGTCCTAGTTCATGACGTATGCTTTGGATGTTAAATGTAAATGTTGTGAAAGGAAATATACTTTGTTTTTATTTTCAGATTAAACTTTTGTTTTTTGTTTTGTATGCTGCTGGGGATTTTAGAGTGGTTAGGAATTCTCAAATTACAATAACTACTGTTCAATTACATATAAAAAGTTTTGTGGGAACTGGCAACAAAGCACATATCTCAATTTTTGAAGTCAGAGATACACATAATTTGAGTGTCCCTGAAGCGTTTAGTTGCGGTGTTTCAAAGATACAGAGCCTAATTTTGACTTTCTCACACTATATCAGGAAGTTAGAAGGATAATTTAGTAGATACATTACAAACACGTTTTTACAGCTCAGTGCAAAAGCCAGGCAATCAGTGTGATCATAACTTGGCAGCAGCACCAATTAGTTCTGGTATGAGACTGAATTTTTCAGAAAATATTGAATACAGTTTTGGAATTTTGACTACCGTCAATTCTCTTCTGTATATGCTTACGCGTTGTATCAGTTTTCATAATAGTTTAGATGGGAAAACTGTCCTGATAGTGAAATTTAAAAAAAAATAACATAAAGATCATCATTTAACCTAAATATAATTAATTCATAAATAGTAATAGCACATATAAATAGTGTACTGAATTTGATAAGGCCAGATTACAGTAGGAGAGAAGAAAGCAAAAAGTCAAGTGTGATGCTAGTTTTAGACTAAATAAATCTCTGGTGATGATACATAGAAAGACCATATCAGGAAAAAATAATGATTAGACTGTATAGTAAAATGACTAAAAAATGTTTGGAGCTTTGTCTCTTACTCTTAAGAGTCTAATAGTCATTGTCAGCTTCAGCATGTTTACAAACGATCTTTACATTTTATATGACAAAGATTACTGCGGTATATATGTAAGGAGTATTTACTGTCAAGTGAAGTTAATTTTTCATAGACATATTCATTATACACAAACATTAAGTACTACATAGTCCAACTAATTTAATTTTAAACAGCCCTTTCTACTATATTTAGAAAACTGTTATTATATTGAGTTGCTGCTTTGAATTACTTTTGCCCCACACTGATTTTAGACTATTATTTAGACTATTATCGGCATTTCCTCCATCACTATGGTCTCCTATTAAGTCTAAAGTTCAAATTATGTGTGTAAATTTGGAGTGATCCAGTATTTAGTTCAATTTCTACTTGTCTGTCAACTGGCAATTATAGTGTCAATGATTATTTATGGTATATAGCAATTGATTATACAATATGTAATTTCCACTTGTGATCAGTAATCTATCTATCTATCTATCTATCTATCTATCTATCTATCTATCTATCTATCTATCTATCTATCTATCTATCTATCTATCTATCTATCTATCTATCTATCTATCTATCTATCTATCTATCTATCTATCTATCTATCTATCTATCTATCTATCTGTATATTACATAGAGGCTGAAACAATGAAGAATGATTGGGCCAAATGAGCCGAATGTTTGATGTTTTTTATGAACTGTATTGTGAATCAAGAGAAAGGATCCTAATTGTTTTGATTTGAGTAGAGGACAGTTTGAAAAGTGTAATACAAAAGTGGGGTACAACTGTTGGGCACCAGAAAAGAGTTTTAACTGAAAGTGGAATACAAGTAATGAGCAGAAAGTAAAAAGTTTCCTAGAGCTAGGAAGAGATTCTATGGCAGGCAGTATTAGTGGTAAGGACCTAAGAGGTGAGTAATGATCTTTAAAAACAGATAGCTGCTCCTGATGCAATGCATTAGTCTGCAGGTTTTTATTTCAATTTTGTAATTAGTAACTCAGTTATGTTTTTTATTTAACCCTTTGTTTAATTAGCTTAGATTTTTTATGTTGTCATTTTGATGTCAGAATGACCCTGCAGTGTGATTTAATTTACTAATAAATATATAATACTGTATTTGTATCTTTTGTCATAGTAACTTTTAATATATGATTCTCTTTTTAATTCTTTTCTTTTTAATATTTTTGTTTCTGTAACATTTGCTTCCTTATCAAAAAAGTGATAATAGTGACACAAGTGCAAATAACAATGACTGCTAAATAAGAGCAGCTTCTTTAGTATACTTTCTGGCAAAGTGCTTATTGTCTAGTAATAGTGGAAACAACCATGAAATTTATAAAGAAATACTATAAAAAAAGCTTAAAAAAACAAAATCAACAAAACTACTGTAAAACATACATATACACCTGGTATTCCTTGCAAAATGTATTAAACCTTGTTGGTAGTCTATATATTTACACATTGTACATACAGACTGATAAATAATGTCCTTTGAGTTTCTGAGAACCTGTAATGGAAATTTGGGCTTAGAAAACAGATATATGAAATAAACTGTTGTTACATACTTTCCTGTCACTCTTAACTTTTTTCTTATAAAGTCATCATTTCTTCACAGTACAAAAATATTTGATTTACCAAAATTAATTTGCTGCTGCTTGGCTGTTTTATGATTCTAATGATTATTCTTTCATAATTTTAGCATAATGGGATAGACTACAGCTTCTCATTATCCTGATTAAGTCATTTGAAAATGCATGGATGAATCCATGGATTATATATATTAATATAAACTCAAAACATAAAGCAGAGGAACATCATGCAATACAGTTGATTCAGAAATTGTTAAGACCCCTTCACTTTCTGTACCATGTATTGTGTTGTAGATGTAATTTTAAATGGGCAAATTTGACATTTTTGCTCTTAAATCTACACTCAATAACTCATAACAACAAAATGAAACATGTTTTCAGAAAGGTTTGCAAATTTATTAAAAGTCAAGAACTGAAATCTGTCATTCATATAAGTTAGTCAGTCAGTCATTGTCCAACCCGCTATATCCTAACACAGGGTCATGGGAGCCAATACCAGCCAACACAGGGCGCAAGACAGGAACAAATCCCCGGGCAGGGCGCCAGCCCACAGCAGGGCACACGCACACACACTAGGGACAATTTAGGATCGCCAGTGCACCTAACCTGCATGTCTTTGGGAGGAAACAGGAGCACCTGGAGGAAACCCACGCAGACATGGGGAGAACATGCAAACTCCGGGAAGCGAACCCAGCTCTCCTTACTGCAAGGCAGCAGCGCTACCACTGCGACACCATGTCGCCCCCATCATATAAGTATTCAGACTTTTTAATACGTTGCAGAAGATTTTTTGACAGCAATTACAGCTTTGAGTGTTCTTTGATAAGTCTTTACAAGCTTTGCCCACCTGTATTTGGGCAGTTTACGCCCTTTTCGTCCTGATAGAACTTCTCAAGTTTCATTAGATTGGATTGGAAGCATCTTTAAGCTGCCATCCTAAGGTCTCTCCATTCATATTGTACGGGGTTTACTATACATTTGGGCTTTGGCTGGGCCACTCAATAACAGTCAGAAATTTGTCCTGTGACCACTCCAGCATTGTCTAGGCTGTATTGCTTGGATTAGTATTGTGGTGAAAGGTGATCCAGTCATATCACTGTGGAACAGATTTTCATCAAGGACCTTTCCTTGGCTGCGTTTGTCCTTCCTTCAATTCTGACCAGTCTCCCTGCCCCTGCTGCTCAGAAGCACTATAATTGCATGAATATACCACCACAATGCTTCACCACAGGAATGGTATTAGGCAGGTGATGAGCAGCGAGTGGTCTTCACTAGACATAGTGTTTGGAGTTCTTCCCAAAGAGTTTAATTTTTAACTTGTGATGCAAGAGAATCTTTTCATCATGCTCTTAGAGTCCTTTAAATTCATTTTACTTAAGAATGGCTTCCACCTAGACACTCTATTATAAACACCTGATTGATTTAGTGTTTCGGAGAGGCTTATCCTTTTAACAGGTGTGTGCCTTTGTAAATAATGTCCAATAAGTACAGTTTTCCACAGGTGGACTCTGATGTAGTTTCTGACTCATCTCTAGGATAGTTATAGCAAATAGGATGTACCCGACCACAATTTGGAGTATCATAGCCCAGTGTCTGAATTCTTATATAAATGAGGGATATATAAAACTGAATTAGAAACAAAGCTCTGATGCATGGCTACTCATGCGCACTACTCTAAATTACCTTGTTTGTTTCAAACTGTCCTGCAAGCTGAAAGGAGCTTGCTCTCTTTAAACGTGTGCGATGCAAACTTAGAAAACTTTTAACATTCATTATGACTGACCATTAACATATTCTAGAAATGAACAAAACTTTCATAATCCATATATATACAGTACGATAGCATGAGCACCAACACATCATAAACATTGGGGGAAAGAAATTACAGGCTGCAACATAAGATAATAATCCAGCAACAACAATAATAATAATTCTAACACTGGCATGACATAGGAGACACAGACATGGCAAAGTAAAATTAATTGATCAAAACTGCAAGTAGGACTACAAATGTAGACTTTGAATGTATTAGCAAAGTAATTCAGAGTATAAAAATCTCTCAAATGGACTTGCATTAAAGTCCCACAAATCACATACTTGTTGATTATACTCTTTACATTTGCTTCTGGTGCACTTAAAAGGTTCTTCATAAGGTCTCTCACTGGATGCTGTGCACTGGTTTGATGGTGATATTACATTGTTTGCATAGATTAATGAGGATACAGGAAACAGGAATCATGGGTAAATGTTTACAGCTAATCATTATACTTAAATTTCATTGAATACTGTGATTATATTAGGCTAGCCAGTTTAGTTCAAGGTCCTGCTATGTGTTTTCTGTAGTATCATATCTCAGACTCGTATTTTTGTGAGAGTGCCCTGCAGACATGTTCAGCAATGATGATTCCACTCATAGCACCTTTTAGCACTGGCTATACCACTTCTCAGATGTCCTGCACTGGAAATAATTTTAAGTCAACATGTAGGTGGTATTCATATTTGTTTATTAGATTGTTTTGGTCTGATGAATTAATTTTTGTTAATTTTGCAGATTCAGGAAAGATATCGGTCCATAGCCATATCGGATTTGAATCACTTGCAGAGTTAATTGGAATAGTCAAACAAAAAAGATGCATATGAGCCCAAAAGTGGAAATCAGACACTGTAGTCTGACTGTAACTTTAGTAGGCTGTATCAACATTGAGAGTCAAATTTAAGGGTTTTTCAGTATTATCACAACTTTTCTATAGCATCGTTTCAGTATTATTCCACCAAACCCCCTCACCTCCAAAGGCACCTTTTGTGATATGTAAAAATCAGGAAAATGAGCGACAATACTATGTACTGATTGTTGCTTTCAAATGTGATGTTTTCCTTCTTGGACAATCATTAGTGTGGCAAGGCTTTGTAAACTGTGTTTAATATTTTTAAAATTAAAGCATTTCTCACAATTTCTAAAGTTAGTTTAAAAATAAAGCACTGGATGTATATCTAATTCTTTTTTTTATAATTCTTGAGGTTCATAATTAACTTTGTGTATATTACAAATGATTATGTAAAGTTAAAAATGTTACATGAAAAAGACACCATTACCAAAGTGCTGCCTGAGGTGATAGCTTCATCGCTGGTCCTGAGCTCATATTCCTCTGAAACAGTGAAAATTACTAAACTATTTCATTGTGGTTTAGTTCTATTATGTAATCTGCCATTTTAATTTCCTCAGTATAATTTTATTGTGGTATGCACACCATACACCACAGAAAGTTCATAATGCTAAATGTTGATTGGCACTGTGAAGCTGGTATTAAAAATCAGATAACTATGGCTTTTTAAAAATCTAAGGCTTTGTTAAAAATGTAGTATAGTGTTCAGTTCTTTATTGTCATTTGTACACAGTATGTGCAAGCATAACTAACTTGCAGCCACTCATTGTAATTCTTGCCCTCTAGGCTATGGAGAATATAACAACACAAAATGTAATAGCAAAGCAGCTCCTGCCACAATTTCTATACCTTGTGGGTTCTGTGGTTCATCTTTTCTTTTAGGTAAAGCCATATATAAAATCATCAAGAATGGCATTAAAATGTTTTTCACACAACGCTTGTGCTTGCTTGTTTGAAATGAACCTCCAGGAACTGTGGAAGAACTTTTGGATTTATAGGGTGGAGAAGAGTTCCTTGCAGTGATTGGCAGGTGGCCTCACCTCACGGGGAACCACCCCACAAAACAGATGGAACATAACACTAGCAGCTTATAGACAGGATCATAAACAAAGAATAATGCACAAAATCATCTAAAGAAACATTAGGATAAATAAATGTCACAAGAATGAACAAGAAAGACATGAAACAAGACTATGAACCCCAGTCAATGGAGGAACCCTGGCTGAAACATGACAATATTAGGTGCCGTTTAAGAAAAATAATCATGTGATTTGAGTACACATCTACTATTAATCCACTGTGTCTGTATGTGATTCAGTATGTTTCCCAGCACTGCATATAAAAAATATTATTTAAGTGCTCATGACATAGGAAAAAATATGAATCAAATACAGTCACAATAGTCTGACAGCAGGTGAACACTCAAATCAAATTATTTCATTCTATTCTGGCTGCCCTTCCCCAATATCAGTCACTTGGCACATTTTTGGGCAGGGCATCATTTGTTATAAACCATGGGAGAAAATATCCATTGATGAAATGGAACTGGACAGGCAAAAGGAGGAAAGCTTGGTGATGCACCTATGGAAAATGTCAAAACTCCAATCAGGTTGGCTGCTATAAACAGACAAGAGAACAGGAAGTGTATCTTTACTTCAAGAAAATAGTCCTAAGAATTTGTGATAAAATGCATTACTTCTAGTTTATTTTTGTTGCCACAAGTATCTCTCAGAAACATGGAATGGTTGATTTTTTAAATCTAAACCATTGCTACTTTGTATGTTTTAAGGCTTTTGTTTCCAGGTTTAGGTTCCTGCCCTTTCAACTCAATTTTAAAACACAAGAGTAGGCAAGAGATTTTTTAAAAAGTTATAAAAAATGTTTCAGTTTAACACAAATTTCATGTGGCAAATAAATATATGCTAAGACTGTGAAAAAATAAGTTCTACCTGAAATATACCGATCTTATCCTTTAATGGTTTGTCCCAATTGGCCTCTTTTAGATTTTACCAGATCTGTGCAAAATTTTCCTTACTAAAATTAACAATTTTAACAGTTAAAACAGTTTTAGTTTTATTTTTTTTACAAGTTCTATATATATTTAATGGATTTATTGAATTGAAAGCTCCCTTTCTTATCATTTACAGTGGCGTGCAAAAATATTTAGTCTCTTTGAAAGTCATCATAATTTTGTGCATGGGAAAAGATTTGTACATGTTTATCTATTCAGTGTTTTTAATGTGAAATCTTATGCTGTAATAATATATTTACAAAGTCAAAATAAACCATTTTCTATATGAAGAAAAACTCAAGGTAGTGTTTACATAAGTATTTAAACCTCTATGCTTTGGGTGCTCCAGGATTACACAAATGACAAATTAATCACAAATGACACAAAGGTGACAGTCTTAACATAATTAGGTACCACTTGTAAGTCCTTTATATCTCTATGGATATAAATAGCACCATTATAAGTGCCATAGTCTTTGTTGAACAATCACTGCAAAAATGAAAACAAAGGAGCATTCTGTTAATGTGAGAAACAAAGTCATTGAAATGCACAAAAATATGAAAGAGTTTGAATGTCGAGTTGAGCACTTTTGAATCCATCATCAGAAGGTGGAATTGTCATCACAGCACCCAGACTCTTACTAGAATGGGCCGTCTCTCAAAACTAAACATCAGAGCAAGACATTGACTGGTTAGAGAGGCTATTAAAAATCCAACCATCACTCTCAGAAGTGTGCAGTGCTCTTTGGTTGAAACTGGAGTGAAGGTGCATGGGTCTAGAATTTCAAGAGATCTCCATTAAAAAGGCCTCTGGACGGTACGGTAGCAAGAAAGAAGCCATTTCTTAAGAAGGTCAACATAAAAGTACGTATGGCAGTTACTACAAGCATGAGAAAGACCTAGTTAAGATATGGGAGAAGGTTTTATGGTCAGATGAGACCAAAATAGAACTCTTTGTCCAGACTTCAAAGAGGTATGTGTGGTGTAAAACTAACACTGCCAATACCACAAGAAACACATGTACGGTTAAATATGGTGGTGGAAGCATCATGCTTTGGGGGTGCTTTTCATGTGCTAGGACTGCGAATCTTGTCAAAGTTGAAGGGACAATGGATGGTCACAAATACCACACAATATTAATAATAATAATTCATTACATTTATATAGCGCTTTTCTCAGTACTCAAAGCACTATCCACACAGGGAGGAACCGGAAAGTGAACCCACAATCTTCCAGTGTCTCCTTACTGCAAAGCAGCAGCACTACCACTGCGCCACCTGTGAGGATTGCAGGAGAACTTGTTCCAGTCTGTTATGAACCTATGGCTCGGGAGAAAATTCATTTTTCAACTTGACAATGACTCTAAGCATAATGCCAAAGCGACACTGGAATGGCTCAAAAACAGAAAGGTGAATGTTTTGGAATAGCCAAGTCAAAGCCCTGATCTTAACCCTACTGAGAATTTCTGGTACTATTTGAAAACTGCTGTCCACAGACGCCATCTGACCAACCTAGAGGATCTCTCTGCCAAGAAGAATGGGAAAGAATCACTCCTGGACTATGTGCAAAATTGGTACATACTTAACCTATACAAATTAAAGCTGTTATTGTAGCAAAAGGTTTCTTGACAAAGTATTAATGTGTAGGGCTTGAATACTTATGAAAACACTAACTTTTGAGTTTTTCTTCTTTAGTTAAATATATACAGAAAATAGCTTATTTTGTCTTTGGAAATATATTGTTACAGCGTAAGGGTTCATAATAAAATACTGAATTGATACACATGTGTAGAAATCTTTTTTCATGCAGAAAATTATAATAACTTTCAAGGGAGTGAATGCTTTTGCACACCACTATAGTCACTTACTAGTTGTGCAATCCATTTAAGACAGGTTGAAGTCTAACCAGTCAATATAGACCTCAGAGTTAAAGTTTGCAGTGCACCAAGTAATGCATATGTCTCTGTTATATTCCATTTGGGATGGGAGTCATAAATGCAGTGTTAATTTTTATGATGCACCACCTATTGGAATGGAAAATGCAATGAATTTTATTACTAAATATGTGTGTGATGTGCCATCTTTTGCAGTGACAAAGACATAGCAATCACACGGACATTCAGACACTTAACCTTTTATTAAGGTGGATTATTCACGCATTTACATTTAGTTATTTAGTTATATTCTCATAAGCCAGACAAAACTTTTTTGTGTATTATACCACTTTTGAATATGTTTGTACTGTATTTATAATAATAAACCCCCTTTGTTTTGTCTTGTCTGCACCTGAAGTCATGTTAATTATTCTATATTCTCTTTCTCTGGTCATCTACACCAGTGGTCCCCAACCTTTTTGACAGCAAGGACCACTTTATTAGATGTAAATTTTTCCACGGACCTGTGGGGGGTGTTGGGAGGGGTTTGCAGTTTTGTACACAATTTACATTACATTTCTATTATTATTAAGTTATTAAGCAGTTCGCATACGTTTGCAACCCGAGATTTTTCTTCTTTTTTTGCATATAACAAAGACATATGCTTTGCATTTGCCATTCCAACAGATTGCACATCACAAATATTAACACTGCTATCTTTTTCTCGCATCTGCCGTTTCTATAGGAGGGTGACAATAAGTTAAATTCCAGTGGATGTTTTTCAAATGTTGACGAGCAATAAGCAAAAGATATCACAGAAAACCACAGAAAACAAAAAACAGCAAAAAAAAAAAAACTACGAGGAAAGTTCGAAGAAAGAGATTTTTTTTACATTGTTTCTGTTTGGGGATCTTTGTGCAAACGTGCACAACTGAGCAGCGACCACAGAACTAACTGCTCTGTGGATGATTCATTCAAGCATTTCAAAGTCACTTCGTTGTAATGAAAGTATCTGCTGAATGTACTTCGTAGTAACGCGATTTCTATAGACTCGTGTCATATGGGGAAACTGTCAGGACCATAAAAATACATTGTTGTAATACTCTCTCACCTCGGTCTCTCTCCTCTCTCAGTGCCGCAGCAAAGCCCCGCCCGCCAAGCGTTCTGAAAAGTCTGAGTGAGTCTCCGTTGCCGGCAGTTCTCTCGCGGCCCGGTTGTCAGACAGCTGCGGCCCGGTAGTGGGCCGCGGACCGGGGGTTGGGGACCCCTGATCTACACCAATTTAAAAGAGTTTTTTCAGTTGTGTTTTTGTTGTTCTGTCTTGTGTTTCTCAAGTCATCAACTCTGTTCCCACAAAGATAATGGAATATTATGAGAAACTAATTGTGTTTGCATCTCTTTAACACCATTTGTTATATATTAATGTATGGTCTGAAATTAGATAATTTAAAATTATAATGCTCTTTAGTAGTTAGTATTATGGCCTACTGTTGATGTCCTTTAATATTGCATTGCTGCTAAAAACATACAGTAATAGTGTTAATCCGAAACGCAAAGTACCTCTTTGACAGTTGTATTAGGCTCTGTTCCTGCTGTGCATTTTTTCAGATGGTGTTTCTCATTGTTTGGCAAGTGAGAAGTATAAGAACCCTCTGCATTGTCAGACATCTCCCATAATGGGTTATTCTTTGGTTCCAGTTTCATTTTAATTGAAAACCTGGGAGGCTGAACTTAGAAATCTCATCATCAGTGAGCACTCCAACATTTTAAGCTGTGAATGTATTCATGTCAGCCCTTCCTAGAAGGTTTAGGGTCACAGAGAGAATGGTACCTTCTATAAACTGTTATTATTGTGTCCATGACTGTATAACATGACTTGAGGGTTGCACAGGTAAACACAGGAGGCAGCAGATTGCTTCCAAGTGTCTATTACTTAAGGGCATATCTCAGTGCTTCAGTGATCTGTTTCCACTTGTTCCTCTGTTGCTGAGTTTCGACCTATCATATGATAGCTGCAGGAGGGTAGCTAATTATACATAGTATACATAGTATGTTTGTTTATTTCTAGCAGTGTTTGTTGTGTTAAATTGAAATGTGCATGACAGTGGCACCAATCCGCAGAGAATTTCTGTGCCCTTTTTGATTCTGAAATCTTGAATACAAAAAAATCCCTGATATTCTAATAGTATTTTGGACCCAGAGGACCAAGGCCAGAGTACTTGCATTATTTTCTTAGGTCCCTAAACTATTCTGTATACAGATTAGTTAAACTATTTAGTCAATATTTAATGAAGAAAAGTGTTTGCTACAATTAAAATCTAAAAGAAAAAGAGAGAGTGACAACTTGTGTTAAATTTTATATCTTAATATATGGCTGAACCAGAACCTAGGTTCAGTATCTATGTGGAATTTGCACATTCTTCTTCTGGTACTCACTTTATTTAGTTTCTTTCAAAAGATTTGCATGTTGGGTATTATGGCAGTTGTACGTTGGCCTTATATGAGTATGTACATGTATGAATGTGCCCTGTAATGGAGCTGGCAATCCCATCCAGTGTTGTTTCCTGCCTTGTACACAGAGCTGTTGCTGTAGAGTCCAGTTTTTCCAACCATGAAAATGAAAAAGCATTAATCTTCTGCATTTGAATGTTGACAATATGTTTTCTAAACCTGCTGCATTAAAGTATAGGGTTGCACAGGCACCATAGTATATCATAACATCAGGTGAACCATGTGTGGGATACCATTCATTGCAAGATTAAGAAAAAAAAAACAGGTTTAGAATATTGATTGTTTAACTATGCAGTATGTATAAACTGATTACACCAGCAATAAACAAAAGTAAGTTTGTGTCTCTTTAAAACATTTTTGTTGCAATGTATATATGGCTCCCTCTAATTTATTGGACCCTTATCTTAAGATGTGTTCTACTAATTAGGTGAAATGCTGGCTACATTGTAATCTAAGACCTGTTTATAATAGTTTCTACATCTTAATAGTTTGTGTGGCTTTACCACTATTTTTCCTTTATATGAATTGTAAGTATTGTTTTTGTTTGTTTTTCATATTTACATTTAGGTGGCAATTTTCTTTCAATAGGTCATTTTGAATCTGTACACATATACTTAAGGTTTTTGTGTGACAAAAACCATAAATCGTGCACTGTAAAGTTTTTTGTACTTATTATGTGTTTCCATTACATATTTTTTTATTTTTGTTTTCCTCCCAAGCTTGATCTCAAGATAGATAATTGACAGAGCTCCCTTGAGAAACATGCAACAAAAACATAACTGCCTTACTGTTACTCACAGGAAGGAATGATGGCTTTAAGAAGAAGAGGTGAAGCAACCCCATGTGAAATTCACCAAGGGATTATGATCTGGCACAGAGTTCAATTTCCCTGCAGGCTGTTACGCATAGTCTCAGCAGGGGGAGATGCAAGGAGAACAGCCTCCTTTAGGCCAGGGGAAACAGCTTGTACTGTATTTTTAACTGCAGGGGTGTTTCAGACAGATAAGTGGGTGGCCAAGGAAGTAAGTAAAGATCAGTTTCAGAAAGGTAGGTGTATGTTTTCCATATTGCTCATGCCATTGTTTTAAGGTTGTACCGTTTGCTTTACATGTTGCACATGGATTCTCAGCATGCTTTAATTATGTTGTGGAGGCTATGTAGCTTTCTGTTTAATAGCAATCATTTTCAGATTGATTAAGTCAAACATTTTATGAATGAGTTTCTCTCAAGTCTGCTTTTCAAACAGATTGTTTACATGGTCATTATTCATCCAGTGATAATAGATATGTTTAGATATCTCTGTTCTTTTTTAACTAAACACTGTTCCTTTCGGAGGCAAAAACATCACCAGTTTATACCAATGATTGTGTTTTAGATTTTCTATATACAGCTTTCAAAAGGGTACCATTTGCCTTAGAAAGCACAAAACATGTGAAGTAAAGTATGTTTTCGGCATACAAGAAGTCAGATGAAATGCTAGAAGATAGGGATTTTTAATGTTGCTTCTTAAGATATTACTAGTAGTAATTGTATACTATCTGACAGGCATAGTGTAAATCCAGCAGCAATACTGACCATTAAGAGAGAGCAATTGAGCTATTTTGTAATGTACTTTTTCATATCTCTTGTTTATAGTGTGTGGGTGGTTTATGTGTAATTTTGATTTGTCTAAAATAATATTTAAAGGTTGAATATGTAGAATAAAGAATATCCAGCATATAGAGCATGCATATTTCTTTACTGTGCATAGATTCAAAATGAAATTGTTAAAAATCATAAGCTAAATCCTTTAATGATCCAGATAAATGTAATTGTTTCCATTACAAATATATGAAGAATTGAAATTGTTGCATTATTTTTATTGGCACAAACATGCAATTAAAGAATACTAGAAAGGAAAACATTTACTCTGTGCTATAAAGAAATATCATTTTGTACTGGAAGACATTAAAAATAACATTCTGCTTTCAATAACACTGGAATTACTGCTTAATAAGTTTTTCCATTTACTTTTTTAGTCTCATATTCTACTGTTATTATAATTAATACAAATGGAGTTTTAATTATAACCACATGTAAATTCTGCTTCTATGCTCTAAACTATGAAAGGGTTAATGTGTATAAATTCTAAGAATATTTTTTAATGTGATCTATCTCTGACATGATGAGGTATGATTCTGTGCTTGGATTTGCAAACGTGAATAATAAAAATTCGGAGCATTGATTATATTTTTCAATTTCTTGGTTTTACACACTTATCTCATTTTTTATTGTGTTGTTCATTTCACATTTTGAACAGTGTTATTTGACATTTAAATTTTGTACTTTAGGTTTAACTGTTATGATCTAGTAAACCCTCCAGTTATTTAACTTGCAAGCCTATGTTGAAATAACCCTGAAGAAACTGCTTTGCTTAGACAACTAACCATTATACGTGTGTTTTATAGTCTGTTGAGAGCTGCCTTTACCTCTGTTCGCTTTTGTTATTCGCATTCCTGTTGAAGTTTTTTTCTGTTTAAATAGTCTGGAGGGATATGAACTCTAAATATATGAGCCAGTCCACTCTTAGTTCTAATATACTTCCACTTTTAAAAATAATATATTTTTTCTAGACCTTTAATAATATCTACTTAAAACTGACAAAAACATTATTTTCTGGAATATTTATTTTTGGACTTCCATCAATATTTTATGTTCTGTAGTTCAGTTATAATGTTGCAATTGTTTTACTATGGAGTTGAACAACTTTGGTATACAATAAGCTGATTAATGTACTCTATTTTGAAGAAACAATTAGATGTATTTTGCACAAGATCTTCTGTTTGCGTCTTTATATTGGAAGTTGATAACTTTCAGAAACATTGTTTTTCTGAATTTTTTTAAGAAATTTTTTTTAAAGAAGTCTAGCCAAATTTGCTTATTGCACATAGTATCCCTTACTCTCATATGTTCGTTTTATCAAATAAAGGGGACAGGGCTTTTATCGTCCCATGTCTGATGTAATACTCATGTAAGGTTTTTCCACAAATGAGTACGACGTACTTTACTGTCTCTTTTAGTTTTCCCTTCTGCTAATTATTTTATTTTATTTTATTTTTAGTCCTGAGTGTGACGTTAAACTGCATTTGCGCTGCAAACGGTCCTCCAACTTGGGAGGGAAAACGTGGGGGTTAGTGGCAGCATTGGCACTCTAGCCACTGTAAAAAAACTTCACGCAGCTCTGAAATGACAGACAGGACTCCTTCTGCTCTTCGCAGGAGTAGGTCTGGTGCAGCTGCCCATAGGAAGGCTGCTCGCATTATGAAGGGGATGGGTGAAAGCCCCCGGGAGCATCACCCCCAGAAGGGGTCTTGTTGAGTATCAAAACTGGTGCGGTGCTAAGGCGTTGCCCACTGCATAGCAGCATTCGGGTCCCAATCTGCGATTGCACACCCAGGTAGGTGCGTGGAACATCTTGACTCTCTGGCATGATGATCATCTTCCTCTGCTGTCAGAGGACCTTCATAAACTCTGCAGGTTCGCTTGGTGGTTGCTGGGTTCCTGTGAAGTGAATCTCCTCTGGTCATGGCTCATTTCAGTGTGACCACTGCCACTGACAAGGCTGGCTATGAGGATTGTGTAGGCCTCCATGGGTCTGGCGACCATGTTGAAAGTGTCTCCTTGTGTCTTAACTTTGCAAAAAGTCTGGGGATGTGGATAGCTGGATCCTAGTTCCAGCACCCTATGCTACACCATTGGACTTGGTACCCGTGGTGGGGTGAAGGAGATTGATCACATCCTCGTGGGCATATGCTGGAGGCTTTACAAAACAACAGGTTCTACAGAAGTGCCCAGTTTGTAATTTCTAACCACATACTTGTTGCTACTCTGAAGATTCACCTACACACCATCTATGGCCTAGTGACCCGCGTCCTGCTTACGGAAGAGTCGAGGCATTACACATATCTGAATCTGTTTCTTGGAGAGTCATGGTCAGAGCAGGTGATGGAACAGTCCTTATGGATGATGCTGCAATTGGCTTGCTACTATTATCAACTGTTTAAAGCTGATCCTCCAGCTAGGACATTGGTCATCTTTGGGTTCACAGTTCTTGACTGTGGGTAGGGAAGGCTACAGGGATCTATGGTATCTGGAGTGAATTTCTCCATGCTGGTGGTAAGGTTGTCCTCCTTGCATTGCAAGTGATTTTTGCTTCCATGTGGGAGACAGAGGTCATCCCAGATGAATGGAAAAGGGGACTTGTCATCCATATCTGGAAAGGGAAGGGTGATCACCTAGATTGCGGCAACAACAGGGGATAACACTGCTCTCGGTGATGGGTAAGGTCCTTGCTAGGGTCCTCCTCAAAATGATCTGTGATGACTTGCTCACCTACCAGCAACCAGAACAGTCTGGTTTTACACCTACGAAGCAACTGCATTCTGGCACTGAGGGCTCTCATGGAGCACAAAAATGAATATTGGCAATGTTTCCTTGCAACTTTTGTTGATTTTAGTAAAGCATATGAATCAGTTGATAAAACTGCTCTGTGGGTCATCCGGAGACTATGCAGGATCCCCCTAAGGTTGCTAGATATAATGGCCAGTTCTATGAGTGCTGTGCAGAGTGGAGGCAAAACTTCTGCTTACTTCCCAGTTGGTTCTGGGGTTTGTCAGGGGGTGTGTTCTTGCTCCTACTCTGTTCAGTGCTTGCATGGACTGGGTGATGGGCAAGATAGAGGAGTCCAGCGGCTGTGGGGCATCTGGTGGTGAAGAAAGATTCACTGATGAGTTTGCTGACAATGCTGTGATCTTTGTGGAGTCAATGGAGACTCAATGGAGACTTGATCGGGGCTCTCGAGAGACTGATCGATGAGTCTGAATGACTGGGCTTGCAAGAGTCCTGGACAATTTCCAGGCCTTTAAGGACCTCTTGGGCAAAGCCATCAGCAGTATGTCTGTCTGCGGAGAGAATGTTAACCTTGTTGAGAGGTTTACTTACCTCAGTGGTGACATTTTTGTCTTGTGACTCTTCCTATGAAGTCACTAGATGGATTTGGAGAGCATGCAGAGTCATGACGTTGCACCAAAAGAGCATAACTGAAGTAATCTTAAGTGCATAGATTGTTCATATCACATACTGATGCAGTCTATAATTACATATTTTATTGTTTCTCTTATATTGGTGATTTAATGAGTAATGGTCAAACTGTTTCATGATAAGCCTCATTATATATAAAAGTGTGTGTGAGTATTTTAAGAGTGGGTAATTCATTACTAGTGTTTGTTCTGTAGACTGTTAGTTTTCATGGTACTTTTATCTATGTGTATCAAAATTAAAAATCTTTGCTGATACTAGTTAATTTGCTTGTTCCTCTTAGGGTTTTGAGCTTGGCATGTTGGAGGAGCTTACATGCTGCAGTGATCCTTAGGTATATGTAATTGGCAATTATGCACTTCTCATAGGGTTACCAGTAGAATACAAGCTGTCACAAAATAAATTCCCATGATAGTTCATATAAGAAGACAAATAACCATGCCTAAAACATAGATAATGGACTTCGTTCTTGTACCCCAGCTGGGTAAATCCCAAAAAAGTCACATGAAACTTCTGTTTGCCATCACCAACTACAAGACCACAGCCTCAAGGCCTGTCATGGTTGCATTCAAAAGATTGGTTCAGGGAGCAATTAGATTTAAAGAAAGATGCATTGGTTGAAATGTTTTGTTAGGTGTAGACAGCTGATGTGCGTTGTTTGAGTATAGGCCCTTATGTAGGCAACATTTGACAAGGCCATGAAATTGACATTTTCAAGGCCTCAAAGGGATTTCAACAAACCATTTGTCCGGAATACTGCCCATGCTATTCTTAACAAGTGTCCTTAAACATTTAACATGCCTTGGGATATGATCTAAAGGTAAAAGTAGTATCTTTTACCTAATCACAGTGGAAGAACTTTAAGAGCAGGAAGCACTGCCAGAAGCATCTGCAACTGAAAATGATGAAAGCAGCTTGTATTGTAGGGAATCCTTGTTTAATGGAACATATTTTGTGCTTGTTAAAAGAGTAAATTGTTCCATTTTCTAAGGGATCATGCTATACAGCCTACTCTGTATCTATTCTGGTTTGCTGACACAAGAACACCAACCAATAATTAAACCAGATTGTATAGGAGTACAGCAAATTCCCATTGGGGACAAAGTATCTATAATAATAATTCATTACATTTATACAGCGCTTTTCTCAGTACTCAAAGCGCTATCCACACAGGGAGGAACCGGGAAGCAAACCCACAATCTTCCACAGTCTCCTTACTGCAAAGCAGCAGCACTACCACTGCACCACCTGTAAGGACTATCTGCCTGCCTGCCTGCCTTTCTGTCTGTCTGTCTGTCCGCCAGTCCGTCCGTCTGTCGGTCGATCGGTCGGAATGTTGAATTGACTCTTTGCCTTTTCCTGTATATTTAAGATGTCATTTGTACTTAACAGTTGTTGTGGAATGAAGAGGGATTATGGATGGAGAAAAATATTATGTTGTGTGAAATAATTGAGGAATATAGTGGTTCCCGTGCTATTACAATATGTTAACCTATCCCTGTGTCCTGTGTTTGTATAGTGAGGGCTCTGTTAGCATTTTTGGCATTATGTCGTTTACATTTAAAGTGGGCTAATGCCTAGGATGTGTCTCTTCCCAGGATTGTGATTTTCATGGACAGGGTATCAAAGTACAGGTGGAAAATAAAAGTGAGTAATGTACTTGCTCATGCAAATAGACATTTGATAATTGCAAACAATATTTAGAATTGCCATCTTCACATTCAAATACAGTAGTGTTTATTAAAAGCAGAACTGTATCATTGTTTTGATAAACATTTTTGCTAGTTTAGAATTACATTTTAAATAAGGGAATGCTGCGTTTAAAATCATAGCAATTAAGCCTTTTTAAACAAAATTTTTTAATTTTCAAAAATCTTCATAAGTTGTTTATAATACAGTACTTATTTACTTATTTATTTTTTCAATATATGAAGTGCACATTTAGGATTATGTATTTTTGTTAGTATTTTATGCATGCAGACTGTAAACCAGGCTTGTGGATTTCATGAGCACCATAATCAGAAGTAATAATAAAAGTAATATTTTGTTGATACAGTATCTCTAATATTGTGTAGGCCATATGTCAATACCAGTAATGTAGAGAAACGTACATAATTGCTGTCCAATAACCTTAACTTAATTTTTAATTTTATATTTTATTTTCAAAAACCAGAACAATACAATAGCATTCTGCTAATCATACAAATAGTAACACACAGATGCAACCATTTATTTCAAATTAAACGCAATAAAAGCAAACAAAAAATAGAAAACACAAAATAAAAGCAAATCAAAGAAAAATGAGATTCAGCCACCACAGATAAAAAAGAGAAAAGAGAAGAGTGACACAGGTAAAAAGGAAAATACACCATATATCTTTTTTGAAAAATGATAAAATGATCACGGTGACGCAGTGGGTAGCGCTGCTGCCTCGCAGTTGGGACACCTGGGGACCTGGGTTCACTTCCCGGGTCCTCCCTGTGTGGAGTTTGCATGTTCTCCCCATGTCTGTGTGGTTTTCCTCCGGGCGCTCCGGTTTCATCCCACAGTCCAAAGACGTGCAGGTTAGGTGGATTGGCGGTTCTAAATTGGCCCTAGTGTGTGCTTGGTGTGTGGGTGTGTTTGTGTGTGTCCTGCGGTGGGTTGGCACCCTGCCCGGGATTGGTTCCTGCCTTGTGCCCTGTATTGGCTGGGATTGGCTCCAGCAGACCCCCGTGACCTTGTGTTCGGATTCAGCGGGTTGGAAAATGGATGGATGGATGTATAAAATGATTAATACATTATAGAGTCAATCACAGGCTCAGCATGTTTATTCTAAAATAATATTAATGAATTTTTGCCATGTTTTCAAAATGTTTTGGAGATATCCTCTAATACAGAATTTGTTTTTTTCTAATTTGAGTTAATATATATATATATATTTTCATACCCACCAAGTTACAGATGATAAGATGGGATTCTTCTAACTGAGCAGGATAAGTCTGTTTGTTAGTAGTATGGCAAGGGCTATTATACTGTATGTATGTATTAGCAAAAATGTGATTATCTCGATTTACCATTAATTTTTATGCTGTTTATGTCACCTTTGAAACATTAATTTTAATATAATTACACAAAAAATACAATTTAAAAAACTTTTATGGTAGAAATAGTGGCAGTAAAAAATGACATCTTGCTCTCTTTTGCCTCGTTGCTTTGTTTGATTTTGCATCTTGTACTAAAGGTTCAACTCTCTGTGACTCTAGTCTGATGTAGTCAAATATGATTGCCTATGAATGTTCTTGTAGAGAATGCGAACTACTAGGACTTTTGCTTGCTAAACAGTATATTGTAATGGCTCTGCATGAAAGGGCCTATATATAAAGATTGATTTGACGTAATACTCAAACGTTTCATTTATTGATCTCTTCTGCTGAATTTTAAATGGACTATGTAATCAAAAAAGATAAAAGTGGTGATGTTATATTAACCTGTTCCTGGACTTTACCATATAGCAACACTGGCTATGTACCTCAAGAGAGACATCAGTGAGATGCTGTTTAGGAATGGCTTGATGGTCTGGTTTTGGATAAGAATTCCATTACATACAGTATACCAGAATAAACTTCTATTTTCCCATCTGTTCATCCAACATTGAACCCACTTAATCCATTTTAGGGAGCTCCAACCAAATCATGTATTTCTGTGTTTATGGGAATTTGTCCATAGTGTAATCAGGCTCAAAGAATGCATTGTAATAGCTTATTTATGGAAAAGGGCTGAACATGTACTGAAACCTGCTGTCCTTATTAGAATGTCTACTAGGTGTACACATATTGAAATCATTATACTTTCCAAAATAGTTTAATTTTATGTTATACGAATCTGACTGCTTTCTGTATAAATGCAGTGCTACCCAGTATTGCAGTAATATTTTAAACTTTAGCCATTTGCTCCTCATTGTTTCAATCAAGTGATCAATGCCTGTCTCTATTTTAGAGCTGTAGGCATGCTATGTAAAGCTTCCAATGTCATGCATTGCAAAGGTATATATTAAAAAATGTGTGAGAGTTAAAGGTGAAACTTAGGCTTTCTTAAATGTGGACTCATCATAACACTAACAAGTGCCTACGCTGATGTCCGAACTATTTCAAGTATCTGTTACTTTGATTTTCAATAATTAACATTTTCTTTTCCAAAATCTTCATTGCTGAAAATGTGCTATGTTCACTTTTTACCAGCAAAAAAATGTCTTAAAAAAGTTTCAGCTTATTGCCAGTGTAAATCTGTAAGTAAAAAGCATATTGTCAGAATCCAAACCAAACATTATCAGATAGTGTGCCCTAATGGGAAAACTGCTGATTTATTTTTACTTACTATACTGTATTTCAAAATGTAAAATTAGAATGTGACTAAATTTTCAACTGCTGAAATAAAGATATGGTGACAGAGACTTTTACATTGGATAGGTTATGCTTATTTAAGATACTTTTCTTCTAAGGCTATAATCACCAGTATAATTTATATAAACAAAGTATAATGACAACATTAGTAAATGGAGATTACTACATTTTATATTAAGTAAGTCCGTGTATTGAGGTGTTAAGACATACAATTTCAAAGAATTTCTGCTAACTGCATTAACCTAACTTGAATATCCATAATATAATTACACTGTACAATGGGAGTTGGGTACAACTGCCTCACAGGTCCAGGATACTACAGTACATTAGAATCCCAGGCTTGTCAGGTCACTGTGTGGAATTTGCACATTTTAGAAACAGGATATGCCTATTTTTTTAATTCAAGCCTTAACTGTTCAAGACCAAAGAGATTTTGTTCGCTTAGACTGTCAAAGCAATACTTACTCTTTATACTAGCTCCTCATTACAGAGACTGTATGACTTTTTCGTTCACTATAATGAGATATACACATATTGTCCATGTAAATTTTCCATAAACATTACAAATATATAGTATGTATTTCATAGTACCTCATATAAGGCAGATGAATTAATTGACTTAAAAGTTGCTTATTGATGTTGCTAGTGCAATAAACTTTAGTTACACTGTCATTTTCATTTGTAAATGGTGCCATGATGTCTCAGTGGAAGCCAGAGTGATTACAGTGGAAGTAATGTTTCACATACAATTTGTAAACTTTTGTGAAACACTTCAAGCTTAGTCTCCTATCTCCCTTGCAGGGAGGAAGGTTAACATTGACACTGATGAAAGCCAGGAATAACTTACTGTCAAAAAGTATGTTGAGACTAAAGAACTTACTTGTAAGAGAGCCCTGCAGAAGGGCTAATGCCTTCTGAAGTTCACCCTTTCGTTGCACTTGCAGGGATATGTTGACCACAAGTCATTCACAACACTCTTTCAAAAATTCTCTGTTATATGTGTTACAAAGTTGCTCTAAAGTTGCACACACATCCACCTTCTGCAATTATTTTGACTCAGCTGTCATCTGAGTTCCAAATAAATAAATTGGGATAATGTTGTTGGAAGATTTTGTCCCTTCAAGTGTAATGTATGATTGTATCCTGTGGCAACTATACATTAATAAAGTTCTCAAACAAGCCAACAGTGAAGGTTTCCCAGGCCCAAAACATCAGGGCAAGAAATCAAAACTTCAGCAAAAACTGGATGGAATTTGGCATAGTGTGTGTTTTCTCCAGCTTATGGTGAATGGCAAACACATGAACATTGGAGTAAATACATATGCTTTATAAACTATAGGTTTTGCATGTTGTGTACTGTTCAACAGACACAACATAGTTGATTATGTCCTGTACTTAGTTGTAGTCTAGGGTTTTGCACAAGATTTGCCAAAGTGTAGGCTTAATATTTTTCCACTAAAGATAGACATTAAAAGGCATTTGATCGAGCACTCAAGAAGGAGTTCTGGACAGAAGAAGTGCATGACCAGTCAACCACCTCAGTCGTGACATATTTATTTTAACTTATGTATAACTGCATATTTTGCTTTTTATATTTGGTATGACTTGCCTTTACTTACTCTTCAACTGAAAATATCCCACAATGTCTGCTTTTCTAGAAGTAATGCAGTTAATAGTTACACTGCTAAAGTTAAACTTTCAAAGCTTTACTTTTTGAAAAATGGTATTCCCCCTGACTTTTTAGTATTTAAAACACTATAATGTAGCTTATATTAACTTATGTTTTGTTGTACAGAAACAAGAAAGAATGAATGAAACATAAATTACTGTTTAATCTCCTTCATTTAGTAGTAGGAGGAGGAGGTGGAGGAGAAGTGGTATTTTTACATGTCACATTCACACAGTACAGTTTAAGTATGTTTAATAACATAGTGACAAACAATAGTCATGCTCTGTGTAAAGTTTCTTAAATGCATTTCAGTGAAAAAACACCATACAATGTGTACTTAGCACATATCAAAGAATTCAGCCTGTCTTGTTTTTTAGTGGTGTTTAACTTTTCACTATTTAATTTGAAGACTACCTTAATATAAATATGGATGTTTTGCACAACAAAGTTACTTCTTAAAGTTTTCTGTGTAACTGCAGTTTTACCAGTACTCTCATGCTGATTGGCAAAGTTAATATGAGTAAATGTGATGTTGTTAGTGAAGATTGATTTTCTAACTTCTGTGTGAACTTTGCTTTTGACTGATTCAAACTATACCTCTGTGTTCTTGTTGAAGAATGGATTTTAAAGTGACAGCTATCATCAGTCAGTCAGTTAGTCATTCTCCAATCCGCAATATCCTAACACAGGGACACGGGGGTCTGCTGGAGCCAAACCCAGCCAACCGCATGTACAGCTAGCATCCACCCTGCTTATTCCCTTAGGTATTTCCATTTTGAACCCATTTAATCCATTTCAGGATCACAGAAAGCTGGAGCCTATTTGGCCATCATTATGCACAAGCCAGTCTGCTGCAGGATATGTTCATATGCATGCTCACAGTTTACAATCATAGAGTCAAAAACTGCTCATGTAGTTTCAGATTTTGCCTCATAAGTGCATTATACAGTTTAACCATAATACAGTGTATTCTTTTGGCTTGTAGTCCACACTGCATATTGTTTTAATACAGTATAATACAACAGTTTTAGTCATCAGTTCTTTACACTATCTGGTTGAAGGTTGTAATAAGTATAATACAACTCCCAAGTCTTTTTCTAATGGGTATTTTAGAGCTCCAAAAACTCACTATGTATTTTATGAAGTTTTTTGCTCTTTTGTGTATTTATTTATATTAAGCTTAATATCCCTCATATCTGCCCATAAAAAATATGAATTACATGACTTTCTGTTTCATTCAAATGTAGAAGGCTGTCTGATTTGGCTGGTTGTGCTGGAATCTTGAACTTGCATAATATAGTTCAATCATACTAAGACTGTTTTATTTATTTTTTGCCAAATTTTACACTTTAACCTATAAATTATCTATTGCTTACTGTCCCACGTGCACGATTGAAGCTAAGCGGTGATTGAGTCTTTGTAGTGGCTGGTCATAAACTGTGGAACGATTTGCCCCTCGCAGTAAGGTTGGCTCCCACAATTGCATGCAGTTTTTACTTAAAAAGCACTTTTATTCACTTATTTTTTATCTTATGAATTTGAGTGTTTAAATCTTTCTGTTCATATTCTTTATACTGTGTTCATTTTATTCTTGTGCATGTACAGTAAGTACCTGATGAGATGATTAATAATAATTTTCCTCATTATTGTTTTCCCATAGGTCATTTTATTTCATATTATAGGTTGGAGAGAGAGTTAGACAGGCATAGGATCTTTCTAATGCTAAACCAATGTACAAAATTGGAAAATCAGAATATGAATCAGGAGTCAGAAAATATAATATCAAAACAAGTAGAAATCCCATATACATTTTACTTGGTTGTAATGTTAAATTCAAGAAGATACAGTGGCAGACAGCTAGTTTAAAACAAAATACACATTGCCCAGCAAATAATGTCACCTGTATCACCTTTGCTATATGAATAGGGCAATATATAGAAAAGCACACTTTAGTTTAAAACATAGCATGCCATCGTTCCTGTTATTTTTTGGTACTATAATATACTTGAAAAGTGATGACCACATCAGTAAGAATGCTGTTTGAGAGCTTCACATAGACAAATTAATTTATACTATGTACCAGCAGCCTATCAGCTGAGTGTTTTGGTAGAGAGACCAGTCTGTGGGATGTTGCTTTAAAGTTCAACAGGATATAATCTTCATGATTTGATAATATTGAGATTTGTTATTTTTTTAAATATTAAGTGTTGTGATTTAGTTCTGTGATATATTATTTTAGGGCGGCACGGTGGTGCAGTGGTAGCGCTGCTGCCTCGCAGTTAGGAGACCCGGGTTCGCTTTCTGGGTCCTCCCTGCGTGGAGTTTGCATGTTCTCCCCGTGTCTGCGTGGGTTTCCTCCGGGCGCTCTGGTTTCCTCCCACAGTCCAAAGACATGCAGGTTAGGTGGATTGGCGATTCTAAATTGGCCCTAGTGTGTGCTTGGTGTGTGGGTGTGTTTGTGTGTGTCCTGCGGTGGGTTGGCATCCTGCCCGGGATTGGTTCCCTGCCTTGTGCCCTGTGTTGGCTGGGATTGGCTCCAGCAGACCCCCGTGACCCTGTGTTCGGATTCAGCGGGTTGGAAAATGGATGGATGGATGGATGGATATATTATTTTCCCTTTTTATTTGACTGAAGATACAATGGAAATCGTTTCCTTTTATTCAAAAATCTCTCAATCTAATAGATCTAATAAGAAAAAAATTTGATTCATTTCATCCCATTTAAATCCCCTTTAACTGTAAAAATATGTTTCAAGTAGCTCAGAAATCTCCACAGTAACACTTGGAATACATACATATTGATGTATCCTCTAGATCTGCCTCTGCTAGTTTTCGTGTTGGAAGAGCTTCTTATATTCACAGTAGGGCTGTCTACCAGAGGACAAGAGAATGATTATGTGAAACTAACTTGATTAATCCCATACTTTGAATGCAAGTGCTGGAATTGAAGAAGTCTAATTAATTTCAAAGCAGATATCTTGACAGGCTTACAAGGTTAATTTACACAATCAAATCTTAAAATTACTGCGGTGGGTTGGCACCCAGCCCAGGATTGGTTCCTGCCTTGTGCCCTGTGTTAGCTGGGATTGGCTCCAGTAGACCCCCGTGACCCTGTGTTCGGATTCAGCGGGTTGGAAAATGGATGGATGGAAATCTTAAAATTAAACACTGCAATATGAAGACAATTCAAGTTCAAGAAGAGCTGGTACACAGCAAAATCACTGGTGTTAAATTAACACTTAGTGTATATTTCAAAACATTATTACCATTTATACACTTTTTAAGAGTTACTTTAAAATAAGAATGAAATAAGGAAAAATTATGGTATTACGCTTTGAACTCTTTAATTACAAACGGCATCTGTAAAAGATGAGTTTGTTTACAAGTTTTCATTAAAAATGTGAACGATAAAAGCTGATAACATCAAAGCTTGCCTAAGAAAGTAGATCAGAAATTTAGTCTTGTGCACTGCTAAGAAAATATTTGATAATCTACAGTATTACCTTAGTCATTAAATCACCTTGGAGCAGGTATCTCTCTTTACTATTGGGTGTACTTCTGTATATACTATTTCTTTGTTTGTAATTGCTGTTTGTTCATATTATATTTTTTCTGCAGAAAATATTATTTTCTTCATTCTTTACAACACTGATTAGAATACTGTAACAAAACTTTCCTGAATTTTAGGTGAATTATTAAACTCAGTTCATCATAGAGTATAATTACAATATAGAAAAAGTGAATTTTCATTTTTAAATAAAGTATAAAAATATTTAATAAAATAGACTTCCTTGTACAGTATATTTGTTATATGTAACTTCTAATAATCTTTTCTTATCCTTTATCACTGGACTAAATGCATTCAAAAATGGATGAATAGATTAACAAATTACAAGTATTTTTCAATATTATCAATATTCATATATAGCAACTTTACAATGAAAGTTAAACATTTGCAAGTTTCTAGCTTTAATTTAGATTCAGAAAATGGCTCAAAATGTTGATGAATATTTTTCCATTTTAAGCTAGACTGAGTCGAGGTATTAAAGGAAGCTATTCTTTAGCTAAGTGCTGGACATCTTTGGAGTGGAAAAATTGCATCTTTTTTTTGGTGGGAACAAAGGCTGCCAGTTACTGTTTGTCCAAGTGTACCAGGGTTACAGATGTGGCAACATGTCTGCTTTAACATAGATTTCTATAATGCAAAATCAGAAGGGAAAAATTATATATATAATTATAGTCGATTTTAATGTCAGTTTTTTGAGAGATGAGAATTTAGGAATCTTAAATGAGCAGTATAAGGTTCAATAGACTTCTAACAGAGCATCTAAAAATAACTCTAACTTATTATTGTTATTTGTCTTTAAGGTCATGTGAAACACACAAAGATCATGTTCCACTCATGTGGTAATCTTGTATAAATAAATTTGAACACAGTGCAGTGGCTTATGAGTTTTCAGAGAAGGCATCTTTTTACACTGGCTTTTGCTACTGAAAACTACTGAGGTTTCTTATTCATCAGTGTTTATAATCATAAACAGCCAAAGGAGGAATGTAAGGGTATACTCAATATGTTATATAAATGATTGTTTATTCTGGGGTTATGTCTGTTATTGTGTCATGCATAATTTAACAAGATGTTCACTAATTAATTAAGTACACTGTGTGGGGAACAGCCCGGACACAGACAGGTAGACATCATATTTTCACCCAACACACGTTTATTCATATTATATACAGTGCACATACCCAGTGCCTCAGCACCAATCACCCCTTAAGTCCTGGCCACACGCACAATGCCTTTCTCAGTCTTTGGTCCGCCTCCACTCCTCTCCACCAAGCTTCGTCCTCTTCCACCCGACTCTCGCTGTTGACTGGAGGGAGGCGGCCCCTTTTATTCCCCCCGGAAGGACTCCAGGTGGATCCTGAGGGTTCATAGCCACACCCCTGTGTGGCAGAAGCTCCCATGGTGAAGCTGGAAGTCCACCGGGTGTCTTCAAGTCTCTTCCCCCCAGTACTTCCCGGTGTGGCGGAAGTACTGAGGGCCAACACTCCCAAGGCATTGGGGCGCCCCCTGGCGGTAACCACGGGCCCCTTCAGGGTTGAGCTTCCAAGCTCCATACCCGTGGTCCTCAAAGCCACCAGGGAGGACGCCCTCTCGTGTCCTGGAGGAGGCACAAGCCCTCCTCCACTCCTCCTGGGCGTCCTGGCCGGGCATGGACGCCCACCGGGCACCACAACTAATTGCAAGGAATATCAAAATACAATTAATTTAATGTTGTATTTTGATATAGGTTATCCTGCTAGACATTACATTGATGTCTTTTTATATTGATTGCCGTTTTACATTTATTCCCATACTTAATTTAGATAAACTAGTAACAAATTTATGTATGCTAAGGTTCTTTAGCTATATATATTATACTGCTGTCTTTTTCAATTTTTTTTTTTTTGTGAATCACTGATAATGAACTCAGTTTCATACAAACCAAAGCTTTGGGCATTTGACTCGACTATACTGCCCACTGTAGGTTTTCATTCCCTTTATGGCAGAGTACAAGATTTCATCAGTTTGCTTTCTGTAGTTTTCAGGGCTAACTGGAAAATGAAATATTAGAACGGCTTATACCAAAAACAGTTTTCTTAAGATTGTGCTTATACTAGAACAATTATAGTATCTGCTAGTTTTCAAAGTTTTATTATTACAAATGCCTGAGGTGGTAGAATGAGAGCATTAACAAACCATATAATTAAATGATGTTAAGGTATACTTGGCTTCTTGTTATGAAATTGATTAGAGTGAAAAGAGTGTGATTATGGCCCTCTTGAAAGTGAACAAGAGATCCCTGCTGTAGAAGATTTTAGGCAACATGAATGGGGTCTAATGCAAGAAAGAGTGCGTGTAAGGGAACTAATGGTGAAGTCTGTCTCTTTTACAAAATATTTATAACTGCTGTTTGTCGGGAAAAGAGGATTTTGGCCAAGAAGGACTGAATTAAAACATCCATCCATCCATCCTCTTCCGCTTATCCGAGGTCAGGTCGCGGGGGCAGCAGCTTGAGCAGAGATGCCCAGACTTCCCTCTCCCCGGCCACTTCTTCTAGCTCTTCCGGGAGAATCCCAAGGCGTTCTCAGGCCAGCCGGGAGATATAGTCCTTCCAGCGTGTCCTGGGTCTTCCCCGGGGCCTCCTCCCGGTTGGACGTGCCCGGAACACCTCACCAGGGAGGCGTCCAGGAGGCATCCTGATCAGATGCCCAAGCCACCTCATCTGAGCCCCTCCCGGATGACTGAGCTTCTCACCCTATCTTTAAGGGAGAGCCCAGACACCCTGCGGAGAAAACTCATTTCAGCTGCTTGTATTCGCGATCTTGTTCTTTCGGTCACTACCCATAGCTCATGACCATAGGCGAGGGTAGGAACATAGATCGACTGGTAAATTGAGAGCTTTGCCTTACGGCTCAGCTCCTTTTTCACCACGACAGACCGATGCAGAGCCCGCATTATTGCGGACACCGCACCGATCCGCCTGTTGATCTCACGCTCCATTCTTCCCTCACTCGTGAACAAGACCCCGAGATACTTGAACTCCTCCACTTAGGGCAGGATCTCGCTCCCAACCCTGAGAGGGCACTCCGCCCTTTTCCGGCTGAGGACCATGGTCTCGGATTTGGAGGTGCTGATTCCCATCCCAGCCGCTTCACACTCAGCTGCGAACCGATCCAGAGAGAGCTGAAGATCACGGCCTGATGAAGCAAACAGGACAACATCATCTGCAAAAAGCAGTGACCCAATCCTGAGTCCACCAAGCCGGACCCCCTCATCACCCTGGCTGCGCCTAGAAATTCTGTCCATAAAAGTTATGAACAGAATCGGTGACAAAGGGCAGCCCTGGCGGAGTCCAACTCTCACTGGAAACGGGTTCAACATACTGCCGGCAATGCGGACCAAGCTCTGTCACCGATTGTACAGGGACCGAACAGGTCTTATCAGGGGGTCTGGTACCCCATACTCTCGGAGTACCCCCCACAGGATTCCCCGAGGGACACGGTCGAACGCCTTTTCCAAGTCCACAAAACACATGTAGACTGGTTGGGCGAACTCCCATGCACCTTCCAGGACCCTGCTAAGGGTGTAGAGCTGGTCCACTGTTCCTCGACCAGGACGAAAACCACACTGTTTCTCCTGAATCCGAGGTTCGACTATCCGACGGACCCTCCTCTCCTGAACCTCCGAATAGACTTTTCCAGGGAGGCTGAGGAGTGTGATCCCTCTGTAGTTGGAACACACCCTCCGGTCCCCGTTCTTAAAGAGGGGGACCACCACCCCGGTCTGCCAATCCAGAGGCACTGTCCCTGATGTCCATGCGATGTTGCAGAGACGTGTCAACCAAAACAGCCCTACAACATCCAGAGCCTTGAGGAACTCCGGGCGTATCTCATCCACCCCCGGGGCCCTGCCACCAAGGAGTTTTTTGACCACCTCGGTGACCTCAGTCCCAGAGATGGGGGAGCCCACCTCTGAGTCCCCAGGCTCTGCTTCCTCATTGGAAGGCATGTTAGTGGGATTGAGGAGGTCTTCGAAGTACTCCCCCCACCGACCCACAATGTTCCGAGTCGAGGTCAGCAGCGCACCATCCCCACCATACACAGTGTTGACACTGCACTGCTTCCCCCTCCTGAGACGCCGGACGGTGGACCAGAATCTCCTCAAAGCCGTCTGAAAGTCGTTTTCCATGGCCTCTCCAAACTCCTCCCATGCCCGAGTTTTTGCCTCAGCAACCACCGAAGCTGCATTCCGCTTGGCCTGCCAATACCTATCAGCTGCGTCCAGAGTCCCACAGGACAAAAGGGACCGGTAGGACTCCTTCTTCAGCTTGACGGCATCCCTCACCGCCGGTGTCCACCAAAGGGTTTGGGGATTGCCGCCACGGCAGGCACCGAGTACCTTACGGCCACAGCACCGGTCAGCCGCCTCAACATTAGAGGCATGGAACAAGGCCCATTCGGATTCAATGTCCCCCACCTCCCTCGGGACATGGTCGAAGTTCTGCTGGAGGTGGGAGTTGAAGCTACTTCTGACAGGGGGCTCTGCCAGACGTTCCCAGCAGACCCTCACAACACGTTTGGGCCTACCAGGCCTGACCGGCATCCTCCCCCACCATTGGAGCCAACTCACCACCAGGTGGTGATCAGTTGACAGCTCCGCCCCTCTCTTCACCCGAGTGTCCAAGACATGTGGCCGCAGGTCTGACGACACGACCACAAAGTCGATCATCGAACTGAGGCCTAGGGTGTCCTGGTGCCAAGTGCACATATGAACACCCCTATGCTTGAACATGGTGTTCGTTATGGACAATCCGTGACGAGCACAGAAGTCCAATAACAAAACACCACTCGGGTTCAGATCGGGGGGGCCATTCCTCCCAATCACGCCCTTCCAGGTCTCACTGTCATTGCCCACGTGAGCATTGAAGTCTCCCAGCAGTACGAGGGAGTCCCCAGAAGGTATGCCCTCTAGCACCCCCTCCAGGGACTCCAAAAAGGGTGGGTACTCCGAACTGCTGCTTGGTGCATACACACAAACAACAGTTAGGACCCGTCCCCCCACCCGAAGGCGGAGGGAGGCTACCCTCTCATCCACCGGGGTAAACCCCAATGTACAGGCTCCAAGTCGGGGGGCAATAAGTATGCCCAGACCAGCTCGGCGCCTCTCACTGGGGGCAACTCCAGAGTGGTAGAGAGTCCAGGCCCTCTCAAGGAGATTGGTTCCAGAGTCCAAGCTGTGCATCGAGGTGAGTCCGACTATATCTAGCCAGACCCTCTCAACCTCGCGCATTAGCTCAGGCTCCTTCCCCTTCAGAGAGGTGACATTCCACGTCCCAAGAGCCAGCTTCTGTAGCCGAGGATCGGACCGCCAACGTCCCTGCCTTCGGCCACCACCCAACTCACACTGCACCCGACCTCCTTGGCCCCTCCCATAGGTGGTGAGCCCATGGGAAGGGGGACCCACGTTGCCTCTTCGGGCTGTGCCCAGCTGAGCCCCATGGGTGCAAGTCCGGCCACCAGGCACTCGCCATCGAGTGATTTATCTAATCATTTTTAACTGTGAATTGCACACCTGTTTAGATTACAGCCCATTTAGATTTTTGTATTTATAATTCCTTTGAATTATTTAAACCGCACATTTATTTTTTATAGTTACATTATTTTCATTCCCTCAAAGGACAAGGAGCTGGGTCAACTTTGCATGCAGCTTTCTAATATACAGTATATCATCACATCTGTCGCAAATATGATTGTGTAGTAATAAACAAAGATGTCTAATTAAATAAAAAATTAGAAGTTTCTCTGTATTGTGGCCAGTTCTTAATTGCTTCACGGTGCTTACAGACAAGTGTACTTTTACTTTACAAAAACACAGCTGATACATCTAATAATATTCAGTAACTATACATTTATTTAGAATACATTATAGTTTATTGCACAGCTGCATATCCTGAATAATGGACAGAAACCAGAGATAAATCAGTATATATTTGTTCTTTAAATTGAGTGTATAATTTATCACTGCAGTTGTTTTGCTCATTTCATTTGGTGACAAAAGCTCAGATGGTACAGTTCTTGCATTGCTGGTGTCCTCTGTTTCTCTCGACTGGGGTTTTAATTTTGTTTTGTTGACTGTATGTAATGTTATTTTCTTTGTTTTATAAGTTCAACTTAATTGTATGGAATGTTATTTTCTTCAAATAAAATTAAAAAAAGAAAAGTAATTAGAATATTGTAGACTTTGTTCATTATTGACCCATTTCATGAAAGTGCCCAAGCTTGTACTGGATGTAATAATAATAATAATACATTTATTTATATAGCACCTTTCCCATGCTCAAGGCACTTACAGAATATAAGAAAGAACGGCAGGGTATACAGTATATAGGATTTACAAACCAGATAAATAAATAAAGAAGATTACGACAGTGAATTCTGAGAAAAAAAAGCCTAACAGATAACATAATTGATGGTCTCGCACACACACACACACACACACACACACACACATAGGTTACATGAGCATCTTGACATAAAGGTAAACTGAGAGAAAGGTAATAAAGTCAAGTAGAGCTAAAAGCCTTCCTGAACAGATGAGTTTTGAGTTGTTTTTTAAAAGAATTCATGGAATCCGCTGATCTAATTAATTTTGGTAGGTCATTCCAGAGTCTGGGCGCTACACAGCTGAATGCCTTGTCACCCATGGAGTGTAGATTAGTGTGGGGCACAACAAGATTGCCAGAATCAGAGGACCTTAGTAGGCGGGCAGGCACATAGTGATGGAGAAGGTCACTGATGTAGTTTGGTTCGAGGTTATTTAAGGCTTTGTAGGTTATTAGTAGGATTTTATATTCGATTCTGTAAGACACAGGGAGCCAATGAAGACGGAGCAGGATGGGTGTGATGTGCTCACTGCTGCTGGTTCGAGTAAGGACTCTTGCAGCTGAGTTTTGAATAAGCTGGAGCTGTGATATAAGATTAGAAGGGGCACCTGCCAGTAGGGAATTACAATAATCGATGCGGGATGTGATAAAAGCATGGACACGTTTTTCAGCATTAGAGAAGGAGAGGAAGGAGCGAACACAAGGATATGTTACGGAGGTGAAAGTAAGAAAGTTTCTTAATGTGATTTATGTGGGCGGAATAAGAGAGGGAGGAATCAAAAATGACACCAAGATTCTTTACAGTAAAGGCAGGTCTGATGAGATCACTGCCAAGATGGACTGGGAAGGAGCTCATTTTATTAAGTTGCATTTTAGTCCCAATTTGCAGGAGTTCAGTTTTGTTGCAATTTAATTTTAAAGAGTTCTGCTCCATCCAGGTTTTAATTTCACTAAGGCAGGTTGTGAGTTGCGAAAGCTCTGATGAAGTTCCACTTTTAACACTGAAGTAGAGTTGAGTATCATCTGCATAAAAATGATAACCCAGTCCATAGCTACAGATAATTTGGCCAAGGGGAAGCATGTAAATACAGAAGAGAAGAGGGCCAAGGATAGAGCCCTGAGGAACTCCTTGTGTGACTGGCACTGAGCTGGATCTGCTGTTGCCAAGACTAACAAACTCTTGCCTATCAGTCAGATAGGACTTGAACCACTGGAGGGCAGTGCCAGAGATACCCAGCATGTTCTCCATTCTGGATGTAAATGTAATGTTTTCCCAGTCCAGTATGTTCTGACTATTTCTGTTGATCTGTTTGAAAGAATTGATGTCTCTGGCAAAAGGCCTATAACAGGCCATATTTGAGAGAAGTACACATTGATGAATGGAGGGAAAATCATTATTATTATTATGAAATATAATTAGTTGCTTAAAATTAGATTTTTTTCTTAATTTGGAGCATAGGCTGTTCAGGGTCATAGAGTGTGCCAAAAATTGTCAGCATGACAGTTAATAATTGGTAATGTTATATATTGAAGAAAATGCTATATTAATAAGATTGCTCTGTCAGTTGGGTAAAAATGTAACTGACTTTTTAAGTCATCTAAGTTAAAAATAATTAGCAATAAATATTTTTAATTTACTTATTTAAATGGACACACAGAATATTGTACTTTGCAGTTAAAACTACAATTGGAAGTAATAGTTTAAGGATGTTTTAAATGAATGAATGAATCATACATGTTTTTTAAACAGAACATTATGTCTGTGAATGAAATATAGCATGCATGTTGTTAGCTGGCAAGGATTCTGGCACATTCCTTTCATGAAAAATCAGTTATGCTTGCAACAGTTATTTGCTTAATATCCTAAATAGGCCTTCCCTTTAAGGAGTGTTTACTGGATCAGTCTTTGCCATCTAGTGATTAATGATCTTTGTAACTTTTTTATAGCAATCTCCATTCATGGTTTGATTTATGAAATAATGAAAAGTATAGATACATTATTGGTATCAAATGTTGATGTTCTATACAATCCACTGTAAAGACTCTAGAATCCAAGTTACAGTGCATAACAACAGCATGTCAAATCTTAAAACAGACACTAAAAATCTCATTCTATATAACTACAACATGTACAGTCATGTTTGTATAGGCAGGAAAAGTACTAGCTGTAAAAGTACTTTAAGTGAATGTTCATCAGAAGGTTGAAAGTGGAACTAATGCTTTACTCAGTTTTACAGAAAACTGAAATGTTTTATGTTTTTCTGTTATGTTAATATTGCTATATATAAAGTTGCAGGTGCATAAATCATGAAAGCTCAACATTTATTAATGCTTAGGCAATTTGCACATGACCAACAAGATGCCAGTTTTTATTTCAATGTTAGTATTATTTATTGATTCTCTTTTCATTGTTTATTTTCCATAATCTTTTTAAGAAATTAAATATTTTTTTAATAAATTGTTACAACATTGGAAAAAACTTTAATGTCACAACGTACCAGTTTTAAGAAAATGCTGAGAAACTTTGTTTTCCAGAAAGTACATTAAACAAATATTACATTATTTTTAATGTACATTTTGCATAACCAGATACTGTATTTTATACAATTTTCATCAAACGTGTTTTTTGATGTACAATTAAATTCACTTGAATAAATATAGTTAAACTATTACAAAGTCTGTGTCTCAAATATCAGTCATTGTAAATAATTATAAAATCGCTATCTACATTACCTGTTAAAAACAAATAATAGGATAAATTTTTAAATATTTGATATTCGATATCTCATGCCTTACCGCTACCCTAAATGTTTCTTGTTCACCCTTCCTCAGTACCCGCATGTATCTAAACTCACTTACCAAGCTCATGTCTCTTGACTGTGTTCCCTTAAAGCCTGCTTCTCAGACTCTTGTCATTCTCAGTCACCTTGCTTGCCTCCTGTATGCTTTTTGACTTACCGCCAGTGGTAGTGAGTAGTATAATCTATTCTTGCATTTTGCCTTGCAGTTTTCACTATTGTATTGAGGTGGCAATGCTAGATTGGCCATCTAGCTCTGTGAACTTGTGTTTCTGTTTTGTGTATTGTATTTACCCCATTTTTTAACACCCAACCTACATTGATGGGGATTTGTCTCCAAATTGGTCTTTCCCAAGATTTCTTCAATGTTTTTTACCCTCCAAGTTTTTTTTGGGGGGGAGTTATTTTTTTGCCTTCTTAGGGAGTCAAGGCTTGGATGCTGTCAAAAACAGGACCTGTTAAAGCCCATTGAGGCATTCCTTGTGTGATTTTGGGCTATGCAAAAAATAAATTGTTGTTGTTGCTCTTGTGGGCAGGACCCCATTACTCACTGTGTAAACATCATTCATATTCTTGTGAATACTTTCCATTTCTGAAAGTGATCTTCATTGTGCCATCTATTCCTGTACGTAGTATACTCATGTGCCTTAACCTCTTTTGCCCTGTACTTCCTCTCTCGATCACGGTCTTGTAAACCCTGCTTCTCAGATGCTAATGTTTTGAAGTATCTCCCTTGCTTCCTATCCGCTTTAAATTTCAGTGTGTGAAGGTGACTCTCAGCAAACTATGAATTTTCTCTGTGTCCTTGTGTGTATCATCCTCACTTGTCTGCTTCTTCTTCTCTCAATAGCATTTGACTGAGCAACCCAAAGCGAAACCAATCAATCAGACCAAAGCCAAAAGTTACCAACCAGATTGCATGGAGAGACTGGACACACACACAGATGTTAGTGTTTTATTATGTAATAGTCAGTCATACAGTCAGTATGGAGTCTGTAAATTCTCACCATGTTTCCATGTACTTTTCTCTGGGTTCGCTTGTTTTCATTTAACATCCCAAAAGTGTGTGTTAGAGTAATTGACAACTTGAAATTGACCCAGTAAGAGTGAGGACAGGTTTGTGCCCTGTGATAGTTTAGAGCCTAGCAGAGACTTGGTTCTTAACTACTGCCTAATGCAGGTGGGATTGACTTCAGGCCTTAATAATGCTCTTTTGGACAAGGCTGGTAAAAAGGAACAGTGGTACTCTGCTCGCACACAATTTTGGGTACCTGGAATATAGACCTGGTCTGTGTGGATTTTACATATTCTCTGTTTATTTACAAAGGATTTCTGTGGGTGTTCTGATTTTCTCTGACATTATAAACATATGCCTACATGTTTATTGAACCACGTGCATAAATTGGTCCAATATTAAGGAGTGTGTGTGTGTGTGTATGTGTGTGTGTGAGAATAAATGATACCTATCAGGCATCCCATCAAACATTGGTCCTTTACACCCAATACGTCTCTGGTTTGCTACAACACAATATTTGATTGGATGGAGGCATGAAATACTAAAGCAATGTGTCACTGTAGAATTGTAAAAAATGAAATATCTATTGACTGGGAATAGTACATTTAAAATGATTTAACACATAATAGGATATTGAGAAAATATCATAGTGTCAAAGTGAAAGGAGATGGGAATCAAAAAAAAAAAGAAAAAAGAAAATAAGCTGTTTTGACAGGGAGTCTGAAATAAATTCAGAAGGACTCTTCTGGGCAGATAAATCAGGTAAATCGGTAATGTCAACGTTCATACTGTATATCTTTGATGAATGCATCTAGGAAGAGAATTTGCCTTTTTGCTAATCTTGTAACAAATATGCATACAGTATTTTGCACTTTCCCAGAGCATCAACTTTATGGTGAAGGAAGGGTTAAGCTAAGCAGAAAAGAAGTCTAATGTGGGATTGCTGCAAGTGTGGAAAAGCAGAGGCCCTAGAGGCCAGTATATCCAGCTTATGTGCTGTGTGCTGGAAGGGCAGGTGGCTATATTCTAGCCTGGTGTTGGAGAACAGTGAAAAACTGTCTGATTCTAGAAATAGTTATAGGGCCACATGGAATCCTGGGAAAGGGTTACTAGCTACCTAACTGCAAAATGTTCTTTGTGCAGAGATGGGAGAAAAAAAGAACAATTGTGGTAAAGTTTTCTGATGACAGGACCAAAATCTTATCCCACAGATTGAAAATTGAGTGGGATTTTCCTTGGTTATTTGACAGGAATCATATAGAAAGGATATTAAGTTGGTGCACTAATAGTTAGATCAATGTCAAACTTCAAAGGACAAAATAAAAACAAAGTGAGAGGGAAAAAATCAAAACCAGAAACCTCTCCTTAATAATTACTTCAAAAAGTGTCTCAACATTACTGTCTTGAAGGTATTATATTATATAGAGGATCATATAAACAAGAGTGACTACAATATCAGATAAACTGACTTGTGTTCTCTGTTAAATAAAATCAAGTTATCTATCTTTGCAACTGAGAGTGGTGACATATTGCAAGTTGATTAGCACATGCAAGTAAAAATTTCACTGTGCCTGGCACTGTCTATAAAAAATAAAACAAAAAATGATGATGTGCTGATGTCACAGAAGTAACAATAAAAATATACACAGTGGAAAAAAAATGATGCAATTACATTAATTATGTGTCCCTGACATAGAGTGGTTATAGGTTAGAAAGAGATAAAATAAGGAGATGAAAAAGAAAATCCTGTTTAGAAATTGGTGTGTGCTTTCAGTCTTACTGATGTAATGCATGGATTCAACAGTCATTTGGGCAGGCCCAGAAGGAAAGCTGTAGAAATGTGTTTTTTCACCAATTTGTATTTTGCCTCCTGACACACACAGTTATTTTTCTACCCAATTAATTACATTTTTTTTTTTTTTTTTTTTTTACCAAGGGCTAACTTATTTATGGGTAGTGTGGTATAATGGTTAAGGGATTTGGCCTAGAACTTCAAGACTTGAGGGTGTGTAACTATGAGCAAGTCACTTCACCTGTCTGTACTCCAACTGGAAAAACAAATGAAATGTCCCCAATTGTATCTCAAGTATTGAATGTCGCCAAGGATAAATACATCAGTGAAATAATAGGTAATACACATATTATATATATAATCATATATTATGTTTCTGCTGCTGTATGATTCAGAATTTCCCTCTGGGATTAATAAAGTTGATCTGATCTAATCTAATTTTATATTATTAGGTCTTATATTATTAGGAGGTGCTATCTCTTGAACATGTTATTAACAATTTTGTTTTTTTATTTTATTTATAAAGCACCTTTCACAGAGTCACAAATCATTGTACACCATAGAAAACAATTAAAACATGCAGTTGCAAACAATAAAAAATAAAATTAAAATAACATTTCAACAAATTAACATAAAATGGAAGAGCCAAAAATGGCTATCTAAATGCTAGCCTAAAAAGGTGCCTCTTCAATTGTTTTTTAAATGTATCAATTGTACCAGCAACCCGTAAAGCACAAGGAAGGCTATTCCACCATTTCAGTGTAACGGACAGAAAATCCTGATCGCCACGAGTCTTTAGCCAAGTAAGTGGAAGAATAACAAGGCCCTGGTTCTGTGACCTAAGTGGGTGTCTGGTAGTTTAATGTAAAAAATCTGATGTTTGACCATGCAGAGCTCTATAGGTAATTACTAAAATTTTAAAAGGATTCTAAATTGCAATGGAAGCCAGTAAAGCAATGGTAAAATCATAGTAATGTCAGACCACTTTCTGGATTTGGTTAACAATCTTTCAGCAGCATTTTGAATAGACAGGAAACACAGCAGCAATGTCTTGTTTAAACATGTAAATAAAGAATTACAGTAATCATGCATGCATTAAAATCTCCATTTGAGCCTATGATACTATTGTTTTTAGCCTTGATGTAATCCTCAGATTATAAAAACAAGAGTGAGATAAGGACCTAATATGAGCATCAAGGATTAAAGACAGCCGATAACCCGAGGCTGATCTCTGCATGCAAATTTAACTTGGCAATAATTAAAACCTGACATTTTTTTGAATTGAGCTGTAAAAATGTAACAGCTAGCCATTTATTAATTTCACTCAGGCATTCAATCAAGGCAGATAACTTATGGGAGTGTTGTGGTTTAGAAGAGCATGAAAGCTGAATATTATCAGCATAAATGTGATATAAAATACCTTTAAAACAACTTAAAATTTGAGCTAAAGGGAGAATGCATAAGGAAAATAACACTGGTCCAAGAACAGAACCCTGTGGCACTACACACAACAAGAATGCTGGGGTTGAAATGTACTCACCCGCACTAACTGAGAAACTCCTTCTTGCTAAATAAGAAGTTGCTAAATAAGAAGTAAATTAGTCTAAGGCATTCCCAATTGTACATAAGTAAAACATTCTGCATTAAATCAAGTCCTGCTTTTCCTAGAGACTTGGCTTTTTTTGATGGTCATTTCAAAACACTTCAAACTTCAGAGAAAAGTGTATTCTATTGAAAAAGGTATTCAATAGGAATAATGTGAAATTTGACTATATATTATTATTATTATTATTAATAGATGTTTATGGTTTTCATTTATTTACTCCATTCCCTCATGTAATTCTTTCTTTTATGTTTTTCATTTGTTCATTGTGGTCCCCCTTTAACTCAGCATATGCAAAAGTATATATAAAGAATTTTCAAGAATCTTGGGGTGTGAGGCTTGCAGTGTGTATTACAATGGAGTAGATTGGTAGGGACCCATTAAGTTTAAACTGATATTGTTGCTCCTGGTTGTCTTTGGCTTTAAGGACATCACTTTCACCTCTACATCTCTCTCACTCCCTTTTTGCTTCTAGCAAAGCAGTACCTACACTCATTGCCACACCAACCTGGCACTGGCACCCAAGTTTATTGCATGGTTGATAACCATTGAGCGTTGCATCTTCCTTGAGCTTTGCCAAATGTTTTTGTTCCATGTCACACCTGATTGTACCTTGTCCAGGACACTGACCCTTCTTTAGTTATCTGTTGAACCTATTGGTTAGTGCTGCTGTCCATGTGGCCTATCAATCGCTTCTGCTCTATCCTTTGTTTGCAGTTCTCAGGGCAGAGCATGTACGTCAGTATAATATTAATAAACATTGACAAGTGAAAAATTTTAAGTAAAAAAAACACAGGTCGACTAATTTTCTTTTTACTATCAAATCACTCAAAGTCGGTTTGAGATTTGGGGCTATTTAGTTTTTCTGTTGTGGAGGGCTACACCTAAATATTGTTATATTGAAATGTCCTCTCTTAGCAGACGTCTACTGACCTAGATGTAAAATCCTGCCAAATTTCGGCTTTTTAACTAAACAGGAAATAGTATATTTGTTGATGAATGAGTGATTGAGTCAGTCTTTGTGTCAATTTTGCATCATATATTTATATATAGATGTATTTCAAAATGGTTAGCAGATGCAAAAGGAATATTTATTTTCTTTTATGGTAATACATATTGTAGTTTAATTTTTAAAGGGATGCCTCTATCATCAAGAACAAACCTTAATGCCTGAGATTCATGCCTTAATAGTGAAGCTGTTTGTTTACACATGTCTCGTCTATATGGACATCTTATTCAGGAAACGGGGAGCAGGAACCTCCTCACCTGCCCCCAACAAACAGCAGGTGACTTTTGTATGGCTAAATATTGTCTTTCTTTTGGAATTTGCTTGACTTAATGCCAGACTTGTAAGCTTGGTAATATTTAATACCAGCTCATTTTCTAACATATACTGTATCTATTGCTTAAACAATTTTGCCATCATTTGTGGCACACAGGCAAAATGAGATGTGAAGTAGACAAAGAAACATTAGGCAAATCTCAAAGAAGATGTGGTTAGACTTCTTGGGTGCATGCATTATTCCTTATTCTTTTTAGTCCTCACGATGTGGTATAAAATGTCTACTTTGAGCATAATGAGTGAGAGACCAGCCCACCTCATGCTGCATTAATAACTTAAAGATGCTGATGGGTAACATTTCACAGCTTTCACTAAAGCGCCCAACATAATGAATCTATAGGCAACATGTCATTTCCAAGTGATAAATTCATAAAAAAAAGAATGCAGGAAACCTACCAGTGGTGGGCTAACTTAGCCAGAGTGTATAACTTTCATTTAAAGTAGAAATAAAAAAATAAAAAAAGGAAAGATGAGAACCAACAAAGCTTAAATTTGGGGAGGGTGCCAGCTGGGGGATGCTTTCTAATTTGTAATATGTGAAAAATTTTCTTCTTTGCTTTGCCTTGTTTCTTGCTTATCTGTGGAAATGTAATAAACATATGAACCCTAAAAAAGAGAGAATTATATTTGTAGGTTTAAAAAACTACTCTTTGGTCCAATTAAGCAGTGACTTTAAAGGACATAGGTTACTTCCTTTATGATGACAGCTTTAGAAATAGAAAAGTGGTAAAGTTTGGAGTAGAAAAGAAAGCAATAAAGTTATTACAAAAGCAATAGGGTATATACTTTATGGATGCTATCTAATAGTATTAGTTTAGTTCAGTGGTGACTTTACTGTATATAATCAAGAATATTGTGGAGAGAGAATATTTGTCTATCTTTGACTGAGTGAAGATTTACTGTAGTAATAGTAAAATGCATGAAACTGAAAGCATTTCCTGTTATATTATTTATAATGGAATGTCAGCAATGTTATGTTATAGTGTGTGTGACAAACATTTAAGTGCTTATTCTAATGAAAGTGGCTGTTTTATTTGCAAACTGAATATAGAATTAGACAACAATATACAGAAAAAAAGAAATTAAAATTTATAACATAAAAATGTTTTTTTAACTTGTACCTATGACTCTTCTACCACATAGTTAGTTGCATTAGTAATATTTCATTTTTTATCCTTAATGCATTATTATATTGCATTAAAACAGAAATAAAATTTATTTTAATATCCTGTTTTTGTTATCAAGCTGTGTTACTGAAAGTACAGTGTATCTTTATTTGTCTTCCATTACAAGTATTCTAAATAGATTGTTTTTATTTTCACTTCTCATTTGTCCTGATTGTTTAACAGTTTGTTTGATAATGTTTACATTTTGTGAAAGAATCTAAATTGTAGTTTTGTAGTTTTGTCACATTAAAAGACACATCTTATATAAGAGGCCATGCAATTGGAGGGATTATGCACGGCCACCTATCACTACAATACATCTTGCAAAATCATAAAATGCAAAATAGAAAAAGAATAAAGCATGCTTTGTTATCTTGAAACTTGCAACAGTGATGTATAGCTTTTGGCAATTTGGCGATAGTGCTGACATAACTGAGTGCACATTATGGAAATGTAGAATACACCAAATCACACTAGCACTATCAACTATTAAGACATACATGGAAATGGGAAACACAGAACATTATAGTAAACACTGTAGAAATGTAAAAAAAGGGAAACACCTGAAATGAGGTTCCAAACACTGGGCTTAAAGTACTTGTTATTAGTACTGTTTTACAAAAGCAAAAGATAGAAAGCAGTTTTCCTATACATATCTCTACATGCATTTTAAAACCAAGCCTGAAATATGTAAAGAATACTTCAGCAAAGCAACCATATTAATTCTAAAGTTGACAAATACACGAACAACTTGATATGTACATTCAGCACCTTTGTAGCTTACCTGATCTGACATTTTTTCAAAGAAAGTGTAAACACATGTGAATTGCTATAGACACTGAAAGATAATACTCACATATTAGTTAATGTAGAGAAGGAGTAATGTATTTTCAGGGGATGTCCTTAAAGGATTTCACCAGAGTAAGTAAAAGTTTGTGATTGTGTCGGAGCAGAGAAAATCCTACATTATTTCACTTAGTACAGTCCACGGAATCTGTTTAGAGGTTTGATTCTACTGCAAATAAATAAGGAGAACAAGGATAAAAACAATAAGCGCGCAAGCCTTTAAATAGAAATCAGGACTCAGCGTTCAGTACTATCAGAGTCTGTGGCCTAATAACTCCAATTTTTTAGACTTACAGTTGTTCACAGAAGTGATTCTGAAAATGACCTCCAAATGTTTATCACAGATGGGGCATAAAAGTTTGTACTTTACTAGAGTCTAATACAGTAAGTATGGAAAGGTTGGGGCAAAGTCTGACATTCAGGGAGGCAGAGAACTAAAGAAATCAGAGAGAGGGAGAGAGAGAGAGAAAATGATGAAAATGGAGCTTCTGCAATACTTTAGAAAATGAGAATGTGACAACACTTGTGAAAAGTAGGCAAAGTGGGCCAGTAGAGTTTATTTTTCTCCATTTTATTTTGATACACTAGTGGTGCCAAGGTGTACTCTGGCCCTGTGGAGCTTGTAATAAAAATATATGCTTAAAAATTGGTAAATGGATAAATATGTTATCTGCCACTACATTTATGTGAGGAAGAACACATATTCATCTTTTCAAAGGCTACTGAACTCCAGTCAAGAATACCATAAAGTCTTTAACTGCCTTGACGTGTTTATGCCAGTCTGAAAACGTAATTTAAACCTGATCTCTTTAGTCTCATTTGGATTCCAGAAATGTGACTGGTCTTTTGTTGAGAGGCTATAGCAGGTGCAAGCCCTGTAAATGGTGATAACGTTTCTCCACTAAACTTTACAGTATGTTTGATCACATTCTTTACTGAGAAGCAACATTGTGAAGAAGGCCTGCGTTTCCTAATATACTGAAAATATATTTATGTGTATAATTACTTTTTTTCTCATTGTTTATATACTGGACCTCCTCTTATTATTTAAATGATTGGTTGAAAATGTCTTATAATAATAATAATAATAATAATAATGGTGAACAAAAGGATGAAGCAGATAATCTGTTTGTTTGCTGTGAACGTATACTTCATGCAACACAGCTAAGTGCAGCAAAATGCAGCTTTATTAATCTCTGTATAAAAGCTATGCTTCAGCATTCATCTTAATGTGACAAGGTACAGTTTTTCACTATTTTAGGCACTCATATTATCTAAAAACCGTATGAATTGCCATGAAACTGAAAGTAGTTGTTAATGTCTCATCTGAGTCAGTTGCTGTGTGTTTTAATATTTTATAAACAGATTACAACAGTGTGGAAAAAGCATGGTTGAAGAGTATATCAAACCTTTGTTTTCCCAAAAGGAAATATTTTCACAGGAGTTTCTTTCCTAGCCCAGCAGAAGATCAAATATACACTTCAGTAGATATACAGTAGATAGTTCTTTGTCTCCTATCTAAACAGAATCTCTTCTTTAATTGGTTGTTGGTTTTTTGAGAGTATAACAGATACATGCATGAATGATAGAACTGCCAGAAACCAGCTGGACTTTTCTTGAAAAGCATATGCTTTTCAGTAATGTGTTATCTAAGTCATAAATAAGTGACCTAAGATGACCTTAACTAGACTACTTAAAGAATATAACACTACTAAAAATAACGATACTAAATCATTCCTGTAATTCTTACACTTTTTATTCCTTATTACTTGTTAAGAACAAATACTTCAACATCTGTATCAGCTTCATCTTTAAGGAAATGAATTTGAATGTATCTATTCTGACCCACTTTAGTTTAGAGTTGCACAAAGCAATGCATCTGCAGAGCTGATCGTCCAGCTATCGCAGCTTACAGGGAGGACTCCAAGCACTCACCTTGCTGAACAAAAAAACACTCATCTGATAGTTTCTTTCTCTCCAACAAGTGGCTAAAACACACTTTTAGGAAGCAGCACTGCAAAGGATGCTTTGTAGTTGAAAGATCTTAAGGGTGTAATTATGAGACTGCAACTGAGTATGAAGAACATAAAAAGCTTAAATGAGCTAAATGACCAATTGATTGGTGACCAGGGCTGTGATGTGAAATGATAGTTAATATCCTGCACTGAACAAGTGCAACAAACGGCGACTGCTGCAGATAATAATGTTACTGGTTTAGAATGTGAAGCTACAGTGCTCCAGGAACAGTTAGCTGATGTGCAGGATTGGGCTACGTGCAGTAACTTGAACATTGTAGAGGTCTTAGAGAGCCTGGATGGATACCTAGCAAAATGTAATGAAAGAAGCTTTCTCATCAATTATTTTCATAATAGATATGATCAAGGAAGTCGAAGAAGAAAGAAATCTCATCAGTGCTGCCATTTTGTGCTTTTGGCTTCCTTGATGCTGCATGATTGCAAAGTACATGATATACATGCCTTGTGATCAGAAGACATCATTACAGCCATGGTATATTGTATGCTTACTTGCATTCAACAGTTGTCTAGTCCAATTTGAAACATAAAATGTATAGAAACAACTCTGTGAATTATTTGTTTAGTGTTCTTTATTTGATTTAAAATGATTTTGGTTTTATTTTGACTTTTACAGACCATTGCTTTTGTTTTAAGACTGCTCTTTTGGATTATCCCTTTAATTTATCATATTTTCTCTGGTACTCTGAAACATCTTCTTGATCATGACACTCCTGCCAAAATTATTATGGGACGTGTCAATCATAGACTTTGAGAAAAAAAATAAAAACCCTCTAGACTGACCTGTTTAATTACTGAGAAGCAATGTTAAAAATTTGTCAAAGACTATATAAAAATGGGAAAAGCCTTTCCATCTCTAATTTTGCAAGTGCAGGATGTTATAGTAAGGCAAATACTATCAAAACTTCAATGAATGTTCAATGTAATATATTCTTCCATAGCCATTAAGCACCCTGAAGTCATGCTGCCTATTTACATAGTGAAAGCCTTTGATAGAGTCCAATAAGGATAGCTCTGTACTACAAACATTTCTGTTTTGACCCAACTTATGAATTCATTTATTAATTATATTCTAAACCAAAAGCATCTGCTTCTGTGAAGATGATTTTTCTTTAGAGAGCAGAAGCAGACCGATATGATTTCTTTTGCCAGTGCTGTTTGCCATTGCTATTTAACCAACTAACATTGTAAACGACCAGATATTAAGGAAATAGTAAGATATGGACTTAAGTAAAAAAACATCTTTTTATGTAGATGACATGTACTTTATATTGCTGTTGTGTGATGAAGGCAAGGGTTGTTTTAATTGATTGATTTATTTAATGATTAAAGTTCAACCAATTTTTAGCTTGTGCTGAGCAGCATGCATGTGAAAGTGTGTGCCAGCTTAATGGAATCATTGCTGTGCAGCATGCTAATCAACAAATACCAGCTACAGGTCTGTTTGAATTAAATTATATATTAAAATATTATAAATTGAAAATGAAATAAAGGGGATGCTTTTTTATCTTTTGGGATTTTAACTTATTTGTTTGGATTGTCTATTAATTGAACACAAATCTTTTGGGATTTTAACTTATAAAGTATCTATCTATCTATCTATCTATCTATCTATCTATCTATCTATCTATCTATCTATCTATCTATCTATCTATCTATCTATCTATCTATCTATCTATCTATCTATCTATCTATCTATCTATCTATCTATCTATCTATCTATCTATCTATCTATCTATTTGTTTGGCTTGTCTATTAATTGAACACCCAGATATTGACTAGTTTTAAGGTATGCATTTAAGGTATTTGTTTGTTCTATTTATTAATGACCCATTTAAATTTGTACTGTTTTTCACACTTTTTGAGCTGGATGTCTGTTCTAAAATAATCTGGCAGTCTTCTGATCTTAAAGTCTTATTCAGTTGCCCTAGTCTGTCTGTGGTCATCGATGTCCCAGAATTGAAGGTTGTGCCCATTTCTGTGGGTCTGAGGAGTCACAATTACCAATCCATATTTATCATTCCAAAGTGTAATAGGTATACTGGAGATGGAGATGAAGATAAACTTGAATATGAGTACAGTATATTATTTTGACTCAATACATGTATGCATCAATCTATATTTGAATAGTTTTCTCAGAAAGCTTAGATGTTTTGGAACCTTCCTTAAGTGTAGTTATTGCAACTAATTACCTATACTTGATTTTAAAAGATTATAATATCTTTACCTTACATTAGCTTAGAAAATTACCTTGTATTATCTTACTTCCAATTCTACAGCTGGTTCACAAAATATGTACTCCATGACTTTGGAGAGAAGTGGAAAGAAATGAAATCGCACCAGCTTGGTTAGCTATGGAAAGAAAAATGATGCTTCAACTCCTTCTATTTGCTGCTACCAACTACTGTCAATTACATTCTTTCAGAATATGTTAGCAATGTAGAAAATACTTTACATCTGAGATGTTACTGTCATGGCAAATTTATGGTAACAGAGTTTGTCATGGAAGATATATAGCACTGGTATCTTTACATATTTCTGTTCTGATAATATGCTTGCATCTTTTGAATATTTACATCTATACTAATAAAAGGCAAAGCCCTCACTGACTTACTCACTCACTCACTCACTCACTCACTCACTCACTCACTCACTCACTCACTCACTCACTCACTCACTCACTCACTCACTCACTCACTCACTCACTCACTCACTCACTCACTCACTGACTGACTCACTCATCACTAATTCTCCAACTTCCTGTGTAGGTGGAAGGCTGAAATTTGGCAAGCTCATTCCTTACAGCTTACTTACAAAAGTTAGGCAGGTTTCATTTCGAAATTCTATGCGTAATGGTCATAACTGGAACCTCTTTTTTGTCCATATACTGTAATAGATTGCAGCTCGATGGCCGTGGGAGGCATTGTGTATCGCGTCATCACGTCTCCCAAGTAATCACGTGAACTGACTGTGAACGCAGTATGTAGAAAACAAGGAAGAGCCCCAAAGAGCGCTGAAGAAAACATTCATTACACTATTGAGAAGGCAGCGAAACAATAAGAAGCGAGCGAGTGACGCATACAAGCATATTCATAAGTGCAGCTACTGCGGAAACAAAGCACGGTGTAAACCGTAAGTTTAAATTAAGTTTATAGAAACGCTTCCGCTGCCGTTTGCAATACCATATTCGCGACATACAAGTTTAATGAGAAGACACGAGGTATAAACGAGACTTTGGATCACTTTGTAACAGAGTTAAAATTGCTGTAGCGAGAAACTTTTAAGTGCCGGGTCTTAGCTAACATTAAATAAAGCCGTGGACATCGCAACATCACACAAGAGAGCGGCTCACGTTAACTGACTGAACGCAGCACGAGAGATCACTTCGATGAATCAAACCTGTTCAAAAAACACATTACACAATTGATAATGTAGGAAAAGAATATGAAGCGACTGACGCATACAGACATCTTCATGAGTGCAGGTACTTCGGAAACAAAGCACCGTGTAAACCTAAAGTTTAAATTAAGTTCATAAACCTACAAAAGGTTGCCATTGATTTGAGGCAAGATTGCTTTTCTCCTGTACAACTATATGTTGCATTCTCAACAGTAAGCTTGCACAGCTTGGTCATTTTACAACCGGAGTGCTGAACTGACAACGTGGTATACAAAGAGAACTATAACAATCGTAATAAACGAACAATAAAACAGCAGAGAACCCATGGATTAAATAAAAAGGCTGCTTCCTTGGCGAAGCAAGGAAAAAGGATGGGCTTATATGGCGTTCGTTTATAAAACAGCGGAGAAACTGTGTAAAGGCTGCTTCACAAAAAAAAAGCAGAGCGCCTTATATGAGCAGGCAGTCAGCTAAAGAAGGGAATCAATAAATAACTATAATTGTAATAAACGAACAAAAAATAGCGGAGAATCCGCGGATTACATAAAGGAAATGGGTACCTGAACAGAAAAGTGAGTCTCGATTAGCTACACAATAACTATAACAATCGTAATAAACGAACAATAAAACAATACAGAACCGCTAAGCAAGGAGAAAGGACGGCCTTATATGGCGTTTGTTTATAAAACAGCGGGGATATATATGTGAATGTATGTATGTATATATGTATGTCTATATATATATATATATATATATATATATATATATATATATATATATATATGTAGATATGTATATATATGTAGATATATATGTAGATATGTATATATATGTAGATATATATGTAGATATGTATATATATATGTGTATATATATGTAGATATGTATATATATGTAGATATGTAAATATGTATATGTGTGTATGTATGTATGTATGTGTGTATATATATATATATATATATATATATATATATATATATATATATATATATGTATGTGTATGTATGTATGTGTATATGTATATATGTATATGTGTGTGTGTATGTATGTGTGTATATGTATTTTGATATGTGTATATATATATATGTATATATATGTGGATGTGTATGTGTATGTATGTATATGTAGATATGTATATATGTAGATATGTATATATATATATGCATATATGTTTATGTATATATATGTTTACATTACCTCTTTAACACACTACTACTCCGCTGCGAAGCACGGGTATTTTGCTAGTCTCAAATATAATCTTCCAGCAACTTATTTCTTATAGTGCAGTATATGCAACTCAGAAATGTTGATACTTGCCATAATACTGGTGGTAGACACAATACTATACTGAATTAATGAAAACAATAACTCTTCCACTCTTCTTCAAAACATATCTTTTGAGGCAGCATTGGGAAAGGGATCTTTTAAACCAAACTTATGATAAAGAATGGGAATCAATTATTGACAAATGACCACTCTAAAGTGTTTATTTGATATATGGAGTTCAGTCTTCACACATTATACACTTAATGTCTACATTTTGTCAATTATTATTAAAACATGAAAAGCATTTCTGTTTTAGCTATGTGTTTAACAATTCCTGCCTTTCATTTCCTGTCATCCTACATTTACATAGATCGTTGTAGACACGGAACTCACATGAAATGCAGTATGTATTCCAAATAATTATTTAATATTTACCCAACACAACTCCAGGCACCTCACACCCAGATAAACACACTTGAGCTCTGAAAATCTTCTTTGCAAATTGAGCTCCAGTGTTGGAGGGGATGGAATAGCAGGCTGCTTGGTGTTTGTACTGATTGACACAAAACAAAAGACGCTAATAGAAAGGTGCAAAGGAATTTAAGGTGGCCCAGGATTACAAGTTTTTTCATAGGCTTTAGGGATTCTAGTGTTAACCCTCTAGAATCATTTCAGTATCTTTGCGTGACAACTAAATAAATTGGGTTATCTAATCTTAAGTTGGACTATATGGATCACCCAGCTACAATGTGTAAAATGAATTGGTAAACATTGCCACCAGGCCTATGTCTGTGTTCTGAATAGATTTACTAAGATATACAGTGATCCTTCGTTATATCGCGCTTCGCCTTTCGCGGCTTTACTCTATCGCGGATTTTATATGTAAGCATATTTAAATATATATCATGGATTTTTTGCTGGTTCGCGGATTTCTGAGGACAATGGGTCTTTTAATTTCTGGTACATGCTTCCTCAGTTGGTTTGCCCAGTTGATTTCATACAAGGGACGCTATTGGCAGATGGCTGAGAAGCTACCCAACTTACTTTCTCTCTCTCTCTCTTGTGCTGACTTTCTCTGATCCTGACATAGGGGGTGTGAGCAGGGGGGCTGTTCGCACACCTAGACGATACGGACGCTCGTCTAAAAATGCTGAAAGATTATCTTCACATTGCTACCTTCTGTGTGCAGCTGCTTCGTGAAGCACATGCTGCACGGTGCTTCGCATACTTAAAAGCTCGAAGGGCACGTATTGATTTTTGACTTTGTTTTTCTCTGTCTCTCTTTCTCTCTCCCTGCTCCTGACGGAGGGGATGTGAGCTGCCGCCTTCAACAGCTTTGTACCGGTGGTGCTTCGCATACTTAAAAGCCAAACAGCCCTATTGATTTGTTTGCTTTCCTCTCTGTTTCCTTTGAAGAGGAAGATATGTTTGCATTCTTTTAATTGTGAGACAGAACTGTCATCTCTGTCTTGTCATGGAGCACAGTTTAAACTTTTGAAAAAGAGACAAATGTTTGTTTGCAGTGTTTGAATAACGTTCCTGTCTCTCTACAACCTCCTGTGTTTCTGCGCAAATCTGTGACCCAAGCATGACAATATAAAAATAACCATATAAACATATGGTTTCTACTTCGCGGATTTTCTTATTTCGCGGGTGGCTCTGGAATGCAACCACCGCGATGGAGGAGGGATTACTGTATCACAGTAGCCTAATTTTGGATTGTCATTATCTGGCCCCAACCTTATGCAATTTACAAAGTGTAAACCTCGTCAAGAGGATAGTACTTCTGACAACATGATCATAGGATCATTTTGGAACTCATGCCCTTCTGCTGTTCAAACTGTATAGTTCTAGGTCAGAAATCCATAAATTAATCTTCCTAATATTAGTTGGAATATTGACAGACAATGACAATTTCTTATGTTCAGGCTAGCTATTGCACTAAATTTGTAAAACTTTAGGGTAATTTTATCATATTCATCAGTAAATTTGGAGATTTTATCAGAGAGAAGTTTATAATGAGTTTTTTAATACTGTTTAATACTTTTTGTTTCTGTAGACTGTTAACATTCACCTTTGTTCTTCTCTGTTAATGCTTTTTTATGTATTCAAATTTGAAAGGGATTGGCTTAATATTTGATAAGTATTGCTTTATCTAAAACCTCTTTCATGTTTTATTAGATGTAATTTTTTTAAATGATCTGTAATCATATATCCTACATTATGAAATTCTAATGAATACTTGTATTATTTAAATGTGCTATCTTAAAGCAACAGTTATTAAACTACTCAAGTTTAAAGAGATGTGTGAGATGATGTTTTGTAGAACAAATACTTGAAATGGCAAATATTCAAAATCGATACAGGTTGGCTATATTTTTCTGCTCCAGATGCTTTCCCTAGATACAAAAAGCAGGTTATAACATCTTACACTGTATCAATTTGATTGTTTATTTAGTGAATTGAAACAGTATTTAATATTATTGATAAATATGCAAATATTTAGCTAAATAAATGTAATTGCTGAATGTGTACCCCCTTTCTTCTGTGTATACTCAATAGGTGAAATTAAGCAAGACATTTTATTGTATGCCATACATTTAGTGACAGTCAAAATATATTGTAGTAGCTCTCAAAGAAATGAAATGGGACATGGTGGTACGTGTTCTGCTTATACCAGGAAACTATTCTTTAATGGTTCTTAATTCTTTAATAACATAATCACTGTTTAATGATTTCAGTTCACTCCTATACTACCATGGCTTCTCTCCCTTCTGGTCTTAAAAATACCATGAAGCTAACACTCTTTTCTGCTGTGTTAATCTTCTGTATCACTCTTCTCCTTGTGACCTCTCCCATGATTTACCTGCTCCCACATTTTGTACCAAGTGCACCTCTCTCTTTCTCACTTACTTTTACCATGTCCTTGGCAAACAATATTCAAGATGCTTCATCCTTGATTCTGCTGAAAGGCCAGTCAACCATTAGATCTATAATTTAATTATACACTAGCAACCTTTTGGATTTAGAATTGAAAGTACTTATAGAAAACTGAACAGTTTTTAAAAGAAAAATCAACTGAAAAATACTAAGGCTTATCACGTAAAGTTGAATTACTGACTATAAATTTGTACATTAGAGAGTGTTTCAATATGTTATTGTGGCCACTGATAAGGCAAATAGAATATGATTAGATAGTTACATTTCAGCCGTTAGGATTTAAAAGTTATTTTGCAAGTTACAAATTAAAAAATTTTCCTTCTTTAGTATTATCTTACTTGTTAAGTGATAGGGGTAGAAGAGAACTGCCTTCTACAGTGTAATTTCAAATATGCCTTTCAGTTACTGAAGCCTGTTGATCCATTTTTTTAAACACATCTCTCGTTGTGCAGTACACTATGTCCTGGAGTGTTCTCACTGTGTCTGCTCTTGCTGCCAAAAATGTAATGTGCTAGTGAAACAATTTGGAAACTTCAATGGCAAGAGTCTTGTCACATTCAAGCCACCTGCTACAGAGCAGAAAGAAGTGCATACCCCGACATATACCATACAGACTGTAATAGATGAACAAGAATGAAATCTGTTTATTTCCTGTTGCACCTCCAAATTTTGTATTGTTGATCAGAAACAGTTTTTTTTTTGTATTAGATGTGTGCCTTTTATACTAGTTACAGTAAGAACCTCAATAATTGGTTAATTGATTAGTATGCTTTTTAAAAAATAGTCAAGGTACAGTATATGGTTTACTGTGAATTGGCACTCCATACAGACTGTGTTCCTTTTTTGATCCCTTTAATACAGTGCTTTTGGTCTCTCAATGCATCATTTGAAATATAGAATAGTGCATATTGAAAATATTTACGTTACCAGATCAAAGAAAATAGAGTTAATTTAGGCTGTGCCTTTCAAGTTCAGTCCTGGTGTCCACTTTAGCTGTATAATTTAATCCTAACTAGCTTCTGTTTTTAACCCTAATAGATACATAAATATATCTGTTTTTGTCCCAAGTAGGAAATTTAGAAATATACAAATATTATAACAAACAGCAACAACAATCCCTCAAACACAAACAAGAATTACAAAAAAGAAGAAAATCTTCTGAATTGGCTAATGATATAAGAGCATAATCTGTTTAGGTCAAATTGTGTTTGGTTTTGTATTTGAAATCAGTAATAGCACCCTAAATTCCAGCTGTTCAAGTTGAAACTTTGTAACTTTTTTTACATGCCCCTAATTATTAGTAAAAAAATAAAAATCCCATAATTTGTACAGTTTGTAAAACACTTTTATCTTGGCATGTTTTTGGATCGGTTTTGACCCACTATTGGCTTTAATAAAGTTTCCATTTCTTTCCAGGCAGTTTGTTTTTTCACAACTCAAAAAAACATCTTACATGTCCCATCAGATGGCTCTTTGTTTACAACCCATAAATGTGGTCATCTATTCAGCTTTGAAATGTTAAAGTTTTTATTAAAATACCTGAACTCTACAAAAACAAAAAAAATGTTCTAAATGTCAGTTGAGTTGAGTTAGAATTTGAAGACGTTGTATAGGTTAATTGGATTTCTATGTTAATTAAAAAAGCAGTTGTTTCCCTGCTTCTGTTGTTTGGTGTTAATCCAGAAGTTACAAAACTTGGTTTGTTATTTTTTTAAATTTAGCAAACATTTATGTATTTGTATGAGGATGATTTGGTGTTTTTTAAACCTTGGTTTTAAAATTTTTCATCATCATCATTATCATTGTTACTTTGTTTTTGCAGGTGTCCTACAGTGGGTATTTAATCCATTATTTACTAATGAACATGCTAGTGGATGTGACATTTAGTGGTGTTTAATGTCCGCTGCACCTGTATTTAATTATCATTATTAGGATGAAATTACGGGAAGAAACTTTTTTAAAAAAGTGAATCGGAATATGCAAGATAGTTTGGAGCTATGATAAAATTGTCATATTTCTAAATTTCTTAAGAATACAAATATTACACATCTCTGAATACAGAATAAAAGAAGAAAGAAAAAAGAGACCAGCTAATTCAACAGTGGATCAGCTAGAGGTAAAATAACTAATTGATTGTGAAACTGGTTGGAACAAATACCAGGAGCTACAGTGAGACCTCAGGACTGAACTTGAGAACCATTTATTTAGGCTGTGTCTTTATATGTTCTGTGAAAGTAAATAAGATATCAAGCAATCATTTGATTTAAATGATTAATATCATGGAGGAAGGGTAAAAAGTAGATATTTAAAGTAGTTCCTGTTTAAGGTAAAATATTATAATAGCGTGCTATTTAATTACAATCAGAATCACAAAAAATTAAATCAGAATTACAAATAGTAAAATTTTAACCACCATGAAGAGTATTATAAGTGAACGTACTCTTACAATTGTGAACAAACTATTACCTGTACATCACTGTAAACTTCACAAAAACAATGATGAAGAATGGTTAATATTTGACATATTAGCTTTTTTTTAAAAAAATAAAAGAATTTAAGAATGAGCTGCATGGTCTCCAGTTGGTTGCTTTTTCCCATTCAAAGGAAAGATATTTTTGTTTCACTTGAGAAAGTTAGTTTCTGTGGCAATTTTTTTTTGAGGTTCTGTTGTCCTTTGGTTTTGACTCTTATCTGTTTAAGCTATGAGCTACTCTTACTGTTATTTTGATTGCTGATTTTTAAGATATCTGTGTGTAGACCCAGCTCTGTCCTGACATTCTTTTCTGTTTTGCTCATTTCATTTTCTCCATTACTCAGGTTATAGTTCTACAATAAGTTCTAAACAGTCATGACTCTTTAATGGAAAAGAGTAGTGGAAGCTAGGTTGAGAAGTGAGGTGATGATTAGTGAGTAGCAGTATGGTTTCATGCCAAGAAAGAGCACCACAGATGTAGAGCTGGGCGGTATACCGGTTCATACCAAAAACCATTTTTTATTTTTGTTATGATATGAATTTTTCTTATACCGCAACACCGGTTTAAATTGCCTAAACGACGTTCGGAACGTGGCGCAGCAGGAAACTGTTCAGGTGGGGATCTTTTTCACTGCTACACCGCTAAACACAGAGGTGTTGCACGGGGGCTCTTTTTCACTGCTACACCACTAAATAGGTGTGGTAGTGTAGATAGATAGATAGATAGATAGATAGATAGATAGATAGATAGATAGATAGATAGATAGATAGATAGATAGATAGATAGATAATAATAATAATAATGATAATTCATAGATAGATAGATAGATAGATAGATAGATAGATAGATAGATAGATAGATAGATAGATAGATAGATAGATAGATAGATAGATAATAATGATAATTCATAGATAGATAGATAGATAGATAGATAGATAGATAGATAGATAGATAGATAGATAGATAGATAGATAGATAGATAGATAGATAGATAACTTTATTAATCCCAAAGGGAAATTCACATTGCGGTAGGTATTGCGCGGTGCAAATGGACAGAGAACATTCTGAAACTGAAGCTGTAGCTGACGATAAAGTTGAACATGATGACACCGAAGAACTTTTGCCGAGAAAAAGGAGTTACGTCCATTGCCTGGAGATGATTTGGTTTTAAAAGGTCAGATGTGGACCATTATGTTCAAATGTGTAAATACTGTTTCTATACTACTGGATAATACTGCAAGCCAAGTTGTACTTGTTTTATTTGTTTTCAATAGCTTACAGTGTAATGTACCTGGGTACTGTGTAATAGTGTGACGACATGTTGACTTTATTCTCTACATTTCCACTTTAATCTCGACGCTTATGATGAGATTAAAGTCGACATGTTGACTTTATTCTCGTACTTTGTCATTAAAGTAGAACATCGTAAACTAAACTTCATCGTAAAATGAATATTTAATTTACTAGATTTTCTCAAACCCCGTCATAAGTTATATAGCACATTAAATGCTTTGTGTTAAGTGTTCCCCAAGCTTCTTAAACTGGCTTCCTCTGCACTAAGAGGAGGCACCGGCAGTGATCGCCGCACATAATACATTCATTTCATGATATTCCTACTCTCTGAACATTTAGAATGCTATGATAAATACTTGATATAATTTTCATGGTGAAATGCATTAAAGCATGTATTAATCATGTGGGGGCACAGCGGCGTGGAGGTTGCACTGCTGCCTCGCAGCAAGTTTGTATCGGGTGTACCCTACATTGCATTTGCATGTTTTTCTGGTGGGTTTACTCGGTGTGCTTCAGTTTCCTTTCAAAATTATGTAGGAAGTGGGGTTTTGTTATGCTATATTGACCCTGCTAGTGTATGTTTTGCTCGTATTCATCCTGCGATGTGCTGGCGACTCGTTCAGGGATGGGCACAACCCTGAATGGATGGCATAATTAGACATGTATAACGAAGATATTTTTAAAGTTCTGAACACTCCGTGGGCTAAGTTTATAACTAGTTTTAATTTCACAAAGACATTTATCATGTGGCGATTGGTTATGTGGAGAAAGAAAAAGGAAGGATATGAATTGGGGTTTTGGTACGTCAGATAGAGACAGCACGCGTGCAATAAAGAAAGCCCGCTCAGAAGAACATCCATTGAATTCTGTGTTCATGTCTCCGACCACCAGATCACAACCCCAACATTTACACAATAATTAAGTTAAACATGTGCGATACCCATTCATACATCCTGTTTTTTGGAGCCTCGTCACACCTGCCATAAAGTTCTCTACACTGAACATACACCTGGGGACCCCTTACTGCGAGGGAGTAGTACTACCGCCTCACTGCTGTGCATGTTTAATAACTGCTTTAATGCGTTTCACCATGAAAATTATATCAAGTATTTATCTTAGCATTCTAAATTTTCAGAGAGCAGGACTATCATACAGTGAATGTATTCTGTGTGGATATCGCTGTCTCCTCTTAGTGTGGATGAAGTCAGTTTAAGAAGCGTAGTGATTAACAACTGGGTCGGGGAACACTTAACACAAAGCATTTAATGTGCTACATAATTTATGACGGGGTTTGAGAAAATCTAGTAAATTAAACAATGATTTTAGGATGAAATTTAGTTCACGACATTCTACTTTAATTATAAAGTAAACTATAAGAATAAAGTGTAAATGTCGACTTTAATCTTGACATAAACGGCGAGAATAAAGTGGAAATGTCGACTTTATTCTCGACATATAGTTTTTTTTTTCTTTCCTGTGTCCGTATTTTTTTTTTCTTCACCGTGGCCCTAATACGATTCCGTAGGGCTATACCACAAATCTATACTAATAAAAGGCAAAGCCCTCACTGACTGACTGACTGACTGACTGACTGACTGACTGACTCACTCATCACTAATTCTCCAACTTCCCGTGTAGGTAGAAGGCTGAAATTTGGCAGGCTCATTCCTTACAGCTTACTTACAAAAGTTAGGCAGGTTTCATTTCGAAATTCTACGCGTAATGGTCATAACTGGAACCTGTTTGACTGACTCACTCATCACTAATTCTCCAACTTCCCGTGTAGGTAGAAGGCTGAAATTTGGCAGGCTCATTCCTTACAGCTTACTTACAAAAGTTAGGCAGGTTTCATTTCGAAATTCTACACGTAATGGTCATAACTGGAACCTGTTTTTTGTCCATATACTCTAATGGAGGAGGCAGAGTCACGTATTGCGTCATCACGTATTAGCCTCCTACGTAATCACGTGAACTGAAAACGAGGAAGAGATTTACAGCACAAGTCAAACGCGGGAACGAAGGTAAATGACATTAATTGTTGACTGTCTTTTAATACTGTGTAATTGTTGAGTGTCTTTTAATACTGTGTAAGCATACATATTAACACATGTGCAATTAAACGTGTGCATTTACGGGGTGATTTCTCAGGCTTAAAAGCTCGCCTTTTATTAAAAAGGTAAATGCAAACTGTTTTCATTTTGAAGGGCACAAACCACGTTAGATTTCAGCCGTTAAACGCGCAAAAATGTCAGTACACCAGATAAATAAGCGCAACATATTATCAGTTGTATTGTATGCTTACAATACATATAGAAATATGTTAATCGTTAACTAATATTATGGGATGGTGTTTTTCGACTCGCGCCTTGTTTTAAACGATTGCATGTCTTGGTGGGTTTGCGTAGCTTATTGTCAATATCTTTACACCTCTTTTTAAGACTTAATTTAAAAAGGTTTTCTTTTCTTCTTAATTAAAATTTAAAAGCAATACTTCACCGCTGCGAAGCCCCTCTAGCGCTGACGTCCGAGGTTCGATTACCGTAAGCGAGTGCAGTGAGTGTGTACGCCTGATGAGCCAAGAATAAGGGGGAAAGACGTGTCGTGTACTCTTTGCATTATTTGACAGTAAACTATTTTCATCCATTCTATGATCTGCTTCTCACAACTGAAGGCACCGTGGCTGATGTTACCTGACTTGCTGGCCAACCATAAGCGTTACCTGGTAGGTAACCACCCACTCACTTCACTCCCTTACGGGAATCGAACCTCGGACGTCAGCGCTAGAGGCGAAGCCCCTAAAATTGTGCCACGGCGTGTGGTTCGTTTATTTGACAGCATGTAGATCGGGGTAATTACATTCACGGCATTCGTAGTCTGATTCACAATCTGATTGTATGGGTGGTTACCTACCAGGTAACGCTTATGGTTAGCCAGCAAGTCAGCTCGAAGTGATCACTCGAGTGAAGGCAGCTTCACAAAAAAACAGATCCTTAACAAACTGTTATTGGTATATTTTCCCTCAATTTTAAAAGGTTTTCTTTTCTTCTTAATAAAAATTTAAAAGCAGTACTTCGCCGGTGCGAAGCGCGGGGATTTGAGCGACTGACGCTTACAGACATATTCATGAGTGCAGGTACTTCAGAAAGAAAGCACCGTGTAAACCTAAACTTTAAATTAAGTTCATAGACCTACAAAAGGTTGCCATTGATTTGAGGCAGAATTGCTTTTCTCCTGTACAACTATACGTTGCATTCTTAACAGTAAGCTTGCACATCTTGGTCATATTACAACCTGAGTGCTGAACTGACAACGTCGTATACAAACAGAACTATAACAATTGTAATAAACAAACAAAAAAAAAAAAAAGTGAAGAACCCTTGGATTTAATAAAAAGGCTCCTTCCTTGGCGAAGCAAGGAAAAAGGAAGACCTTATATGGCGTTCGTTTATAAAACAGCGGAAAAGCTGTGTTAAGGCTGCTTCACAAAAAAACAGATCCTTAACAAATTGCTATTGGGATATTTTCCCTCAATTTAAAAAGCTTTTCTTCTTAATAAAAATTTAAAAGCAGTACTTCGCGGAGATTTTTATATATATATATATATATATATATATATATATATATATATATATATATATAATATTTATGTATATATATATATATATTTATGTATATATAGATATAGATATACATATATAGATATAGATATATATATATATGTATGTATGTCTATATATATATATATATATATATATATGTAGCTTATAAGTACTGCCTTACTTCTCTTTAAGAAAGGAAGATGTAATGATACTTGATTTAAACGATTCCATGTCTTGGTGGGTTTGCGTAGCTTATTGTCAATATCTTTACACCTGTTTTTAAGACTTATTGACTGAAACGGGCTTTCACAAAAAAAGTTAGGGCTTTGCTACAGGATACACCTTCCACAAGTTAAGCAAGTAAAAATAAAAGTGTATATTTCTGTTTTATTTAAACCTTTTAAGTTTGTATGCAAAGCCCCATTTGGCTGTTTTAGTTTTTTTTTTCTTTCTTCAGTAATATTAAATCTCCTTAAAGAAAAAGAACATATGCATTTTACTTTTTTTGTATCTCTTTAGTAATATTTTAGTGTAAAAGGATAACCAGTATTTAAACCTTTTATGTTACTTTATAAAGTTATTTTACACAATGTTGAAAAATTAATAAGAAAGCTACATATTTTGGCAGCTGCTGCTTTAATTTTCAATGAAATGAAAAAAGCTCTCCAAGAGAAAACCTCAATGAAGAAGAAACAGTTTGCACTATCTAAAAAGGAGAAACCCTCATTTATAAAGGTTTGCTACAGATGACTTGACTGAAAATAAATTAATACTTCCTATCTGTATAATACATATTTATCTATTTAACTTATGCCTTTATTCCAGCAACTTGCAACATCTGAGGTACAATTTGTTACATTACTTTTGTTTTTTGCAGCACAGGCAGGTGAAGTGACTTCCTCAGGGTCACACAGTGGTGTCAGTACCAGGATTTGAACTGACAAGCTCCGGGTTTGCTGTAATATTACTGAAGAAAGAAAAAAAACGAAAACGGGCAAATAGGGCTATGCATACAGATGTCCATCCATCCATTATCCAACCCGCTATATCCTAAATACAGGAGCCAATAAGTAGATATGTATATATACAGTATATATATATATATATATGTGAATGTATGTATGTATGTATATACAGTGCATCCGGAAAGTATTCACAGCGCATCACTTTTTCCACATTTTGTTATGTTACAGCCTTATTCCAAAATGGATTAAATTCATTTTTTTCCTCAGAATTCTACACACAACACCCCATAATGACAACGTGAAAAAAGTTTACTTGAGGTTTTTGCAAATTTATTAAAAATAAAAAACTGAGAAATCCCATGTACATAAGTATTCACAGCCTTTGCTCAATACTTTGTCGATGCACCTTTGGCAGCAATTACAGCCTCAAGTCTTTTTGAATATGATGCCACAAGCTTGGCACACCTATCCTTGGCCAGTTTCGCCCATTCCTCTTTGCAGCACCTCTCAAGCTCCATCAGGTTGGATGGGAAGCATTGGTGCACAGCCATTTTAAGATCTCTCCAGAGATGTTCAATTGGATTCAAGTCTGGGCTCTGTCTGGGCCACTCAAGGACATTCACAGAGTTGTCCTGAAGCCACTCCTTTGATATCTTGGCTGTGTGCTTAGGGTCGTTGTCCTGCTGAAAGATGAACCGTCTCCCCAGTCTGAGGTCAAGAGCGCTCTGGAGCAGGTTTTCATCCAGGATGTCTCTGTACATTGCTGCAGTCATCTTTCCCTTTATCCTGACTAGTCTCCCAGTCCCTGCCGCTGAAAAACATCCCCACAGCATGATGCTGCCACCACCATGCTTCACTGTAGGGATGGTATTGGCCTGGTGATGAGCGGTGCCTGGTTTCCTCCAAACGTGATGCCTGCCATTCACACCAAAGAGTTCAATCTTTGTCTCATCAGACCAGAGAATTTTCTTTCTCATGGTCTGAGAGTCCTTCAGGTGCCTTTTGGCAAACTCCAGGTGGGCTGCCATGTGCCTTTTACTAAGGAGTGGCTTCTGTCTGGCCACTCTACCATACAGGCCTGATTGGTGGATTGCTGCAGAGATGGTTGTCCTTCTGGAAGGTTCCACTCTCTCCACAGAGGACCTCTGGAGCTATGACAGAGTGACCATCGGGTTCTTGGTCACCTCCCTGACTAAGGCCCTTCTCCCCCGATCTCTCAGTTTAGATGGCTAGCCAGCTCTAGGAAGAGTCCTGGTGGTTTCGAACTTCTTCCACTTATGGATGATGGAGGCCACTGTGCTCACTGGGACCTTCAAAGAAGCAGAAATTTTTCTGTAACCTTCCCCAGATTTGTGCCTCGAGACAATCCTGTCTCAGAGGTCTACAGACAATTCCTTTGACTTCATGCTTGGTTTGTGCTCTGATATGAACTGTCAACTGTGGGACCTTATATAGACAGGTGTGTGCCTTTCCAAATCATGTCCAGTCAACTGAATTTACCACAGGTGGACTCCAATTAAGCTGCAGAAACATCTCAAGGATGATCAGGGGAAACAGGATGCACCTGAGCTCAATTTTGAGTTTCATGGCAAAGGCTGTGAATACTTATGTACATGTGCTTTCTCAATTTTTTTATTTTTAATAAATTTGCAAAACTCTCAAGTAAACTTTTTTCACGTTGTCATTATGGGGTGTTGTGTGTAGAATTCTGAGGAAAAAAATGAATTTAATCCATTTTGGAATAAGACTGTAACATAACAAAATGTGGAAAAAGTGATGCGCTGTGAATACTTTCTGGATGCACTGTATGTATGTCTATATTTATATGTATATATATATATATGTAGATATGTAAATTTGTATATGTATATATATATATGTATATGTGGATGTGTATATGTATATACTGTATATGTATATGTAGATATGTGTATATGTAGATATGTATATATATGTATATATGTTTATGTATATATATATGTTTACATAACCTCTTTAACACACTACTTCTCCGCTGCGAAGCGCGGGTATTTTGCTAGTAGCATTATAAATGCAAGTTGTAGTTTTATTATTTATGCATATAGCTTAGCTTGAAGCAAGGTCCATATTAATGCAGTTTGCCTAAATGATGGTTCAGTTGGTAAAGATGTCATCACCAAGATTGCACTTGTTTTATTTTATTTTAATTTAGTGAATACTGTGTAATGCACCTGGGCCTGAAGCCTTGAAGTAATAGTGCAACTATCAGTAATAATACAATTATTTATTTTATTGTTATTATTTATTAGTTTAAATATTATGCAGTTTAATGATGGTAAAGTTGTTTAAAAAGTCACTTTAACGTGTCAGTGGACAGAGATTGTTAACATTAACAGAAAGTGTAGTTGGTTTACAAAAAAATATTTACTATTTATTCCTTTTCTAAGACATGTTCAGTGCAATACAACTTTTGACAAGCACTTCTGGATATTTTACTAAGTCTAAATGCCTCTTTGGATGGTTGAAAATATGTTGTCAAAATTATAGTTTAACTTTTTGCAAAATTTGTTCAATAAAAAGGTTCTATATTTTAACTGCATCTGTCATGCAATGTGATACCTTCTCTTCATTAGAGCCACCTCCTTGAAAACTTATCACTTTATGGGGCAATGCAAACCTGTATTAAGTAATTGCAGTGGAAAATGTGGTTAACATCCACTCATGCATGGGAAAAAAATACCGTCAAATACCGTGAAACCGGGATAATTTAGAAAAATACCGTGATATAGAATTTTGGTCATACCGCCCACCCCTACACAGATGCGATGTTTGCTCTGAGGGCATTGATGGAGAAGTATAGAGAAGGCCAGAAGGAGTTGCATTGCGTCTTTGTGGACCTGGAGAAAGCATATGACAGGGTGCCTCGAGAGGAGTTGAGGTTTTGTATGAGGAAGTTGGGAGTGGCAGAGAAGTATGTAAGAGTTGTCCAGGATATGTACGAGGGAAGTGTGACCGTGGTGAGGTCTGCGGTAGGAGTGATGGATGCATTCAAGGTGGAGGTGGGATTACATCAGGGATCATCTCTGAGCCCTATCTTATTTGCAATGGTGATGCAGAGGTTGACAGACGAGATTAGACAGGAGTTCCCATGGACTACGATGTTTGCTGATGACATTGTGATCGGTAGCGATAGTAGGGAGCAGGTTGAGGAGACCCTGGAGAGATGGAGATATCCTCTAGAGAGGAGAGGAATGAAGGTCAGTAGGAACAAGACAGAATACATGTGTGTAAATGAGAGGGAGGTCAGTGGAATGGTGAGGATGCAAGGAGTAGAGTTGGAGAAGGTGGATGAGTTTAAATACTTGGGATCAACAGTACAGAGTAATGGGGATGGTGGAAGAGAGGTGGAAAAGAGAGTGCAGGCAGGGTGGAATGGGTGGAGAAGAATGTCAGGAGTGATTTGTGACAAACGGATATCAGCAAGAGTGAAAGGGAAGGTCTACAGGATGGTAGTGAGACCAGCTATGTTATATGGGTTGGAGACGGTGACACTGACCAGAAAGCAGGAGACAGAGCTGGAGGTAGCAGAGTTAAAGATGGTAAGATTTGCACTGGGTGTGAAGTAGACGGATTAGGAACAAGTACATTAGAGGGTCAGCTTATGTTGGAAGGTTGGTAGACAAAGTCAGAGAGGCTAGATTGCGTTGGTTTGGACATGTGCAGAGGAGAGATGCTGAGTATACTGGGAGAAGGATGCTATGAATAGAGCTGCCAGGGAAGAGAGGAAGGCCTAAGCGAAGGTTTATGGATGTGGTGAGAGAGGACATGCAGGTGGTGGGTGTAAGAGAACAAGATGCAGAGGACAGAAAGATGTGGAAGAAGATGATCCGCTGTGGCAACCCCTAACGGGAGCAGCTGAAATAAGAAGAAGAAGTCATGACTGTTAGCCCTGTAAAGCATCTTGTGGTGATCCCTCCTGCTATTGGCTATTGCTGTTGAATAATTTATTGATCGGTGGCACATTGGTGCAGTGGTTAACACTGCTGCCTCAGATGTGTAGTATCCTCAGTTATGATCTTTGGCATTCCATGACCCTTAAGCTAGTTTGACAATATTATTTAACTGATTGATGAGTGTATGGAGGTATTAAAATGGGTAATCAGGTGTCATGATATACATGATATGACAGTATATTTTACTGCATGGAATACAAGTCAAGAGAGGGTAACCTCAAGCTGTATAACCCAATTTGTGAATCCAAATCTTGTATATCATGAGTAATTGTGGTTACCATATTACAACGTACAAGGAGGATGTAGATAACAGAAGTAAAGAACACAGAAGAGCTACCAGATTCATTCTAGTGGCCATGAGTCGAAGTTTACTTTTACCAACTTAAGCAAACAGATCAAAAGCAACATACTTTAATAAATAGCTTAAAAGTGTAATAGGAACATGTGGGGTAGATGAGGCTGTCACTTCAAAATAATTTCTTCAACTGGAGCATTGGACATAGTGGAGAACTGGTTAAGGTGATTTGCACGTTCCAGGTTATGTTTAGGCAGAATATCCTATTCTTATAAAAGTATTTTTCATTTTCTTATGTGCAATAGTTAGAAAGGTTGCCAATCTTGCTTAAAAATGTCCATATCGCATTTTTCTTAGCAAAATGTTACAATGAACTGAACACTTTTGAGTTTGAGCAATATTGTATTGAGTGTATAAGATATATCCTTAGATGCACCAGGAGCACGGATTACAGGTACATTAAGATCTAAATAAAAACAAAAACAAGTTCCCCTAATTCACACCATGGTATGATTTTGAATAACCTTATTTATTCATTTGAGAATTTGCAAGACTGAATTTTCAAAGCTTTCAGTATAACCGAGCCTCTTTCTTTCTTTCTTTCTTTCTTTCTTTCTTTCTTTCTTTCTTTCTTTCTTTCTTTCTTTCTTTCTTTCTTTCTTTCTTTCTTTCTTTCTTTCTTTCTTTCTTTCTTTCTTTCTTATAATGCTAACTCATCCACAGTGTCTTTCTCTAATAATGGCCTCCTAGCTGCCTATAGTTGCAGCTGATTGGCTGTCAAGTTCAGTGATTGGCTTTGGCATTGTATTTAAGCCATGCTGCATTTATCTCAAGTGCCTTTCTTTTCTTTCTGACTGACACACTGTCTCAATTTGACTTTCTGACAGTCCTTTATAAGTTCTAGTTTTTGTTTTGTCTTTTACTTAATGGTACAGCAATGTTTTAAACATCAGAATAGAAAAAGGTGAATATGTGCCATACTATGGATGTTTGGTTGTTAGCATGAAAAATCACAGGAGACTGTGTGATCTGTCGGAAACTTGGCCTTCTAGTACCAGCCCTCACCAAGGAAAACAATGATAGAAAATCCATAGTGGCACAGGTTTTTGTCATATAGCACACCATTTGTTGTTGAAATACATTTACATTTATTCTTTTAGCAGATACTTTCATCCAAATAAAATACCCCGCTCAGCTTTATTTCTGAAATAATAATGTAGCTTTTAGAATTTCTGTTTTCGTTTGCTTTTTTGAAGAACAGTTAGAACCTATTTTGTTGAAACTAGATAGATTTTCTTAATGTGTCCTAGAGTAAAACTGTGACTTTGATATCTTTTTGCATATGATTACTTAGGGCTAGTGCTGGGCGGTATGGCCAAAATTCTATATCACTGTATTTTTCAAAATTATACCGGTTTCACTGTATTCAACTGTATTTTTTTCCCCATGCATGAGTGGATGTTAACCATATTTTCCACTGCAATTACTGCAGTAGACTGGCTAAGAATAACCTATTCCAATGTCATGAGAATTGTACATTGTACAAAAAAATAATTTAATGTGCACACAAGTATTAATACAGGTTTGTATGGCCCCATAAAGTGATAGTTTTCAAAGGGGTGGTACTAATGAAGAGAAGGAATCACATTGCATGACAGTTGCAGTCAAAATATAGAGCCTTTTTATTGAACAAATTTTGCAAACAACTTAAACTAAAATTTTGACAACATATTTTCAACCATCCAATGAGGCATTTAGTCTTAGTAAAATATCCAGAGGTGCTTGCCAAAAGTTGTATTGCATGTCTTAGAAAAGGAATAAATAGTAAATATTTTTTGTTAACCAACTACACTTTCTGTTAATGTTAACAATCTCTGTCCACTGACACGTTAAAGTGACTTTTTAAACAACTTTACCATCATTAAACTGCATAATATTTAAACTAATAAATAATAACAATAAAATAAATAATAGTGCAACTTCCAGTAATAATACTATTACTTCAAGCCCAGGTGCATTACACAGTATTCACCAAATAAAAATAAAATAAAATAAAATAAGTGCAACTTGGTGATGACATCTTTACCAACTGAACCATCATTAAGGCAAATTGCATTAATATGGACTTTGCTTCAAGCTTAGCTACATACATAAAAAATAAAACTGCAACTTGCATTTATAATGCAATTTGTGGTATAGCCCTACGGAAGTGTATTAGGGCCACGGTGAATAAAAAAAATACGGACACAGTGAAAAAAAAACAACTGTATGTCGAGAATAAAGTTGACATGTTGAATTTATTCTCGACATTTCCACTTTATTTTCGCTGATTATGTCGAGATTAAAGTCGACATTTCCACTTTATTCTCATAGTTTATTTTGTCATTAAAGTAGAATGTCGTAAAATAAACTTCATCCTACAATCAATGTTTTCATGTGTCAATGAAATTAATGTATTCCGTGTGGTGATCGCTGCCTGCGCCTCCTCTTAGAGCAAGAGGAAGTCAGTTTAAGAAGCACGTATCGATTAACATGACTCCGGGAACACTTAACACAAAGCATTTAATGTGCTACATAACTTATGACAGGGTTTGAGAAAATCTAGTAAATTAAATATTCATTTTAAGATGAAGTTTAGTTTATGGTGTTCTACTTTAATGACAAATTACGAGAATAAAGTCAACATGTCAACTTTAATCTCATCATAAACGGCGAGAATAAAGTAGAAATGTCGAGAATAAAGTCAACATGTCGTCACACTATTACACAGTACCCAGGTGCATTACACAGTATTGAAAAAAAAATAAAACAAGTACAACTTGGCTTGTAGTATTATCCAGTAGTATAGAAACAGTATTCACACATTTGAACATAATGGTCCACATCTGACCTTTTAAAAACCAAAGTATCTCCAGACAACAGACACGGCTCCTTTTTTCGGCAAAAGTTCTTCTGTGTCATCATGTTCAACTTTATTGTCTGCTACAGCTTCAGTTTCAGAATGTTCTCTGTCCATTTTCACCATTCAATACCTCCACTAATGCATGTACTCCATTGTATGCGTGTTTAGCGGTGCAGCAGTGAAAAAAGGTCCCTCCTTAAACAGTTTCTCGCTGTGCCACGTTCCATACGTTGTTTAGGCTGTTTAAACCGGTGTTGCGGTATAAGAAAAATCCATATCATAACAAAAATAAAAAAACGCTTTTTGGTATGAACCGGTATACTGCCCAGCACTACTTAAGACTGTAGATAATAGAACATCTTTAGATTGCATATCTTAGACACATTTCAGCAAAGTGCCGTCTGAAGAAGTAAATAAATTGCTAAAACTTTGTAGTGGCAAAAGTTAAAAAGAAATCAGAAGTTTTTTGCTCTTGTTTTTATGTAACAGCTTTCAGAGAAGCCTGTGCAAATTAAATATGACTCTCCCCTGAAAAGCACCTCTATTAGCTTAGTCACTTACATATAAGTACAGATCCATGAGAATTCTATTTTAATTCATACGCTTGTATCTTTTGGGTCTCTATCACCTTATATACTGTATTCTATTTGCATATAATACCTCTAGTCTTGTACCTTTAGAATGAAGTACCATGATACAAACCCTTATGTCTGTGTATTTCACTTCCTTTGGTGACATATGATGGAATCACTGTAGGTTCTTAATTTTGTTAATTATTTGCAGTCATAGTTTCCAAAATGCTAGGCATAACTGAAGAACTACTAAAAATAGTATGGAGTAGTGCGTGTGTGCAACACTTAAACAAAATTAAAATATGTGCTCTTATAATTATAACACCCAAAACAAGTGAATTAGTTCGGCTAAATATTGCTGGGATTAAATCATTACATTATTTTATGTGCTTCAGATAGCTTAATTTGATATGTATACACCATATTATTTATATAAAGTAAGCTTTAGTGTGAATTAAAGATGGACACAAATTGTATTTTTCTGTGTTTGCTGTCTGACAATGGTGCTGGGTCAGTGCAAATTATTTCTTGTGCCTTTGATAGAAGATGGACATTTTAGAATTTTTTTAAAAACCTGCTGTGACGAAGCTTACATTTTTATCCTATCTGACAACAGAAACTATTACTAGTACTGCTGAGCTCTTCAGTGTTTTATGTCACCATTCAATTTGTAAATCTCCTTTTACACTTTTCAGCAAGTCCAATTTACTGCACTAATCAATTTAGCTTTTAACACACTGGGTTATGGCTTTATTCACAGATCCACAATGCTTTGAGACATAAAGAGGGAGAAAGGACCCTTAACAACCTGCTGCATCCTTCCAGAAAATTCTTTGTCTCAGGGGCAGCTTATAGAAGAGGTGACAACATCTGCCATATAAAGTCACGTATCCATGATGCTTCATATAACTACCGTGTGACACTCCACAGAACATCTCTGTCTTGTTTTATGCATGGTGCACTGCTAGAGGCAACCACATCTCTTGGAGCAAGAAGTGGACTACTAAACATAATTGGAGGTTCAACTGGCAGACTAGTGCTCAAAGGTAAGTTATAAAAATAAAGACAGTACAATTTATTAGTAAAAATGATGATTATGTTGCAAATCTTTATCATTTTGCCTTAATTTCTACTGGGGGAAAATTAATTTTGTTTGAGTCATACATTGCATTTCCTAAAATTTTAATTCATAATTGTGGAAATCATACAAAAAAAATGTGATATTTGGTACTTTATGTTTGAATCTATTTCTTGCTTGATTTTATATTGCCTCATTGGATATATTTAGTATCTTTCTTTTCCGTTTGGATGCCAGTTTTTTTATTTTCTTAATTTATATTCCCAAGACACAATTTAATTAGTCTTTTTCATAGAATGATGGCTGGCATCCGGTAAGTCAAGATGCAGAAATAATATGCATTATCCTCTTGAGAGGACTGTATTGAAGAGTGGAATTAAACATAAATTCAACGACTAGAACTATTTACTTCTTCTTTACATGTAAGTCCACATTTGCAGGTAGGCAAGACATGTCTATTTATACAGAAAATGTTTGTGTTCCAAGTAGTCAAGGTTTTGATTTGATTTATGCCATTTGTGCTAAAAGCATAATCTGTCGTTGATTCAGACCACAAATAAAAGAGTTGCTATATAGCAGAGCTAAGAAAAAAGTGCATTTCACATTTTCTATCAAAATGCCAGATTTATTTTCTGTTTGCTAATATCAGAAATACCATGGCTGGCATACTGAACTAAATGATATGTTACCAGTTACTAGTAAAATATACAGGGGAATTTACTTTTAAACTTTAGTTTCATTAAATCTAATGTGACTTTTAGTGAACAAAGTATAAGCTTCCTTTTCAAGTTTTCACTGCTACTAAATTTCTACTGCTTAACACAAAGCATATGGTTTGGCTGTTAATCATGTTTTGCTAAAAATAATAAAGATAGTAACATAATGCTGACTGATTATATTAACTTGTTGAAGGTATTGGAGTTGTCCATTTATCAACTTCATGAAACCCTCAGATTTTTATCACAAAGTGGGTAAAAAGCAGGAACCAACCATACCTTTTTTTTTTTATTTGCTGGGCACACTACATACTAACTTATTTACCTAAACACACTAGGTAATCCATTGCTGCCAGTCAAATGAAGTTTATTTCAGCTCTAGGACTTAATATGGGGTATTAAAGCTATTAGATAATAAAATAAATAGGAGCAAGTATTTTTCATTCGGTCAGTGAAGGGATAGTCATGTCTGAAGAAATGAAAATAATAATATTATAGGACTAAATTATTCAGTAATAAATTGGGCTGGAGTTAAAAGTATGTCATTGTTGCTTGTTGCTTTGTTAAAGACAGTTAAAAAAATCAGAATTGTACAGTATTCTTCTAAATTGAGTGTTTACAAAGCATAGACTATGTACTAAGTTGTATCACAGTGAAGACAAACACAGTTTCTGGTGGTCTGAATCATAGAGTGAAGAGAAAAATATGTCATTTCATCCTGATTGTTTAACAGTTAATATTCCCTTTTCTACACAGAATGCAGTTGAATATTAAAGACCAATAAGAAAGGGTGCCTATTTCAGTCTAACACTGCAAGTAAAGCTTGAGTAGAAATATTCATACATACATTTATAGATATACTGTATATACTTCCATCCATCCATCCATTTTCCAACCCGCTGAATCCGAACACAGGGGTCTGCTGGAGCCAATCCCAGCCAACACAGGGCACAAGGCAGGAACCAATCCTGGGCAGGGTGCCAACCCACCGCAGGACGCACACAAACACACCCAAACACCAAGCACACACTAGGGCCAATTTAGAATCGCCAATCCACCTAACCAGCATGTCTTTGGACTGTGGGAGGAAACCGGAGCGCCCGGAGGAAACCCACGCAGACACGGGGAGAACATGCAAACTCCACGCAGGGAGGACCCGGGAAGCGAACCCAGGTCCCCAGATCTCCCAACTGCGAGGCAGCAGCGCTACCCACTGTGCCACCGTGCCGACCCTGTATATACTTGTGCACCTTAAGTAATTTTTGAATTAGAAGGTCAATATTTAATTTGGTTGGAAAATGATTTGAAACTAGACAGTATCTAAATATGAAACTAATATGTAATCCTACTTCAGTAATTCAAGATTTAATAAAAAATCATAACATTTTGGGTATTTTTCTTTTATGTATATAATAACTATTCATGTATTCCTTTATTAAAGGACAAGTTTAGTATTTTTATTAGTTATTTCCTCACAATCATGGAATATATTAATTTGCCACATAAAATTGCAAATTAATCCCATCAATCAAAACTCCAACATAAACATAAACATAACTCAGTTACAACAGAAAAGTTAATTTTTAGTCTGATGTGACGAGGCGAGAAAACTTTGGCCTGTCAGGGCAGTAAGCAGGACTCCTCCTGGCAAAAGTGTCAAAACGAGACAAACACCTCCTGGAATGGACCACTAATCAAAGACCACCTGATGGAGAGAGATTGTCTTAAAAGCATAGACTGAAAGGTGAAAAGAGTATTTCGTGTACTCACCTTTAGAGTCTTAGGGTCCATTGATAAAAGGGGCAATTATGTGTGTTCAAGCAACTTAGGGCACTCAGGCAGCAAAGCAATAGGCCTAGGCAAAGTAACAGAGACACAATGCTCATACAAGAGGTGGTTAATCAAAATCAAAACTATAGGCCCAGACTGTAAGGTTATGTATAGTAGGAATGAGTGATACCAGGCAAAATTGTACCTGGAACCTGAAAACAGGGTAGTTTTTTGGTGGATTGAAAAAAAAATGTGTCAACAATAGGAGATGATGGGTTGATAATACTAGCAAAAGCAGGCACCAGGAGGGACAACTCAGTTGAAAAAGTAATTAATAATGGACTAGATGGAGCATTAGCAGCCATTGTGCAGACAGGAGAAAGTTGAACAACGGAAGAGATAGTATATCTGTGTGTTTATAGCTCAAATAATTCAGCATCACATAGATTGTGGTGACTCTATATAATTGCTTCCCCTCCAGCCCTTAATAGCTGGGGGTGGTCAGTTAGCAGTGATGCAAAGGTGATCCCGCTCCTTGGTGGTTTGTCCACAAAATACAAAGAATACAGAAGAACACGCTTAAGTACATACAAAATCATGACAACACTAAACAATGAAAACAAAACAAAAAATACATATATACATTAAATACACAAAAGAAATGCATAACAATGAGCAAAGAAGATATATGAAAGAAAAATAAATATAAGGCAGAAGACACATCTTGGCTGAAACATGACCAGAAAAACAAAAAAAAATTGTTATATCAAACACAATATCTAGAGCAATTTAAAGTCTGAATTAATAAGATACCAAAGGAAACTGGAAAAAACTAGGCTCAATTATCAATTATTTGTCTATCTATATACTGTATATATACTAGATCTTTCACTTTGTTTATGATCACAAAGCACTTAAAAATGAGCAATATTTCAATAGTTAAAGTCTACAGTAATCAGAATTATAAAAAAGTAGCATATATGCCATCCTTTGAATCAATTAATAAATACCACAAAAAGAAGACAACCTGGTCACACTAGTGAAATGAAAATAATTTCAATATTACAGAAAATGAAATGTGCATGTAATAAGGGCAAACAACAAAAGACTGTACCCATCAAAGGAACATCATTTTCAATGGAATATAAATAAGGTGGATTATTGAATCATGATAACCACAGGAAAGACTAACCTAGTCAACAGTATTAAATTATATTTGTAGTTCAGGAACGCTAGAGCCATGATGAATTTGTAGAAAATGATCAAAATTATTTAACATTTACCCGTATAAAATGTAAGAATTTCCAAAACATTTCTGTGTAATATTAAATTGTCATAAGCGCATTGAATGCCAGTTTCTAAGACTGTAGTGATCAAAGATACTTAGCGTTTCAAAGTCAAGAATGTGCCAAGAAACTCGAGTGACTTCTGTGTTCCTGCTGAATCTGAAAATTCAGTTAACAGCGACAGATCAAAGATGATATATTATACCTTTGAATTTATTTGTGATGCTCAGGTTGGCATTTTGCAATGTAACACTTGTATTTTATGTACATATTTATATCAAGAATACTGTAAGCAGTGATAGTGACCTTGTCAATGACCAAATACACTGTTTATAGAAATATGAAGTCTTTTTGCTTTTCAGTTTAATGTTATTGGATTATGTTATCCTGTAGAGAAGTGTTTTCTTAGTTATAAGTCTGAAAACAATTCTATAAAGCTGTACACAGTCCAAAATGTGATATGAACATTTTCAGCTGCAACAGTCATTTTGTTTTGGAGTAAACAGAAAATTTAAAATGTTATGTGAGGGGCGGTGAACAGGAAATTACTTGCAGATCACTACAGTACTTCGGTGATCCATTTGGGAATTGAAACTGATAATTTGAGCTTATATGTGACCAATTTTGCTTAGCTAATTTTTAGGAGCATTTCTTGATACTGTAAATGTTAATAAAATCAACAAGAAAAAAATTTCACACCTTCTACTAGCTGCAGACCATTTTTACAGTATCATTAAGGAGACAGTATTGGTCATGTAATATTATGTGTAAAAGTATGCGGTGTATAAAAATAATTATTGACAGCTTGATCATTTTATATATCTAATGAACTGCATCCATCGCTGATGGCAAGCCATCACAGCACCACATCATGATGTGCATTTAACCTATCCAAGTCTGCCTCCTATAAATGCATTGTACCTAGCTATTAAGGTAAATCTAAAAGCAAATCATGACAGAGAAATTTAATTACAGGTGCTTTAAGAAGTTAAGTTACAAGTTTCTAAACACACTGAAACTAGTAATTTCTTATTTATTTGATGTTTAAATCATATGGTACCATTATTTATTTTTATCTAATATCATCAGTTATGCATGAAACTATTTACTTGTATTGTTAAAGTTCAAATTATTTATTAGGTATTTGTTCATGCACTATATGGTTGACATTTTCAATCATGTTGTGCATGGAATTGTGTGTGCCTCTCAAACCCTGCCTTATATGGAAACCCACTGTACAGCTTCTAACTAGTACTGGCAGTTCCGGACTAATTTAATAGATAAAAAAATAAAAAAGTTGAACTGGTTTTGATGCACAAATGTGCTCTAATGTTTGTATCTTTGGTGCAGTCAGGACACTCATGATAGGTGTGGATGTGAAAAGAACAGTGCAACCTAGAATCAAAAGAGGGTAGCAGAACTGTGGCAGTGTTGAAAAAGCCTAAACCTGGCCATCAGCTGTGTGAAAAGCTTTGACTAGGTTGGCCAGAAGCACTGCTCTTTACAGCAATTCAATAGACAGACTGTAAAACCTACATTTTACCCATTGATTTCTGCAGCTTCATATAACTGCTCAAAGGTGAGAACACTTAAGTGCCCTAGATGACAGTAAAAATCTAGTCTAGTCTTTACTACATAATTGTGCAGTAACAATACAAGTCTATAAATAAATATATGAATTATTGCCCATTCCTTAAAATGTAACTTAGGTGAGTGTGTGTTCAAACAGCCAAACCTGTGAAACCTGATAACTCTTTGAATGGTAAGAATACATTAGAAACAAAATGTATTTATTTTAAATTCATAAATTAAACCTGTGTTTAAGTTTGCATGTTCTCCCCGTGTCTGCGTGGGTTTCCTCCGGGCGCTCCGGTTTCCTCCCACAGTCCAAAGACATGCAGGTTAGGTGGATTGGCGATTCTAAATTGGCCCTAGTGTGTGCTTGGTGTGTGTTTGTGTGTGTCCTGCGGTGGGTTGGCACCCTGCCCAGGATTGGTTCCCTGCCTTGTGCCCTGTGTTGGCTGGGATTGGCTCCAGCAGACCCCCGTGACCCTGTGTTCGGATTCAGCGGGTTGGAAAATGGATGGATGGAAACCTGTGTTTATTTCATTTAGTAACTGTGCCTTCATTAACTACCAACCCCTTACTGCTTAACAGCTTTTCTATCAATCTACTATGCTTTCATTGTGTATTTCTATTTGATATTTTTTGGTGTTTTGATACACTGTCAGTCATGTCATATCATATATATGATATTTTATTGTACTTTTATTATGTTTGTTTTTCAGATATTGTTTTTGTATGCTTTGTAAGCTGTTTAGCTCTCATGTCTGCCCTGCTCTTGTCTATAATGTGAGGCCTGCCTCTGACCCATTCAATTTTACTATATTGCTTAGGAAACTCATACTGTATATTGAAAGTCACATTGTGGGTAATAAATCTCCCATAACAAATAAAAAATTGAATTCTGTAATGCTTTACAATTTTAGATTAGATTATTTTGACTATTGCTCTTGTGAAAGCCATTTGTGTTTTACTTTGTACTTGGATTTAGATTAGATTAGATTACATTAGATAAACTTTATTAATCCTAGCAGGAAATTCACATGCATACAGCAGCAGAAACATAAAAAACAAGGATCAGACTCTCAGGGCAAATAATACAGCCAATCAATCAATCAACGTGTAAAGATAGATAGATAGATAGATAGATAGATAGATAGATAGATAGATAGATAGATAGATAGATAGATAGATAGATAGATAGATAGATAGATAGATATTTCAAAATGGTATTACAAAAGAAACTTAACCAGTACCTGGGCAGAAAAGACCACCAGTGGTGTTTCTTAGTTTCATTAAGAATAAGATTAGCTTTTTGAGGTTTTAATGAGATTTAACAATGTGGGCAGTCTTTGTGGCAGTTATTTATTAGAAGTGTTTCAGACAGAGTGATATTTACCTGCATAATCCTGACCTGGCTTTGGCTTTGTAAACAGTAAAGTGTATTAGTTTTTTATTAATTTAATTTCCCTCAATTTTACCATTACTGCTTCATGTGTTATTAACCTACTATTTGAATTTGTATAGTTATATATATATATAGCAGACCCCCGTGACCCTGTGTTCGGATTCAGCGGGTTGGAAAATGGATGGATGGATGGATATATATATATACACACACACAACCCCCTTGTTTACTTGCTTTTTTCAAGCCCATGTCTGGCATGTTCAACAGTGAGAAAACAGCTACTAACTCACAGCAGAAAACTGTCTATCCAGCCATCCATCCATTTTCCAACCCGCTGAATCCGAACACAGGGTCACGGGGGGTCTGCTGGAGCCAATCCCAGCCAACACAGGGCACAAGGCAGGGAACCAATCCCGGGCAGGGTGCCAACCCACCGCAGGACACACACAAACACACACTAGGGCCAATTTAGTATCACCAATCCACCTAACCTGCATGTCTTTGGACTGTGGGAGGAAACCGGAGCGCCCGGAGGAAACCCACGCAGACATGGGGAGAACATGCAAACTCCACGCAGGGTGGACCCGGGAAGCGAACCCGGGTCTCCTAACTGCGAGGCAGCAGCGCTACCACTGCGCCACCGTGCCGCCCGAAAACTGCCTACTGTATAAAAAATGATTTCCTCAAAAAAAATCAGGGAAAAAAAGCTTGAATCAAGACTAAACTTTTGCCTAAAATACAAAGCTGTCAGTTATAGTAATGTGTATATTCAGCAAATGTCTACTAATGCACATGCTAACTTCTTATTCTTTCTATGTTGCCCTGAAAGAACTTCGGCAATGCATGTAAGTTTTGTATGGCTTCCATTGTTATTATGGGTGAGTGTGATCCTCAGTTTTTTAGAGTTCAGATCTACAAGTCACAGATGGGTGATTTCAGTTCTTAGTGAGTTTGGACTTCCATACAAATATGGGTATTAGGCTGTCTTGTTCTGTGGCTTCAGATTTACTTTTGACTTTAAACAGAGTATCTCTAACTATTTTAAGGTTACTAACATATGACCTGTGACCTTTAGATCTGTTTTATCAATGACAGATGTCTGGGTTTCTTTTACTTTTTTGTTCAGTTTGGCTGTTTGTTTCAGCATTGTTGCATAGTGTTGCAACACCCCTCACCTTAGTTGTAGCCCAAGGTCTCCTTTCTGCCTGTAATGATAGGAGGTGGCAGTAGGTGGAGGGGGTGAGAAAGAGAGAGCTCCTAAAACAATATAATTTACAAAAACTCATTAGTGTTGGAGAGAAGTTCCCAGACAGTCTTGATTTTGACATGGATCGCCTCAAAGAGGTAGCTGTTACCTTGGATAATGTGAGAACTGGGACACTTTGACTTGTGAGAAGAGGAGAGCAAAGCTGGGTGGGCTGTACAGAGGTAGAGTCTCACAGTAGGTGATCTGTGAGATGGAGCAATGGAAATGAAGTAGCCTGTGGTCCTTTTCACAAACTACTTGAAAAGTGTAAATATTCATGTTTTTGACCTGAATACAAACTGTGGGAAGTTGGGAAGGTACTGTTTGTGGAACTGCCATCAGTTCTGTGCCAGTAGCAAATATCTGTTAAAGCTCTAGCAACTTTGAAGCTCATATTCACTCTGAAAAACCTAGTGGATAAAAAGGAGTTTTATGAGAAATAACAATTCAAAATAGTTTATTTTTCATAAAACTTTTTATTAAGCTTATTTTTGCAACCAGTGAAGACTTCCGGCTTCATTTTTTCCTTAGATGTTAAGATTTATTTTGTTAATAGAAAAGAAAACTAGATTTACAGTGAGAGTATATTTGCATGATTTTTTCTTTTTTTTTTTGTCATTAACGAAGATAAGCAGCAATCCTATAACTGTTTAAAAGGTTTAAGTAAGAAATGGAATAAATCCAAGTTTAAATTATTTTTATAAGGAAAAGTTGTAAGGATTAATTTCTTTGCAGGCATGTGTCCAGAGTTGATTACCCTCCAAACTCTTTGTAAAACCAGATTATGGTCATCCTAGTAAAACTGAATCTGTGTCTTCTTGTTCAGTGGGGATGGTGGGAGGGCGCAGCATGTTAATTTAAAATGTTTTATTCCAGTACTTCTAACTGTAGTGGTGTAAGTGTTTAATATATTCTCTGACCTTGACAACAGCTGTCACTTGCTTATGAGTCTTATATTAAAGCAGGTCTTGACAGTTTCCTGCTATGCTATCTAAAATGGTCAGTTCCTGTGCGGAAGTTATCCAAAGTATTTAATATGCGTAAATGGGAATGGTATGTTTGGAAACAAGATATTAAGCCTGTGTAAGACATTAGCCCTCTCCAATCAGTTTGAAAACAATGAAAACTCCTGTAATACCTTTTGTTACGTTTCTTGTCTTATCCTATTAGTTCCAAGTAGGCTTTCAAATAACTTTGATTTGTGTGATACGTTACTAAGAATACTTAAGTAGTGCTAATTATTTTTTTATCAATGAAGGGCACTACCAATATTAGTGACTTGACTGCGAATATACAACAAATGTTCCATAAACAAGCAGTGACAATTAGAAAAAAGACACCTTATTCCTCACTTTACTAAGACATTATTCCTATTTGTTGAATTTCAGCTATGTTCTTCCCTTTTCTCATAGGTATTGCCCAAGAAACCGACCATTTGTACCACATTCTGAGATTCCCATTCTAGCCAGCTTGTACTTAATAGGAATGTCTGTCCATTTTAGCTCACCCATTACTTCTCTTTAGGAAAATCATTCCTTGTCTAGTGCACACTGTTTTGATTACTTCCAAAGATGATAAAGAGATGATAAAAAAAGTCCTAAAATTAGAACTTAATTAAATAAGTGTATTAAATGGTTAAATTAAACTATCAACTCCCTGCGACCCTGTTCAGGGCTAAGTGGGTTAGAAAATGACATGACATGACATAAATTGAATCAAATAAAATCAGCAACCTAAAGCTAAAAATGAAACAGAAAAAAACAAAAATGTAACTGTAAACTAGCAGCAAAAGGTACCTAAGCCAAAAATACTAGTCTAAAATTCTTAATTCTTAAAACCATTAATTCGATTCTAACCATGATTTAAAAGTAAAAAAAATTATATTGTAACCAGGCAAAAGCACAAAACAAAAGGAGCAGGGAAAATCTGCAAAAATAAAGAAAAGCTAAAGCAAGAGCAACACAATCCTAATGTATAGCACCATACTCAATTTCTTGGTCTGGGTACCTAGAACTAATAATCCCTTTCACTGATGTGACAGATTCTCCTAATTTTATCAACCCTACTTATAACTGGAAAGTAGCACCATTGTGCTAGTGATAAATCAATAGAATGATCTTACATTCAGTATACCAACATTAATCCATCCATCTATCTTCCTATATCACTTAGGATCGCAGGGCAGCTGGAACCTATCCTAGCAATCATCAGGTGCAAGGCAGGAACAGTTCCCAGGCAGAGTGCCAGCCCATTGCTGGGCAAACACACACACCCTAGGGCTAGTTTAGCAATACCAATTCACCTAACCTGCCGGTCTTTGGACTATGGGAAGAAACCAGAGCACTTAGAGGAAACCTATATGAACAAACTCCACACCTAGAGCAACCAGGACATGATCCCTGGTCATCCTATTGCAATGCAGCAGCAAATCTCAGTATAAAGATTGTTCTGTTTTTCACTCTCCAAACATGCTAGGTTTCTCTTTTAGGTATAGTTTACATTCTGGTAAAAATGCTGTGGCATCATATGAATAAGAAAATAAATAACGCAAAATTGTTTCTTGTTCTGAATTGTGTTGTTTCCTTATTGATTTAAGACAGAGTTAGACTATGCTGTGAAATTTGGCATCATAAAATGTTAGGTTAAGTAGCAACCTGACTGCTTTCATTTTCTGAAACAGTCTGAAATATTACTTAGTACTGGCTAGTTTAAGTCAACAGTAGGTGTGTCTAATAAGGGATTCATACAGGATGCTACATTTAAAGCTGCCTGTGATTAAATTTTCCTTAGGTTTTAATTAAGTTTTCACTAATCTATTTTTATTGTTGCATTAAACAAATGAAAAATGATTGGTGATTTTTTTTTTTAGCCAGGTTTTTTTTTAATCTCAGCCTGTGCAATGGTGCTTTCAGAAGTCCATGGCACTATATGAAATAATGTTCATCTCCCTTCAAAATTAGAAGCAGAGAAGCTGTCACTAAACTTATTACTTCTTAGTATGTGCTTGGAGGGATTGTTATAATGTTTCTTCTCCTGATCTTTGCCAATCTCACCTTGCTCATTCGACATAAGTATACTGTACCTAGATTTAACTGATTTTTGCAATTATCAAGTTCATCTTAAAGCTTGTGAACAAAGAATATGGTGTGGATGTTGTGTTTGAAAATGGCCTGCAGATGATTCAGTGTAGCAGGTACAAAATAGATCAGTTTTTAGATCAGTTGCTCCCATTGATTAACTACTGTCCTAAGTGAATATGAAAGTTATACATTAAAACATCATTTTGGCAAATAAATTTGTTCTATAGATGTCATAATTGCTCATTTTGTATTATGGATAATGTAAAATGTGCCCTGATTTGGTGTCTTAAGAATCCAGTCATCCATTACATCAAATGTTGGGCATGTCTGTGTGTAATTAATGGACACATCTTAATCTCATTTTAAATGGAGTTCTTAATAAAGATAATTACTCTTTCAGTTTGTGCATAGGGATGTTATGTGAATCACATTTACGGTAACCTACAGGTGGGAATTTAGTTTGATAATTTACTAATATTTCATTTTAATTCTTTAGCCACCACATTATACTGAACATAATTTAAAGAGAAAGTTCATAAGGTGAGTGTCCACTTTAGTTTTTTTTGTCACTCACTTCTTCCATACGTCCTAGCAGTGACTTTCTATCTATATCATTCCTCACCACTCTCAAGTAGTCATGGCAATTGGTACAATGTTGGGTCTGTTCTACCAGCAGACAAGATTAAATCTGAGATTCACCCCAAACATCTGAATGTTCTTTAAGTACTGTGTCCTGTGATATGTCTTTTATTATTTCCTATCAAAGAAAGACACTTAAATTTCACTTTCAGGTTCCCAGCTTGGCAAATTACACTCAGTCAACGCATCATCAATAGAAGAACACCCTTGACATGCTTTTTAAACATGGAGAAACCTAATAGGCAGTTAATTATTTTAACTGAAAATTAGTTCCAGCACAATTTTCATGTAAAGTAGGGATATCTTCTCTTTGCCAGATCCACGTTATTTGACTGTTCTTCATGGACCCCAAATATGAGCTTTTCTGTACCATATACACTATGGATGTTGAGGTAAAAATTTAAGGATGATTGAATTAGTGTTTGTCAGCAGAAGTTCAAAGATTTTGTACATTACACTAGGAAGAATGAAAACTTTAAATGGTGTTGGACGAATTAATTGAAGAAAACTTAACCATTTAAATACTATGTATATAAATATTAAACTTTTGATTATGTATAAGACAAAACCTGTTTTAAAGCTAAAAAAAAAAAGAGAGCATCTATTTGCTCTCTTTGTTTTGACTCGTATGCTTTATTAGCCTGTACCATTTTAATCCTGTTTAAAACATTGGCTCTTAATTTGAGTCCAGGGCCCACCTGTGACTCTAGGGTCTTATGCCAGCTATTGCGCAAATCAGAAAGTCGCTTTGCCTGTAAAAGGTCTTATTGTTAAATTAGTTAGTCTTTTTCCTCATATTCTCGATTCTAACCATGATTTAAAATTTAAAAAAATTTATATTGTAACCAGGCAAAAGCACAAAACTTTCAGACAGGCACAGTAGAGTTTGACATTTGTAATGAGTTAGCCACACTACCTGCCAAAGACAGGTAGCAGAATAATTTAAAATTATTTGTTATTTCATGCCCAGCATGTATCTTTAGCACTTTGCCTCGGTATGTTTGTGTGTCTATACCTCTATCGAACGGTGTTCCCATAAAGCCTGCTTCTTCTTTATTTTTTATTTTAATTTATTCTTTATTTTTGAGTTGCCTTTCTAGCCTTCTGTCCGGTTTTACACTTCTCATCTTTGAAGGTGATTGTCAGTGTGCCTCCTATGCCTTCACACCTCCTCATGTTTCTTACTCTCATGCTCACACTTCCTCTTTCAATCACATCACCAAAGCCAGGGACTGGACATACACACAGACTTTATTGTCATTATGTAGTAGATTTAGCAATATATATATATATTTGGAAACAGATTTCAAAACTTACCTCTTTTTAATCATGTTCTTTAATAATTTTTAATACAGTTTTTTCTGTGATATCTTCTCTCTTAATTATATCTTGGTAATGACAATTAATGATGAGTAGAGTAGAAACGGAGCCCTGTGTAAAGTGACAAGTGATACTGTATATTGATAGGAAAAATAGTTGTAAATATGTTTGTTCACATTTGTTTCCCTCATTATTTATCAAGACTTTTTAATAGAACCATATTATATATATATATGTATATATATATATATATATATATATATATATATATATATGTCTAAAATGTCTAAAAACATATATATATATATATATATATATATATATATATATATATATGTCTAAAATGTCTAAAAACATATATATATATATATATATATATATATATATATATATATATATATATATACACACAGTATATATATATATATAAGTCTAAAATGTTTTCAGTTAATAAAATTACTTACATTGTTACGATTATTGTATATTTGGCAGAAACAGTTACCCAGTATAACTTGCATTATCATCAGGGTGCCTACACTTGTTTACATGTATTTTATGCAACTGGTGCACAAATAGGCAGAAATTACAGGTCATGCAGAGAGTCAGAGACAGGGATTAAAGCTAATTACCTTATAAAGTCTAGCACCTACACCACACTGTATGGCTTGCAATTTACAAGTCACATTTTAATCAATTTAATGTTGATTTTATAAAAACTTTATATTTAAATCAGTCTTGTTTTAAAATATTAATATGAAATATACAGCCGAAAAAACAATCATCAATCCATTTGCCCGTTTGTATATTTCTTAAAATGCACTGAACAGTTAATTATTATGAGGTGTTAAAATCTTTAATCACAGCATTCTGTGCAAGACGTGAATCAAAAGTAGATGGAATGCCAGGAATCCTTGACAAATTTATATTTATCCACACTTGTTAAATTTTGAGACACAAATTATCTTTACATATATAAGATTATATGAGAAGAATTGAATGTCCTATGTAGAACTGGATATAAAATATATTCCAAAGCACATCAATTTACGTAAAGGGCTTGGTATACAGTATGTGTCTAAAAAATACTTAAGAGTTGACAACTGTGGCTTGTTTCAGTAGACGTGTTAGGTGTTTACTTCTAATATGCTGAATTTTATTTACTTTTGAATGGTCCTTACCCAGTTTCTGGATGCTCGATGTGGCCCTCTGGTGTCGCAAACGTTAGTTTTTATGTATGGGTAACATGACCTCAGTGAACTAGAGTGGAATGGGTGGCCTCCATGTCTCTCATTCAGCACGTCAGGTTTCATTGCACGCTGCAGCAGCTGCCAACTGACAGTTATATGCGAGCAGGAGACGCTCTCTCTGTACTTTTCCTGAAGCAACCATACCTGTTCTTTTCTCTTTCCAATGAAGTCGCTCAGCATAACTGGTCTACTTTTTAAAAAGTAAGTTTTGGACATAGTTGACTGTATATTCTTTCAAAAAATTCAGGTCTATTTTTCAGCTATCAATAGCTTCAAATGCTGTACATCAAAGTTCTCAGTATGACATAAATCTACTGTTTATTGAATAGTTTATAGGTATGAGAGACTAATGGTTTTGAGGTTTGATGATTTAGTTTTTTTTTTCTTAACAGAGTTACTAAACTTTTTCTTTACTTAAATGCTGTACATCACATTAATGAATAGTGGTTGTCATTTTTTTCATTAATCACCATTTCTGCCACATGACTGTTGTGTTAAAGAAATTGGCATGATTTGTCCTAATACTGAGACCTACTTCAGAATTAGAATTTGTGACAATATTGGATCAAACGTAAAAGACTAAAGAGTATACTTTTATTGAAGTTTAGATGAAAAAAATTATATTGGTGGAATACATTGATTTTTATTGATAGTCATTATTACTAGTAATTATTAGGTGCTATACACAAATGCACAGTTTGTGCAGTGTTTAACAATGTTGTTCCACTGCTCTATTTTATTAATTCTATAAAGTTATTTGAAAATTAAAATAACACTTTTAATTAAATGTTCCTTATTCCATGTATCTTATAATCTACCATGGGTGTATATCTTATAATTACTAGAATTCTGTCATTTTCAGTTTTAGCAGAAATGCATTTCTTAATTATAGATATCAATACAACAAATCAAACTAAAATAAAAAAGAGACAAAAATGCAAGTGCCACAATTACAGAAAAATATTGATAGCAATTTAGGTGCTAATAGTTTTACAGTGATTAGATCCTATGCCTGGTGGTTGTCTGTGTAATGTGTGCGATCTATGTTTTGGGAAATCCTTAAGCAGTGTTAAATTATACCTGCAACTTTTGCTTGTTTTTTGTTCCTGAGTAAGGTTTCACATTAGATTACCATATTATTGAATGCTTGTCCATATGTCAAGTAGCCACTTCTGGCCAGTACAAAGAATTCAACAGCAAAAATTACTCCGCTTAGATAGACCATTGAACATTTCATTTTGCTTTCATTGTGAATTGAAAAGTATAGAGACATATAGGTTTTAAATTAAAAACACTAGATGAGAGATTGTTCATGATACCTACAAAGTTTAGTGAAAAGAGAATTGATAAAATAATTTTGATTAATTTTGGATATAATGCAGACTTAGTTAGTTCTCATTTATCTTACTCATGTCTAAATTTGAGAGAAAAGGGTGCTTAAGTTATGAAAAGAGAAGGTATGTTTTAATGCACAATTTTTATGATGCTTCAGCCCCTCTAAGTGGTCAGTTAAGTCTTCCTTAGTCTCTGTTGCGGGCCACAGGTATACTGTGAAAAAAACCATTTAAGGCTTCCAGAGCAGTTCAGAAGCTAGCAAATTTTCTATAAATTTCTCGCACCATTTCAGAGACCATATGTTATTATAAGAAATGTACTGTGGACATGTTGGACCCGGACACCGACAGGCCGATACAGAAAGTCTTCAACAACACACGTTTATTACAACCCACACCCCCCAAGACAATATACAGTGCACAATCACCTAGACACAGTCTCTTAGGACTCCTCTCTGCTTCTTCGGCCGCCTCCAACTCCTCACTGGCAAGCTCAGTCCTTCTCCCACCCAACTCCGGCTCCCTGATTGGAGTGAGGCGGCCCCTTTTATTCAGTCCCTGGATGTGTTGCAGGTGGCCCCTGATTAACATCTGGCAGCACTTCCGGGTGTGTCGGAAATGCTGCAAGGGAATTCAGTCTTCCTTCCGGCAGCACTCCCAAGTATGCATATTCAAGTCCAGGGGCTATCCAGGCGCCCCCTGGCGGTGGCTACGGTGGAGCATAGGGTTGGATCCCTCATCTCAGTGGCCCCCGTAGAACCCAGGGGCACTGCCCCCTTGTGGCCCAGGGAAAACACTGCCTTCCTTCCGGTATTTCCGTACGTCCGGCATCCCTGTGGGGCAAGGTCCCTGGACGTCTGTCACAGTACATAAATATAAACTAAATAATACATTGATTTATAATTGCTATTCATGCATAGTGCACAAAGCACTGTTTAAGAAAAAAGTTAAAAACATGATGAAAGTTGACATTAAGTTTGATACAACAAGTCCATATAATGAAAGTGTTTCTTTATAAAAATTCCTGTATCTCATGATTTAGTTATTTTTAAATTATATTGAAACTTCAAATATTGCTAATATTGATTTTTCTACTAATAGTTTAAATAATGTTTGAAAATTATATTACTGCATGAGAATTTAAGAAATGTGTTTTTCACATGACATTTATTTACCAAAAAGATCATTTATGTTTTGTAATCAATGTACATTAATTTCTTTCCAGATGTGTGGAGTACTTCTTTAAATGCTTTACATTTTTAACTCTTTAACTTTTGCTGCAAATAATATTTTTAATCTTTACAAATATGCATAATAGTACTCATTAAATGTAATTTTGTAAGTGCAATTTTTTTTGTGTAAGCAAGTATCACTGAGAACCATAACCAACCCCTGAACTGGATATCATCCATTACAGGTTATGCCCATCCTTATAAATACTGGGCAAGTTTAGAGTTGTCAGTTACTATAACACACACATTTTTGTGATGTGTGACAAATATTTGTGCTCCTGGAGAAAAAAAAAACACAGGTTTATATTTGTTATTGCTAATTTGTTTATTGCCAAACTATCACCCAGAAATTTAAAATATTTTTTAATACTATCTTATAGATAATACTAATTTCTAATATAGTAATTTTGATTATTTTCCATGTGCTGTATCTTTCCATATCACCCATTTTAATGACTTAGGGACTTTTTCCATGCAGATTTTAACATGGATAAATTGAAGATACACTGAAAATAGAAGAAAAAACTGAAGATAAACCAAAAGTAGGACATATAGTGCTTAAGTACATATCAACTCTAGACTCCATTCATAAAATATTACTTACCACTGATTTAACGGTTTGGAGAAAAAGGCATATATTTTTGACTGCTAAAGGTGATAAATGTTTCTAAGTTCTTTTTCTGATTTGTTAAGTTTCATCTCATAAATACAGATTTTGTTGTTTACTCCTTTATTTCCTTTAGATCGTCAGTTGTACTCAACCATGGCAGGTTCAAATGCTGTACCATCAAATGTAGCAGGAATCAGTAAAGAACTTGTGGATTTAAGGCATCTGATCCAGTTTCCTGAAGAGATTGCCAGCATTCTGACAGAACAAGAGCAAGAACTGTACCGCAGAGTTCTTCCTATTGATTACCTTTGCTTCTTAACTAAGGATCTGAGCAGTCTAGATTGTCAGCACAGGCAGTCTCTTCTTAAAATGTCCGTGGCTGCACCTGCCTTCTCTGAAAATAGCATCAGCAGCAATACCATTGAAGATCTTGTTGCACGCTTTAATGAGGTAGGAAGATGTGAAACATTTGTCTTTTGACTTCTTGCAGTTTGATAAGAAATCATGCCAAATTGTGCGAGTCTGAGTGTTCCTTATTCCATTGTAATAATAACTTCAGAAGTACTGTAAATACACAGCATGTATTTTAGTTAATACATTCATTTACTGTTTATAATTTATTCCTGTGGAGTAATTGTTTGTGATATATTTTTAAATGTGTATAGAATATAAAGAACCTTTCTAATATTTAAATAATCCTAACATGAACAGTGTTTGTCACTCATTATTATGTTTTTAATCAGTTTAAACTTGTTCAAACAGTATTGTTTAAAAACGCTTGTTTAGAACATTAAAACAATTTTGATGAGAAAAAAACATTTAGTCCAAAAAAGCTAACAATCCTGTTTCCCTGATTTTTCCAAAATAATGTCAAGTTGAATTTTCAAAGTTCCTAAAGCATAATTTATTCTATATGACTATGGTTCACTGTTCAAAGGAAAACTTTGTAATGTTTGTGCAAAATCTACATTTGACAAGTTACCATTTGTGTTCATGTGTTCTTTTTGAAGAACTTAATTTAAGGGAACCACTGGGATCCATTGTATGAATTTATTTGATGATTTAAAAGACTTAAGTCATGTCACCTCCTAAACTCCATCTGTTTAGGTGAATCAATATTAACATTGTTTAAATGTTTTACAACCAATGTTTCTTGCAGAAGCACCTATTATGAGAGTGTATGCACTGAGTTAAGAAGTCCCTCATAGTACCCACTCCAGCTCATTCCACCAATCCTTAATTGAAGACAAAAATACTTCACCCTTGCAGAGAATATTTTGGGTAATGTCACAACTTGCCTTTCTTAAATCATTGAATGGCTTGCCAGAACCTTTTTGAGGCAGTCCAGAAGTAATTTAACATGGACTTAGAAAACGTTTTTTCATTAAGAGGGTTTCACTTCAGCTGCTCCTGCAGCTGCTGAATGTTTAGCCTACTGGTACCACTCAGTCCAATCCAGAGACTGGCCTGCTAACACTGAATGGAAGACAGCCTCCTTCTTTAATACATGGGATCTTGTCAAAGTTAGAGGTGGAGCTCAAGGGCTACAGCTGAGTGCTATTCAGTCCCTGTGTTTGTAGTGTGACAGTTTTCTTGTACTTGGCATTAACTCGAGTCCTTATATTGTGGGGGTAGAATCAACCATGGGTGTATTTCGTCTCCTCTTCCGTTTGTTTTTGTCATGAGGTTGTCCAACAAATCAGTATAGCCATAGCAGTTTTGGGGAAATTATACAAGATTGTGGTGGTGAAGATGGACCCAAGCTTTTCTTTTTTTTTTTTTGCATTTTATTGATTTTATTTAAATCAAATAACATTTCATACAAGCAAGTCAAGTTTAACAGAACTAGGTTTGAAACACATCAGCCCCCACCCATGAGAAATAGAGCTAGGCCAGCTTAGTAAAACATTAAACTAGTAAAAATAAGTAAATAGATAAATTAGTAAATAAATAAAAATAAATGGAATAAAAAAGACGGGAGAGAATCTGCTTCCTCAGTTTAAATGCTTATTCTAAAATGTTATTGAATAGATCCTGCCAGGTTTTGAAAAAGTTTTGTACAGATACTCTTAAGTGAGAATTTGACTTTTTCCAATTTCAAATAGTACATTATTTAACATCAGTTACCCACTAACTTAATATAAATGAGTTAGGATTCTTCCAGTTAGGCAAGATAAGTCTACGTGTCATTAGTGTAGTAAAGGCAATTACAGTTTGTTTGTCCTTCTCCACTTTAAGCCCATCTGGAAGTATACCAAACACAGCTGTGAATGGATTAGAAGGAATAGTGACACCAAGGCTGTCTTGTCTGAAAGGCATTTAAAGATTTTGGTCCAGAATGATGTTAATTTGGTGTACGCCCAAAACGTGTGGCCCAGTGAGGCCGGAATTTGATTGCAGCATTCGCAGGTTGGATCTTGCCCTGGAAACATTTTGGACAATTTTAAGCGAGACAGATGTGCTCGATATATAATTTTTAATTGTAATTGTATGTTTTGCGCATATGGAGCTCAAGTGAATTCTGTGCATTGCTACCATCCACTCCTTTTCTGAGATGTTGAGTGAGAGATCCTTTTCCCACTGTACTCTTGGATCTTTGAAAGGGAGGGACTGTAAAATGTTTTATATATTACGGAGATGCTGTCTAAGTCCTCAAGACTGATCAATATTTTTTCCAACATAGATGTAGGTGTGAGGTGAGGAAAATTGGGCAGGTTTTCTTTAACAAAGTTTCTAATTTGAAGGTAGTGAAAGAAATGTGTTGCTGGAAAGTAAAATTTGGAGTGTAATTGTTCGTAGGACGCAAAGACGTTGACTATGTACAGATCTCTAAGTGATTTAATCCTGAGTGTTTTCCAGACATTAAAAACTGCGTACATTTGAGAGGGTGGACAAAGGTGGTTCTCGTGCAGAGGTGCCACAGATAAAAGCTTCTCTATCTTAAAATACTTCCTACATTGGTTCAATATTCTGAGTGAGTGAAGCACAATTGGGTTATTAGTATATTGGTGATGACTGGTACTTATCTGGGTACAAAGCAAGGAATATAAATAAGTACTGCAGGATTTTATTTCTATTGTGGACCAAGCCTGTGTATGTTCATCTGTTTGTGTCAATGTCCAGGTTTTTATCGCTTGTATATTTGCTGCGCAGTAATAAAATTGAAAATTAGGTAGAGCCATGCCACCTTCCACCTTAGGTCTTTGTAGGGTCGCCCTTTGGATACATGGATGTTTTGAATCCAAATAAATGAGGTTAGGGTTGAATCTAATTCCTTAAAAAATGATTTATTGATGTATATTGGAATATTTTGAAACAGAATAAGAAGCTTAGGAAGGATATCCATCTTGACAATGTTAATTCTTCCAGCTAAAGTGAGATGAAGGCTAGAGCATTTACGCAAGTCTTGCTTAATTTTTTTTATACAGGTGGCAAACTTTTGTTGATAAAGAGCTTTATATTTTCTTGTATGGTTTACCCCTAGGTATTTAAACTGATCTGCAATGATAAAAGGGAAGGTGTTCAATCAAATATTGTGTGCTTGAGAATTCACCGGAAAGAGCACACTTTTATTCAAATTAATTCTGAGACCAGAAATATTTTGAAATTCTGTTAGTGCTGTTAGGACTGCAGGCACAGTATATTGTGGATCTGATATATGCAGTACTATATCATCTGCATCTAGAGAAAATTTTTATTCAAGGCCTTCTCTGATAATCCCCTTTATCTCATAAGCATTTCTACAGTGAACTGTCAGTGGCTCAATGGTGATTGCAAAAAGCAGTGGTAACAAGGGTCATCCTTGTCTGGTACCACGTTCTAGTTTGAAGTAGTCTGAACAAATGTTGTTAATACAAACTGAAGCTTCTGGACTGATATACAGTAGCTTGATCCATGTTCGGGCCAAACCCAAATTTCTCCAATGTAGTTAAAAGATAGTTCCATTCAACCATATCAAATGCTTTTTCTGCATCCAATGATAATAATATCTCTGGGGTGTTAGACTTTGTGGGTGAATATGTTACATTACACAGGCATAAAAGATTGGAAGCTAAGTGTCTGCCTTTAATAAATCCAGTTTGGTCTTGTGATATTACCGAAAGAAGCACTTTCTCAATCATTCTAGCTTGGGAGAGTATCTTAACATCATTATTCAGAAGTGAAATTGGTCTATATGATGCACATTTTAATAAGTCCTTATTTTGTTTAGGAAAGACTAATTAATGCTTGGCAAAAAGTTTGAGGTAGAATTTTATTGTCTCTAGCTTCTGTAAATGTTGCTAATAAAAGGGGAGCTAGCTTAATTGAGAATTTTTTATAAATCGTTAGGGTAGCCATCAGGGCCCGCTGCTTTCCCACTCTGAAGTGAGTTTATAGCAATAAAAGTGGGTTAAGACGACAGCTGAGTGATGAGTATGTGGGGCTTAATGATTTTTGGTCCATGATCAAAGGGGCGTGGTCAGAGATAACAATAGTGTCGTACTTACAAGATTTAATCTCTTTTTAATGAACAATTAAAAGATTAGTCTACTTCCCCATCCTCAGTAATGGTAATGATTCCATAAGAATGAGATTCAGTAAGTGACATTCAGAATACCCGTGGCAGAAATGAGAGTATATTTTTTTGTGATAGGGTGAGAAATTCAGCATCTTGTGAGGGCCTTTGAAAAGAACTACTGCTACTATGGATTCAGGTTGGGTGGTTTAAACAAATAGGTGTTGTGTGTCTGGACAGTTCAAACTGGGGATATACAGTACAAGCCTCAGCTCATTGCGAGAAGGCCCTGGGACAGACCCCATTATTGTAAAGAATTATGTTTCTTGGTTAGCCTGAGAACTCTTGGGAATTCCCAGGAAGAAGTTAGAACATTTTGCTGAGAACTGGATGGCCTTCAACTGTCCAGGTCAGCATATTTTCCATAGCCACCTTCATCAGAAATAGTAGGTTGAAATCAAAAGTGTCAAAATAGATTTCAATTAACAGCATATTTTAAGAGTCACATCACATGAAATAATCCGATATTGTGCTAGAAAATACCCATTCATAGAATCCCCAAGAAAGTTACACTGCTATTTAGTCAGCATTCCATAACATCTAAGAAGAATGAAGCTGTATAAAAGTAGTATATGCTATTTTTTCAATGTGTCATGACTAATTGTGATAATTTAGCGCACACTGATTAAGTAGCTTTGTGCACATGTTTTAGAAACTTCTTTTCTAGATTGGTAATACAGTATACAGTAATACTTTTTCAAGTACCTATTTTAGGTTCTACATGGCAACTTTTGGTTATGAAAATGCATAGAACACAGTATTCTTGAAATGACTCAATTTATAGTTGTTAATAAATCTAATCTGTTTGTCTTTGGGATGCAGGAGAGAACAATACCTAACAACATAACAGCATAATAAATTAAGTTGCTTAAAAAGTTCTAGATGGCAGATGGATAAGCAATTCCATTTTTTCCACGAATATTTCCTTATTACAGTCTTGAAGAAAGAAAGCAAATTATATCTACAAACATATTTTCATGCTGTTTTTTAAAAATATGTTATCATATCAAGTTACCCAGAATATGGTTAGCAACTTAATTTAAAAAATAACATTAATTTTCTCTTCCACATTTGCCATATTTTTCATTACAAAGTACATAGAAACTTAAATTTTGGATGCGAATGATACTGTATGGTTCAGTCATAAATTTATATAGTACTGTTAACTGTAAAAAAATTGTAAGTACTCATCATAATAATGTGATTGGAATAACAAAACAAAAATGCCAAAAATATAATTTTGCAAACAGATGCTTCTTTTGTAAAATATTTGTTCATTCTAAGGACTTTAACCTACAGTATCTACTCCATACAAAGAGTGCAAACACAAAAACTTACAAGTATTCTTTTTAATTTTACACTGTGAAAAACATTCTTTTCCAAATCATATAGTATTGTTAATACTTTGAAAAGAATAACAGATTTTTCGAAATTATTTGACTCCAGCAAATACACCATTTCATAAATGTCCTACCATTGATGTCAGTCAGTTTGGCATTGCACTTATTTTTTATTTTAAAATACTTGATTCAGTCTGTTTTGTTTGTGCTTTACTCCAGAAGTATAGTTAGTCTAGGACACCTTTTATTCATTAGCTTTGACTTTGTGGTATTCTATTATATTACGTCATGCTTACATTGGCTTGTACAGCAACTTATTTTAAAGTGCATTGGCAAACTCTGTAGAATTCCTGTAGTCTTTGTCTGCTATGATAAAGCCAAAAGGATTAAAATGATAAAGCTATTACATTCATCTGAAGAAAATTGCCCCATTTTTCAGGCTTCCTATGTGCAGGCAAGAATTAACATGAAAGACTTACACAGTACTTTTTTTAGTCTGTGAAGAATGTTGCCACTTAAGTAAGGAATAAATTGTATACCATGTGTCAGTTTGTCCATATGTTTGGTGTTATAATCTCCTAACCTTTAAGTTGCTTTTTAACTTAATGAGAAGAATTCATTCATTTTTAAACTATTATGAGCATAAATTATATTTTGACAGCTCATCAATAGAAAAAAATATAACAAAAAATAAGATTTTAGGTAAGTGAGAAATAGTAGCCTTACTTATTCTCACCTTCAATGATGTACCTTTAAAAAGAGTTTAGCAGCATGAGTTCATGACCTATGACAGAACATAACAGAGCTTCTTGGCCTCATTTGGCAACTGCAGTGATCTTTGTTCCCAGTGGAAATGGCAACTAGGTAACTGTTCCTAGGAAGAATCTTCAACAAACTGAAAACACCCTTCTTAGCCAGAATTTTTCATTGTTTCTTTCTAAAATTTTTTATTAAATCTTTATACAATGAGTTATAAAAATAATGACATAAATTGTAAAGATAATATGGATTTTTTGGAAATACAGATCTAGAAATCAACCAATGAAGCCTAGGAAGGGCTTTGTTTTCAGAAAAATGGATGGAAATATTAATCTCTCACTTCAGAAAAATGGGCAGGAGTTGAATTTGCATGCTGGTACAATGATTAGCTGAGGTCATGGCATTGCCAGTTCAGTTACATGCTACTTTTATGTCTGTGTAGAGTTTTCATGTTTGTGAATATAATTTAAATTATCCCTTCATGCGTTTACGAAAATTGTGGTATCACAGAGAAATGAGAAAAACAATATGTTAATGAGAAAAAAACTATATATTTTTACTCTATGATTATATTCTTTATGCCCAAATTCAACACACATTTTAAACATTTTGGGCCACAACTATACGCAAAGAAATAGCTAGTGCCAAAACCTCCTGGTATCTTTTCTATGAATAACCAATGAGTACACAACCCTTTGCAGGCTGCTACACTATGTGTGTCCTGTAGAAACATGTCATCTAAGAATTCCTAATTTAGCCCTGAAACAAAGGAAGATAAAGCTGTGTTTCCTTCAAGGATGAATATAGTTACTGGCCCAGAAAATGAATACCCTGGAGCTGTTCTGTTAATTGAATATGCTTAATTAAAATTGTTCCCTTTCACTTTATTCACTCATTTTCTCCTAAAGTTTACTGTTCTTATTGGCATTTTTGTTATATTTGGTTTGTTTGCTATAATGTCCCTTCATACACTATTCATAGTGGTAACACTTCACATAACTATATTTAAATTAACGATTTTTCCCTTTTGAATGTCTGTTTTACTTCCCCCATGGCACTATAATGAAAATGGTTCAGAAAACTGATGAACAGATATTTAATGCATGTCTTGGTTGGCTTAACACACCTTTTCTATGTTGTGTAGAAGGTATTTTCAGTGCGCAATGAAGGGCAGACTCGGGTGGCAATACTGTGTATTCCATTTCTCAGGGGACCATAATCCTCAACCTTTCTGGGAAAACCTGTGCCAGAGTGCTCCTTCTTGACAATAGTCGTATCTGAAATCCTAGATGAGTTTGTCAGTCCTCTTTAAAATTGTTTTGTGATTCTGAAGAAACCTTCAAACTACATACTCTAACTGCATTTGGCTCAGTTCCTGTGTTTGTGCAATAAGAGTTGTGTTGCGTACTTGATATTAAATTGGATCTTGTTAAATTGGATGTATGTGGCTTATAACAAATAATTTGTAATTCTTCATAGACAGGACATTAAGATGTGGCTGCAGCCCAGGGAGTGTATGTTTTGATGTTCTGAGAATTGAAATTCTACAATGATTTTTTCCCCCCATGGCTTTAACTGACAGTGATCTCCATTGTGAACTGGTAACTCTGTTTTGGTGAAAATGAATATGCCAAAGCTGAAGTTGTGCTTCTCCTCCAGAAAGGAGTGATTTACTCTCCATTGGGTGTGGAAGATGCAGCAGCCTCATGAGGAAGAGTTTAAGTGAAGAAGAAGAACAAGTTTCTTCACAAATGAGAGTAAAAGTAACTGCCCAACTGACAAAAGATCTGTGCAACAGCAGTAATCACACTCAAGGCATGCTGGAGAAATTTTATATTATGTATGGCATGAAAGTGCCAGAGAATTGTCATGATGGAACCAAACATTTTCTAAGGGAAGTCTAGTCTGACCTTCATAAGGAAATGTGGATGGAAAATAAGACAAGATGAGAAAAATTATCTAATAAACTGAAGTACTATTTTACCTAATTTAGAATTATTTGTGCTTTTTACCACCATAGCTTACTGTTGATCTTAGTTTGAATAGTTGCCATTGTTTAATAGGGCTTCAGCATCTTGGTTTTATTCAATGGTTGTTAGAAGTGCAATTAAATAAATATGCAGTTCATGGGTCATTTGTGATATGTTTATAGAATCCTTCTCTAGGGTAGACGCTGTCCTCTTATGTAAGTCTGTAAGTTGAAAGCTGGGAAGCACATTTTTCTGGGAAGCAGCTTGCTGATATTTCCCTCTATCTGTAACCTTAAACTCACTGACAAAGCCTAATGGGATGCCAAGTATTTGGTCCAAATCCCCTTTAACTACTTGGTGTACTGGTTACAGCCGTCATGACTCATGGTAGTCATTTATATAATGTTTATATAACATAAAGATTTCAGTGTCATGTAGAGGTTCAGTAATTGGTTCTTATGCTTATTTCTGTTTTTTTATGTTAGAGGAGTTATATAATAATGCTTTTGAGAGGTTAGTGTATGTAATAGAAATACCAAAAAAGAAAAGACCCTTAAAAAAAGCTCTAAAAAAACTCATAATGCTACTTTAGTTTTTTATAAATTACATCTAGTTCAGTTAAATTCAGTTTAGTTCATCCCTTGTTTTCATTTCTGCCATCTGGGAATAGCTACCAGAGCCTCACCATCCACTCCACTCGCTTCAGGAACAGCTCTCCCCGCAGGACATACTGTAAGGTCACTGAACTCCTAGTAACCTGACTCTGTCTGCCCTGCACTGTGTACTGTACCCATGTGCTGGTTTATGTGTAATTATAATGTATGTCACTTGTTTTTAACTTATCTAATTTTCTGTATTTATTTATGCTATTCATTTTTTTCATTCATTTATCTTGTTACTCTTATTTATTTACTGTATTTTAATATATCAGGTCTACGGCACAAGAATTTCTCAATGCTCATACAGTGTATGTTAAAAAAATATCTGTAATCTCTAATCTAATACCTTATCTTTGCCATCTATACTAATGAAAGAAAACTATTTTATGTTCTGAAATTAAGAACACAAATAAAGTAGGTAAAAGTACATTTCTTTTAAAATTATGAATATTTTGCTGTTCATCCTGTCACTTTTATTTCCTTATTTTTAGTACAGTCATTCCTTTGAAACTAGTTTTATATTTGTAGCATTAATGAACAGAGTAATTGTGAATTGTCTTTTTCATAATGTAATAAGCTTTTTGAAAACATTTATTATTTTGTCCTTATCTGATACTGGTCTTAATTTGACACTTGAGCATACAAATGTAGTACATGAAGTAACTCATAATTAATTAAAATTTCCTAAACTGGGACCATGTTTCTTTTGCAGAAAAAATTGTGAACTATTTCCCCAAACTCATACACATATAATAATAATAATAATAATAATAATAATAATTTATTTTTCTCAAAATGGGTTAGGATAGGAAACACAGGTGTGGCAAAGTAAATTTAAACGATAAACATGGCAAGCTAGGCAGCAATTGTAGACTTTAAGTGCTTGCTTAAGTCTGATTTAATTTAAATAATAAGCAACTCTCATATGAGCTTGCATTAAAACTTACACTTAAGATCTGCACATTGTCCTGTGTTGTTCACCATCATCAATGACTTGATGATTATACTCTTCACATTTGCTTCTGGCATTATAAAAAACTGTCATCTTGCTGGGAAAATGAGACCTGCCTTGATTGGAAGGTGATGGAAGTACTGGTATTCGTCAGCTGCTTGGCATTACTGCCTGATGCACTTTCACCAATGCTGATGGGCCAGCTGCGTGGTCATCAGCTGGGAGCCACATTTCCCTGATGTTTCGCCACTTCGATCAAGAGCATCTAAGTATGGTGGAGCATTGGTAGTCACGTCTCCCTAACACTTAAAAAAGATGCCCTAGGATCTTTGTATCATTTCTCTTAAGCCAAAGCCAGAAACTTCCTTGCTGTGCTTAAACTCTGCCAGTTCTTTGATCACTTTCTTTGGCCTGGAACCGGTAATTCCAACAGCCTTTAGAAATTGCCTGGAACCGGTAATTCCAACAGCCTTTAGAAATCATTGGGTGGAGGTTCTGACAAAACCTCTGCAACCAACTTCTACTGGGTAGACTGCTATCTTCCACCTTGCTTCCATGCACACCGCAACCAACTCCTTGTACTTTTACCCCTTCCTTTCAAAGGATGCCTCCATTCTATCTTCCCATGAGGCAGTGATTTCAGTCCTGGCAGGAACGGTCCACAGGATGATGTCTGGTCAGAGTGGAGTTGTATCAATTTCTGCTGTATAGGTCAGCTCTCAGGTTACACTCACTTCCAAGTGGCAGTCTGGGCCACTGCCTCTGGGTGAGATTGTATGCCCCTTCACCTTGTCTGACAAAAGTGGATCAGCCACTGTGATATTATGCTATTCACGTCCAGTTTGTGTTCCTCCAAGACCTCTGAGAGCTTCTGAAGAATCTGGTCTAGTCGCAAACTTTATCTACCTTGGGTTTGAGCTGCCTCGAAACCAAAAGGAATGTGTTGTAAACGTTGAGTCTATTCACTGCATAGCTTGCAGCAAATTTCTATCTATTGCGTACAGCCCGCGTTATGACCCTGTTAGACACAGGTTTGAAGTCCAAAGTCTTAACCTCTATACCACACTGCATCTCCTGATTTCTGCTCAAAAAGTCTTTGCAAAATAGATTGGATCACTATTAACCACCCCGAGATATATCATATTTTAATGCAGGATAATCAGGGGGAGATGAAAACATTAAGAAAAACAAGTGTGGAAATTTCAGGCTTCTGTAAAGCAAATAGCAGGGGCTGTAACCAATCTAACAATCACTATACAGTAAATGCCACGTCTAACCTGGTACCCACAGTGAATTGCAGGCACAGTAACGAGTCTCATATCCTATATCCCACTTATAGCTCAGGGGATCTAAATGAATCTAGGAGATTTTTAAAATAATGTTGTATGGTGTTGGAAGTTCAACCAAAAACTTATAACGATGATCAAACAAGTGTAGTGTTTATTATGTCTCTACTGGACAAAAAGCCTCTTCAGTGGGCATTGGTTATGTATGATACAAACAACCAATTTTGCTTCTCCTTGAAATTGTTTATTCAAGAGTTTAGGTAAAAGGTCGAATCAGTTGCTCTGTAGAATCTAAAACCTATGGAGCTAAGCAAACCACGATTGGCAGCAGAGAGCAGCAAACCCTAAAAAAGGAGCGATTATGTTTTATATTGTAGTTGAAAAGGACACATGGTGTCTAACTGTACTAAACTTCAGGGAAACTAAATTCACCACTCTACATTAGAGTTGGGAAGGTGGGGTCTTGTATTCAAACCCTGTGCAAAAGTCTTTTTGTTAATTCTTTCGTTGTCAAAACACAGAGCACATTGTAGAAAAATCCATAGGAAATGATAAGCAATAGTAAGGTACAGTAAGCACATGAAACACTCCAATCCCTAGTGCATTTGTAATGAAACAGACACAAAGAAAAATGTACATAATAAACAAAAGAAACATTAATGCAAATAAATAATACAAAATTACAAAAAAATGGTGGCCAATAGAGCCTAATTGCTACCTGTTTTCTGCAAAGTCATGCCTCAAAATCTTATTTTGTCCCAAAGAATCCTGCAGACAAATTTTGCAGTGATGATTTCACTCAAAGAATCTTTGGGTACTTGCCATTTGAAATCAGAATGTAGTTGGTATTCTTGCTTGTTTATTAGGTTTAATCTGTCTAATGAACTAATTTTTTATTCATTTTGCTGAACCAAATCAACAAGCTAATTTAAAGGGCAAGCTCAGGTATAGGACACACTCTGGACCTCCTGAATGTAGTAGAGAAGGAGAGAATTAAAACAAAACTGAGTGCCATTATGAACAATGCTACACATCCCCTCTCTGACACGCTATACTGAGTACTTTCTGCCAATGAGTTATTCAGCAGAAGTGTTCCAAGAGACGCTACTGGAGCTCCATTTTACCAACAGCAATACATCTGCATAATGCCTCACTGTGACTGTGTCAGTCAAGTCAAGACTTTTCTTTATTTTTAAATTTCTTGCTTTATAGTCATTCTGGTATGTGTTTAGACCAAAGTATGTATTTATTTGTTAATGTTTTTATTGAAAAAGCTTCTATAAAAAGACACATTTCCCCCAGGAACAAATCTATCTATCTATCTATCTATCTATCTATCTATCTATCTATCTATCTATCTATCTATCTATCTATCTATCTATCTATCTATCTATCTATCTATCTATCTATCTATCTATCTATCTATGATATTGGTACACAGTCATATTGGTACACATTCATTTGCAAAACTATTTTAAAACATCAAACAAAAAAAATTGCATATGAGGCAAAAAACGAAACTGAGACACTTGTAACTGCAGCCTGAATGTAGCCTAAGTAGCAACATATAGAGTGAAACACAGCTGTTATGAGCTTCTTAACTCATTTTTACCATTGAGAAATCAGGAAAATCAATACCAATACCACATATTAAAAGGTGGCTTTGAAACATGCATGTGTCATTTTCTCGGTCATAACTATCGACAGTGTTGGTTCAGCAGACTCCCATGTGGGAAGAGGGAGTATGTAGGGGACCAGCATCGTCACAGAGAGAAAAAACAAAGCAAAGAGTATAATCAGTGATTTGGTAGTGGGGTAGTCAGGGAAATTCCACATGTTCTAAGTACTGATTGGAGTTGAAGGTAGAAAAAGAAACTGGAAGCATGGAAATTAAAATGTGCTTGTAAAGACTGGAACATCATAAGCCCCAAACTATTAAACAGATCTCCCAGCACGCTAATTCCAGAATGCTGCCAAGGAAGAAATACACAGGGCCAGTCACTTACTATAAGAGCAGGGTTATTAAATATAGGAGTAAGGGAGTGCCATTTTCCCAGGGTGCAAGTAACTTTTCCACACAATCCCAGATGTATGTGGTGAATGGTAAAATAGGTCCCAAGGAAAGTTTGGCAGCTTTAGACTTCAAGGAAGTAAGCAAGGCACCTTCAAGTGAAAGTGGGAAAGCAATGGAGGATTCTATAGGGAGCCATGGAGGGGGATAAGGGGGAGGACACAGCCATGACAAAATAGGGCACAGGGCAAAAGCCCAATGGTATAGTTCTTGGTTCTGGCAGAGCTACACCTGCACTCAGTCTATTTCTAACCAGGATTGAAAGTTTATGGTTTGGTCTCTTGCCGTTCCAGAGGAACCTTGAGATCAGTGACCTAACCTTGGACCAATATTTAGCAGGAGCTGGAAGTGCCAGCATGGAACTAATGAAGCTGAAGTGGGGTACAATATTCATTTTGATAATGGCCAGACAAGCCTGAAAAGAGAGGGTGGGTTTGGACCAGGTGTATACGAATGCTTTCTCATCAGCAAAGATGTGACAATAGTTATTAGAGGATATGTCTGAGATTTAGGCAGTAATATCAACTCCGAAATATCTTATACTATTAGACAGAGGGATGACAGACGTTAGGGAGAATTAACTACACATCTCTCTATTATAAAAGGAAATCCTGGGACAAGACTTTCTTGGAGATAATTTCAACTTTAATGAGAGATAATTTCAGAGAGATTTGGATAAGTCCCGCACTCCTCTCAGACATTTACAACCATGCCCACGTTCCAATCACTTTTCATTCATGTGAATGCTATTGTCAGACACAGTTCCTGCACTCTCAGAAGACAAAGTAGAATGTCGTAAAGAGGTTAAAAAATGTCAGCGCGATACACACGCAGAGCAGGTTAGAGATTATTAAAGTACTAAAATTCAAAAGTCTCAAAAAACTGATAGTAAAGATCTCATTAGTGCTAACATCCATTCTGCTGTTGCTAAGTTACAAACGCAGCACCCTGAGGCGCTTGTGCTAATCGCTGGAGACTTTAACCATGTGACACTGGACAAAACATTACCTGCCTTCTCCCAGTATGTGCCACCCCACTGCCTGAGTTTGGGAAATCAGATCATAACCTGGTTCTGCTTCAGCCTCACTACAAAGCAAGAGTGAGGGAGCTACCTACAACCACATGATCATTCAGGAAGTGGACCCTGGAGGCAGAGAAGGCTCTGAGAGAATGTTTTGGAACTACAGACTGGGATATCCTGCAGGGATCACATAGTGAGAACATTGAGGAAGTTGTTGACTGCACTACTGACTACATCAACTTCTGTATGGACATTGTAGTTCCAGTAAGAACTGTACGCTGCTATGCTAACAACAAGCCATGGATTACAAGTGACATCAAGGGCCTTTTGAACCAGAAGAAAAGGGCTTTTAAAGGCGGTGATCAGCATGAGCTCAAGCGCGTGCAGAAGGAACTCCGAGTCCAGCTCAGGGCGGCGAAGCAGTACAGAAGAAAGCTGGAGCAGAAGTTGCAGAATAACAGCATGAAGGAAGTGCGGGATGGGATGAAGATCATCACTGGCTGCAGCTCGAAGCGGGGGTACCACCATCGAGAGAGACGTGAAGAGAGCAAACCAAATGAACAACTTCTTTAACAGGTTTGACCACCCTAACCCACTCTCACTCTCACCTCGGAGTACTTCACCCTCCACACATCCTTCTGCTGATACCAGCATGGGAGAGACATCCCCACCCATAATTACAACAGCGCAAGTGAGCAGAGAGCTGAGGAGACTTCGTGCCAGCAAAGCAGCGGGTCCAGATGGAGTATCGCCACGACTGTTGAAGGTCTGTGCATCGGAGCTGGGGGGTCCTCTACAGCGCATCTTCAACCTGAGCCTGGAACAGGGGAGAGTCCCGAGGCTTTGGAAAACATCTTGCATCACCCCAGTCCCAAAGGTATCACGTCCTAGTGAGCTGAATGACTTCCGGCCTGTTGCTCTGACATCACATGTGATGAACACCATGGAGAGGCTGCTGCTTCACCACCTGAGGCCACAGGTTCAACACGCCCTCGACCCTCTGCAGTTTGCATATCAGGAGAAGGTGGGAGCGGAGTATGCCATCATCTATATACTACATCGATCCCTCTCCCACTTGGACAGGGGCAGTGGTGCTGTAAGAATTATGTTTCTAGACTTCTCTAGCGCCTTCAACACAATCCAACCTCTGCTCCTTAGGGACAAGCTGACAGAGATGGGAGTAGATTCATACCTGGTGGCATGGATCGTGGACTATCTTAAAGACAGACCTCAGTATGTGCGTCTTGGGAACTGCACGCCTGACATTGTGGTCAGCAACACAGGAGTGCCACAAGGGACTGTACTTTCTCCGGTCCTGTTCAGCCTATATACATCGGACTTCCAATTCAACTCGGAGTCCTGCCACGTGCAAAAGTTCGCTGATGACACTGCTATCGTGGGCTGCATCAGGAGTGGGCAGGAGGATGAGTATAGGGACCTAATCAATGTCTTTGTTAAATGGTGCGACTCAAACTACCTACACCTGAACACCAGCAAAACCAAAGAGCTGGTGGTGGATTTTAGGAGGCCCAGACCCCTCATGGACCCCGTGATCATCAGAGGTGACTGTGTGCAGATGGTGCAGACCTATAAATATCTGGGAGTGCAGCTGGATGATAAATTAGACTGGACTGCCAATACTGATGCTCTGTGTAAGAAAGGACAGAGCTGGTTATACTTCCTTGAAGGCTGGTGTCCTTCAACATCTGCAATAAGATGCTGCAGATGTTCTATCAGATGGTTGTGGCGAGCACCCTCTTCTACGCGGTGATGTGCTGGGGAGGCAACATTAAGAAGAAAGACGCCTCACGCCTGGACAAACTGGTGAGGAAGGCAGGCTCTATTGTTGGCATGGAGCTGGACAGTTTGACATCTGTGGCAGAGTGACGGGCGCTCAGCAGGCTCCTATCAATTATGGAAAATCCACTGCATCCACTAAACAGTGTCATCTCCAGACAGAAGAGCAGCTTCAGCGACAGACTGCTGTCACTGTCCTGCTCCACTGACAGACTGAGAAGATCGTTCCTCCCCCAAACTATGCGACTCTTCAATTCCACCTGGGGGTGTAAACTAGAGGTGGGCGGTATGACCAAAATTCTATATCACGGTATTTTTCTAAATTCGGTTTCACGGTATTAGACGGTATTTTTTTCCCCATGCATGAGTGGATGTTAACCACATTTTCCACTGCAATTACTGCAGTAGACTGGCTCAGAATAACCTATTAGACTGTTATGAGAATTGTACATCATACAAAAAGACATTTTAATGTGCACACAAGTATTAATCCAGGTTTGCATGGCCCCATAAAGTGATAGTTTTCAAGGGGGTGGCACTAAAGAGAAGGAAGCACATCGCATGACAGATGCAGCCAAAATATAGAACCTTTAATTGAACAAATTTTGCAAAAGCTTAAACTATGATTTTGACAACATATTTTCAACCATCCAAAGAGGCATTTAGACTTAGTAAAATATCCAGAGGTGTTTGTCAAAAGTTGGATTGCACTGAACTCGTCTTAGAAAAGGAATAAATAGTAAATATTTTTTGTAAACCAACTACACTTTCTGTTAATGTTAACAATCTCTGTCCACTGACATGTTAAAGTGACTTTTTAAACAATTTTACCATCATTAAACTGCATAATATTTAAACTAATAAATAATAACAATAAAATATATAATAGTATTACTGATAGTTGCACCATTACTTCAAAGCTTCAAGCCCAGGTGCATTACACAGTATTCACCAAATTAAAATAAAATAAAACAAGTGCAACTTGGTGATGACATCTTACCAACTGTACCATCATTTAGGCAAACTGCATTAATATGGACCTTGCTTCAAGCTAAGCTATATACATAAATAATAAAACTGCAACTTGCATTTATAATGCTGTTTGTGGTATAGCCCTATGGAAGCGCATTAGGGCCACTGTGAAGAAAAAAAAATATGGACACGGAAGAAAAAAACAAACTATATGTCGAGAATAAATTCGACATGTTGACTATGTCAAGATTAAAGTCGACATTTCCACTTTATTCTCATAGTTTATTTTATAATTAAAGTAGAATGTTGTAAACTAAACTTCATCCTAAAATCAATGTTTAATTTACTAGATTTTCTCAAACCCCGTCACAAGTTAATGCAGCACATCAAATACTTTGTGTTAAGTGTTCCCCGACCCAGTTGTTAATCACTACGCTTCTTAAACTGACTTCCTCCGCACTAAGAGCAGGCGCCCGCAGCAATCACCGCACAGAATCCATTCACCTCATGATATTCCTGCTCTCTACCAAAACCCCAGTTCCTATCTTTCCTTTTCCTTTCTCCACATTACCAATCACCACACGATAAACGTCTTTGTGAAATTAAAACTAGTTATTAACTTAGCCGACGGAGTGTTCAGAACTTTAAAAATATCTTCGTTATACATGTTTAATTATGCCATCCATTCAGAGTTGCGCCCATCTCTGAACGAGTCGCCTGCACAGGATGAATACAAGCAAAACATACACTAGCAAGTACAAAAACAAGTACAACTTGGCTTGCAGTATTATCCAGTAGTATAGAAACAGTATTTACACATGACCTTTTAAAACTAAAGTATCTCCAGGCGACGGACGTGACTCTTTTTTTCGGCAAAAGTTCTTCTGTTCATCATGTTCAACTTTTAGTTCAGTTTCGGAATGCTCTCTGTCCATTTTCACCGCGCGGCATACCTATGCTACCGCCCACTATTTGGTGGTGTAGCAGTGAAAAAGAGCCCTAGTGCAACAAATGTGTGTTTAGCGGTGTAGCAGTGAAAAGGTCCCCACTTGAACATTTTCCCGCTGCGTCATGTTCCGAACGTCGTTTAGGCAATTTAAACCGGTGTTGCGGTATAAGAAAAATCCATATCATAAAAAAAAATAAAAAACTTTTTTCGGTATGAACCGGTATACCGCCCAGCACTAGTGTAAACATTAACATTATACAAAGTTATTGTCTGTTTTTACCTGCATTATTATCAATCTTTAATTTAATATTGTTTTTTGTATCAGTAAGGTGCTGCTGGAGTATGTGAATTTCCCCTTGGGATTAATAAAGTATCTATCTATCTATCTATCTATCTATCTATCTATCTATCTATCTATCTATCTATCTATCTATCTATCTATCTATCTATCTATCTATCTATCTATCTATCTATCTATCTATCTATCTATCTATCTAACAAACAGAAATTATTACTATTAATAATGGGACAGCAAAAAGAGATAGAATCTATGGACATAGGTGATATGACAGAAGTTTGTAGTTATTGTTTGGGTTTAAACTTACGGAGACTTGTAGATCGTCTAATTCGTGTTGCCATCAGGGAAAAGTAGTGTTTCTTCCCAATGAAGAGGCATATCCTCGAGAATTAAAAGATTTGTTGTTTGGTGAAAGTGAAACCCACATATGCGAGCAGCAGAGACGCGATGTGGCTGGCATGTAACGCAGGCCGGGCGGTTGACGAGCGAAGTGAGCAAGGGGCGAAGGTAAGGTAAGGATTTTAAGAGAGTGGTAAGACCTGCAATGATGTATAGAGCTGAGGCATGATCAGTAAAGCCAACACAGGAGAAGAAGCTGTATGTGGCAAAAATGGGAATGTTGACATGGATGTGTGTAGTTAAAAAGGACAGAAAAGGAAATGAGACAATATTGTACAAGAACTGTAGGAGTGATGTCTAAGTAAATGCAGAAAATAGTTTTTAGTGATATAGACTTATAATGAGGAGAGAAAATAAATATGTGGGTTAAAGGGAGATGGAAATTGAAGTACAGGGGAGGAGAAAGTAGCAGAGGCTGCAGCATAGGTAGATGAATAAAGGAAGACTTGAAGCAAAATGGACTGGCTAGGGAGGAAGTGAAGGACTGAGCTGTATGGAGAGGGTCTATCAGGAACATTAACCCACACGGAAGTTGGAGAAGATCAAGAGGAGAAAGAGGGAAAAGAAGGAGATTGTTAAGTGGACATTTATAATTTCTAAAAATGAATCTATTATTTATAAAATCAAAGGTTTGAGCATAATTCACTATTTGACTTATCTTAACATTTTGAAATCAAAAATATATATGTTGTTAAAAGTTTATTATATAAGTTATTTACTCATTAGAAATTAACATTATACATTGGGTTTACAGGTAAGCACTTGGGTAACATGGCTGATTCTCACTGCTGGCTCCATGGAAGAGAAGCGAGAAGTCTTTTCTTATCTTGTTCATGTAGCAAAGTGCTGTTGGAATATGGGAAACTACAATGCTGTGATGGAGTTCCTTGCAGGTCTGAGGTAAAGACTTTTCTTTTAACAAAGTTATAACTGCAGTAGAGTCTCACTTATCCGACCTTTGCTTATCCGACATTCCGTATTATCCGACATCCCACCGCAAAAAAAACCCAAAAAAACGCATCAATCGGCAACAAGAACTGCAAGTTGCGAGCATGAGCGTAGTCTATTTTTTGTTGCTAAGTTCATTTTTTCAGTTAATTTTTTCTGTTGTTTTGTTGTAAAACATGATTATTATGTTTGTATTGTGTAAAATTATAACATAGTTTGATGTTTAATAGTCTTTTTCTTAACACCTCCCATTATCCAACATTTTCACTTATCCGACCTTCTGCCGGCCCGTTTATGTCGGATAAGCGAGACTCTACTGTATTAATGATCATTAAGAATAATCTTCCTTGTGAAATGTAGCTTTATTGTGATTCTTGTTACAATTTTACAGTTTATTAGCACAGGTAACAGGTAAACAAATGATAAAACAATGCATGCCCATCCATTATCGGAAAAAAAAGCTTGTGCTATTGTTTTCTTAGGAATACAAAGGCAGAAATCTATAATGAACCAGTCTATCTTCCCACATAGCACTTGGGTGCCACGTGTCTTTAAAAATCTATATCCTACAATTTCCTTTGGATTTTCTCCCAAACACATGATAAACGTCTCTGAGGAACATAGGGAGAGGTTCCACGAGCATGTTGCTCTAATGGAAAAATGTTACAGTTGAAAGTGGAGTGTAGTCATTCTACTGTAAAACACCTTCAGTGAATTATAATAGGACAAAAAACTACCTAGTGACAGCTTTTTGAAAGTAGTAATTATATTTAAAACACAGTATATATAATTTATTTTTTCAAGTCTAAATAATTAATTTAAAAATATTTTACTTTTTTTATCTAAAATAGCATTTTCTTTTCATATTTAACTTTCATCTCCCAAAAATTGGATGTAAATCCAGATTTGGATTGAGTACCCACAAATCTATAAAGAACACCTATCATTTTTGACAGGAGTAAAAAATGCAGACCAGTGCATAAATTTTAATGTACACCATTTTTCCTACTTTTTAATTTACATTTACATAATGGTTTTTCTATGTTTAATGTGTTTAGACAGTGACAATTAACAAATAGCAGGCAGAGGTACAAGTGATTAAGAGTTCTCAAAGTTGGTGCTGGGGTCCCACTGTGGCTTCAGGTTTTTTTTTTTCAACCAGATGCATGATCAGTGACAAAAAATGATAACACTGATTCATTTAATTAGCTGGTACTTTTTTCTCTTCTCTTATTCTTCATTCAGAAAAATAGTCTCATTATTTTTACATTTAAACAACATTTAGAAATATTTCTATTTTTGCTATAGATTTACATGCTTAACTTTCTTTTGTTCATTTCATTATATCTTGCCTTTTCTCTGTGCAGTTTGGTCCCTTCATTGCATCTTAATAATGACAATTTAAAATGAACAGAGCAGACACCCAGGCAAAATCATGAAAGGTTGCAACTACTTTAGTGACAGACCTCAATAATTAGTAAATAATGGATTAAACAAGTAGAACACCTGGAAAGGTATAATGAAAATCAAGATGAAAACACTCTTAAAAAGAAAAAAATAGGTTATTTCCATATAACTGCTTAGTATATTTTAATATATATATACTGCTGAAAAAAATTAAAGGAACACTTTTTAATCAGAGTATAGCATCAAGTCAATGAAACTTCTGGGATATTGATCTGGTCAGTTGTGTGGTTGTTAATCAGTTTCAGGTGTTTTGGTGTTAATGAAATTAACAACCGGTGCACTAGAGAGGCAACAATGAGACGACCCCCAAAACAGGAATGGTTTAACAGGTGCCACTGACATTTTTCCCTCATCATCTTTTTTTCCTACTGTTTTTTCACTAGTTTTGCATTTGGCTACAGTCAGTGTCACTACTGGTAGCATGAGGTGATACCTAGCACCTACAGAGGTTGTACAGGTAGTTCAACTTCTCCGGGATGGCACATCAATATGTGCCACAGGTTTGCTGTGTCTCCCAGCACAGTCTCAAGGGCATGGAGGAGATTCCAGGACACAGGCAATTACTCTAGGGCCATAGAAGATCCATCACCCATCAGCAGGACTGGTATCTGCTCCTTTGGGCAAAGAGGAACAGGATGAGCACTGCCAGAGCCCTACAAAATGATCTCTAGCAGGCCACTGGTGTGAATGTCTCTGACTAAACAATCAGGGACAGATTTCATGAGGGTGGCCTGAGGGTCCGACATCCTCTTGTGGGTCCTGTGCTCACTGTCTGGCACTGTGGAGTTCAATTGGCAATTGCCTTAGAATACCAGAATTGGCAGGTCCTCCACTGGTGCCCTGTGTTTTTCACAGATGACAGCAGGTTCACCCTGAGCACATGTGGCAGACGCGAAAGGGTCTGGAGAAGCTGTGGAGAACGTTGTGAAGCCTGTAACATCGGTTTGATGGTGGGTCAGTGATGGTCTGGGGAGGCATATCCATGGAGAGACACACAGACCTCAATGGCTAGCTAGTCAGGCTAGACAATGGCACATTGACTGCCATTAGGTATTGGGATAATATCATTGGATCCATTGTCAGACCCCATGCTGGTGCAGTGGGTCCTGCGTTCCCCTGGGTTGCCTGGCCTCATGTGGCAAGAGTATGCAGGTAGTTCCAGGAGGATGAAGGAATTGATACCATTGACTGGCCTTCACGCTCGCCTGACCTAAATCCAATAGAACACCTCTAGGACATTATGTTTCAGTCCATCCGACGCCACCAGGTTGCACCTCAGACTGTCTAGGAGCTCAGTGATGCCCTGGTCCAGATCTGGGAGGAAATCCCCCAGGACACCACCCGTCGTCTCATTAGGAGCATCCGCCCCCACCCCCGACGTTATCAGGCATGCATACAAGCACGTGGGGGCCATACAAACTACTAAGTACGATTTTGAGTTGCTGCAATGAAATTTCGGCAAAATGGACTAGCCTGCCACATAATTTTTTCACTTTGATTTTTGGGGTGTCTTTGAATTCAGCCCTCTGTAGATTGATAATTTTAATTTCAATCAAACGTTTCTAATTTCTACTTTCTATATTGTTCCAAAACACAGAATCTGGGAAATAACAGTTCATTTAATAGCCTAGGAGTCCAATTAAAAGCAGAAGCTGGTTGGAGCAAAAAACTGTAACCACAGTTGGTTCCCAGGATTGAGTTTGAGAATCTCTGTTATAGAGAATAAGCTACTGTTATAACATTTCCACCTGGCTAATCATTAGCAAGTAACCTCAAAATATGACCGGAATAATTTGGCCATACCTGTTAGATTTCTTTAAAAATATTTTGTTTAGTTGGAAAATGATTTGGTAGAATAAAACCACTACCAACTAATGCACTAAATGGACTATGTTTTTAGGCCCCTTCTATAATAAAGTGGTTTTTAATTCCTAAGTGTGTCTTACAACCAAACTAAACCTGAATTGACTTAATGCTGAAATAGCATCACTTTGTCAGACTATATACTACTAGCAGATTATAATGTTTCAACTATGTCTTGTATGGCTGATCTATTTCTGTAACATACTGTAAATACATTACACATTGGAAATTCTTTTTGTTTTATGTTCAGCTTTCTTCCTGTGAGCAAATATTGTTTGCTGTCTTTAATGCAGAAGATTACAGTACTGAAACTTGCTTGTTCATATATTTCAGTGTAAGACTGCAATTTGCTTGGTTAGTAATGGTCACAAATACCATCCTAATTGCAGGTGGGGGTGTGGAGACTGTGAACAGTGAGCAAAAGGACACTGAGCAATGGTTGACTTGTGTTTTTTTCTAATAACCTTGGTTTACATCAGACATGCAAGCATAAAGGTATAAAGCAAGCAGTTGTGTCTGTTACCAACTGGACTCAACAGCTTTTTGTCTTAGCTTGGATCAAGAGTTGTTCTCTTATTTCAAAAAATCCATTCAATTTACACTTTCCAAATTGCTTACATTGAAAAGTAATTAATCTTCTGCTAAATGATCCAGCTCTCTCCACGTGTATAAATTAGGGTCCAGTGTCATTTTGCATGTTTTACTTGGTAATTTTACTGATTAGTTCAGGCATAGGAACCCTGGAATATCCTGCAGAATATATTGGGTCTCAACCACGGAAACTGACGCCTTGACTATTGCTAGGATTCTTGACCTTGTTTGTTCACATACATACTCAATTTGCTGTGAAATTCCTGGGAAAGTCTGCATGTATATACATAAATTGATTTTAGTCTGGAGTTATTTTTCATGCAATTACACCCTAATAATGAGATTAGATGTAGGTCTATAATGTTTAGATGAGTATGGTTTACAGATTAAATACTGTTTTTGAAGTGAGACTGTTAATAAAGTCTATCAAGGGTATCGTCTTAGTCCTGGAACTTGTTCTGTTCCATAGGAAACTAGTAAAGTTTGGATGTGTAGAAAATACTTAGTCAACAGTACAAACAATTCAGAGTTTGGTAAAATTATAAGAGCAAAACTTCAATGTAGACAAATAAAGAAGGATTGGGAGGGCTTCAATTAAAAATCCAGATGCTATTTAAAAATGTTTTTCTGTTGTACATGACAGCATTTTCTGGAAGTGGTTTATTTAACAGTATTTTGGCCAAAATACACTTGTTTGGGACACTGGGAGCATGCAACTATAAATTAACATTTGGATTTTAAGACACAAGTAATCCGATTTTTTCATTGACATTTTGTTATTGTGTAATGTTACTTAACTTGGGTCTATATTGAATCCCATTATATCTGGAATTTTGTGATCTTCGTCTTCCAGGAAAATATTAGGTTAAAAGCTGGGCAATTACAACAAAGCAGAATAAATATAACTTTTTTGGGGGGGTCTGAGCATTCCTTCCAATGACTTTCGTACATATTAAAAACGATTTAATGAATATGAAGCAAACCTACTAAAAGCAGGGTATGACAGGCATCATTTCATTCTCAAGCCTGTGTAGTAGAATACTAATAGTAAAAACAGCACTTAAGTATAAAGCATGATAATTGTAGTACTTTCAGCATCAGAGGAGATGAGAATAACATTTACAAGAGTTAAACCTTTTTTTCTGTGCTGTGACTGGGGCAAAAGCCAGATACATTTTCCAGACAATTTTAAGAGAATATTCAAGTTGTATAGCTCCAGTTTTCTGTAAAAAATTAGAAAGTTTTAGAAAAAAAAGATAAATTGGATATTGGTCTGCAGTTCTTAAAGATATTTGGGTCTATCTAAAACTATGTGACCGATTAATGTATTATAAAATCAATACAATATAAGTCAAAGAAGTTTGACAGAAGCTTTATAGTGAAGCAGATACACCATCTTTTAGTGAATTGTATTAAATTTGCTACAAACCACATAGCTAAACTACAGTAGAATCAAAGAACTAAAGTCAATTGCATCATGGAAGTAAATGACATATCCTTCTCTAGAAGTTAAGGGCATTGAGAATGGCACATACCGTACCGCACTACCGTATTTGCAGTATAGTTGCTATTGCTTTCTAGAAATGTTCTAATTGGTGTTGTAGTCTGTTGTAAAAACTGATTTGATGAGCCACTGAGATAGATCATTTACAGTAAATAACACAATTAACAAGACAGGCAGTTTTTTTCATTGATCTTTCGACCCTGGCATTCACTTGTATCCATTCCCCCAAGAGTCTGTATTGGATTAATCGATGTCAGAAAATTGTTTATGGATATAAGGATGAATATGAGTATTTTGCTATTTTTTAGCCAAGCTTTCCCTAATTTGCAAAGCAATTTCCAACCAAGGGCAGTAATGGTGTTTGCTAACCAGTCAATTAATCAACTTGTCAATTTAAACATTAAAACACTTTTTGGAAAGGAGTTGTTCAAAAACGCTGTCTAATCTGCATTTTAGGAAATGGTTATAAAGACATGAGTTATTTGTTCTATGGATCTGTGTTTTAAGAAGGCCATGCTGCTAAATTTAGTTTTTAAAAGCAGTGTCCAGTTATATAATAGCAAGCATAAATTGCAAAATACAAAGGCATTAGACTGTTGGCTCATCTTTCATTGGATGTTAGGGATTAACACTTTATTTCTGTAAATTGAGCACAAGCAAAGGACCACTTGTTCCTGTTTATTCTGCTTATGTCTTTTGTCTCTCTGAAAAATACATTAGTTAGGAGCAACATTTGTTCTGATGTTTTATTCAGTTTAAAACTAACCAAACTAACCATTTCAAATCTGTACTTACATGAAAAGTGAGTCTGTTATTCTTTAGTTACAGCAGAGTTCATATTTACTCTAACAACAAATGGTATTTGCTATATTGCAATTGAACTTCTAAATGTACTCATTTACTGTAATTAATAAGAAAATCTGCTGACTACAGTGTGATGTTTTTTATGCACCATTATCATCATCACCATTATTATCTTACGAGTTGCTAAAATGTCTTTGTTTTTAGAATTGCCATAACAGTTAATATTAAACAGAGTTAATATTTGCTGTTTGCTTAGATTATCTTTGGTTAGTTTTGTCACAGAGACGAAAGGTTTTTATAAAGAATATTTTTGAAGATCCTATACACAGTTGTTTTCATAAAGGCAAAATAACTCAGAGCTAAGTGGATACCTTTACCAACCCACAGTACCAAGTTTATTTCCCAAGGTACAGTGCATGTTCTGCCTATGTGAGCATAGAATTTCCCTGGGAATACTATTTTCAACACACAATCTAAACACATAATGTCATGTCAGTTGGCATATCCATGTTACCATTCATGTGGGTGTATTTATGTATGTACTGCAGTGGTTCTGAGGTACAAGCTAGGACAAAATTCTGGTCTTGTGTCTAGTGTTTTCAATAACTATGCCTAACTAGCTGTAGCCATCAGTTGGAACAGCAAATAAGAAACTGAAAGGATGAATATACTATGCCTACATAATTTTGACTTTCTGCAAATGATATAGCAGGACAATAGTAACAATTATTTTAAGAATATATGATGTTTAAGTAATGAGACATTGAATGAAAGTAAGCTTTTACATTTTAGTTTTTATTTAATACTGCTAATGTTAATAAAATGAATAGTCAGTAAATCACTACATGTTACATATTGAATGTAACGTTTGCATTAAACTATCTATCCATCCATTATCCAACCCGCTATATCCTAACTACAGGGTCACGGGGGTCTACTGGAGCCAATCCCAGCGCGCAAGGCAGGAAACAAACCCTGGGCAGGGCACCAGCCCACCACAGGGCGCACACACACCCACACCCACACACCAAGCACACACTAGGGACAATTTAGGATCGCCAATGCACCTAACCTGCATGTCTTTGGACTGTGGGAGGAAACCGGAGTACCCGGAGGAAACCCACACAGACACAGGGTGAACATGCAAACTCCACGCACCATGCCGCCCTGCATTAAACCATTATTTATTAAATTATACTGTAGAAAATTAATATTTAAGGAGAAAACAAATATTGGTTGCAATATAGAATAGAATATAATAATATTTTTTAATATTATGTAGTTTTATAAAGAGGTAGCCAGAAACAGGTGGAGTACACTACCTTGGAGTGCATAGTTATTACACTATAAGAGAAAGATCCAGAGAACAGTTTGCAGATGGGAGCTGACTGATCTTATATGCAGGAAATACCTGAATTAGTTATGGCAAGGAGTGGAGTCCTGTAGAAATCATGGCCTCGACTGTCTTTAAATTAGGTAAATAATCAAGATAAAATGTTTCAAATAAATTTACTTACTTGGCAGATTACACTAAATATGATGGATTAACAAATAATTTGAGAGGTATCAGAATACCTACAAAAAGACCTAGATAAAATGTGAATTAGTAATGAGCAAGTTTTAATATTAACAGATTAGAGAGTGAGGACGTCCTGATGTCAGCTTTGCAAACGACAGAGGCTGCTGAGAGTTGCTGAAAGTCTTTGGGTTTTCTGTGGTGTGAAAGCTAATTAAAAAGATAGATTTAGCTCCTATAAACTTGGGTTTTGGTTGCCGGTAAGGAACCGTGCAGGAATTTTTTAAAGCTTTTTCCTTTAGAAGGTTTTTTTTTTTTTTTTTTGCTGTACAGGAGCAGAAGTAGTGAGTGTTTGGAGGCATACTTGGAAAAGTTCCTTGTGTCTGTATGTGTATCTGTAATTGAACTAGCAGGGCAGGGTAGAAAGTAGCAGTAACAATAAATAGTTAATAAGTAACTGAAAAAGCAGTTTAAAGAAAAAAAAGGCTGCTGCTGACTTCAAAGCAATAAAGGGGAAGGGTCAACCAAGGGGCTGTAGGAGCAGATAAGATAGTAAGAAATTAACTAGCAGCAGATAATTAGAGCCTGAGAGTCTAGGTGTGTTGCCTTCTGGATGTACAGGTGGGGCACCTCCCTGGAAGGGTAAATGGGCTCTTGGCCAGAGCGGGGGTGGATCCACTTGTCATTGTCCATGTTGGAACAAATGACATACATAAGGGTAGTCTGTCAGTTCTGCGATCCAAATTCAAAGAGTTATGTTCCAGGCTGAGAAGCAGAACTGACAAAGTAGTCTTCTTTGAAGTTCTGCCTGTGCCATGCGCCAGCCCAGGTATGATTAAAGAGATTAGAAGACTTAATGCGTGGCTCAAGTCTTGGTGCAGGGTAGAAGGGTATAGGTTTATGGGGCATTGGGACACCTTTTGGAACAGATGGGACCTGTTCTGCCACGACGGGTTACATCTGAACCAGAAAGGCACCAATATATTGAGGAGGCATATGAGTAGGCAAGACTAGGATTTGTTTAAATAATGGAATTTGGGCAGGGAGGAAAGGCCAGGTTTTAAACTATATGTGGAGGAACAAACAATGGTGTAGAAATAAAAATGTGCAGTAATGTAAATTCTAACCCAAACAAAGATAGGGATGAGTCCAACATAGAGAGATACACATTTTTTAGGAAGGATAGACACAATAGAAAAGGAGGTGGAGTTGCTGTTTATGTCAAACAGAATTTAAATGCAAATCCTCTTCACTTGGATAATGGGCCACATCTTAGTGAGGAACTGTGGCTTCACCCGGAAAGCATTAGGGAAAGAGGCAAATTTTAGTAGTGTGTTATAGACCACCTAATGTAGACTGTAATTTCACATTCTTTTTAGTAATATTAAAAAGGCAAGTTTATGAAGAGTTATTATTGTCATGGGGAGGGGGGGGCTTTAATTATCTGAATATTAACTGGGATAACCTTGCAAATGGATTAGCACAAGAGTTAAGGAGTTTTTAGAAGTAATCAGTGACAGTTTTTTTAACACAGTATGTTAAAGCACCAACGCGGGGTGAAGCTTCTCTGGATTTAGTATTTTGTAATAGTCAAGATAGAATTGAGGGTGTGGAGGTGATTGATCCACTAGGGTCAAGTGACCATAATATAATATAGTTCTCAATGTTTTGTAAGAATGCGGATGAAAAGACTAAAATTGTTAAGTTTAACTTTGGTAGGGCAAATTGTGAGCAGATGCAGCAAAATCTAAGGAGGATAGACTGGGATAAGCTTTTAAGTATGGAGACAGTCGAGGAGCAGTGGAACAGGTTTAAAAATGTTTTACATGTAATGCGGGAGAGGTACATACCTAAAATTGGAATTAATAGGATGTTTAAAAAAACTTCACAGTGGGTTAATAAAGAGTTAAAAAAAAGAAGCCGCAAAGGAAAAAACAGCTTTATAATGTATATTAGACTAACAACTCCAAAGTGAATTGTAGGGTATATGAGAACATGAGGGCAACCGTTAAGAAGGATATTAGGAATTCTAAATGACAGTTGGAGAGTAATATAGCAGGTGAAAGATGACCCTAAGAGATTTTTTCAGTATTGTAATTGTAAAAGAACAGTCATGGAGGAAGTGAAGTGCATCAGAAATACTAAAGGGGAATTAAAAGATACAGACAGTAAAATAGCAGGTGCTCTAAACTTGCAGACTGCTCAGATTAAATAGGCTAAAATCAAACAAATCACCAGGACCACATAATATTTTCTCTTGAGTTGTTAATGAGGCTAGTGAGTGCATATATAAACCCTTGACTCGTATTTTTAGGAAGTCACTGTGCACTGGGGAGAGTCTGAAGGACTGGAAAGTGGCAAATATTATTCTGTTATAAAAAAGGTGACTGGGCAGATCCAAGCAACTATAGGCCAGTAAGCTTAACATGCATCACAGAAAATGAATGGAAGGAATTATTAAGGGTAAGATTGAGCAGCACATGGCAAGTACAATAGATTTTCTGAACAGTCAGCATGGATTCAGAAGAGAGAGGTCGTGTTTTACTAACATGCTGGAATTCTATGAGGAAGCAACAAACTGATACGATCAAAGTGGAGCATATGATATTATTTATCTTGACTTTCAGAAAGCATTCGATAAGGTGCCACATGAGAGGTTGGGCATCAAACTAAAAGAAGTTGGAGCTCAGGGTGATGTTTGTAAATGGGTGCTGAATTAGGTCAGACACAATAAGCAGAGGGTGATGGTGCATGGAACCTTATCAGAATTGGCTGTTGAGAGTGGTGTTCCACAGGAGTCAGTGCTAGGGCCACTGCTATTTTTAATATATATAAATGATTTAGATAGGAATATAAGTAAAAAGCTGGTTAAGTTTGCAGATGATATCAAGATAGGTGGATTTGGCAGATAATTTGGAATCCGTTAAATCATTACAGAAGGACTTGGACAGCATACAGTCTTAGGCAGATTTGTGGCAGATGAAATTTAATGTCAGTAAGTGTAAAGTATTACACATAGGAAGTAAAAGTGTTAGGTTTGAATACACAATGGGAGGTCTGAAAATCAAGAGCACTCCTTATGAGACGAATTTAGGAGTCGTAGTAGATTCTACACTATCAACATCCCAACAGTGTTCAGAAGAATTAAGAAGGCAAATAGAATTGTTAGGTTATATAGCACAATGTGTGGAGTACAAGTCTTAGGAGGTTATGCACAAGCTGTATAATGCACTGATGAGGCCTCATGTGGAATACTATGTGCAGTTTTGGTCTCAAGGCTACAAAAAAACATAGCAGTGCTAGAAAAGGTCCAGAGAAGGACAACTAGGCTGATTCCAGGGCTACAGGAGAAGAATTATGAAGAAAGATTTAAAGAGCTGAGCCTTCTCAGTTTAAGCAAAAGAAGATTAAAAAGTGACATGAGTGTTTAAAATCATGAAGGGGAATTACTACAGTGGATCGAGACTGTTATTTTAAAATGAGTTTATCAAGAACACGGGGACACAGTTGGAAACTTAAGAATAAATTTTGCACAAACATTAGGAAGTTTTTCTTTACACAGAGAACCATAGACACTTGGAGTAAGCTACCAAATAGCGTGGTAAACAGTAAGACTTCTGCGGTGGGCTGGCGCCCTGCCTGGGGTTTGTTTCCTGCCTTGCACCCTGTGTTGGCTGGGATTGGCTCCAGTAGACCCCCTTGACCCTGTAGTTAGGATATAGCGTGTTGGATAATGGATGGATGGATGGGTTGGATAATGGATGGATGGACAGTAAGAGTTTAGGAACTTTCAAAGCTAGAGTTGATTTTTTTTAAAGGAATTAAGTGGATAGGACTGGCGAGCTTTGTTGGGCTGAATGGCCTTTTCTTGACTAGATTGTTCTAATGCTCTAAAATAATGAGACTGACATATAAAGTTAAATGTTCAATATATTCATCCAACTTCTAAACTATTTAAATCAACATATTGTATTACTAAGCTGTGCTTATCAGCGCTGACCCAAAGAATATTTGCTAACTTCATTGGTCTTTAACGAATAATAAATGCTTTTCACATTTGTAAAGCACTTCTCTCACTACTCAGAGTGCTTTACATAGTGAGTGGGAAGCCACTTCAGCTACCACTAATGTGCAGCATCCACCTGAATGATGTGATGGCTGCCATTTACCATCAGCATGCTCAACACACATAAGCTGTTGGGTGGTGAAGGGGTGATAGATAGTTAGCCAATTAGAAACAGGATGATTAGGGTGTCAGAATGACTAGACCATGGTGGGAGCTTTATCCTGGACATAAGGGACATACCCTGCTCTTAATGATGAATGCCCAGTTATCTTTTATGACCAAATTGAGTCAGGCCCTTAGACAGCACCATTTTTGCAGCACAGTGTACCTGTCACTGCAGTGGGGCATTGGGATCCACATTCAGACCACGGGATATGAGCCCCCTGTTTTGCTTCGCTAACACCTCTTCCAGCAGCAGCAGCCTAAGCTTTCCCTGTTGGTCTCCCAGGAAGTGAAAGATTTAAAAATGTATTTCAAAAAGTGTCTGGATCAATTTTTTTAGTTCTTTTTCTGCTTCATCTGGAGAACTCAAAATGTAGAACTTGCCTTGAATATCCACTCTCATGTTAGCAGGAAACAAGAGGCTGTATCTGATTTTAGCTTTCTCTATGTTCTGTTTAATGCTGTAAAATGAGACACTTTTAGCAGCCATTGAAGGTGAAAAATTAGGGAGAATGCAAATGCGGTTATTTTCAAATATAATCTCTTGTTTCAGTCTGAGAAGCGACATCAGAGTTAGTTTAGATTGTAATTCGGTGAAACTGCTTCTAGGTTTTGAGGCGTTTGATCTGCATATGCGGTAAGCTGCTGATAGCCCAGTGCCGGATTTGAAGTCCTCTCCAATTATTTTCGAGAATATATTGCGCCTGACCTGGCATAGACTGACACCGAGGCACTTGTAAAATAAAACAAATACTGTAGTTTTTTTTCACCTGTGGGGCACATCTTCCCTGTGAACCCCACAGGCACAACACAGTCCCAAAACACAATTCACCAACACAACACTCCCTTTTGGCAGTACCACTCCTCCCGTCTTGCTTCGTCCTCCCCCTCCCGACTCTGGCCACTGAGTGGTGGTTGTTGGCCCCTTTTACAGCCCACCCGGAAGCGCTCCAGGTACTTGATCACCTGTTTCTGGTTGCACTTCCGGGTGGGGCTGAAGATTCATCCAGCCAGGCTCCGGGCCCCATGCAGCGCCCCCTTGCGGCCACCCCAGATCCCAACAAGGCTGTGGAGAACTCCATCTTCCATGGTGCCCTGCGGGAAGCTGAGGCACCTCTCCAACCCAGGGGGGCGGCCATCCAGCGTCCAGGGGGAGGTATTGCACCATCCAGAGCTGCTCCCCCTGAATATACAGTGAAGGGGCGTCCCAGCCAGGCATGGGACCCAGCCGTCCGCCACAATGTGTATACTTTTTATTATCTTTCCCCCAAACGTGACTTTTTAAAAACACACCCTCCCATTTATTCTATTAGGATTGTATTATCATACATTATTTGCTTCTCCATGGGTACTGTGTAACATCATACCCTGGGTTTATTCCTTCAGGCTTGTTCAAGATTATATTCTAGGTTTGTAGTATTTGGACTGTATTGCCAATAGATATTTATACTTTATTTCTTCTTCTTCTGCTTAGGGGCTTGTTTCGTTCTGGATGTGCTCTGACTCTAGGCATGTCAGAGGACTGGGACTTCGTGAAGTGTGGTCTAGCCTCACTTGTGGAGGCAAAATTGGGGGATGTGGGGTCTGGGGGGGGGGGCAGAGAAAGAGAGGAAGCTATTTTTGAGCTGTGCTTTTTATCCCCACATTTGAAAGTGCTAACGCAACAATAGGCTTCATTGCCATTGCCACTATTGGAAATTAAAATTAAAGCTATCATATGTGATAATGTACTACCTTAATTAAAACTATAAAATGACAACTAAAGTTCAGAAGCAGTCTCTCTATGACCAAACAGTGTACAATTTAATTTGCAGTATCAGATTTAGTATCTGATTCTGAAGGGCGATATGTGATGTTGATGGGTAATTTATTTAATTGTAAAGTGATTTTAGTAAATATCTACACACCCAAAGTGGATGATAGAGACTTCATCCAAAATGTATTTGCATCCATTCCTAACTTGAACACTCATAAAATTATTAATTGTGTTTTAAATTCAGACCTAGATAATAGACCTAATACTGTAAAAATCACACACTTTTAAATTGACGATAACTTACAAGACCCATGGAGATTTCTAAATCCATACTTAAGAGCATATTCCTTCTTCTCACTGGTACATAATTGCTACTCAAGAATTGATTTCTTTATAGATAACAATTTCTTGCACAGAATCAAATGTAGCAAGTATGACGCTATTGTTATCTACCCTTTGATCATGGAGCTCAAATCACTATGCCCCACATACTCATCTCGCAGCCAGCGCCTTAACCCCTTGTTATTAGCTGACAAGAACTGTGCAAAATTTATATCCAAGCAAATTGATTAGAGATAAATGCATTTTCAGAGGTTTCTGCAGGAATACTCTGGGAAACTCCAAAGTCATTTTTAGGTGTGGAAACCAAGAAGGCCTCAGAGTTAAGCAGTGAAATTACAAGAACAGATCAAGAACACGCCAGGTCTCCAAATGAGACACTTTTTTAGGAAAGACAGGGTTTGCAATCAAAACTCAACCTCTTGGCAACAAAAGAAATTGAACGACTCATTTTAAAATTGCGACATCGTTACCATGAACACAGAGAGAAGGCTAATAAGGTCTTAGCCCAACAAATCCACAACCATCGACCATAAAAATATAATGCACACATTTAGAGATTACTATAAGTCCTTAATTTCTACTCAGTTTAAAGAATACAAGTCACAATTTAATGCATTTTTTAATACATTATGGATACCACAGCTAGTTACTCTCAGTGTAGAGGAATTGGATAAACCTCTGACACTATCAGAATTACTATGTGCTATAAACTCACTTCAGAGTGGGAAAGCACCAGGTCCTGATCACTACCCTGCCGAATTTTATAAAAACTTTCAATTAAGTTACCTCCCCTTTTATTAGCAACATTTATTAGAAGCCAGAGACAGTAAAATTCTACCTCAAACTTTTTGCCAAACATTAATTACCATTTTCTAAGAAAAATAAAGACTTATTTCAATGTGCATCATACAGACCAATCTCACATCTGAATAGTGATGTTAAGATTCTTTCCAGAATTCTGTGCCTGCAACCCTAACTGCACTAGCAGAATTTCAAAAGATATCTCAACTCAAAATTAATTTGAACGAAAGTGTGCTTTTTCAAATAAATTCTCTAGCAAACAATATTAAATTTGACATCTTTCCCTTTAATCATTGCAGATCAGTTTAAATACCTAGGGGTAAACATCACAAATAAATATAAAGTTGTTTTTCAACAAAATTTTGCTGTCTGCTTGGAAAAACTAAAACAAGACTAGCATAGATGGTCTACCCTTCATCATACTTTAGCAGGGAGAATTAACACCATCAATATGAATATCCTCCCTAAGCTTCTGTTTCTATTTCAGAACATCCCCATATACATTAACAAATCATTTTAAAGAAATTAGATTCAATCATAACTTCATTTATTTCAAATTCAAAATATCCACGCATCCAAGGCAGACCCTACAACGACCTAAATCCGAAGGTGCTATGGCACTACCTATTTTCAGTTTTATTACTGGGCGGCAAATATACAAGCTGTAATAGCCTGGACTTTGACACAGATAGATGAACACACGCTAGCTTGGTCCGCAATAGAAATAAAATCCTGCAGTACTTCTTTATATTCCTTACTTTGTACACTATTAAATACAAGGTATCGTCAATGTACTAACCACCTAATTGTCCGTCATTCACTCAGAATATGGAACCAATGTAGGAACCACTTCAAAGTTAGAGAATATCTTATCTGTGGTACCTCTACATGACATCCACCTTTTTCTGCCCTCTCAAACTTACAGTTTTTAATGTTTGGAAAATGTATGGGGATTAAATCCTTTAGAGATTTGTATATAAATAATGTATTTGCATCCTATGAACAATTACACTCCAAATTTAGCTTAGCACCAACACAATTTTTCCACTATCCAAATTACAAAATTTCGCTAAATGAAATCTGCCCAATTTTCCCCACCTCCCACCTATTTCTATTCCAGAAGAAATATTGATTAGCTTTGAAGACTCAGAAAGCATTTCTATAATATATAAAACCATTTTAAAGTCTCTTCCTTCTAATGATCTCAGAGTACAGTGGGAAAAGGATCGCTCACTCAACATTTCAGAAAATGAGTGGAAGTCAGTCATGCACAGAATTCACTCTAGCTCTATATGTGCAAAGCATTCAATTATTCAACTTAAAATATTTTATTAAGCACATCTATCTTGTTTAAAATTGTCCAAAATGTTTTAAGGGCAAGATTCAAACCTGTGCACGTTGCAATCGAGCTCCAACCTCACTAGGCCATATGTTTTGTTCATGTACCAAATTAACATCATTCTGGACAAAAAATTTTAAATGCCTATTAGACAGCCTTGGTGTCACAGTCACTCCTAATCCATTAATGTCTGTGTTTGGTGCATTCCCAGATTATCTTAAAGTGGAGAAGAACAAACAAACTGTAATTGCCTTTACTTCACTATTGGCGCATAGACTTATCTTGCTCAAGTGGAAGAATCCTATCCCCCCTCTTTTAAGGTCAGTAGGTAACTGATGTTGTATACCATTTGAAATTGGAAAAAATCTAATTCTCGCTTACTGCGGTGGGTTAGCACCCTGCCCGGGAATTGGTTCCTGCCTTGTGCCCTATGTTGGCTGGGATTGGCTCAGCAGACCCCGTGACCCTTTGTTCGGATTCAGCGGGTTGGATAATGGATGGATGGATGGATAATACTCGCTTAGAGGATCTGTTCAGAACTTTTTAAAAACCTGGCAGGATCTAATCAATAATATTTTAGAATAAGTATTTATTAAGGAGAGAAGGACTTCTTTTCCTCTTTACTACTCTCAAACTTGTACTTTCGCTGTTGGCCTTCCTCTCTTTTTCATGGGTGGGGGTTGAATTGAATTTAGTTTTATTAAGTTTGATTTGATTGTATGGAATGTTACATGCTTTAAATAAATTGAATAAAAGAGAAAAAAAAAGATTTAAAAAATGAATTTAAAGCTAATATTTTAAAACCTGAAATAAAGTAAATCAAAAATGGTTTGAATGGCATTTTTTAAAGTGTTCAATGAAGTTACTGATTATTAATAACATTATTTTAAATAATAAATAATAATAAATCCTTAATATTTTTTTCATAAATTGCTGCATACTTGACATATTTCTCAATATATTAAGGTAGCAAACACTATCCAGTTATATAAAAAGTTAATGATCCCAGACCTAATTGCTGTAGGTCATTTAGCTTAAAATGTATTATGGATAAATTAATGGAAGCAATTATTACAGAAAAGACTGAAAGATACTTATTATACAGGAAGCAAAGAATTGTGCCAAGAGAAACATTTTCAGAATTAGGTGATGTTAAAAGTACTGTCTCTCTGGGATCAGTGTTGGATCCATTGCTCTTTTTAATATACATAAATAATCTAGACAAGAATATAATCAGTAATCTAGTTATATTTGCAGATGATATCAAACTAGATGGAAGGACAGGTAATCAGAAAAATTGTTACAGGAGGATCTGGACAGCATACAGTCTTGGACCAATTTGTGCCAGATGAAATTTAATGTAAGTCCATGCAAGGTATTACATGTAGAAAGTACCAATGTTGAATTTCAATAACACAGTGGTGGTGGAGGTCTGAAAATTGAAAGTACACCATATGAGAAGGACCTGAGGTCATAGTGACTTCATCACTATCTACATTAAGACTTAAGTAGGTTGTTAGGTTATATATATCACAATGTATTGAGTACAAGTAAAGGAAGTTTTGGTTTCCATACAACAGAAAAGACATAGCAATACTTGACTAAGTGACTAAGCTGATAATAGGACTGAAATGTATTGACTCTGAGGAGAGACTAAAGTAGCTGAACCTTTTCAGTTTAAGCAAATGGAGATTAAGAGGTAAATTATAAATTAGTACAGTGAATCCCAGCAGTTACTTTAATTACTGTTAATTTAATTCTTCAACAAGAACACACAAACACAGTTAAATATTAAGGGCAGATTTTTCACAAATTTTAGAAAGTCTTTCTTCATACAAAGAACCACAGATACATGGAATAATTACCAAGTAGTATGGTGGAGAGGTGGATTTTAGGAACCTTCAAATTATGGCAATATGATTTTGGAGACTCTTGGTGACTGTGATGGATAAGCTTGTTGGACTGAATGACCTGTTCTTGTCAGAATTGTTCTAATGTTGTAATATCTGATACTGGTCTTTTATTGAAAAAGTAAATATGGGTTTAGATAAAGAGATTGCATTTCTAGATTTAATTACTTGTTACATTTTTATAACAAAATAGAAAAACTATTGAATCATATTGGAATATAGTTTTATCTATCTTGAGTTCAAAAAGGCTTCTGATAAAATATTTTACTAATTATATAACTGAAGTGTTTCTCAAGAATTAGTGCTGGTGCTGCTGCATTTTACAGTTGATATTTATAATATAGACAAAAATATAAATAATGTGCTGGTAAATCTGCAAGTGACATTAAACTAAACAACTACTGGATATCCCAGAATCAGAAAAATCATTACAGATGGACCTGGGGAGAATCCTGACTTGGGCAGATATGTGGTACATGAAGGTTAATGTAGGTAAGTATTAAATGTTACACAAATTAAGTAAAAATGTTAGGTATTGTTACATGATTACATAAGAATCATAGGTAATAATAAAAGTTGACATGCTGAAAATTAGGCAGCTGATAGAGCAAATGTTTAAAACATATTTAATATAAAGTATGTGTATCAATAATATGCAGCTATTTTTATTTTCAGGTCTCGAAAAGTGCTTAAAATGTGGCAGTTTATGGATCAGTCAGACATTGAAACTATGAGAAGTCTAAAGGATGCAATGGCACAACATGAATCTTCTGCAGAATATAGGAAGCTAGTGAACAGGGCCCTTAACATCCCAGGCTGTAAAGTTGTGCCTTTCTGTGGTGTTTTCCTCAAGGAGCTTTGTGATGCTCTTGATGGAGGGGCAAGCCTCATGAAATTGCACCCTGGATTCATCTCTGAAGATGAAACAATTGAGGTGATATCTATTGTTTAATTTCTCTGCATTTTGTAAAACCAAACTGAGGTGAAAATGTTTAGTTTTTTTTTCTATTTTTAAAGTGTTTTATTATAATTTGTACTTAGATATTTAGGCATTCAGCATGATATAGTACAATTTTTCCAACTTCTTTTCATATGATGAAATCATAATATTAAATGTTATTTTTTTTTATTTGACTGATAATGACTTTTGCATTCTGTAATTGTTATTGAGAAAAATCTTTTTAAAACAGTTATTTTCAAACTATTACAGTTCGTCGCAGATTACAATGGCAGGATAACTTCCTACTGCGAGTCGGCAAGGAGGGGTCTAAACAATACTGAAAAAGAAAGTACAGTTAGCAATATACTGCAGACGATTCGCAGCTGCAAACCGGAGTCTGGAGTCTGAAGACGGAGAGGAGACAATTAGTGACCAGTACTGGATCACGCAAAAACTCCTTTAAAGACAAGAACAAATTCCAGTAAGTACATGAAAAATTGTCTTAGGATAAAATACTTTTGGACTCTTTGTTTTGTAAGACTTTTAAAACTGTCTAAATAGAATCTGAATTTCTTTTTTCATATGTGAATTTGTTTATTAAAATATCTGCAAGGAAGTATTTTACAGGTTGGCTTTTTAGATAAAGTTGACCATTGGGTTTCTTAAAGTTTACAAGATTTTTTTATTTTTATAAAGTATATGATACAGTATCTGTAGATTATAGAAAAAAGAAACCCTTTACAATCTTCACCTAGAAAGAATGGAGAGTTATAAAATAATGATTGAATGGTTGCCCAGCATGAAGTTTATTCTTCTTTGCAGGAGCCAGAATTCCATAATGCATACATATTTATGGATAAAAATTGTTTCACATTGATTGTAGTCTTTTGAAACATATTTTATTGTAGTTGGACATTCCAATGCATTCTGTTAACATCTGCTGGATTTCTAAAAGAAATCATCACATTAATTTTTCTTAAGATGATTCTTCATACATTAGCAGGGTTAAGAATACTGTAGTGTTGCATTGTACTTGACAGCAATCATCTCCAGTGAATTTTAGCTCATTTTATTGCTGTTTTAGGTGACTTGCTATTCTTAGAAGGACAGCTCACTTTGGCCTAACTAATGTTTCAGGCTCATTCCCTTTTCATAGACACCCCCTGCCACTGACACTGAGGCCACTTTTTGAATGTGGAATACCAGCTCATACTGCTGTGGACACATCTCTGATGTCATCTCCCTTGCTGATGCAATATTTTTGCATAATTTAATACTTAGGCATGATAAGGTAAACATCTTGTTTAATAGACAGTCTGCCTTTTGACAAGCAAAGGAGGGTAACTGTTAAAGTAGGGAAGGAGAAAAGTACACTTTAGAATAAAATAAATAATTTAGAAATATGAATGGGTCCAGTCATTTATTAACCCACTTAGTCCTGAACAGGATGGCAGGGTTAAAAACAAAGTAGTTTATAAATAATTGCTTAAAAACATGGTGGGTTCTGGAAAGTAATTTGAAAATGAAACAGATAAGATCTTTTTAACCTTCTACAGTTTTCTGTCCTTTAACCTTAATTCAATCTGAAAAGAAGAGATATTTATTTGTTATCAGTCCCGAGTTTTTCTAGGTCCAATAATATAATATTCAAATTGTAGCACTTCTAACTAATCACCTTTAACCATGTGTAACATCTAGTTAGACAATTTTCCAGATGAGATTTTAAAATTATTTTGTTAGTGGTAAGAAATTTTACACTGGATTTTATCGATATTTATAAACACAATATTGTCGTCTTAACTTTCAAAAAGGTGTAAATATTCATTGTTTAGATATCTAGACACACTCATATAGAATAATGTATTCTGGTTCAATTGCTACTTGTTTTTTTTTTTTGTAACACGGTAGGCCAGTAACTAAGAGTGCAGGGAAGATTGCTCCAAATGTAATGAGGTTATAGGAAATCCCCTTGGGTATCAGTGCTTAGACCATTAACCTTTTAAATATGCATACCTGTATTTGAATATATGACATTAATAATGACATATATTCTTAATATTTAGGTAAATTATGGAATCACAGGTTAAAGTGAAGTGATAGCGGATGGAAAAGGTGACAGTTTAAACAATTTAAAGCATCTGAACACTTAAGAAATGCAATTTAATGTAGTGACACAGCCTTGGCACAGACAAGCAGAATGTTAATTATAAATGCAAGATGGGCAATAATTTCATACAGGAAGCAATTTCTAAAAAGATGTTGAAGTTTACATTGACAAAAATGTTTAGAATCAATTTAAAAAGTATATATGGTGAAATATAAATCAAAGAACATTGTGAGAATCTGTAATATTCTAGTGAGACCCCATTTGGATTATCATGTGCAGTGTTGGTATTCATGCTACAATAAAGGCAGCTCTGCAAGCTGTGCAGAGAAGAACTAAGGAGACATGTTCGACAGGCTGAGAGAAGTGAACCTCCTTAGCCTTGAACAGGAAAGGCAGAGTTGAGACAGACCTAATCAGAGTCTTTAAAAATTGTTAAAGGCATTCATAAGACTTATCCATCAGAATATTTTCAGTTAAATAGTAAATCAAATACAGTAATCCCTCCCTACTTCGCGGTTCACTTTTCGCGGATTCACGACTTTGCGGATTTTATATGTAAGCATATCTAAATATATAACGCGGATTTTTCGCTGCTTCGTGGGTTTCTGCGGACAATGGGTCTTTTAACTTCAGGTATTTGCTTCCTCAGTTGGTTTGCCCAGTTGATTTCATACAAGAGATGCTATTGGCGGATGGCTGAGAAGCTACCCCAATCAGAGCACGCAGTTAAGTTCCTGTGTGCTGCTGATTGGCTCAGCGACGGAGTGCTGCATTAACCAGGAAGTCTAATCTCACTCATTCAGCATTAACGTGCTCTTGCTACTGCATTCAGGGGATTATCACCTTCATCGTCATCATTTTTACTGCGCAGCATATTCATCACCATCATCACGTCATATATAGCTACGTGTACTTCGCTATACAGTAAGTGTAAACTTATCTACTGATTTCATAACTGCTTAGCAGTTGTCCCTGTTATTAATAGAGTAAAGGGTGGGTTGTAAACAATACAGGGAGGGTTTAAAAACGTCCAAATACACGTTAAATAATTAAATAATATGGTGTCCCTACTTTGCGGAAATTCAGTTATCGCGGTCGGCCTTGGAACCTATCTCCCGCGATAAGTGAGGGATTACTGTACTTGTACCTTTAAGAGACTGAACCCTGGACACATTACTTCACACAAGATGTTATGGAAATCTGAAACTAACTATGAGTCATGTAATTGAAGCAGAATACCTGACAGCTTATGAAAAAGTATCTGAATGGATATTAGGTTATCTTAATTACTAGCTATCCAGAGCTAATAATGGTTTTCTGTTTTCATAATGTTAATTCAGCTTGTCTTTAGTAGCATTAAATATTTTTTAATAATAAAAATGAGAAGATTTATGCTTAGAAATGTTGAGTTCATTTTTGCTCCAAATCTTTCTTGGCCCTGCCATGCCTGTTTTGTTAAAAATTAAATTCTGGCATTATCTGAAAGAGAATGTCAATCCTTATAGCTCCTTGCCCTTTACTTGGCAGGTTTCTTCACCTGGCACTTTTTCACATTTCTTTGTGATTTTTCCTTTCTTTTTCTTCTGCCTTCTGTTACTTATTTGTAGCTCCTCTTCTGTGAGAAAAACATCTGAGTCCAACGGTGTGCTGTAAGTTTGCTGATACTTTAATATCTGCCTATTTGTTATGCACATTTACTTACCCACCTTTTTGTATATTTATTTTGCCTGAGAACAGGCATTCATAGTACTTTTATGTAGGTATAGTATCAAGATTTTACTCCTTTCAGTGATTTTCTTATTTAATCATATGGCATTGTTGTTACTTTCATGAGTGAAAGAAAGCCCTTCTGTGTTATTTTTTTTATTTTGATGGAATGGTGAAATGTAAATATAAAATGTAAATATAAAATGCTTAGCATATTTTATTTATTAATTAAACATTACAGAGGCATTTATTTTATTTGGTGGGCTGAGTTGCTGCATCTGTTTAGATTTGTAGTTGGAGACCTCTCAGATTCAGAAGGAGATTTATTTGAGCAGACCAAGGATATGGATTTTCAAGGAACAGAAGAACAACAGAAGGCTTTCACACCATGATACTGAACTTATCCCTTGGTATGTTTTATCTATTAAGCCTGATGTCCACCAGTTTTTAACTCCAAGGGTCTACAGTCATTCATTTTGACCAAGAAACTCATCTCTCTGCTCGCTGCTTGTTAAAGTTACAGCCTGATAACTGTTTTTTAACCTGGTCTAAGTCAGCAAATTGTTGTCCATCAAATATTAAAATGAAGAATGTTTTACCGAGGTAACAGTGGTGAACTTAGCTTTTGTAAGTTGCAGTTTTGTGGACAAGTAGGACTAAATGGACTCTCTGATGGGTTCTTGGACTTATATGCAGTAAAAGCCGTATATATGGGCCATCCAGGAATTGATATGCATGCTGTTTGCATTCAAAACAAACTATGTAATATGTCATTGGAAGAGAATGGGATCACATTACTGTATGGTGTGCATACTACTGATAATAAGCTGCTGCACATTGTGGCTCCAGCTTATACTGCCAAAATGCTTTATGATGGACTGCAACAATTGGTTTCTGCTGTGAGAAAAGTGAAGAAATTTCCTGATCAGAGGCTTCAGTGGCTGAGAAGACAGTACATCAGTTTATATCAGGTAACTGTGTTAAGCCATTAGAAATATATTGCAAAAGACAGCAAAATCTTTTAACTTAAAGATATACTGTACATTTAGAAAATGTTATTGGTTCAAGGCATAGAGTACCTTGTATCTTCATAGCAATTTTGGATAAAAATAGTAAAGCTTTAATTAAAAAGCAATGAGCAGAATAGTAATAGAAATTGGAAGAGATTGTTGTTAATTTTATTTTAATAGTTATAAGTAAAACTTCACAAATTCTAACTGTTAAATAAACATAACAAATGCTCATTGAAATGATACAAAGAAATGCAATTTCTGTTTCTTATTTTGACATCATAGTTACTGTGATTGCAGTGAAGGTTAGATTTAATTTTTTTGATATGCAGGTTGAGGCTCTTAGTTAACATTCCAGTTTGATGTGTCCACTGGGTTTTTGGTTTCCTTCAGAATCTTCTTAAAAAAATCGCAAATTCTTGTCTTAGTCTATGACAAAGTTTAATGCATGTGGAATTTTCAATTTATATTTCCTACATGGATAGTTAGAGAACTTGAAAATATTATAAATTATATTAAATTTATTATTCTCAAGACCCACTTAATCTATTTCTATTTCACAGAGGCACAAGGTAGGAAACAGCTTTGACAGAGTACCCAGTCCCTGATATGGCCACTCATGCACATAGCCACAACCAGACTCAAGAAATTGTTGATTTCCAAAAGTATCATTCATTGAGGTATTTCTGTAATGCACCATGCATATTTCACTTAGTAGCTGATTTGCCTAACATTACTTTTAAATATCTTCAAACCTGTACACTCCATCTTGTAGTTTAGTACAGAAATTGCTGCATACTAGTTGATTGTAGGGTTATATTGATGCACGATATTGTAATTTAATGTGTTTTTGATATAAATAATTTTTTTAATCACATTATGTGATTATTCTAGAAGGTCATATAATATTTAGTATGATTTTAATTATGTGTAACAGGACAGTATTTCCTAAATGTTATAATCCTTCCGTGTTCATAATCAATGTGGAGGCACCAAGATTTTGAATATGGTTCCTTTAAAGCTAGCCTTGTAATAAAGTAATTTCTGTCAAGTGTCACTGTCAAAATATTTTTTTGCAAGAGCACTTCCTTTAAAAGTGTTTCTGAAATTTAGCCTTTCATAAATTTGTATTTCATCCAAACAGAGTATTTATTGATTAATACTGGATATGTAAGCTGTACAATATATTTGCAGGAGGATGGTAAATATGAGGGGACCAAACACTAGCTCAAGCCATTGAATTATTTGGAGGTAGGCGATGGAATTCAGGCAATTCAAATTACAGGAACAATGACCAAAGTTGTTGAGAAGCCTGCAGTACAGAGGAACAGTACACTTGGAATCAACTCAACTAAAAGAAAAAGAAAGTCTTTTATGAGGGTAAGAAAGAAACATATCCATCTATAATCAAGGCAGATATTTCAGGACCTTCATATTGCGTTGGTTAGCAGTAGTATTTAAATTAAAGGGAGTCCAGACTAATTATTTTTGATTTAGGATAATTTAACAATCACCCATATATGTATTTTCTAAAGTCTTTCATCTTTTTATCAACAGGGAGATAGTGGAGATGCTACAGATGATGAGATGGTGCCTCGAAAACCAAAAACATATAAAGAAACCCGTATTAGGAGTGGCTCTGACCCTCCAGAGTTTGTAGAGCAAGAAGAATCTGGTATTGTTAGAAATCTACTTAGCTCACATACTTTTTTACTGTTGTAATGACATAATCATACTTTGATTCAGCTTTAAACTTTAATGGTGTTTTACTTAAGACAAAAATATCCATCCAGTATCCAACCCGCCTATATCCTAAGTACAGGGTCACGGGGGTCTGGTGGAGCCAATCCCAGCCAACACAGGGCGCAAGGCAGGAAACAAACCCCGGGCAGGGCGCCAGCTCACCACAGGGCAACAGAAAATATTGTTCTTAAAAAAGGAGTTGTTTCATAATAAAGTAAATCATTGGCAATCAATGTTGGCAATAAGTTTTTACAAAAGGGAGTCAAAAATATTGTTTTTTTCCAGTAACGTACAGTTTTATGTGTTTAGTAATATTTTACAAACAAAAATTTACTTGCTTAGCATCGATAATTTGTATAAGTAATATGATTAATATCTTCACAATTCATTTTAAAAATGAATTAAATTTTATTTGAATGTATTTTGATCTAGACGAGAGCTGCAGGATTGGTTTTTACTGGAGTCAGCACCCTACCCATCAAGAAAATCTCAATCTCTGGCTGTCTCTAGCTCCTCTAGTTTAGCTTTGACGTGTCCAGTCAGACCTGCTTCCTCTCCAGTACTATCACAGTCTAATAAAGGCCAATCATAGTAAGTAACACCTATACAAAAAGAATGATTCCATTGGGCTATGAGTGACAAAAAAAAATAATTTATATTAAATATTTTGAAAATATTTCAATTTTATCCAAATAAACCTGACTGTATTTCATTTATTTAGAACTCAGAAAGTTGCTTGTCTGTACATTTTAGGATTTATTGACATTTTGAAGCTGTGCAATAAAAGAACTATATTTAAAACATGTGACACTTTTAAAAATTTTTAGTTAATTAAAAAGACAGTGTTGGACACATTGACTTAGGAAACAAGTAAGAGGATAAAACATAGGTAAGCAATGACCTACAGTATGTATATATAGCATTACTAAGGGCACAGGTATTACTTAAAGATTATAGGGACCTTAAGATTAAAATATTAATTAACTTAAAAATGAAATAAATATTAAATGACTTTAAAATATTACGATTAGCAAGAGCTAAAAATTAGTAAGATGGAATTAAAATTTAAAATTCAATCTTTATGTGCAAACTGAGGGTCTAATCATCAAGTATACTGACCTTTGTTTTAAAATCTTCATCATTCAATGACTCATAATTTGATGACTGTGTTTTTCCTGTACTTGTAGTATAAATAAATTTACATTATATCAGTTATACAGTTAAACCATAGAAAGATTCTTTATGTACTTTCTTCTCAAATTGGAAAAAGACACACTCTAACAATTCAAGACAACATAAAATCAACAATATTCTGTGAAGTATATGATTATTTCTAGCTCATGGCACATCTGAAACTTTGAATTTATTTATTTTTAATTACAACTTGATTTAGCATAGTTCGTCAAAGTGTCAGTAGCAGGTAAGACTTACAGGAGTAATAAAAGGTGAGCATATCCTGCATCCTTGCCACCTTAAATATTAAAAAAATATTACTTAATTCATTTACTAAACATAACCCTGAAAATGTAAGCATAGTAAAAAAAAATTAGGTTAACTATATTAGTTCAGATGATTTTAATATGAATTGTTTGAGATTTTACTGTACCTTTTGATAAGTTTTTTAGGAAAGTACTAAGAGTATATTGATATCATCATCAGGAAATCATAAGGGAAACTTTTAAATGACAACCTAACTACTGTTGTTTAACACTCTGATTGTCAAGTACCATAGTACATCCTGAAGATTTATGCACATTGCCATATTTTGTTTTGCTTTTCAGTTGTCTATGCATATGCATGTCAATAAGCTGATGAATAGCTATAGATGTTTAGACTAAACAATCATGTTTCCTTTTGTTTAACTTAGCACATGGAGCAGTCGAAGCTGGCATGGCCGCAGTAAAGGCTTAAAGGTTTTTCAAAACTTAATGATCTCAGATAGTAACATGAGTTTCACAGAATTTGTGGAGCTCTTCAAATCTTTTAGGTAAGTATGTGTTTGATGATTTTCCTAGTTTGTAGACTTGTTCGTCTGTGGTGAATTTAAATGAATATTTTATTACTAGCTATTCAACAAAGGTGAAATCTGAGATGTGAAAAAGTAAAATAAAATGTGTATTCTTGGGTTTTTAATGGACAAAGCAAATTTTGAAAGTGACTAGCTGTACTTGTGCTGCAGTAGCCAACAACCCAACTGACCAGCTGTTGGTAAAATGTAACTTTTAATTCATGTTAAAATCATTTTGCAAAAAGTTCTCAAAATGGTTTCTCTGAAAAGGAGAGAAGGAGAAACATTTTCTGGTTTCATTATTCCATCCATCCATCCATCCATTTTCCAACCCGCTATATCCTGACTATAGGCTCACGGGGGTCTGCTGGAGCCAATCCCAGCCAAACAGGGTGCAAGGCAGGAAACAAACTCCCGGGCAGGGCGCCAGCCCACCGCAGGGCACACACACACATACCAAGCACAATATAGGATCGCCAGTGCACCTAACCTGCATGTCTTTGGGAGGGGAAACCGGAGCACCCGAGGAAACCCACGCAGACACAGGGAGAACATGCAAACTCCACACAGGGAGGACCCGGGAAGTGAACCCGGGACTCCTAACTTCAAGGCAGCAGCGCCACCCACTGCGCCACCATATCGCGCTTTTATTATTCCACAGGTAAAATAAGGTCAGTATTATTGATTTGTTTAACTTTCCTCCTTTCAGTTATGGCTTTCATCTGCACCTCTCTTTATACAAACATAACCAAACAAATCGTATATGTGATGTTGTTTCAGTTGTTGGGATGTGCAAGATGACTTTGTCAAGAGCCACCTAACACAATATAGTATACTCCAGTAATACCATTTTAGGTTTAATAATCATTTAATATGACTTCAAAATTCCTTTAAAGGATGTTATTTTATATGACATGAGTGGAATGGTTTTACAAAGAAGTGAGGTATCCACATGGCACAGGTGCTGTTTATTCCACTGTTGCTAGCCTGAAAATACCTATTTGAAATGACACATGCTAAACCTTTTTTCCTTTAACACATGATCATGGGTGTGTATATATATATATATATATATATATATATATATACACACACACACACACACACACACACACACACACACCAGGGTGGGCCATAAGTTTCCATACATAGAAAATAAACTTTTTTTTTTTATGAAAAAACATTTTTCCCTATATAATATGCTCTACATGACTGCCATTGTTTTGAAAACACATTTCAATACTTTGGGGGCATTTGAATGCCATGGTGTATCAGGAAAATATACGAAACATAAATCATCTTAGGGAATGAATCAATGGATGCCATTACAAGCATACTGTAACTCCAGCTGTGCTAATATGTGTTCATCAGCAGCGGCGGACACGTATTGAAATGTGTTTTCAAAACAATGGCAGTCATGTAGAGCATATTATACAAATAAAAATGGTTTTTTCATAAAAAAACATTTATTTTCCTATGTATGGAAACTTATGGCCCACCCTACATATATATATATATATATATATATATATATATATATATATATATATATATATAATTTTGTTATGTTACAGCCTTATTCCAAAATGGATTTAAATTCATTTTTTTCCTCAGAATTCAACACACAACACCCCATAATGACAACGTGAAAAAAGTTTACTTGAGATTTTTGCAAATTTATTAAAAATAAAAAAATTGAGACAGCACATGTACATAAGTATTCACAGCCTTTGCCATGAAGCTCAAAATTGAGCTCAGGTGCAACCTGTTTCCCCTGATCATCCTTGAGATGTTTCTGCAGTTTCATTGGAGTCCACCTGTGGTAAATTCAGTTGCTGGACATGATTTGGAAAGGCACACATCTGTCTATATAAGGTTCCCACAGTTGCCAGTTCATGTCAGAGCACACAACCAAGCATGAAGTCAAAGGAATTGTCTGTAGACCTCCGAGACAGGATTGTCTCAAGGCACAAATCTGGGGAAGGTTACAGAAAAATTTCTGCTACTTTTGAAGGTCCCAATGAGCAACAGTGGCCTCCATCTCTCCGTAAGTGGGAAGAAGTTCGAAACCAGGACTCTTCCTGTCATTTTTGATTCCTCCCTCTCTTATTTCTGCCCACATAATCACATTAAGAAACTTTCTTACTTTCACCTCCGTAACATATCCCGTGTTTGCTCCTTCCTCTCCTTTTCTAACGCTGAGAAATTTGTCCATGCTTTTATCACATCCCGCATCGATTATTGTAATTCCCTACTGGCAGGTGCCCCTTCTAATCTTACATCACAGCTCCAGCTTATTCAAAACTCAGCTGCAAGAGTCCTTACTCGAACCAGCAGCAGCGAGCACATCACACCCATCCTCCTCCGTCCCCACTGGCTCCCCTGTGTCTTACAGAATCGAATATAAAATCCTACTAATAACTTAAAAAAGCCTTAAATAACCTCGCGCCCAAAACTACATCAGTGACCCTTCTCCCATCACTATGTGCCTGCTGCCCACTAAGGTCCTCTGATTCTGGCAATCTTTTTGTGCCCGTCACTAATCTATACTCCAATGGGTGACCAGGGCCTTCAGCTGTATAGCGCCCAGACTCCTGGAATGACCTACCGAAATTAATCAGGTCAGCTGACTCCATGAATTCTTTTAAAAAAACAACTCAAAACTCATCTGTTCAGGAAGGCTGTTAGCTCTATTTGACTTTATTACCCTTCTCTCAGTTTACTTCTCTGTCAAGATGCTAATGTAACCTGTGTGTGTGTGTGCTAGACCATCAATTATGTTGTCTGTTTTTTTTTCTTTTTCAGAATTCACTGTCTTAATCTTCTTTATTTATTTATCTGGTTTGTACAATGCTATATACTGTATACGCTGTCGTTCTTTATTATATTCTTTGCCTTGAGCATGGGAAAGGTGTGCATTATATAATAAAATGTATTATTATTATATTATTATTATTATTATAACCCATGACTCTAACATTTTGCTCAACTTATTTTATTCATGTGCCAAAAAAGCCTACCATGAATCATTATAAAAAATACTACCACTAAAAAGGTTATCGGTATGTGCCAAAATAAAGCCATGTATTCTTAATGTTTTTACAGTGTGGCATAAATAATCAGTAGCTGAAAATCATTTAATCCATGTGATGTTCTTCACAGGTTTAGGGATTTGTTTTCATTACCCCACTGCAGACACTACTTTTTATACAGAATTGACAGAGTTGGAATTTGGTTGGTATGCCATATTTCTCATGTGGCAAGGTATAATCCCTTATTTCTGAATACAATATACAGTATACATTCTGCACCACAATTATACTCGGGCTGACTCCTCTGTTATTCTGCAGAAGTCATATAATCTTCCATTAGACCTTTGTTATCATTTCTGAGCACAGGACTGTTTTAGCTGGACATTTTTTGCATGGTGACCCAGTCTTAATACATTTTGACACTGCCATTGATAGAAACCCCAACAGAGTTCCTGTCCCTAATGCACTGAAGGTAGGATGCATGGTACCATATATCATGCTGCATTCAAAAGTCATTTAAATCTTTATTACTGCTTATTCTCATATAAAATTGCATACAAGCACATGACCCATTCTCTGATTTAAATATGGTTTTGTTCATATACAGTACCTATAAAAAGTGTTCACCCCTTGGATGTTTTCACATTTTATTGTTATATAACACTGAATCAAATTGGATTGAGTTTGGCTTTTTTGACATTAATCAAAACAGTTTTATGCAATGTGATCTACCAATAATTACAATATAAAACAGAAAATACTTGCAATTCAATTGATTTGAATTGGATTTTCAACTTATTTACAATTACATACCTACCTGTAAATCATCCCTGATGCAGCCAATTTGTTTTCAAAGTCACATAATTTGTTAAATGGAGATCACCTGTATTCAAAGGGTTTCAGTCGATTATAGTATAAATGACCTTGTATCTGGGATCTCCAACTTGTGATGTCAATATTGTAGCCTAACCTGCCTAATAAATACAAAAGACTACCCTAAGCAAACTGTGTGAAAAGGGATTTAAAAGCATGTCAGGGGGATAGATACCAGAAAACCTAAAAGTCACTGAATATCCCCTGGAGTCCAGTTAAATCAGTCATTAAGAAAAGGAAGAGACTATGGCATAGTTGAACATCTGTCTAGTGCTGGCTATCCATAAAAAATGAATGGTTGTGCAAGAAGACTAGTGAGGGAAACCATCAAGAGACCTATGACAGCTAGATAGATAGATAGATAGATAGATAGATAGATAGATAGATAGATAGATAGATAGATAGATAGATAGATAGATAGATAGATAGATAGATAGATAGATAGATAGATAGATAGATAGATAGATAGATAGATAGATAGATAGATAGATAGATAGATACTTTATTAATCCCAAGGGGAAATTCACATACTCCAGCAGCACCTTACTGATACAAAAAACAATATTAAATTATGCAGGTGTTGCAAGCTGTGGCTCAGTCTAGAGAGACTGTGCATACAACAACAGTTTCTGGTGTATTTCACCAGTCACAGTTTTATTGGAAACTGGCAAAGAGAAAACCACTGTTAGCAAGACCCTAGGGGGCTAGTGAGGGAAGAGGGTAAAACACTATGAATCCTAGAGGAAAACCTTGATGCAGTCTGGAAGAAACTTGTGCCTTGAGATAAGGTTTGTTTTCCCAGCAAGACAGAGACCCAAAGTCTAAAGGCCAAAGCTACACAGGAATGGCTTCAAACAATATTAATGCCCTAGAGTGGCATAGTCAGAATCCAGCCACTCACTCCAGTTGAGAACTTGTGGCAATTTAATCATGATCTCCATGCAACCTGACAAAGCTTGAACAGTTTGTGTTTTATATTTGTAATTAAATTAAATCACTTTGCAGAGATGTGTTTAATATTAAACAGTGTGTATATTTTTTTCTGTTAATTGATGTGAAAAAAATTATATACACTGTGATTCAATGTTGTATAATGAATGGGTTTTGTGAAAACTTCCAAGGGTGTGAATACTTTGTATAGACACTGTATGATACTAATACTGATTGGGCAGTTTCATATAAAGGGCAGATTTTCTGAATTAAACTGACAATTAAGTGTATGCCCATTTGCAACGGTATAATACCAAAACATAAAGGTTTTAATGATGAAGTCATAATGGCTAATAATCACAGAATACACCTTCTATGATAAAGTATAACAAATGTTCTATCAAAACAGTGTGATTGTATATGTGCCTCAATACTATGCTGCTTATAACTGCACACTTCTAGAATTCAACAAGGAAACATCTAAAAGTAACACTGTGGAATTTAAAATGTATATTTTAATCAGTCAGGTTATTTGTGAACTAATTGTGTATTGTGCTGACTTCACAGTATTCGAAGCCGGAAAGATCTTAAGGATCTATTTGATATTTATGCTTTGCCATATAATCGCCTGGGATTTGAAGCCACTCCTCTCTATACCAAATTTGTCAATAGATGATAATATCTGTGGCCTGCACCAGACTTAGGTTTGTTTCAGTGTTTTCTTTCTAATATAACAGCATCAGTATGTCTTGTTTATTCAGGCTTTTAAAACTTTAAGTAAGCTACAGCAGTAATTTTAAAAGCTACTGTACATTCAACCCATTTATATGTAACTTGAAATGTATTCAACAACAATGTAAAATTATAATTGTAGTTTGATAAAAATCATGAACTATTACACATTTCATTAAAAGGTTCATAAAATGTTTTTTGTTTATTTGGAAAACAGACCACTTGCAGTAAAAGTGAAATAATGAGTAAATATGTTTTTTTGTTAGACCTTCTCACTCGTAATGGGTCCGATCTTGGACTGTTTATAAGAAGCAGACAACAAATGTCTGATAGTCAAAGACAGATCTCTGATGCAATAGCAGCTGCTAGTATTGTAACTAATGGAACTGGAGTTTGAAAGCACAACATTGGGAGTACTAGGAATGGCCATTCAACAGCTGAATGATTTCCTTGTGAACTGTCAAGGAGAACATCATACTTATGATGAAATTCTTAGTATAATCCAGGTTTGTAAATTAATATCTTTGCATATTTGGTTAGGTCTGTGTTGTAATTCTTATATTGCACATATACAGTATGTATAACTATATTTTCCAGTCTTTAATAAACAAGAAATAAGTGGTAACTGTAACTGTCCCTTCTTTTTACTGAATAAATGGTAACACTTTTTTTCTTCATAAATCATTATTGCCACTGTTCTATATAAACACTGATGGATTTGTATCTTCTGAAATAAATCATACTGACTTTTTCTAATTCAATACATATTTTTTCAGTTTTTTTTTTATTTATTATTAGACAGAAACATTAGCACAGTAATTTTGAATTAGTAATCATACTTCATAGGGTTTAACAGTGGAGCATTAATTAGTTTTGCTGCTTCAGTGGTCCAGAGTCCTGGGTTTGGATTTAAATCCAGTAACTGTTTACAAGCAGTTTGCAAATTCTTCCTGTGTCTGTATGGGATTATCTTCAGGTACTCTCATATTCCCTTGATGTCTTAAAGACATGTTGGTTAGTTGGTTGGTACAAGTGAGTATAAGAGGGTATACAGGTGTGTCTTACAGTAGACTGGCATTCCAACATGAACTTGTTCCTGTCTTCCCTGAAGCTGCCTTAAACCACTAAAATATGTAACGTGTGTGTGTTATCAGCTATATTATTAAAGTAATTTTGTGTTGGGAATTTTAATTGGCTTACTGCATTGCAGTATCTAATTTAGACTTACTTTGACACATGTTGTCCATTTAAACAGATACATGAGGGCAGTATTTTGGCTGTATACCAGGCTATTTTACTTCTTCAATGAAGTTATTATTGTTTTCAAAAACAGTAATTAAAACAACTAAAATGTAAACCAAAAACTCATCTGATATTAAACCTGTGAAACAAGCTTAAAAAATATACAATTGGGTGTAAATGAAGTTCTGCTGTTTTAGTTTCTTAAATTCTACAATTTTAGACAGTGTACCCACTGAGGTGCGCATATGCACAGTTGAGGAAGTTTGAGTTTACAACATTTTCCAGGAGTGTGCACTGAAGCAAGTCATAAAATCTCCTGCTGAAAGATTACACAAAGGGGGATAGCACAATGGCCTTCTTCATGGTAATCTGTTTTTAAAACTTGCTGTTAAAAGCCCAGGAGTGAATCTTTTGAAAATTTTCATTAAAGTAACCTAATTAGTTGTTGAATATATTGCATTTTTTTAGTCAAGGAAAACAATAATATAGTAATTATATTTAATTTGCTTATGGAGAAATAATCCCATAATAAATGTTTAAGTAATGTTTTTATCATGTTTGTTGTATTTACAGCGCCTATAAAAAGTATTAAACCCCTTCTATTTTATATCTGTAATTAAAATAGACCACTTTGTAGAGAACTGTTTTTACTGTGACATTAAAGAGTCTTCTTTTGTTGATCAATGTCAAAATAGCTAAAACAAATCCACAGTCATTCAAAATTGTGTAACAATAAAAATGTGAAACTTTCAAGGGTGCGAATAATTTTTTGTAGGCACTGTCTCTGTATGAATCTATTTACTAGGAATTTCAAATTTTGTGGATGCTCTTCATGTTTATAAATAAAAAAATCTGCATGTTTTTTCTAAAGTAGCTTCAAGCTTTTTTAAAAAAAATTTCTTATTTGCAGAAGTTTGAGCCGTCCTTGAGTATGCGCCAACAAGGATGGATGTCATTTTGAAGGGTTTGCAAGGTAGTAACTGGAGATTATTTTCATGACAGAAGTCTTCACAAACATTATAAAATTATCTCTCCTGGTAATATATAATGTGTCATCAGTTTGTATTTTCGTTGTCTTGTTTTTGAAAGGTTTTTGAAAATAGTACAGCAATACAGGGGTGCAATATGGTATATCAGTCTCATGCACGTAACTTGCATTGTCCAGCTTATAGAGAACGCGTTTTCTGCGGTCTGCGGCATCTTTTTCTGTTTTAGTGGGTGCTGTTCGTGACAATGGCTGGAAGCTCTTTATCTAATTCCCAGCTCCTTGAACAAATCCACTAGAAAGATTTAAAGGTTACTACAATATCTGCTGAATTCTCCAGTGCCTATAATGTTTATAATATTATTAGAGTTAGCTAATTTGATCATTGATAGGTATTGCTATAAAAGAGTTCTTCTAAGTCATATGACTGCCCATCTCAAATCATTGTTTAGTTAATAACTGGAGTAGCTGAGGAATACTTGAAATAACTTCTAAATTTACGTTCACCTTTGACAACAGCGTTTTTTAAAATAGTGTCTATTAATATTGTTCTTTTATTAACATTAGAATTAACAGTCTTATTTTAAAGTTATTATCTTATAGCAATGGTAAAATTTAAACAATTGTTCTGATAGTAATACAATACAGCTGTTGGGGGGGATTTGTCACAAGCGATGCCATTATAGAAGTAGCTCCACACTAAAAAAAAAGAGTAGTAGTGACGTGATAGGGTAAACAAATGTTATTTTGCCTCATTAAGCCAAGTTGTTTGTTTTTCTACTTGCAGTTACTTGGGTTGGGACAAGGATGATAATGAAAACTAGCAACAAACCTGTTATAATAATATTATTAAACTTCACTGTAAAATAGAGAGTGTCATTCTTTCTGACATAAATTACAAGTGAATGCAATTTTGCTTTGTTCTAGATTTCTGATGGACAAGGACAATTTTGCATCAAAAAATGAAGAATCTCAGATGAACTTGGAAGATTTACAGTATCCATTGTCATATTATTATATAGAATCATCACATAATACATATCTCACAAGTCATCAGCTTAAGGGAGAATCTTCTGTGGAGCTTTACAGTCAGGTAGGATCAACAAATCTTTTATTTGATGAAAAACCAGTTCTAAGATTTTTTTTCCTGACATTGCTTGTGACAGATAGGAGGTGCCACAGAGCCCCAAACTCTTGACAACACTGACATCAATAGAGTCACAGCTTAAAAATAGAGATTTTTATTATAAAAAATACCTCACAAAGGTTTCTCCAAAGTTTCACAAGTATGAATACATACAATATTCTTCCTTCTCCTTTCTCTCCATCCACCTCCCACCAGTGAGTGTTGTCTTCCTTCGTCCCAGTCTAGTGCATAGTAATGATTCATATCTGAACCTGTCCTAACCCCATTATGTGTTTAATTATATTTTTGGTATAGCTCAGACTTTGACTTTTGTTGTTATGAAGGGAAAAAAGAACCTTAACGTGATCTTAACATGTGTGTCTAAACATATGCTTCGGATGTTTTCAAAATGTTTGTCTGTAAAATTCAATTTTAATTACTTTGAAAATGAAGTTCTATTAATCAAAATATTTGAATTTCAAAATGGATTAACAGAATCTCCCTAAATAAGGAATGTGACATGAGATGAATGTTTGTTTTAGGGACAGTGGAGGCTGGAGCCGTTACTCATAGCAATGAATATGAAGCAGGAACCCATTCTAATTCATTCAATTCATTGTAAGCATACATAATGTAAAAGGGCCATTTCATGAATAAATCTCGTTATCCCATATGTTTTGTTAGTTTTATCTTTACAGACTTTTAAAGTTCTACTCTTTTTGTTTATGTCTGATGTGGTAAGCTAAATGCAATTTATATAATTCTCCTTACTGTTCATTGCATTTCATAGGTGCTTATACAAGGTTGTAGAAGTGTAGAGTTGGATTGCTGGGATGGAGATGATGGCATGCCTGTCATATACCACGGACATACACTTACTACAAAAATTTCATTTAAGGTAAATTACAGTTTTACATGGATATAAAGGCTCTTTTTCACAACTTCTTGCAATGTTGTAATTGTTTTTTTAATGATTTTTGAATAAATACCATAAAGAACGTGCTTCCTATAGACCAAGAGTTCTCAGGTTCAGTCCTGGGGCTGCTTCTGTGGATGCAGATTTTCATTCCAATCAGATTCACAAGTCAATGGGTTAGTTTTACTTCTTTTACTTTATTTTTCTCTTATTTTATGCTCAACCAGATGTGCCAGTATCACAATACATTTTTTGTATACCTAGAAGTTTTTTATTTTTTTGCCATAGCTTAAAATGTTCAACTTTCTTTTCCCATTTATTTATATTACAATATTCTATTTTGTGGAATTTGCTTCCTTAAATGTGTCCAGATACTGCCGATTAGTGACAAACAGTACAATCACCTATGAAAATAACACAGAATAATAAAGAGACACAACCACTTCACAGTCATTCACTTGCATGTCAGTTAGTAAGAAAATAGTTAAATAACCAGAACTTTATAAAAAAAAATGTTGAAAACAAGAAAAAGGAAAAGTAATTCTGTCCAGATTAACACGCAAATTTGCTTGCTACATTCCAGCAAAAATATAGTATTTTCTGTATAAACACAAAAATGTCAGGAACTGGGAAATAACAGTCTGTGTAGTGAAGGCAACAATCCAGATAAAAGCAGAGGCTGGGATGCAAATTTACAGCTGTTCCTTGGGGGCATTGTGGGGAGGCCCCATTGAAGATTTCTGTGGCTCAGACGATAAAACATTAATTAATAAAAAAAATGTTAAGGAGCAACCTTGCTTATGAATAGGGGGCTGGATTCTGCCTGGGCATCCCAGACTCCCTTGGAGCTTTGCCCCGGTCCACAGGTCTGAATTTTAGAACCACTGGTTTAAGCTTTTTCTTACTAATTTACACACAGATTAACATGACACTGAAGTAGCAGCTCTGCTTTAGCATTCAGTGTCATATGCTTGAATGTGTCTATACTGCTTGTCACTAATTGTCAACATTTGGATACAATAAAAGGAGTAAATACCACAGAAAAAAAGTAAAAAGAAAACGGTAAAAGAATATTAGTGTTTATTTGTATGACAAAAAAGAAACACATTTCTGAATATCTTCTAAATGTAAAATACATACTAACACGCATTTCTGAGCATAGAAAACCAGAAAAAAGGCTAGCTAATTAAACATTAGGTATTACATGCAAGCCAGACCCACAGTAAAACTGGTTGAAATAAACATCTGCAGCAAACAGTGGTATCCCTGGATTGAACTTGAGAACCACTGATATAGAATCATGTAGAATTTAATGTTTTTCTCTACTAAATGATGTTTTTTATACATTTTTATCTAAATTAAAATCTATGAAACGGCACATTATTTTGCATTAATAAATGCATACTTCTGTTATACAATTTGTTCTAATAAAATGTTTTAAATGAACTTTACAAATGATGCGCACATAGACCAAATAGAATCTTAGAATCATAATAACAAAGTAAAACAGAAACACGTGGTATAAGATCAATAACTCTCACAAGAATTTCAAACTGTTAATAATGTGCAGCTTTGCACTTCTTGCAGTGTTTGTATGGATTGCACTTAAAATGAATTGGGGTGCTAATCATGGTTTTATCAGAAGGGAGATAAAATAGAATGAAGCAGCAGGGTAACAGAAATGTCATTATTTTTTCATTATGGACTTCGGAGTGAAAGGGTAAGCCTATTGATCAAAAGTATAAATCACAGTTTGAAATTTAAAACTAGCAAAAACAGATCTTTTTGGGTGTCCAGCTTATGTACTGTATATGTGTTTAAATCTTTTGTTTTTTTAATCTATTGATATAGTCATACACTAATTTAAAATGTATATAATTTCCCTAAATCCACTTTAATTAGAATCTAATCTCCCAGAACAATAATTTATACTATACACTTGAAAAATTACTAGGAGTTTAATTGCATTTATATAGAGTTTCTATTTTCCATTAAAAAAACATGATATTTCGATGAAGAATATATCTGCATAGAGTCTATGGTACTAAAACTCTTTCTTACATTTGTGCCTGCTGTTAGTGCTTAATTAAGGTGAATTGTAATAAGTTTATGTTTATTAATCTTAGATTTTTTAGTAGATATTAAATAATATTCCATAAAAACCTCCACTTTCGAAGTTCTAAATTGTTTTAGTTTCAGTATCTTGCCTTTCAGATTTACTTGGACTGTAGAGATGTAACTGGTTTGAAACAAGATGTCTTTCTCATCTATTTAAATGTTTATTATTTTTACTGTACGCATTTTTGTCAATTTTTACACAGGATGTCGTGGAAGCTGTCAATCGAAGTGCATTTATCAATTCAGACCTGCCAGTTATTTTGTCAATTGAGAATCACTGTTCCTTGCCTCAGCAGCGCAAGATGGCCGAAATATTTAAGGTAAACTAATTGATAATCATTTGTTACATAGTAATTTTTTTAAAGTATACTACTAGTTACTTTCATTTTCAAAAAATGAACTATTAGTTTGTATGTTAGTCTGTAGCTTAGCAACATTGTTTTGTCTAACAACATGCATATTAACATGACTTTCTTTGTCACTTGTGAATTTACAGGAATTGTTTACTTTAAAGACACATAAAAATAATGATTTCTTTCTAACTTTACAGCAATAGAGCACAATTCAGGTTGACTTTGGAGTATAATGCAATGCAAGTGTTCACATAAGCAGGCACCAATAAAAAACAACACCTATTTAATACCTTATATTTTATTCAAAATAAGCAGACTGGTGGCACAGTGATTAGCAATGCTGCCTGATGGCTGCATTGTCCCGAGTGTGAATTCTGTCCTTTCATTTAATACTGCCCTTGGCTTAATCAAATGTGTCAATGCATTGGATTAAGCAGATTTGAAGATGGATTGATGGATGGACCCAACATGTTTTTAGGAAGAATCTGACGTTGGTTCTTTGTAAAAAAAAAAATATATATAAAAGATATTTGCAACATCTTTGACTTTATCTTTGTATACACATTGTTTATAAAGCATAGCAAAATAATGTGCAACTCTTAAGAAAGAGTAAATGCAGCCTGATAATTTGGAAATGTTACTGACAGTTTTCAATGTCACTGCTTTTATAGTGCAAACTACAGAAGTTATATTCCTGCAGCAATTTCAGTAAACATAGATCCACACATTTCTTTTTTTTATTATTGCCTTTAATCCTTTTAGCTAAACAAACAATAAAATATGTGACATATTCTCTTGGTTAGTTAGCACGTGTTATTAGGGTTTTGGAAATAGGTCGTTTATTTTCTCTTACACTGTTTCAAACTAAGAGAACAGTCAACATGGTTACTTTCTTTTAGTATACTTTTTAGTGAATTTATATATGGAATTTCAATGACAAATTGTTGTCAAATTAATGAAAATTTTAAATAAATAAAATCTGGAAGTATGCTTATGTTTTCCTTTAATGGTTTAATGTATAGTGTCCTGGATTAATAATGCAAGTTACACTTTTTATTGGATAAGTTCAAAGCCAGCTGCTTTAGAGTATAGCAATATTTTTTTGAAGGAGAACCTAATATTTAGACTTTTACATAAAAAATCTAATTATTTAGCACCTATACAAATCTACTTTCTCATTTCTCCATGTTATTTTCTCCCACGTAATAAAATTGTGTGGTAGGCTAATTGGAGAGTCCAAACTGGATCTTCATGACTATGAGTGGAGCCTGTAATCGGATGTTTTCTCAACCAGTCTAGGGTTGTTTGCTACTAGGATAAACTGTGATCCTGAATTGGATTAAAAGAAGTTTGAAGATATAATGTTATGTTTGAACCCAAGCACAAAAGGAAATTATTTTTACAAACTTAAATCATCTGATTACTGTTTATTTATTGAATAACCTGTATTTCTACAAGCAGTCAGAAGGGAACATACATTATAATTAATGGTGTGAAAGAAACACAAAGACAAGGAAAAAGGTTTGGGGTTCCACCCCATATAATTAAAATAGCTTTGAAAAAAGAAGCGATGAATTTCACTTGAGTAGTTTCAAATGACTGAGTCCAGAACGAGATTGATTGGGAAAGGAATAAGCTGGATTTATAGATGGAGGTGAGGAAGAGAAGCATCTAAAGGCCTGCAGGCGGAAATGAGGTCAAGAGCAGAGAGGGGACTGGAGCCGGAAGTAGAATTGGTATGGGTGTTGGGTTTAGGTAGGCTTTCCATCTGATGATCTGCAGAGGAGGGAGAAAAGCTGTTAGTGCACTTTGTCAACCCTTGGCCCAGCATATTACATTTAGTCAAGCCCATTAAATGCCTCCCTTGCGGCAATGGTTATCGATAGACTCCACACACACACATTATAATTTATTTTACCTTACAAGGACAACGAGGGGGACAGAGCATAACAAATGTTTTACAAAGCACAGGGATTTCATCTGCTATTCAGCTGACATTATCAGAATATCACTAAACCAAAATATGAAGGGTATGAAAATGCTACTGTAGTACACTGCTTAGTAACTCGTTTTAGACCCTCACAGTCAAAATACTGCCTGGCTTTTGTGTTACATTTACCATTAACTTCTTCACTGCATAGCTCTATGTTTGTACTGAAAAATCTTTTGAAAGTAGCAACTGGCATATCCTTGCTAACTTAAAGAAAAGCCAAGCAAAATGACACCTTTTATTGGTTAACTAAAAAGATTACAATATGCAAGCTTTAGAGGCAACTCAGGCCCCTTCTTCTTGCCTGAAGAAGGGGCCTGAGTTGCCTCGAAAGCTTGCATATTGTAATCTTTTTAGTTAGCCAATAAAAGGTGTCATTTTGCTTGGCTTTTCTCTAGATTCATAATGGCTAACACGGTACAATACCCTAGTACTACTTGCTAACTTAACAATTTCAAACATGTTGTTTGGGGCACCTGTATATTTCCTTAAGCTTTAATCTTTAGCTCATACCTTTTATTGCTGGATTTAGCTTATGTAGCTCTTCTCAAGTTAATGTTCAAATTTATAGACGTGTACATAATATAATGTGTTACTTGTGTGTCTCTCAAGACTAGTGACAGTACTATAGCATCAACAACAAACAACAAATATAACACCATACATTAAATGCAAAATCAATCTATATTAATATAGCACATCACACTACTGTCGACATAAACCTATGTGTACTTTTAATTATGTATGAAAGTATAATAAACAGGGCTGGTATATCAGGGCCAACTTTTAATTGCAATCAGAAACTAAGAACTCAGTGAGTGCATTATATAATATGAATTAAAGAATAAAATCATCCAAACTACAAATAAATCAGTCGCCTTGCAAGCTTTCCAAAATACAATAATTTGAGATGAACTTTTTAAATAAACAAAATTATTGTAAATGCACAGATTATGTGGACAGCGTTGCACAGTTGAAAACATTTAAAATGAAATGTCCTTTCCTAAGTTCCTTGTTTACTGTTCTGTTTTCTGAATAGGGTGAGTCATTTATAAACTCTACCAAATATTTCCTCTCTCACCAGTTCTGAATATGCAACTGAAATTTAAAGTTTTGTCATTACAAATGAAAATGAAACAAAACAAATGGAGGTGGAAACTTTATATTGGAAACAGCATATCATACTGGTCGTGCAGCACAAGATCCAACATATCTTTTCACTTTTTTATCCATTAATAATCTAGTCCTATCCAGGGCCAGTGAATTAGGTGAATTAGGTATTTGCCTTGGGCACAGATCATAAATAGGGTGGTGGGTTTGGGGGATCCAGCTGCACGGGTTAGCTACTGAACAGTAGGTTGGCACACTAATAAGCTTGGCCTAGGGCGCAAAATAACCTATGTGACAGATTAAGGTCTCTGTGACCCCTTTGAACCCTCAGACCAGACGTCAGACACCAGATAAAAGTCCAATTATTATTTATTATATAATAATAATGTGCACCAAGCACCCTCCTCTCCACAATACTCAATAATAATAACAATACACAATAATCCTCCACACTCCCAGACACTTTGCCACCCTTCCTCCCAGCTCAGCTCAAATGTCTGGGCTTACCCAGAGTCCTTTTATAGCCCCTGACCCGGAAGTGGCTCCTGGCCAAATCCCCAAGTCCTTATCCCTTCCGGGTCAGGGTAAACAGTCCTTTTCATCCTGGGAGCACGCTGCTTCCTCCAGTCACGTGACTGTGACGCACTCCCGGGTTATAGGGCATGCAAGAGCCCACTAGCCCCCCTACAGCGACTCCTGGCGGCCCCCAAGGTATCCAGCAGGGCTGTGTCACATCACTACAAAGTCCATGAGGCCCTGCTGGAACTCGGGGCACGAATATGCTGTCCGGAGGGCTCCTCCTAGCGGCCTGGGGGGTGGCGACCGGAGTCCATAGCCGGTCGTCCATCACAGTCCCTCCCCCTTAGCGACGACCAGTGGGGCGGAGCGTTGATTCCCGTGAGGGACGTCCTCCTCCAGGAGGACGCGGGATCCGGGCCGTAGTTCCGCTGTCTAGATCCCCCAGCGAACCGTGGGGGAACGGTGTATCTGTTATCCCACCGCTCCCCTATCCTCCGGGGACAACTACGCCACATGTGGCCCGGTTGCCGGCAGTTGTAGCACCGCCGACATCCTCCTGTTGGCTTCTCTTCCCGAGACCGGAAACACCTCGGGAATTCCGTTAGCTCCACCCTGTCCTCTGCCAAGGAGGGTTTAACGGCCGCTTTGCTGCTCTCTGCCCTTTTCTTTATTTTGTTAGGAGACCCTCGTTTTAATTCGGGGATCTCCTGCTTTGTCTGGGGCTTGTGCACAGCGTGAGGCTCTCTATGGAAAAGAGAGAGCCTCTTTGCTGTTTGCACGCCCGTTGTCCTATGTATTATTGGAGGTGGCGTCATTAGTACCACATCGTTCCGGGTAACAGCACTATCCAGCCGCCCTGGTTCGATTGGCACTTCCTCCGCCCCTCCAGTAACCAACGGCAACCCCTTTTCCACGCGGGTCGGGCTCTTAAAGTCCGCATTAGTCCAGAGCGGCGTCTGATACCGCGGCTCCGGTTCTAACGGACAATTTCCCGACCACTCCGTCATTGTGCCACATTCCAATGTCGGGTTCACAGCGCTTTGGCAACCGCTACTTTTTAAACGCGGTGCCGGTTCACACTGTGTCCCCTTATTATATACGGTACAGAGGGCACCTACCTGCACCGCCGCATTAATTGAGGCCGGGGCTTCACGGCCTAATCGCCGTAGGTACTCTTGTAGTCCCTTCAACGGCGCTTCGGCTGCAGCTCCCAGCTCCTCCACTCGTGCTTTTAGTTCCTCCAGACCCTGGAAGAAAGTGTAAAGGGGCGCGAGACATTTCTCGAGCTCCCATAAGTTTATAAAGTTATTTGTCTCGGCCGGCGGTAAGGCTACTTCCTTGTTATGATCACCTGCCGACCGGGAACCAATGAGCATGTCCGCTCCTGGCACGTGCTCTGCTGGGCTTCGTGAAGGCTTCTGGGGATTTGAGTCCCGCATTTTAGACGGCCTGGGTGCTGCTACTGGCCGTGAGCCAATGGGCACGTCCGTTGTCGGCACGTGCTCAGTGTCACGCAAAGACTCTTGGGAGTTGGAGTCTTCTGAGGGACGGGTGGCTGCAACAAGCCGACTGAGGTCTGCCTTTTTAGCTTTGTCTGCAGACACTACAGTCACTTCCCGCCCCTCTTTACCTTGATGTGAAGTTGGCGCTGCTTCGCTCGCCGCCCCCTTCCCCTTCAGGGAGCGCAGACGCGTTAGGGAATTATTGACCTCACCGACGGCTCCAAACTGACCTTCTTCCTGGTCACCGTCGCGCGAGGTCACGTGGATACATCCCACGAATGGGTTGGCCGCTTCCAGCCGACTTCCAGCCCGACTTGCCTTCTGGGTATCGCGGCCATCTTGCCACGGTACGAGGCAGGTATTCGAGTCACCGGGAGTTTTCCGGAGGCAGGCCTCTGAAAAATAGGAATGATACATCCCTTGCCCATCAGGCGCCCCGGCACATACCTCCGGATTTTTCCGCGGTGTCCCCGATTCATTCAGGGCTGTTGATGCAGCCGATTGCTGGCAGCCTTCTTGCTGCTTTGCCCTTCGGGCTTGTTCATCTTTTATCGGCTGTCTGTCCTCCTCACACCCAGTCAGGTAAGCCCAGGTCAGCTCGGCATCGGTCGCGGTCTTCACCCAGTCGGTGTTGTTCTTCTTTTTCCCCCGACTTCTTTCCCATCTCGACCAGATACGAGGCGAGATTCATCAGCGCAGCCCACAGAGTATGGTGAACTTTTCTGTGCGTCCTGACGCTGTCTTCTCAGGGTTCTGTCCCCAGTAAAATTTATTTAAAGTCAGGTCCTCTGCCAAATCCGACGGCCAGAGAATCCTGCCGACTACGCCAGTTGTGACAGATTAAGGTCTCCGTGACCCCTTTGAACCCTCAGACCAGACGTCAGACACCAGATAAAAGTCCAATTATTATTTATTATATAATAATAATGTGCACCAAGCACCCTCCTCTCCACAATACTCAATAATAATAACAATACACAATAATCCTCCACACTCCCAGACACTTTGCCACCCTTCCTCCCAGCTCAGCTCAAATGTCTGGGCTTACCCAGAGTCCTTTTATAGCCCCTGACCCGGAAGTGGCTCCTGGCCAAACCCCCAAGTCCTTATCCCTTCCGGGTCAGGGTAAACAGTCCTTTTCATCCCGGGAGCACGCTGCTTCCTCCAGTCACGTGACTGTGACGCACTCCCGGGTTATAGGGCATGCAAGAGCCCACTAGCCCCCCTACAGCAACTCCTGGCAGCCCCCAAGGTATCCAGCAGGGCTGTGTCACAACACTACAAAGTCCATGAGGCCCTGCTGGAACTCGGGGCACGAATATGCTGTCCGGAGGGCTCCTCCTAGCGGCCTGGGGGTGAGGGCCGGACTGGGAAGCCGGCAATCCTCCACAAAATATATATATATTTATATATATATATATATATATATATATATTCATTGCATTCGTAGTCTGTGTCACAATCTGATTGTATGGGTGGTTACCTACCAGGTAACGCTTGCGGTTGGTCAGCAAGTCGGCTAACATCCGCCACGGTGCCCTCATTTCAGTTGCGAGAAGCAGATCATAGATGTTAGCTGACTTGCTGACCAACCACAAGTGTTACCTGGTAGGTAACCACCCATACAATCAGATTGTGACACAGACTACGAATGCAATGAATGTAATTACCCCGATCTACATGCTGTCAAATGAATGAACCACACGCCGTGGCGCAACGTTAGAGGCTTCGCCTCTGGCGCTGACGTCCGAGGTTCAATTTCCCCGAGAGGGGGGTGCAGTGAGTGTGTACGCCTGATGAGCCCAGAATTAGGGTGAAACACGTGTCACGTACTCTTTGCATTATTTGACAGTAAACTATTTCAATCATTCTATGATCTGCTTCTCGCAACTGAAATGAGGGCACCATGGCGGATGTTAGCCGACTTGCTGACCAACCACAAGCGTTACCTGGTAGGTAACCACCCATACAATCAGATTGTGACACAGACTACGAATGCAATGAATGTAATTACCCCGATCTACATACTGTCAAATGAATGAACCACACGCCATGGCGCAACGTCCGAGGTTCAATTCCCCGAGAGGGGGGTGCAGTGAGTGTGTACGCCTGATGAGCCCAGAATTAGGGCGAAACACATGTCGCGTACTCTGCATTATTTGACAGTAAACTATTTCAACCATATATATATATATATATATATATATATATATATATATATATATATTTAGGTAAGTGGCAGGGTTTCTAGGGAGCTAGATAACTCTTTCTGTTAGGTTCTGGTCCATCTTTATGTTTTATTTTTAATTTCCTGGTGTTCTATCCTATACACTGTAAACACATAAATGTATTGATTACCAAAATTCCTGCACTTGTTTCTGTGTCCTGCTGCATTGAATGTGTATTCTTGCATGCTTTCTAAAGCACTTTGTTATGGGATATTTTATGAAAGGATGTATACAAAATAAAGTTTGATTAATGTTTAAGGTAGATATATCTGAAATTTGCAATTTGACTGGATTAATAAAAAGAAGTAACTTTTGAATTACTTTAAATATAGATATCAGTGTGGGAAGATGTCAGAATTGTCCCTTTTATAAGATTTTTAGAAAACTGAGAAATGAACAAATGTATAAATATAATATTATGTGGTTTTCTGTGGTAAATTAATATCTGAAAAGTGGAAAATCAAAAGGTTTTCATGATTTAAACAGTGCAATTAGTCAGAACAGCTCAAAAGAAAATCACTGTTGAGTCTTCTATAAATATGCGGAGATTCGATGTGGCTAGCATACACCACTTTCATAGCGTCAGATTATTCCACTTTTTACAATAATAAATTTTAAGTCACTCTAAAAGTTGTGTTTTTTTTCCTGGCAAAGGAGCAGGGCACCATGCAACATACAAGGCTATGTTAAACTAATACAAAAAAATAGTATGGGTTAAAACTCCTTATTATGTCACTAGTTATTCTGTGAAACAAAGGTTAGTTTTCATTTTGTGCAAACATTACTTAGGTTCTGTATTTAAGTAAATATACTTTATTTGTAAATGAAACATACATTAACACACTGACCTTTTTATCCTTTCTGATGGTATCTATTATTTAGAATGTTTTTGGTGAAAAACTGGTGACCAAGTTTTTATTTGAGAGTGACTTCTCAGATGATCCGCTTTTGCCATCACCATTGCAACTGAAGGGTAAAATTCTATTGAAAAATAAGAAATTGAAAGCACACCAAGCTCCTGTTGATATACTGAAACAAAAGGTAAGGTGCTGAAAAAGCATAGCTTGGTTATTATGTACAGGATACATTTTGTTTGGGTTTACAGTTTTTTACAATGTCAGTTTTTACTTAGTATTTATTACTTTTTAATCATAAACCACATTTTTTCTAATCAATAATTCAGATGTTATTCTTTAATCTAAAACTTATAATTAAGTTCAAACAGTATATTTACACTAAACCTTGCTGAAAAAAATTAAATTACCCAATTAGAATGGTGTTAAGAAATACATCTATTTTAATGTAATTTTTAAACAAAAATTAAACTTCTGTTCTTGCTTTCCAAGTAGACTAAACATTATCTTTGAGTTACCTCTGACTCCACCCCCATTACTTTAATTAAGATTTAATTAAGCTTTGCTGGATTGTGGCCCAGAGCTTCATACAATTTTTTTCAAATAACCCTTCCCAGGTGAAAATTGTTTCTTTAAAATTTTGTGAATATATCCTGTAGTGAGCAGCCAGATTTGTCCTCAGCCAGCTCTTATTTCTGTGCTTTTAACTGTTTTTTATAAGGGAGTCTATCTGGAACCAAAGGACAAATATAATGAAAGCTCTGTGTGTGTGCATGTGTGTGGGATTGTATGGTATATTGGACTGAAGTGCATTTTAAATATAAAACATATTAAGTAAGACGGTAATGAACAGGTCATTAATCAGGATTTCATCAGCAACATATACAAGATTTAGACAGTATAATAAAGGAGACATGGGTAGAAGATAGGGTAGATGTTTTGAATTTTAAGGACAACTAGACCATAAGAAAGTATAGGAAAAAAAGTTTATTAGACAACTAATTCACTTAATAAACCTAGGTAGCAGCTGTAAAACCACTTGTTTCTTGTTTATTTACTTGTCTATATATTCTATCCTGAAGTTATCTATACAATGTTTATAAAGTCCAAGTTATATTTATTTTGGTTCAATATTCATAATATGAATACAATATTTGAATATGGCTTTCTTCTAGACAGTTGTAGAGCCCTAATAGGTAAAAATTTGTTACAATAACTGCACTGTAGCTCTTGGTTGCATATCTTACCATGAATCACTTGCACAACATGCCAGTAGTTCTGTTCTTTGGTGTAATTTCACTCTGTGGTGACACTGGTAAATGCTTCTTTTGGGACAAAAACCTGCAACCTTTGGGTTAGAAGCAGCATGCATCAATGAGTGACGTCAGCATGGAAATCGTTCCAGCACCCCGCTCCTCTACATGCTGCTGGACCGCTGCAAGTTCTAACTTTTTTTTTTTGTTTTTTTGTACACATTTTAAAAATATGATGCAATAAAGGTAGGCTTCTTTGCAAGTATATGCTAAAGTGCTTTCTTTAAGGAACTATATTATTATTTGTTTTTTGAATTGTGTAGAATTTAGTTTCACTTTTACTTTTCTTTTTGAATGGTTTGTTTATTTTATTGATGCATTTTGAAATTACCCCGATGGCATCTTGTTTTTATCAGCACTGCCATATTGAGTGTCCACTCAAACTTTGGCCAGGGGATGTTGTCCCAGAAAATACAGCATCTGATCTCTTTCACATGTTGTGTATCATCATCCATGTTTGTGGATATAATTCTAAAATATTTCACAAATGCTCTAGCTTTTGACAACCTGCTTACTGAATTCTGGCCAGAGATTTTTTAATTTAAGGTTTTGATGTTCTTTTCGGTTTTGTTAGACCACTCTACTCTCTTACCATCTGGGAATTGCCACCTTGCAGTAGTACAGTGGCAACACCCAGATTACTTCCCTGACACATTACCATTTGGACATTAGTTTGCACATATTTCTTGTTTCTGGTGTACGTTTCAATATCCCAACCTGGGAAACACAAAAAACTGATGATCAAAATTTTTATTGGAGAATCTATATAAAGATAACTACTGTAAAATCTTCTTGACTAATATAGTCACATATTCAAAAGTCACTAAAATGCGAAAAAGAAGAGTAGTGCAGTCTTCTGTAAACATCAAAAATAGTTTACATTTTTTACATTACTGTAAACCGTATTGTTCTTGAGGTAGTGCAGTTGTTCAAAAGCCTCTGACATTGTTATTCAGATGCAAGATGTAAGTAGTGGCCTAAGTGGTGCTTTCCAAAGTTTTGACATGGTGATCCATCCCTCACAGTAACTATAAAATTCTGCTTGATGCCACAGCATATAACACGCAGGGTGTAAATGCATAAGAGCAACAGCCAAGTACAGAACGTGAATGAGTACATTTCTCTGAATGGTGTGTCTTTTAAATGTCTTTATACAGAGTACAAGGGTGGCAAGAAAAGAGTATTATTATTGCTATTTTAATATGCTTGCATCATATTTACAATTTTTTTGTTAATAAGACCTTGTTAAGAGAGTTTGACTTTCTGCTAATATAGCACAATATGCACATCAGTCTGGTAGGACATAAAACTGAGCACTTTCTAAAAAGTGCCATTTTTTACAACCATTTAATAAAGTATAATATCAGTTTTCAAAGACTGAAAAACCCACAAAACTGAAAATAACATGTAATACACCTGTAAGCTAAGAATTTATGCTGCAGAAACAAACAACTCAGGAAGCACAATGTGTGAATTTTACCAAAGAAGGAGAGACATGAGCAAGAAAATGCAAGCACAAAGAGATAAGAAACAACTACGTCCTATTGGGCCTGAACTAAGTTTATAGAGACACTAAATTCCATGACAGACTTTTGTTTGAAGGCCACAGTTTTCACTGCTAATTTTGAGCAGTAGTACAGGGAGTAAGAGAAACTGGGGCTTCTGCTCCATGGAGAGAGCAATGTGTGTCTCTGCTTATAGTAGTCTGTGGGTTAAAAGACCAAGCAAGCAGGAAAACACATATGTGGACAGGACTGATAGTACGGAAACCAAGTATTGGTACCTTTTTTAAAATTTCAGAATAAATATTTATTCATAAATTGATATTTTTGACAACAATGGCATGAATACATCATTCAGTTTTATCTATTTTAGCCTTGTTGTAACCACTGGTCCATATCAATATGAGAACACACTTGGCACTTAAAAACATATTTTCTTTATTTGTCTTTTACAGGCTCATCAACTTGCTTTTATGCAGGCTCAAGTTAGCAATGGCAGCCCAGCAACTAATTCACTGACTAACAATGAAGAAGATGAGGATGAAGAAGATGAATATGATTACGATTATGAATCATTGTCTGATGGTATGAAAAAACTAACCTCTTACTATTGTTCATACTTTTAAAAATGAGAAAATCATAATCATATACTTTCATATTAATTAAATGGCATCTATTCTACTTTATGGAATTAAACATGTAAATATGTGTTTAATTGAATTTGTTTCCTTTTACGCATGTTATGTAATTAACCTCTGTTTCCTGCACATGTGTTGACCTGACTCTGGATAGCTGGTTTAAAGACATTTAATACTTAAATTTATGTTTAATGCATCTTTTCAGCTTTTGTAGTGTTAATAAAATAAATGTGTTTTAATTCAACAATTACACTTTGTTCGTCTCCATTTCCCTTTTTTCTTCCTGTCCTTTCCATCTGACTGTTTTCCTTTAGCTGATGTCCTTACCGTTTCTCCTGCTACTAATGGCCAGGAAGGTAAAGAAACTTTTTCTTGGCCAATTCTGCTGCATGACTTTCACCTGTCTTTGAATTGCACTGTTGTGTATGCTTTCCAATAGTAAACACAATTGCATGACGTGATCTAATATTACCATAGTACACCCTCTTCAGAATATTCAATTTTTTTAACTGTATTTATAAAATATAAACATAAATTAGAATGGTGGAAATGTTTGTACTCTTATTTGCACAAATATAGCCTACTTCACTCATGTTATTGATACATTCAGGAATGCATGACTTTTTGTGCCCTTTATTTTGTTCATTATTTATGCCGCATACATTATATAGTTTTAGAATTTTATACTTTTTATCAAGTTGTATTAAAAACTTTGTAAATTATCCATTTTAATGACAAAATCCAACAACATTTAGGAATTAATACTATATCTTCACCACTGCCCATTCTAGGGTGGGTCCCTTGATTATCAGAAGCTCCCTGCAGACCTGAAATAGTTAAGTTAGTGTGGCAATTTATGAACGGACAAATATTTCCAACAACCATATTGAATACCTTTGTTAAATAATTTAGTCTTTACTGATTATGGATGTAGATGTCTGATTCACTAACCACCTTCACATAAACTGTATTGAGGGTTGCATAATAACTTGCTACTCAAGAACCAAAACTGAATAATAAGTTATGGAAATCATTTTACACATCTCCTCTTAGCATGCTAACACATGGAAAAGTAAATATCTATTTATGGCAGATGAAACTACTGGCTGAATATCCATTAGCAAATAGCTGTAGCCTTCATGAACAGTGTCTAATTATACAAATATGTCCTTCAAAATCCAACTAAATTGTCATCTTATATTTCAGTATATGTCTTGTACTTGTTTTGTAACTAGCTTTGCACAACTCTAAAACTGGATTAAGTGGATTTGGTAATGTATGGATAGATGGTTAGATAACATGGAATTTTTCAATTGGCTTATATTCTTGTTCAAATCTCCACTAGTGCAGTGCTTATCTTGTTGCTATTTAAAAGATTGATTAACATCATATTCTTTAACACTGCTTCACCAATGTTGCAGGTGTCAATTGTTGTAATATTGGAGAATAAGTTTAAAATTAAAACATTTTAAAAGTCTTTTTATGATAAATGCTATTCAAAGTGGTAGCACAGATGGTCAGCATAGGCTGTTCTCCAGGTATGCCAGTTTTCCTTGCTCATGCAGGTTAGTTTACCTCTTATAAGGTCATTATTGTCACATATACAGAAAACAGTGACATTCATACTTGCAACTGCTACTCATCATGCAATATGTTGCCACTCTCCAACAAACGGTTAGTGAGTAGAACTATCTAGCCTCAAAACTTCTGTCTTTCTTATCTGAAAAGTATTGGAACATACTTAATTGCATATTGACTTCTGAGTATGTCTTGGTGATTTCCAGGTCAAATCCTGTGTTGGTCTGCATGAGTGAGCTCTGGAATGGACTGTTAACCAATCCAAACATGTTTCCTAAATTGCACCTGGCTTTTGGCAACCCTGAATTGGACTAAGTGGGCTTGAGATTGTTATGTTACTAGAAGAACTTTTTAGAATCTAATTGGTTATTTGCAGTAGAAATACTTATGGTTGTCTGGACACCAGGTCGCCATAAACTGTACAATTTATACAGTAAAATGGTCATCAAGGTCTAGCCAGCATGTCAGCAATTTATAGATAGACAGACAGCAAGGAGGAAATTTAGCTTTTTTTCTAGAAGCTTGAGAAATATAATAACAAACAATAACAACTCCTTCAAATTCTCGCAAAAGTTACAAAAAAAAAGAAAACTTCTGACTTGGCTAAAGACAAAAAAGCAGTCACAGTGAGGCATTATAAAGGCATATTGCCTTTAGTAATTGTTGGTTACTTTAAGAAAAATATGATACTGCATTTAGTAATTTCTAGTACAGCTTTTTGTCGTACCTAGTTAATTTAGCAGAACACTACTGAAGAGCTGAGATCTTACACTAGAAATAAATATTCTCATGTTAATTAGAACAGATAAGTTAATTCTATGTGGAAAGAATAAAGTTACTGTAAATACCGTAACTGTAAATAAAGATGTACTGCTTCTTTAGTTATACATTCTGAGAATCCAGGAATTTTTGTTTTGTAGTTTAAAGACATGCTAAAATGCATGTAGTGTCACTGAACATAAGACAAAGCATTTAGTAACTGTCAACAGCTTTTTCAATATGGGTAATTGCAAAATGTACTGGTTTTCTTTTTGATTAGATTAATGTCATTGCACAGCCCTTTCAATATAGCTGAAAGTCAAATAAGATTTTAAAGAGTTTTCTATCCTTATTTTTGGCCAGACAACATTCTTGATGATCGATCAGAGGGAAGATCATCAAATGATCGTTTTCAATTTGAATACAATGAAGAGACTCCCAAAAAAATCAAGAAAGCAGACAATAACAACAAGGGAAAGGTAAACTACAATTTTAATTTAGGTCATTAGCAGCACCTTAAATACAGTATACATTCTTGTAAAATGGATTGTGTTTCATTCTTTTTTATCTCTGTTTATTTGTGTTTATTTATGGTTCCTAAATATGTATAGCCATCTTAGTAGACTAAAATCACAGTGGCAACGTGCCAAGTTGAACAGACCAAGTGACTCAGCAACAGTCTGCAGCTCCTTCTGTAGTAGTTCCAGACCAGATCTACATCAGGTCTTCTCTGCTTGGGACAGCTGGTCTTTGCTTACCAGTAAAGGGCAAGAAACTGCTGCAAGCTGCCAGTCATTCCAGTGCAAGCTATAGATCAAAGTGTGATGAGCTCAAGGGGACAGTATTGTAAACATTGTCATTATGTATGCAAGAACAGCTCTATAATGTATGGTTCATTTGAACCATAAAGTATACATACACTCATGTACAGTATGTTAATACATCTGACAAGTGAAAACAGATAAAGAGAAATAAGAATAGCACCAGCAATTTTATATATATAGCTGATGTGAAGCATAACCTTTTTATTTCAAAAACTAATAATAAGTACTGACTTCTCTTTATAGATCAGTAATATGATTGTGGTATATGCTTTCATTTTAGAAATGCATGCTTTTAATTGTAAGTATTAAACATGGTTAAGTCCACAAGCAGCTGATTATAAAGTTGGGTACAGCATGATTGCAAATGCAGAGGCCCTGTTTACAATCCCCAGACATTTTCCTCTATAGTATCACAAAGTGCCTTTTTGCAAAGCAAGTGAGGCAAACTTTATTTATTACAATGTTTGCAGACACAAATTATGCTCACAGTATTTCAGAACAAACAGATGAGGAGCAAAAAATTAAAAGCAAATAATTAAAAGTGGGGTACAAGACATAACATATCTACTGGGATATTAACATAGGTCAGCCCTGAATTCTTAAATCATATTTATATTTTCCTATATTTTACATGTGACTCATTTGTCAGTACTTTAACTTATGCAGACATTGCCTTCAGACAAAGTACAACCAGCCCAGTACCTCCTGTTAATTAAGAATATATTTCAAATGGTTTGTGTCAGTTTGTGTAAATTATAGCATAGCTCTAAGTGATGCTGTCAGTTACCCTGATGACTGGTTTTGATGTGCAGATTTAGAAGATATAGTTAGGAGTGTGCATATTCTGAGGTGGCCTTATTCCCTTTGTTTCTGATAATGTTGATTTGACTTTCTCTGCAGTGCACTAGTAATACAGCATAGATATGAGTGTCTGTGTAAGACCTAGTCCTACTGCTGTAAGTTGTCATGTGAGAAAGCTTTTAATATATCAGCTACATCTATATATCTATTAAAAATATGAGCTTCAATATACTGATTCAAGTTTATTCAACAATTTGAAAAACAGCAGCTTTTATAAATAAAACTATTACAAAATATTATTCTCTGACTGCCTACTTCCATACACAGCAGTAAAGGTAAAAAAAAAAAGTGCTATAAAGATTTAAGTTCATTCCACTGGGACTACCATAGGAATGCAAGTCATTACAATAAAGAGATAGTAGAGTGAGCTAGAGCTAAAACGCAACAGTAAACTTAAAAAAGGTTTACCCATGGGAAAGTTCTTTAAAGAATGTCTTCTAGTGGCTGCTGATTGGTGCTCCCTGATGAGGTTAACATGTTCAAATACAGTAATCCCTCCTCCATCGCGGGGGTTGCGTTCCAGAGCCACCCGCGAAATAAGAAAATCCGCGAAGTAGAAACCATATGTTTATATGGTTATTTTTATATTATCATGCTTGGGTCACAGATTTGCGCAGAAACACAGGAGGTTGTAGAGAGACAGGAACGTTATTCAAACACTGCAAACAAACATTTGTCTCTTTTTCAAAAGTTTAAACTGTGCTCCATGACAAGACAGAGATGACAGTTCTGTCTCACAATTAAAAGAATGCAAACATATCTTCCTCTTCAAAGGAAACAGAGAGGAAAGCAAACAAATCAATAGGGCTGTTTGGCTTTTAAGTATGCGAAGCACTGCTGGTACAAAGCTGTTGAAGGCGGCAGCTCACATCCCCTCCGTCAGGAGCAGGGAGAGAGAGAGAGAGAGAGAGAGACAGAGAAAAACAAAGTCAAAAATCAATACGTGCCCTTTGAGCTTTTAAGTATGCGAAGCACCGTGCAGCATGTGCTTCACGAAGCAGCTGCACACAGAAGGTAGCAACGTGAAGATAATCTTTCAGCATTTTTAGACGAGCGTCTGTATCATCTAGGTGTGCGAACAGCCCCCCTGCTCACACCCCCTACGTCAGGATCAGAGAAAGTCAGCGCAAGAGAGAGAGAGAGAAAGTAAGTTGGGTAGCTTCTCAGCCATCTGCCAATAGCGTCCCTTGTATGAAATCAACTGGGCAAACCAACTGAGGAAGCATGTACCAGAAATTAAAAGACCCATTGTCCTCAGAAATCCGCGAACCAGCAAAAAATCCGCGATATATATTTAAATATGCTTACATATAAAATCCGCGATAGAGTGAAGCCGCGAAAGGCGAAGCGTGATATAGCGAGGGATCACTGTAAATTAAAGATAATTACTTTGAAAATATATCACAGGATATGGCAGATCAGCAAAAGTTGGAACACTTCCATAAGTGTGCTAGTTGGAGGAGTTGCCAGGGTTTTCCTGTACTTTTCAGTGAACTTACAGTTGGCTATTTAGCATGCTTGAGTGTTTTAATCAATAAAACGGGTTTACTAATGACAGCTAAGGTATTTATCAATTAACTTCTTATAGATGAAATGTTAACAGACTATTTTGACATAATTACTAATGACACCTAAGGTATTTATCCATTTATACCTTGCAGATAAAATGTTACTAGTTTCTTTGACTTGATCTTGAAAAGAATATTGAAAAGAGATGAATGAGAAGAGAAAGGCTCATTATAATTGGCATTAACCCCAAAAATATCGGGCCCCTTACGAATAACATTTTGGCCTACTTTGTGCAAAAAATACTTTGGGCATCCATGCACTTAATAGTGTTTGCAATATTTTAATTGTTTATTATTTTTTTAACGGGTGGCACGGTGACGCAGTGGTAGCCCTGCTGCCTCGCGGTTACGAGACCCGGGTTCGCTTCCCAGGTCCTCCCTGCATGGAGTGTGCATGTTCTCCCCGTGTCTGCGTGGGTTTCCTCTGGGTACTCCAGTTTCCTCCCACAGTCCATAGACATGCAGGTTAGGTGCATTGGCGATCCTAAATTGTCCCCAGTGTGTGCTGTGTGTGTGTGTGGGTGTGTGTGTGCGTGTGTGTGCCCTGCGATGGGCTGGCACCCTGCCCAGGGTTTGTTTCCTGCCTTGCGCCTTGTGTTGGCTGGGATTGGCTCCAGCAGACCCCCGTGACCCTGTAGTTAGGATATAGCGGGTTGGATGATGGATGGATTTTTTTAACTGCATGAATACTAGGAGTGTCTTTGTAGCATTCCCTGAACTCACATAAATGGTGGGGAATTGAGGATGTGCAAAAATCTTTAAATCATTAGTAATCATAATTGATTTCTAAAATAAGAGTATTTTTTCTGTAAATACATTTTTGTAGAATACCGTAATGGAAAAATTTGTTTTTATTTTACACGACAACAGGTGTATAGCGGATGCAATTCAAATTAAAAAGGTGCACCTGTGTTTATTTACAGTTCATTACAGTTTTTAGATGATATCTCTCTAAAGAGGAGTTACTGTACATGTGCTCAGGATTATTTAAAACAGATGAAAATCACTGTACTTTATAAGTTAATACTATAGTTTACAGAAGATAAAAAAAATTCTCTCCAAGAAAGAAAAATTAAACTAGCTATTAATTTGTTTTCAGAAGCCCAGTGAAAAACCCAGACATTATGTCTATAAGCAGGTGTTGGTGGGTAATAGACATAGCATGAGCAGGGCTAGAGCTACTCAGATATGTTAATAGACATCTCCTTTCACTATAACATTTCATTGTTACCAGTGTCTTAAACAGAGGTTAATTGTTTCTTGTGTTATTACTTCTTTGTTACTCTGACTTTTTGTTTATTTAGATTTAACCAAAAATACCTGTGTGTTAATGCTACAAACGTTTGGCTCATGTAGATGCATTTATTTTGTAGCTGATTAATCAGGATTTACTGTCATTCATTGTCTAAACGGTAGACAATTTGCACTGTACAGGCTGAACTGTTACTGACAATTAGTATGTAGTTCCACTGCAGGCATTGTTATGTGCTGCCATATTGGAATTAAACACCCATTTTTGCAAATTGTTTAGTTAGAGAGCATAACAGGTACATCAAAGATGCTGAATACATATTAAGAACTGGCAGTCTGCTAGGCATCAGATGTGGGACTTGAAGACTGTTGATTTGTTTTGTGCTTCCTAATTTTAAACGTTTTACTTTCTGTTCTTTGTCCAGTCTTGCTGTGTGTGCTATGTCTGTTTCTTGGCATGGATATATTTTATACTTTTTACCCTCTAAACACCCATTTTCAGAAGTTAGGGTGAAGTGGATGGGGTTAGAGCATAGATGGGGTGTTCCATTTTATTGTTATTTTGACAACAATTGATTGTTTCTTCCCTAGTTTCGCCTCCTTTTTTTGATGTCAGCCAAAATTTAATCACAATCCTGTCTGAATAGTTCACCTATGAGATATATGTTTAGTAAACCGCAGTCTAAACTCTTGGGAACACAGAACAAGCTCAATCAGACAAGTCACAACAGTCTCATGTTAACCAATAGGCTGCAATGAAAACCTGTATTCACTGGTAACCCTTCACAGACATGGCAGAAAGTGGACAATATGAAAACTTTGTCTGTTATCATATTTGTAGACTTATTTCATTATTCTCTGCACAATATTGTGTAATAGGCTGTGCATCAAAAACCTTTTTTTATAGATTTTTGACATGGAACTTGGTGAAGAATTTTATCTTCAAAACAAGAAGGAAAATCGTCAAATAGCTCAAGAACTCTCTGATCTAATTATATATTGCCAGGCGGTAAAATTTCCAGGTCTGTATCAGTTTTATTTTTTTACTTATTTTCTCTTTCTTTGTGCCTATGTTACTGGATTTTTAATTCATAATAATTGCTAGTTGATCATAATTGCGTGTTCCACTCTTCCTGTGCAAAAACTGCTTTCATTTAGATTGTATCCATAAAAGGTGAAAATAAAATTAGTATATCACTAAATGCTCTTTACATTTTTGTGTAAATATCAAACATTCTTTACTATAATTTTAACTTAAATATATTTCCAAAGTTATTTACATTTTCCTTATAAAACAATGTACAATTTGTGACAGTTGTATGTTTTTTTACAATGTATCACCATTTATTTAGGCATAAACAGGTTCACCATCTTCCTGATGATTACACAATGAATCTCAGGACATTTTCTAAACCAATATACTTAGGTTGCAATACCTACTATTTATCCTGAAGATAATTACTTGAAAATTAATAAATGTAAGACTTGCAAACATATCTATGTAACCATTGTAACACAACATAAATTGTAAATGATTTTTAAGGTACTGAATTAATCTTCAGGCACCACTCTCAGTAGAATTGTTGCTTTAGAATAATTTTGAAAAAAGTTTGATTCCTGGTTGGGGTACCTTCTGCATGGAATGTTCACAAGATTCCTCCAACAGATCCAGTATCCTGTGGTTGAATTCCACATTTGCTCACTGTCAGAATGTAGTTTACCTGTTCTCCCGGTATGTCTGGAGAATTTTTCTCCCACATACCCAAAGATGTTCACATTATGCTAATTGGTAACTCCAAAATGTCTGCCCAGCAACAGACTGCCACCCTGTCTACTGTTGTTTCCTGCCTTGCACACAGTGCCTAGCTCTTTGAATTCCTGAGTTACATTACCTGGATTTCAGAATCTATGTGCACTTTTTAATTATGGAGTTAATATATCTTTAAGATATGGACTTCACGAAATACTAAAGTCAATTTTGAGATATCTCTAAATGTTAATTTGATTTGCCATAGATAGTATAGAATATAACCAATATCTTACTAGCTTTTTCCATTTGTTTACCTTTGAAAAACCCACTTTTGACCTTGGCTAATTCAGAAACGTTTGTGGACCATAACCTGTTGTTACCACTGCTTTAGCTACATCTGAACACTGTGCCCCGAATTCCTTGAGTGCCTTATCAAAAATCTTTCCTGAAAGTCAAGTTGAACAAACAGCATACAGTATGCTCAACTATAATATGATTTGTTTGTTGCATCATCAGTAAATCAATGTACTCAATCAATATCTCTTCTGGATTATCTGTTTTTCTGTTTACTGCCTTATCTTTTGTCACAGGTTGCAAATATTTGTCTGTGACACATTTATTTATATTATTTATTTACATTTGTGGCATAACTTAATTTGTCAGACTTTAGTTTAGGTATCCATTATATAGCAGCTATTAACAGTCTTTAAACATTTTAATTGTGCTTTTAGAAATAATAGTTGCTTGTAATGAGTGCCTAGATTTTTAGTCATTCATTTGCTCCAAAACTAGTATTGTTAAATGAAACATTATTTATAGATTAAGAAAACACTCCAGAGAATGAGAGTTACTGAAAAACATTGAGGTGTCAGGATAGGCATGCATTGTTTTTCTAGGCTGCCATTTGTGTTACTGATGGGGACAGCTTCATCATCATTAACAATGGACTTATGGAGATGATCAAAAACAGAAATACCAAATGAACATTTTTCATTAAAGTTTGTTTAGTCACTTCATAATTGCAGACCCTGCGCTTTGACCTATAAAGGTCATGTGAAAAGACAGTTTCCTCTTGGGGATTAATAAATTATATCAAATCAAATCAAAGTAATAATATACTGAAGAACTTCTCTTTTACACAGTGGCTTCCATCTCACTGCCAGTTTACATGAAATCTCTACACACCATGGATGCTGTGAACATGTATGTGCTTTTCTTTCCCTCAGGAAAGACATTACCAAGAATCCATGACAGAAAATTATTATTTTAGAACATTACAACATTAGAACAATCTAGACGAGAATAGGCCATTAAACCCAACAAAGCCTGCCAACCCAGCCTCTACTGTCTACCACACTACTTTGTAGCTTATTTTATGTGTCTATGATTCTCTATGTAAAGAAAAACCTCCAAATGTTTGTGCAAAATTTACCCTTAACAAGTTTCCAACTGTTGCCCCCATGTTCGTGATGAACTCATTTTGAAGTAATGGTCTCAATCCCCTGTACTAATTCCCTTCATATTTAAAGGCTTTTGTTGTGATGAATCATAGTCTACCTTTATAAGCTACTGGGGATTTTTTTTCTTTATTATTGTTAATAATGCCTAACTTAACAACACAAGTTCCCAGGACCTATGAGTGCAACCATAATTGTGAACAAATAATTTGACTTTAAAAATACTAACTTTTCCTTTGACTTGGTCCACATAGCTCATACTTGCTAGTGTTGAATCACCTTTTTTATGATGTAAAGATCTTTACTACATAGACTTTCCCAAGTATAGAGTGATTTTTAATGCATATTAAATGCGTGTATACATAATTATTAACCTGTTGAAAATTATTTAGTGAATGCTGCCCAGTACTAACAATGTGTTTGCTTTGTCATAATGCAAGTAGCTCTTTGCTGTGTGTAATTTTAGTGGGTTTTTTTCAGTATTCCAAATGGCTATTAACATACTGTTCTCTTTGCAGGAGAAAAATATTAATTGGAAGTCTTTTTTAATTTCTTGACATTTTATTTACTTCCTTCTGCTGTTAGCATACTACTGGAAACATATATAAAACCTGATTTGTAATTCCCTAGAAAATAAAGATGGAAAATAAAATTCTCTGTAGCTCAGACCTTTAACTTACTTGTATGTATAATTTTATGTGGGAACAAGGCCTTTCAACTCTGACTCCACCAGGATCTGGCAGAGGAAAAGAGAGAAAGAGCAGGAAGTATATTTTTGGTGCCAATCCTGGCAAAATGAGCCCAGGGGAGTCCATTACACTTGTTAAAGGATCTGGAAAAGGTAAAGTAAATGCCCACAGTGCTTATTTTTATATACTATAATGCAATAAAGAGAAAAAGTACAACTAGAGCACAACCTTAATATACACTATAAAGAAAATTTTACATAAAATTGGCTGGTTTTCCATTACGTTAATATCCTACGTATTGCTTATGATGGTCTAAGGAGATCCCTCCATTATGATTTCACACTAATGTAAAATATGAAGTAAATAACCATATTGTCTGATTAATATATCTGAAAAATGTTTTGTTTTGTATTTGTCAGAGGACCATTTTATTACAGGATGCATGTTCCCTGCAGTTCAATGTCCTTTTTTCTTGTTAGTAATGTGCTGCTTCTGATAATCTTTGTAAAGTGAGTGACTGTTTTATTGATTCAGGAAAGTATTTTTGATGATTTAATAATATATTATTGTATCCCATTTTTATATTTTTGTTGTATATAGTATACAAGAGGTGGGTGGCCAACTCCGATCCTGGAGAGCCACAGTGGCTGCAGGTTTTTGTTCCAACCCAGTTTCTTAATTAGAAGCCAATCCTCACCAATAACAGATCTTATGTAATTTCATGGCTTGTTAGTGTTTTAACTATATCATGTTAGTTCATTCTTAAATCAAATTTTTCTTTTTCCTTTCTAATGATTAACTAGTGAATAATGATTACACACGGATGTAAACAAAGATAAGCTAGATGTAGAACTAATAGTTCCTTTGCCATTTGCATTTTACTGCTAATAAAGAGTAGTTAAAACAATGAATACAGCTGTTTAAGACTAAAGTAAGCAATTAAGGGTTCAAACTCTTAACAAGCAAGACAAAGAAAATGAAGGAGAAAAGTGTCACTTAAGCAATAAGTTCTTCATCAGCAATGAATGATTTCTCGTAAAGCAATTAGGTTGGAACAAAAATCTAACGCCACTGCAGCTCTCCAGGACTGAAGTTGCTCAGCTCTGATTTAAAGGGTCTGATTCTTAAACAGTAAAGAAATTAAATGAAGATAATTAGTTGCAAAAACTAGTCACTAATTATTAAAATACTTAATTGAAAACCTGTAGTCACTGTGGCTCTCCGGAATTGGAGTTGGCCAACCCTGGTATATACTTTCCACCCTTTTACTTACTGTTGTGTATATCAGAGGCTTCGCCACAGTTGCTGATGTCTGAGGTTTGATCCCTGTAAGAGGTTGCAAAAGTGCATACACCTGATAAGCCCCATTTAGGGTGAAATGCATATTGTGTACTCTGTATTATTTGGCAGGTACTTTATCACATGTATATAAATATGTATATATTTCAGGCTCTTTAGACAACATGCGACTCAGCTGGGAGGAATCCTCTGCTTCATTGTCTCCTCCTCCTGTTCCTCTTCCCTCTTCTACACTTAGTCCAAATACTTCACTGAGTGCAATTATTCGAACACCTAAATGCTATCATATCTCTTCTGTCAATGAGAATGCAGCAAAACGTCTCTGTAGGAGATATTCACAGAAGCTAATTCAGCACACTACTTGCCAGCTACTGAGAACATACCCAGCTGCAACAAGAATTGACTCTTCAAATCCACATCCTCTTATTTTCTGGCTGCATGGGATTCAGCTGGTGGCACTGAATTATCAAACAGATGGTAAGAAATAACAGGTTTATGTCTGTATTCAAAAGTGTTCTGTTCTGTTTCTTATACTTATAATTCAAAATGGCATGCTCAGTAACTGAGTTACACTGACATACTTATACATATAGTTTCTTTGTTTATTTTTTGTAATTCTTGCTTTTATTCCCGTAACTGAAGTCACAACCAGCATCTCTTATTTAGAGCATTCACATGGCATACTGCATTTTACAAAGAAGTGTAAAAATTTGAAAATACAAACTCCTGAATGTATTTGCGGTATAGGGCATTTTTCATTCATTTTTTAAAAACATCTACTGTATGTTTCTTTGTTGATGTTGCTTGGCTTAGAGTGGTTTTAAAGTGACATTACTGCCTAGAGGTGAGATGAGTACTAATATGACTTGTTTACACTTAGTAGAAATCAATCTAGACAGCAGAACACTCATCGTGTAGGCTTTTGACTAAAGTTTTAAAAACTCATTAAGATGAAAAATTGATTTAGCATAAAGTAAGGAATATCATATATATCTTCTACTTGAGTAAGAAGTTCATTACCTGTTGAGTGTTTTAAAGAAAATTAAGGAAAAAGTAATCGCAAAACTCCTTGTTAAAATAAAACTATTTAGGTGCATTCTGAAACACATGCAGTTGTGCCTTTATTCCACTCCAAAAATTTTCTATAAATGGTAATGGCAGACTCAGTTAAAGGTTTTGCTCTGATATAGTAAATACTTCCTGGATGCCACATAAAACATGGCCATGTTTCCCCTAATTATGGGATGTAGCTTAACAGTACTGTAGATAAGAGAAGAAATTCTTAGATAGGACTTCCTATTGTCTCAGAAGTTATTTACTTGTCTTGGTTAATGTTTATTAGAAAGAAATACCAAATATTTGTTTGATTTTCTATTACTTCAACAAGCTTCAACATCCTTATAATGTACAGTATCAAAATGCTTTAAGCCAAAGTTAAATTCTGTTTAAATCAATAAATTAACTTGATTATTAAAATATTAAATGAATTGCTTATGAAACAGATCTTCTTACTAACATATTTATGTACCACCCTGCAAAATGTTTGAAATATTTTGAAACAAAAGTACTTTGCACAGATAAATCAATGTTTTAAATGTTTCATGCTTTTCTACTAGATCAGAGAATGGTTCTTGTATCAGTCAAATGCATTCAAATATTCACAGACTTCTGTGCGTTTCATCTTTAATACCGGTACTATATAAGTCATAAATATCAGGCTTTGTGTTAGTTTTTGGACTTTTTAAAACAAATGTTTTTGATTAGTTTGAGACCATATGCTGCATTGTATGCACAGAACAGCTATCATTGTTTCTATAGTGTTGCCTTTTTACATTGTTCTGTTTCAATAGACCTTCCCATGCAGCTGAATGCAGCAATGTTTGAGGAAAATGGTGGTTGTGGATATGTTTTAAAGCCACCAGTTCTCAGAGACAAAAGCTGCCCAATGTACCAGCAGTTCTCACCTTTAGAAAGAGATGTTGAGAGTATGGGTCCTGCTGTTTTCTCTTTAATTGTAAGTATAAATTCTCCAGCGAGAGTCATAGTTACAGTATTGCAATATTTATATAAGTAGCTTAGGCATATGAGTTAAAATACAGTTCTTTTTAGGAGAAATTCAGTTTATTTAAAAACTATGGTCTTTGTTTATAAAATTAATATACATTCAAAATTCCTTGGATCCTGTCTTATTGCTTCTCAGATTGCAAATAACAATGTGAAAGTGTGCCTAAATTTTCCAAATCTTATTTTAATAGTTTCAACATAATTTCTCTATTAATATCCTGCAGGCAACTTGTTGCGGTGAGTGATAAGCACTGATCCACTTAGGTCTCATAATACAGTACTGGTTTGGCTCAAAAAGGCTACATTAAGATTTGGCAGAAAACTGTATTAAACATATGTAGGGAAAGGGTAGTGTTAAGCTTTTCCCAGAACTCTTTACCTTTCATTTTAAACTGCAACCATTCTGAGCTGTGCCATTTATTCAGATTTATATATGTATTTTTTTTCACTAGATTCTTTGAGTTTCATTAGCTCTTAAGTAAGGTGGGATTAAAATTTCTTCCCTTATCTCCCTAAATTGCTCCTTCCTCTGCCCAGCCATTTCAGTTACAATAAGGCTATCAAGGTTTTTCATTTTTGTAATGGCTATGAATGGAAATACTGAATTAAATTGTGTAAATTACAAATTAAAAAGGATTCACATTCTGGTTACTCAGGTTTTCCTTCCACATCCACATGACATGGGTGTTAATTGGCCAGGTTTAACTGTTGCCGGTATCTGAAAGTTTGCACTGCAATTGCTTCCTGCCTTGTTTATGAAGCTTTTGAGATATGATCCCTCTCACTGAACCCATGAAAACAGAATTATTTTTTTTTATTGGTGAATAAATGGATTGGTGTAAAGGACCAAGACCTTTACTTGGATGAAATGAGATTGAAAATGGATAGTTTTAAATTTAAAATAAAGTTATTATAATAGATTAAACATATTGTATATAATGTTTTACATGTTATTGCTAAAACACATTTTGATTCCTTCTATCCTTTACTAGATTTGCTTGGGAAATTCTGTAAAATAATGAAACTCAGTTTTAGTTACTGTTGGTGGTGGATGATAGGCTCCAATTTTGATCTCTCAACAAGTGATATTTAAGTTTTCAGCTTACCAGCCAGTTGTTGAGCCATGTATGTGGAATATAAAGAACTCAATGGTGGTACACACGGGTAACACTGAGCTCCAGATCTTTACGAACAAACCGCCATATGCTATTGAAGTTTATTTTTTACCTTTTATTTCCATTCAGTGCTGTACCTCTGCATTTTTTTACATTTTAGGAGCTGTGCTTTGACTTAAAAAAGGGAAAGACTTTTTCCAAAAAACCTTGTGAGTTAATATGAGTGCCATTTTTCTGAACCTGTTTACTGCAGTTCAATTTAAGCAGGTCAAATACTATCTAGGTAGCATATACTGTATATGGCCAATGTAGTATCAGGGCTATGTGTTTTCATGCTTGCTTAATTCTGAAATGCAGGACTAAATTATTAATAAATCTAGCTTTCATAAATGTACTTTTTTCCTTTTAGAATTCTTGTGTTTTTGGCATCTTTTTGTCTTTAATTGAAATTGGGGAAGAAAAGGTTTTAGTCCCTTTTAATGTAAAAACAGGCCTCTGTTTCAGTAACTCATCTGCTAATATTAAACAATCTTTGCTTTTTGTAAGGTACTAGTCGCCAGGAGCATATATTTAAGTCATATTTAATTTGCATTTAGCTAACCTGTTCAGTCCAGATTTAACTATCTCGGGGCTTAGCACCTACACCAGCAATGTTGAGCCAAATGAGATTAAAGCATATTCCAAGATTATTTCTATAGGATTTGAGAGAAACAACACTCTGTCTAGGAAGAACATGCAGACTCTATGAAGACAGTGACACAGCTTCCTGGAGCTTGTAGGCAACAGCACCACCCACTGCAACATCATTTTGCCATATACATAATTATATTTCTGATACTGAAATAAAATCAGATTATTAAACAGTAAATAATGTGCACTTCTTAAAACTTGTGGGAGCAAACCTCACCCGCTCTCTCTCTCTCTGAATGTGGATTTTGCATACTCACACCATGTCTGCATGTATTTTCTGTAAACTGCAGTTTTCTCACTCACCCTAAAACATCCAAATAGGCCAGTTTATCTGATTTGGCCCTGTATGGCTGAATGTAGATATACGAACTGAAACACTGAATTGTACTGGAAAAGACAATTCAGAAAATGATTGAAGTAAGTATAATTTATTAATTTTTTATGTTTTATTTTCAGGATTAAATTATAATAATGATTAGCATTTTAATAAGCTGCTTACAATTTAAATTTTACTGTTAAATTAGTTTGATTCTTTTGTAATTAAGCTACTGTTTGAAATTTGTTTTAATCCAGTTCATGCATTGAATTTAATTAAATGTGAAATAATACAAATCACCATCATATATCCCAGTTTTGGATTTATGTCCTTGCAGAGGATGCAGGAGGTCTTAGATCGCAACAGCTGTTAATGAATTTATCTGTTATTAGTCTTTCATCTATACGGTACCTTCTGTTATTCCTAATAATTTTGAATGCCATCAGGTACGTTGGCTCATTTTCTTTTTAACAAACAGTGAGAGATTCATTCAAATAGGGGTGGGCGGTATGACCAAAATTCTATATCACGGTATTTTTCTAAATTATACCGGTTTCACGGTATTTGACGGTATTTTTTTCCTATGCGTGAGTGGATGGTAACCACATTTTCCACTGCAATTACTGCAGTAGACTGGCTAAGATTAACCTATTCCACTGTCATGAGCATTGTACATTGTACAAAAAAAAAACATTTTAATGTGCACACAAGTATTAATACAGGTTTGCATGGCCCCATAAAGTGATAGTTTTCAAGGGGGTGGCACTAATGAAAAGAAGGAATCACACTGCATGACAGATGCAGTCAAAATATAGAACCTTTTTATTGAACAAATTTTGCAAAAACTTAAACTATAATTTTGACAACATATTTTCAACCATCCAAAGAGGCATTTAGACTTAGTAAAATATCCAGAGGTACTTGTCAAAAGTTGTATTGCACTGAACATGTCTTAGAAAAGGAATAAATAGTAAATATTTTTTGTAAACCAACTACACTTTCTGTTAATGTTAACCATCTCTGTCCACTGACATGTTAAAGTGACTTTTTAAACAGCTTTACCATCATTAAACTGCATAATATTTAAACTAATAAATAATAACAATAAAATAAATAATTGTATTATTACTGATAGTTGCACTATTACTTCAAGACTTCAAGCCCAGGTGCATTACACAGTATTCACCAAATTAAAATAAAATAAAACAAGTGCAACTTGGGGATGACATCTTTACCAACTGAACCATCATTTAGGCAAACTGCATTAATATGGACCTTGCTTCAAGCTAAGCTATATACATAAATAATAAAACTGCAACTTGCATTTATCATACTATGTGTGGTATAGCTCTACGGAATCGTATTAGGGCCACAGTGAAGAAAAGAAATATGAACACAGGGAAGAAAAGAACAAACTATATGTCAAGAATAAAGTCAACATGTTGACTTTATTCTCGACATTTGTACTTCAATTTTGACGCTTATGTCGAGATTAAAGTCGACATTTCCACTTTATTCTCGCTGTTTATGTCGAGATTAAAGTCAACATTTCCTCTTTATTCTAATAGTTTAATTTATAATTAAAGTAGAATGTCGTAAACTAAACTTCATCCTAAAATCAATGTTTAATTTACTAGATTTTGTCAAACCCCGTCATAAGTTAATGCACCACATTAAATGCTTTGCGTTAAGTGTTCCCTGACCCAGTTGTTAATCTCTACGCGCTTCTTAAACTGACTTCCTCCGAACTAAGAGGAGGCGCCGACAGCAATCACCACACAGAATACATTCACTTCATGATATTCCTGCTGTCTGAAAATTTAGAATGCTAAGATAAATACTTGATATCATTTTCATGATGAAATGCATTAAAGCAGGTATTAAACATGCACGGTAGTGAGGCGGTAGTGCTGCTCCCTCACAGTAAGGGGTCCCCAGGTGTACGTTCAGTGTAAAGAACTTTATGGCAGGTGTGACAAGGCTCGAAAAAACTGGATGTAAGAATGGGTATCGCAAAGGTTTAACTTAAATATTGTGTAAATGTTGGGGTTGTGATCTGGTGGTCGGAGACACGAACACGGAATTCAATGGATGTTCTTCTGCGCGGGCTTTCTTTATTGTATGCGTGCTATCTCTGTCTGACGTACCAAAACCCCAGTTCCTATCCTTCCTATTTCTTTCTTCACATAACCAATCACCACACGATAAACGTCTTTGTGAAATTAAAACTAGTTATAAACTTAGCCCACGGAGTGTTCAGAACTTTAGAAATATCTTCGTTATACATGTTTAATTATGCCATCCATTCAGGGTTGCGCCCATCCCAATAAGTATTGTGTGTGAGGCAGAAGCAAATCCTGAACGAGTCGCCAGCACATCGCAGGGTGAATACGAGCAAAACATACACTAACAGGGTCAATATAGCATAACAAAACCCCATATCCTACATGACTTTGAAAGGAAACTGAAGCACGCCGAGTAAACCCAACAGAAAAATATGCAAATTCAAAGCAGGGAACACCCGGGACCCCCTTGCTGCGAGGCAGCAGTGCAAGCTCCACGCCGCTGTGCCCCCACATGATTAATACATGCTTTACTGCATTTCATCATGAAAATGATATCAAGTATTTATCTTAGCATTCTAAATGTTCAGAGAGCATGAATCTCATGAAATGAATGTATTCTGTGCGGCGATCGCTGCGGCGCCTCCTCAGTACAAGAGGAAGTCAGTTTAAGAAGCATGTACTGATTTAACCTGGTTCGGGAACACTTAACACAAAGCATTTAATGTGCTATATAACTTATGACGGGGTTTGAGAAAATCTAGTAAATTAAATATTCATTTTACAATGAAGTTTAGTTTATGATGTTCTACTTTAATGACAAATTACGAGAATAAAGTCAACATGTCGACTTCAATCTTGACATAAACGGCGAGAATAAAGTAGAAATGTCGAGAATAAAGTCAACATGTCGACTTTATTCTCGTCATAAGCGTCGAGATTAAAGTCAACATGTCGCCACACTATTACACAGTACCCAGGTACATTACACTGTATTGAAAACAAATAAAACAAGTACAACTTGGCTTGCAATATTATCCAATAGTATAGAAACAGTATTTACACATTTGAACATAATGGTCCACATGCGACCTTTTAAAACCAAAGTATCTCCAGGCAACGGACGTGACTCCTTTTTTTCGGCAAATGTTCTTCTGTATCATCATGTTCAACTTTATCATCAGCTACAGCTTCAGTTTCAGAATGTTCTCTGTCCATTTTCACTGCGCAATACCTACACTACCTATTTAGCGGTGTAGCAGTGAAAAAGAGCCCCCGCGCAACACATCTGTGATTAGCGGTGTAGCAGTGAAAAAGGTCCCCACTTGAACAGTTTCCCGCTGCGCCACATTCCGAACGTCATTTAGGCAATTTAAACCGGTGTTGCGGTATAAGAAAAATCCATATCATAACAAAAATAAAAAAACGTTTTCGGTAAGAACCGGTATACCACCCGGCACTACATTCAAACACTTCTCACTAGATTCATACCAGGCTCTTTTAATAGTTTCTCAAGGGCTCACAAGAAGATCAGTGAAAAGTGGCATTAGTGAAACGTATCCAAAAAACCTTCCCCTTAAGAAGAATAGTCACCTAGAGTTTTGATGAAAGTAGCAGTTTAAAACAGAGACATGATATGAAGCAATGCTAAATAATTAAATAATCAGGGCATTTGAGTTTTCAGTATAGAAAATATTGTAATAAATGAACGGCGCTCAAATTGTATGAGAAAACTAAAGTATAATATCAAGACGCAAACCTGAATGGCACCAAGAAAAGGTGTTAGATATTTAGACAATTTTAAAATCCTGAAGTGGTGGAATTATCGACACTGGCAACATCTTGCTAATGTGTGTAAATAAGTAATGATGCTGGAGAAGGGAAATGTCACAAAGATGGAAAAAAAAAGTCCAAAAAGGTAAATGTATAGTGAAAGTGCTATTTCTATACTAGTGGAATAAGTGGAAAAGTCCAAGGCTATCTTACTAATGAGAGGTAAAGGTATTTACACAATGTGATAAAGATGGTAGCAGTAGTTAGAAATAGCTCAGAGAATGACTGTGGCTTGGTTTTAAGCAAACAAAGAGTTAGGAATAGTAAAACAGTTCCATTAAAAGAAAATAAAAGCTATATAAATGAGAAAACAGAAGTGATAGGCCTCACACAAGGGTGCACACTCTCAGCAAAATTATATAAATACATAAATGCGCATAAACATTACAATTGCATGAAATGTGAGATTAAATAAATGTATCATCTGATGTGAGCAAAAGTAAATAAATGTGTCATGAAATGTGTTTATAAATAAATATATGTATCATTTAGATAAATTTTGCGTGTAATATTCCTCCAAACGCATCATGTGTTTTGATTGGTGAATCGTCTTCTGTTGATTGCTGCTGGAGATAGAGGTAAATAATAAACCACATGAATTAATTAGAAAAATGCTTACCACTGCCAATGAAATGGATTCTACCACAGAATTTCAGAGTGAAATATGAAGATTTTTCAGAACAAATTACAATGTTGGCGGCCCTTTTAGACTACAGTATTGTTGAAACTATTTTTGAAAACATCGAAGAGCTAGTGCAATGGACTAGGCAACACACCAGGTCAGGTGATGAAGTTACCTTCCCTAGATGCCCATCATTTGACATTCCAACTGAGTCAATAGAACACTTTCCTTTATGTGTTTTACAAGTACGACAGATTGCCGATCTGCATGGTGTATCAGAGATGACCATCAGAAGGCGAATGAGCCAGTGTGAGATACGGTGAGCTATACCTGTATCAGTTTAGACACTTTGACACAGAAAGCCCAAAGCAGCTCCAACTAATATTTTGAACTGAATATCTGACCCTTGTTTTAAGAGTCTAAAGTCAGGTGCATATTCGCAGCTCCTTTTTAAATACTTTTACAGCTTAGATCAGTAGCAAACTAGTCAAATTACCTGGCACACACTGCTTAAACCGCTTTGGGCCATCTAACTTGTGACATTTTTCTGACAAGAAGCACACCAGTTAAATTGCAGTTGGGTTAGGGTTAAATGGATGTGCTTATTATCATAAAACTGCTAGATGTCTGAAGGCCAAACATGAAGAAAACCCTTTCCAGTGCCTAAGTATTGCTAAATATCACAGATCAGTGTTGTAGATAAGAAAGTATTGTCAACAATGGCAGTTCACCTAACCTGCATGTCTTTGAACCGTGGAAGGAAACCAGAGGAAGCTCAGATGGAGAGAATATGTAAACTCTATGCAGGATGGCATGATCTCATTGTGTATTCTTGCTCTCTTATACTATCCAAAAGAACAGGCTTTTCATTTATTTAGTATTTTCTTTTATGGCATGTGTCTGTCATTTTCCTATGTTCGTTTCAGAAATAATATGTGTTTGATTTTCTGTACATTTATATGCTTTGTCCTATTATATTATGAAATTATAATGTTATGGTTACTTCATATTACTTTTAACTTTTTTCATTGCATGGAAGGATTAAAGCGTCACCTTACAATGAAAGTCTTGCCAATCGACTGCTTTTCAGCCAACTTCTGATTTTTGTTGTAGGTGACTTGAGGGGTGGAATTAACTTAGGGCTCGTTTATACTTCACGCTCAGAACGCGCACGCATCATGGCTGGCGTTCCCAGCATTCATTTGACGCGTCCTCTGAGCAGCTCCTCAGGAATTAATGCGACGTGTACGAGAGTTGCAGTACAAGCAAAAAGTGGGGGGGGGCGCAGTGTGATAAAAGTCGGAACGTGACGTCAGAGTCTCTGTTTACTATCTACACGTGACAGAAAGACGCTATGTGCGTGCTTCAATGTTTGGCCGTCTTTCTTTTCTGGTGCTTCCTCCTGACCTGACAGCAGCAGGAAACAGCAATAGATCGCTACACAGAACACATTAAATGTATGATATTCTAAGTCTCTGCACATTTAGAATCCTTAGATATATACTTGATATCACTTTCATGATGAAATGTAATGAAGTATGTATGCTACATTTTACAGATAAATCGTTAATTTCGTTTAAATAATGAACACTGTTAATAATTACACACATGGGGGTGACACGGTGGAGAAGCAGTAGCGCTGCTGTCTTGCAGAGAGTTACGTCCCTGATATTCACTGGAGTTTACATGTTTTCCTGCTGGGTTTCCACAGTTGGCTCCGGTTTCCTTCCAAAGATATGCAGATTTGGTGACACTAAAATGACGCTAGTGTATGGGAGTGCTTGTATTCATCTTGCGATGAGCTGATGCCTCATCCAGGGATTATTTCTACGTCGTGCCCAATGCTAGCTGGAATGGCCACATCCCTGGATTGATGGAATTAATCATTAAACATCCTTTTCAGAGATATTGTGGTAAGGTGTCATCGGAATTTAATGGGTGTTCCAGGCAATGCACAACACAGTGAAGCCAAACTTGTTCTCACCGTGATAATATCTCGCACTGCCACCTGGTGGTTTACTCCAGATTTACGTAAAGTACACGCACAAGTATAAACGGTACAATGCTTGCATAGCAGGAGCATCCGCCGCAGCATGCGTCGCGTGAAGTATAAACTCAGCCCAAGTAGTACTTTATGTCTGCTCATAAAATGATTGCTTAAGAAGGGAAACACAAGCAAAAGTAACTTGTACTTTTAGCACGTGCATCGTAAAGTTGCGTGTTAATCTGTAAGATTAATCGTTTTCAGGAAATGCACCCCAGGTCATTATTAGGTTCTTTCAAGTCAATTTTCTCAATTCATGTGCTTCTGCACTGAGCAATACAACAATTTTTATCATGTTTTCCAATAGAAAACAGTAGGCTAGGGGTTTGCACGACACTAATTTTTGCTGTACCATTCCCGATCACTCCTGTCATAGTTTTACCCTGCTTCTCACAAAATTCCATTCCATTTCCATCTATTCCTGCCTTCTTTCTCTTGCTCTTGCAAAATATTTTATTTGTACTCCCGACTGTATTCATGGTTTCTCCTCTGAAATGTACTTGAATTCGGGATATAGTGTAAGTGGATTCTAATAACAGCAGTAAATATATTTGGGGTGGGGTAGGGATATGACACAGATTTGAGTAAATTCGTTTATCACTGCTTTTTGTTTTTCACAGTACAATCACAGCTGATCTACTGATACTGTTTTCAAAAAATAATAACTAGATAAAGGCTAACAAGGTGGCCTCTTTATTTCCTGACAATGCCCCTTTTTGAGATCTTTCTTTTGGCAAGGATGATGGTTATGTCACAGGTGAGAGACAAAGATACAGTATCTGCTTTCTCCAAAAAGCCATGCAACCTGGCATTTTGTGTTGCATCTTGTGTAGCTCGTAACCAATAGCCCCCAGTCTTTCTTATACTGAGTTTGTTGTACAGGTTCAACCATCTGCATATCACTGTTTTCAAGAAAAATAGTGACAGTTTTGCAAGCTTTTCTTGTCAGCATAAGTAGCATTCAAGAAGGTGGGCCATTGTCTTAGTGATATGAAAAGAATTGTATCTATTCACTGCTATACAGTAACTTTAATATTACTTTAAAAAGAAAGAAAAGTATTTTGTAATATAAGTGAAAATATGCAGAAAATAAGTGAGAATGTGTTATGTGATTCTTTAAGTATATTTTCAAGATAAAATATACAGGAAATGCAATAATAATAGTTAGGAAGTGACTTACATTTTGTTATATTTTATTTCTTTTTTGTTAGATTATTTCTGGGCAGAATGTCTGTCCTGGTAACACATCAGGGAGCCCCTGTGTAGAAGTAGATGTACTTGGAACTCCAGCTGACAGTTGCCACATGAGAACCAAACCTATTCATCGCAACACCTTAAATCCTATGTGGAATGAACAATTCCTTTTCCATGTCTACTTTGAGGATCTGGCTTTTATTCGCTTTGCAGTAGTTGAAAATAACAGCTCTGCTGTCACTGCTCAACGCATAATTCCATTGAAGGCACTAAAAAGAGGTAAATGGCTCAGGTTTCCTTAAATGCAATTGAAAAGGTCATTTTTGTATAGAATCAACTTGACAATCAATTTAAACTACTTTATATAAAAAGAAAACTTCTCAAAATAAAAATAAATAAGGTAATAGACTCATTTTTCAGGTATGTTTGGGTAAACTTGACTTTCAATTGACAGTGTCAATTTTTCAATGAATAATGTATTTTTTAATTTAATATTACTCAGAAAACAGAAAGCTTAACAATTTTTTGTAGAAGCGGTTTTCCTAAAGGTTTAAAGTGACATTTTGTGTTAATTTAATATTAATATAACCAAATAACCTAACTAAATGTTGCAGTATTTCCTATAGGAAATACATATGGTGTTATGTTTCTACCAATGTAGTGTTTGTAAATAATGGTTGTACAGAAAACAGAGCAATAATTTCCAAATTATTATTCTGGTTGTTAGTTTGGTTATTTGAATACTATTTTGTTACTTTCTTCGTTTATATAATCAACATTTCTTCATCAGTTCAATAGCCCTCTTTCCAACATTTAAAATTTAGTTGGCTGACATTTTCTGCATGAATGTAAACAGTATCTTCTGAGTGAGACTAGACAGAAGATGATTTGTATTGGACATGTGTTTTATTTCAGGGTACAGGCATTTACAGCTGAGAAATCTTCACAATGAGCCGCTGGAAGTATCAACGCTGTTTATTTACAGTAGGAGGACAGAAGAGAATCCTAATGGGACAACTGTACCTACTTCATCCGTTAGTATACTATGCACTTTTTAAAACCTAATTAGTGCATATTAACCAAAGCTTTCCCTAATTAGACACCAAAGGACACAGTGAAGCATTTCCAGATTTACCTAAAATCATTCTTCAATAAATTAAAAGCTCCCTTGTAAAAGGAAAATGATTACAGAAGCCAATAGCACCAGAAATGTTTATTAATTCTTTACATTCTTCTCAACATCCATCCATTTTCTAAACTATTTTTCAAATACTGAGTCATGGGCAGTGTTATTAAAGATGTACAAATGTTGGTTTTGTAAAATGTCTCTTTAAATGAGTGCATGACTTGCTTTCAATTTTTTCTTCTGCTTTTCTTGCCTCTTCTGTGTATGTTTTTGTTGGGTGTTCCCATGCATTTGATTCAAAAATTCTAGCAAGATGAACAGTCAAAAATGTAAGACATGCTATAGCAAAAACAGTGAAAAAACTTCCAACTGGCAGTCTGAATTAGTATTGTTGCCAGAATGTATTATAAAACATTTTGAATCAAGCCAAATCTCTGCTTTTAAGTAACGCATAACATTGGGATGCACTGCACTATGCTTTTAAATTCCTCTCAAATCCTTCTGTTGTTGGCTAAAACTAGTTTAATTTTTAAAAAGCCTTGAACAGGATTTCCAAAACATTTTTAATTTTTAAAGACGTCAGCAATTTCCTTGTCGTTATTTCAAAGTTATATTAGAATATATATGCACAATGCATGAAAAGCCCTTAGAACCTCAAAAAGCTCTATCATCATAAATGAAAAATGTTTACACACCCAATGAATGAATCACATTTACTGCTCTTTGCTTTTACTTTGTGGTTTATGCAAAGTTGGACTGGCTTCTAGATTAAATGCATGATGTAAACGTACATACCGACAGTTTGTACAGCAAGTGGGTTGCTCTCCCCAGCTAAGTCAGTAACTGTGGAGAAAAGTACAGAAATACAATTTATTGAACTTCAACAAAAACAATGAAACTATAAAAAAAGGTTCCCCTACAAATTAAAATGTTACTGGCTTTAAATTTTATGATGGTGCTACTGCTACTTTTTGAATAGTTTGTTGATTCTGCCCCTCAAGAGGTAAAAGTGCCTAAATCAAAATATATTCAGCTGCCATGTACAGTTAATACTGACATAAGGATGCGTGTCACTTTTAGGCCGTTTGAAAACGATCACACGTAAGATGACATCATAACTTTCATAGCACCAGTGCCCTTTTTTAAATGGTGTTGTGGTTTCTCTTCATGTGTTTTGTTGTTCTTTTCATGTTATATGTTTTGTTTTGCCAAATAAAATAGCAATGAACAACAGGCTTGTATATGATAAAAGAAATTATATTTATGTGTGATACTGTATGTGTGATCATAGTCAACATAACCAGAAGGTTAGGGATCAGGAGTGTTTTTTGCTTATTGTATTCTTTTATGTTTTATATAACCTGTGGTTTAGATTTGCTTTGCCAGAAAATGTATTGCATGTTGGTAAAGCATTTAAATAAGAAGAGAAAATAAATCTGAGCTGTACTAATTATATTGTGTTACTTTTTTATCAAATGAAACCTTACATTTTTGAAAGAGCCAACGTCATTGGCCTCTTGTATATGGTCACAAAGTTTTCCATGCCCATCCATAGTTAGCATTTTGTGCTTTTGACTAAATACTGAGGATATAAAATAAAAAAACACAAGGATTATATGATACATCTAGGGTGTGAAGAAAAAGAAAGAAGCAATTAAACAATTGCCAGTTTTTTCATAGAGCATGCTGAGTCACTGTTCTTAATAATATAGATAAAGAACAATTAAGGATGGAGTATTTTCTAGTAACTTTTACTGGCTCTTGTCATCAGACATTTATCAAGTGGAACAAAGAAAAACATTCCAGATTGTAGGCACCACATCTTGCTGATGTTTCATTAAACAAATTTGAAATGACATTCCACTTAAAATTGAAATTGCTCAGGATAAGTGACTCACCTATAGTAAGCCATATAATTATCATATATAAAACCATTTCAAATCAGAAAAATGCTAGTGCATGTATTGTATAATAATGTATTAACCCACTTCTTAGACCCAGTTTCTTTTACACTGTCCAAAATTACTGAAGAAGTGCTTGTTTAAGTTTAAATACAGTATCTAGCTAAAATGATTTTTAGGATTGAATATGTAATATACAATGAAAAATCTATTTTACCGTACATTAAAGTCTAATTAAGACTAATTTTTTGACATTGTGTGCAGTTGTTTAGATCTGAAGAAAAACAAGCTACTTCCATCAAAGTAACAGTTCATGGGGTGCCAGGCCCTGAGCCTTTTATTGTCATCACTGTGAAAGAAAAGGCAACAGCCAGAGAACTCATTGAACAAGTAAGTGATCACGTACATATGCATCATACATAATGAACTCAACCCCCCACCACACACTTATCTTTCTCTTTCTCCAAGTGAAAGTATGAGGAAAAAATTATCCATATAACATTTCATTTCAGCATTATTTCAAGTATTTCTAATAAACAGTATTTATGGTAAATTTTCCATCCATCCATTTTCTGATGTAATGCATGGTCTCAAGCATCTCAGGTCTTTCCCTGTAGAATTAGGCACAATTAGTCACTGGGCACATGGCCACACTAAGTTATGTGAGGCCATATTTATAGTCTTCAGTCAACCTAGTATTTTTGACAGGAAACTGGAGAGCTGAAAGAAAATCCACTAAGATGAACATACAGATTTCAGATGGAGAGTAACCAGACCAGGGGCCTCATGCATAAAGCCGTGTGTAGAATTCACACTATAACATGGCGTACGGACAAAAGCGGAAATGTTTGTACGCTCAAAAAAATCCAGATGCATAAATCAATGCAGGAACAATACCTGGGTTGAGCACCAGTCCTTCACAGAGCAAACACACACACAACTCCTCCCAGATATATGCCTCTTTTAATATGCAAATCAATATAAATAGCCCTTAAGCTCAGCGTTCTGTGAAAAGGCAATGGCAAAAGCACAGGGGGGGTGGGAATAGAAGAATTTCAGCGAATACCAAGTAGAGGCAAGGAAAAACTTATTATTTGTTGGTTTAAACAGTGGTATAAATAAACAAAAGGAAGTTGATCGAGAGACATAGAGTGTCGGAGAAACTCGAAAGCTCAAGTTCACAAAGTAGCACAGTTCCCGAAATAAAAAAGAAGTTGTCAGATATCAAAGTCGCTGTGAAAAGGTGAGTCATAGCCCACCGTCTGGGTGTCATATGAAAGCTTATTAGGGTACAGAGAAAAGAGAAAAAAATAGGGACACAATGGGGAAAAAAGCTCAAAATGTCAACTTTAATTTAGAAATTTCCACTTTAATCACATAGTTTATTTTGTCATTAAAGTGGAACATCATAAACTTCATCTTTAAAATGTTTAATTTACTAGTTTCTTAAATACCATTGTAACTAAAGTAGCACATTAAATGCTTTGTTTTTGTATGTGTTCTTCTATGTGCTCTATGTGTGTGAATCACTACATGCTTCTTAAATAGGCTTTCTCTTCCTCAGACAGGACATAGAATCCAATACATTCGTGATATTACAGCTCTCTGAATAATTAAAATACTGAGATGTATACTTGATATCATTTTCATGATAGGAATTAAAGCATGTTATTAAACATGGGAACACAGTGGCGCAGTGATAGTGATGAGCTGGCGCCTCGTCCACAGATTGTTCCTGCCTCCCACAAGATGCTTGCTGTGCCGTGCACGACCTTCAATGAAAAAATTTATTGCAGCAGTACTATCTCTTTCAAACGTACTAACCCCAAATTCCTGTCCTTCCTTTTCTTTCTCCAAGTACCCAATCGCCACACAATCAGCTCTGTAATATATGTTGAGCCATCTGTAAGCTTAGAACGCAGATTCTTCAAAACCTTTAAGGAACATTAAAATATCTTCATAGTACACGTTTAATTATTCTGTCAATCTTCCTTTCCAGTGTTGCGCCAGCCCCAGCAAGAATACAGTGCGAGGCAGGAATAATTGGGCCGCCAGCTCGTTGCTACCGCTGCGACACCGTGTCCTCACATATTTAATTATTAACAGTATAGATTATTTAGATTATATTAATATTTTATCTGTATAATGTAATAAACATATTTTGCTGCATTTCATCTCAAAAATGATATCGTCATCATATATAAATACGCTCTTTATAAAGTGGCTCAGGTTGTGCAATATTATAACTATCGCAAGTTTACAGTGAGGTAATTTTACTTATAAGTTCAAACAGTTCTATAAGGAGCACTTGATGGACTGATTGAGTGCGTTTATAGTTTTTGGGATGAAACTGTTTCTGAACCACGAGGTCCGTACAGGAAAGGCTTTGAAGCATTTATCGGATGAGAGCAGTTCAAATAGACAGCATGGCTGAGGCAGCGTGTGCTTGATGCTGTATACCGATAATTCTCCTTCTGATCAGCTGCTCCGAGTGGTGCAGTGAGAGTAATTTGGAAAAAGATGATCCGCTGTGGCAACCCCAAATGGGAGCAGCGGAAAGTAGAAGAAGAAGGTGCAGTGAGAGTAACAATGCTAAAGCAGCTATGTTTTTTTGGAATAGTTTGGCCATTCCGTGGACCATTATATTGTTACAGGTTAATTACAATCAGATGCCTTAAACTAATAAATAATATGCGGTTAATTTCAGTGTATTTGATAAAGCCACGTCAGGGATGTGGATCTAAAAAGAAAGGGAAACCACACTGGAGCAAAAGCACTGCTTTGACTCTGGGTGCCGCCAGTTTGCAAAACCGAGCGGAGAACTTGTGTACGCCAGGGTTTGAGCTACTGTGAAAATGTGCGTGGCTTTACGCCAAATTTAGGTTTTATACATTGCGATTTGAGTGTGGAAATGGGAGTACACAACATTTTTGTGTGTACGCACCATTTATACATGAGGCCCCAGGTGACCAAGATAGGTCCACAGCATTAAATATTGTATAACCACACCACCTTGTTGATACTACTTTCTTTTACTTGGTGATCTTTTAAAAAAAGATTGATTCACAAAAAGAAAGTTTTAAGATGAACATGACATGACAACAACAATCTGTTTTGATTTTGTAGAAAACAAAATGTAAAGATTTTGTAGCAAAGATCAGCCACAAAATACTAATACTAAGAAAGCATACTATGTTGCCCCAATTAATTTCTTTAATAACCAGCAACCAAACAATAATGAGATGTAAAATGCACCTACAGATGACTAGATAAATTAGACCCCACTTATACTTGTGTCTTTCATATACTATATGTTTCAGTAAAATATTTGTTAAGATAAAAATGAAGATCTGATAAATACTGATCTGCTGTTGTCCATAAAGCATTTGGATAGTGATCTCGTAAAAAAGAAAATCAGGTTTGGGTAGGTGTGGAGAAACAATAAAATTAAATAATAGACTTAATTAACAGCTAAATAAGAGATTAGTTGGAGTGAAATGGTGGCACTTCAGGACTTTTTGAGACACCTTTGGTAGCTAGTCATCAGTTGGCTTTGCAACTTTTTACTGTTTGGATTAATGAAAAAACAGCTAAGTAAGTTAATTGTAATTAAGGTAAAAGAAGTATGTTGAATTAGCAGCAGTGAGTGGACATTATTTCAGAATGAGGCTGGAACGAAACCCTGCAACCAATGTGACTCTTCAGGCTCTGATTTTGACACCCCTGCTTTAGATTGTCAAAATAGTGCATCTCTTTATTTCAGTCTGCTTTGTCTGATAATGACAACTGTAACTCATAAGCCTTAAAACTGAGGGATTCTCACTGTCTGAGCTCATTCGTTTAGTATAACTGTGAGCATTCTTATATGATGCGCACAGAGTTGTGAGAGCAGGGCCTATTTTAGCTTAAAAATAGATTCATACATCAAAATGTGACTCATTCATATAAATAAGGACAAGCCCACTAACTTTTTTCTATGCCGTACATCACAGATACAGTGGCCTAGGTTTGGTAGCATACCTCTGCTACTGTATCATGTAACAGTAAAATACAGTATATTTGAAAATTGTGATTGAGAAGGTAAATTTGGTAAAATTCTAAGGAATGTAAGATGCAGGTTTATCAAGAACTATAAATATTTAGCTGACTAAACTTTACTTTACACTGTACAGTCAACTCCTCATTTTGCAGGAGTGCCAAAGCATTAATCTATTTGCATATAAGAAGTGTATAGGAAAGGATATTGGACAGTACATTTGCAAAAAATAGGTGATAGTTTTTGGTATATGATTTCGTAATTAATATGTGAACATTTACAATAATACTGATTTTTCAAGGTTTGTTTTTTCTTGCACTTAGTGAAATTCTTTTGAATTCAAAGTTTGTTTATTGGGAATGTTAAAAAAAGTAATCACAGTGAAAATGCAGAATTCACACTGTACAGGCCATGTCAAGAGCTCATTACCTTTCCTTTGCAAAATGGGCATCTAACCATTGTTCCATCCTACCAAAAGAATTAAATTCCCCACAATTCCAAGATGTCATTTCTGTTCAATTTTATTTTTTTATCTTCTTTAGTTACATTTAAGTTAACAATTTAAAATTGGAAAGAGGTTTTGTAAGTATATAGTAGGAACTGTAAATAATGGAAATTATGCTTGTTTAATACTAACTTTTACAGTTTAGTAATTTTCCTTAACTGTTTACAATTGATACCCACTTATTAGATTACATTAGATTAATTGTAAGGAAACTTAAATATTTTAAATTTAGAGTTAAAAGTTTTAAATAAATGGCAGTGGTTCTCAACTTTTATTCCTTCCATGTCTCCACATGCTGTGATTTTTACACTTTTGTTGCTTCTTGACAAAGGTGCTTGTTTTTGAACTTAAATTTAAAAACAAAAGCATCCGATGTTTTTATTAAGTAAAAGTTATTTCTAGTCCCTAGATTTCTTAAACATAATATAAAAGTAGTTGACATTTTGGTGATAAATAATAACCAGTAATTTCCAAAATACTGATTTTGTCACTGCAGATATTTTTGATTATAACAAAAGCTGATCACTATTCACTTGGCACTGTACTCACCATATTACATTTTAAATAATGTATGAAATGATTTCGTATTTCTGAAAATAAAGGACAGAAAGTCATTTTTAAGTGCAAAATTAGTTGCTGCAGACATTTTTTTCACAACATAGTTACAGAAGCTACTTTGTAATCCTCTGGATTCAGCACTGGAGTGTTTGCATTATTGATAGCATCATTTAAAATGAGTGGAAATGCTAACTTATTTTTTTATCCACATACAACAATCAGGTCAGTATTTTACTACTGTTTTATTAGTCATCTTGCTGCCCCCTGAAAGTTTAGTGAAGTCCCCTAGTCGGCTGCACCCCCCCAGTTGAGAACCACTGACTTATATTACTTACATTATGAATTAAAAAGTTTGAAGGAGCAGCAATGTTGAACTGCTACGTAGCTTGCAGGTCTCTTTCTCAGATCAGATAATGTATTAAGCAAAACATTTCTTCTGGGTGTTTAGTTTAATGTTTAAGATATAATTTTAATCACTCTTTAATTGCTTTCCAAAAATGACCAAATCTAAATGCATCTAATGCTCTAATTAATTTTATTTTTCATATAAACATTTATAAATGGGTACAATGAATAATCATAGTTTTGTAAAATGTTAAGAAAACTAAACAGTCAGCAGAAATGTTCATGAACCAGGATTTAAGGCAACTGCCTATATATACAGTAAATTAAGTATGTATTGTTTTGCTCAATGTGGCATTATGTAGGTACTTCTAAAGAAAAGCTCAATATCTGATGCTAATGATTACTATCTGCTGGAAGAGAAAGTATTTCTCCAAAAGGATAAGAGTGAATGCAAAAAGCAACCATTTCAGCGTGTCCTTGGGCCCGAGGAGGAAGTGGTAAAAGTAATCGACAGTTGGTTTCCAGAAGAAGGCTACATGGGAAGAATCAGTCTGAAAACTAAGGAGGATGTAAGTCTGTTTTTTTATCCATATACAGTAAGTATTTTTTCCTAGAAGCAGATCAATAATAAATATTGATGTGTGTGCCCTGGAAAATGTCAATGTGTAAAACTTTATTTCTGATTTTCTAAAAAACAAAAAAAGAAAGAAAAAAGAAAATTAGTCAACACTTGTTTTTTTTATTTCTCTGTTTTTTTTTTATTTGGTCGATGTTTATTAAAATTATGCTAATTTAGCTTGCTGCTGGGCAGAGAGTGTGCTTTATGCAAATGAAGGACCCAGCAGAAGTCGTTGATAGGCTACATGAATAGCACTGCTAACCAATAGGGTGGATGACTGAAGATGGAGTGGTGTCCTGTACAGGAAAAAGAGATCACATTATGAAATGAAAAAAAGAAAGCTCAATGAAGATGAAATACAAAGTTGTTAGCAAGCACTGTTTTTTGATATTGACTACGTGCACTCTTAGATGCTAACTGGCTCTCATCTTCCTGCCATAATGTCTTGAGCACAACACTGCAAGCGAGCAGATCACAGCGGTGTAACAGATGCATATTTTCTTACGAAATTTCCTGGGCGAAGTTGGGTAACACAACTAGTTATATAGCCATTATTATATAATATAATATAATATAATATAATATAAATGACCAAGTCGCCCGACCATGGGGTACGCACGCATGACAGAGCCCCACCCGCCAACTCTAACCCTCTTCCCGCCTCCACTGTCGCTCTCGAGGCATGCGCACTGCCTGTTCATGTGCCCGCCCCCAACTCCTCACCAAACACATCCTGAGTCGCTTTGGTTTGTGCTACAGTCCACATGCACCTTTGAGCCACGTTGACTGTTCATTTTCCTAACATGGCCACCGCTTCAAATGTATTTCATGGAAACAACTCTTCTTTCAAGGTTATACAAATTCCTACATCAGGTAACTGTTTCTTTCTATCAGTCGGATATTTCTGGAAAAATGTCATCGACGAAACTGTTGCTCTCTAACTTCGCAACATGGCTGTAACGTTTGTTTGCCAACATTGTGATAACTTCGGCGACGTGCTGTCCGTTGTTCTTAGTCACGGAAGCATAGTCATACAGTCTGCTCAACAATATGCTGATTACATGAATAATTCCAGAGTTTATGGTTGCGAGGCAGAAATTGTGGCGATGTCTCAAATACTTCCAGCTACTATCACCATTCACTTCCGAGAACGTCCTTCATTCCCTGAAGAATTTCTTAGCAGTCTTACTCCCACTGGCATGCCTCCGCATAAACTCAAAATTAAAATTGGTTCAGTCGTCATGCTTCTCAGAAACCTCATGCCAGCAAGAAGTCTCTGTAAAGGCACTAGACTGACTGTTACCAGCATTCACCTCAATGTACTGGAATGTAAAACAATCACGGCTGCTACCTCACAAACTGTCCATATTCCCCTGATATCCCCGACCCCATCAGATTCAAATTTGCCTTTTACTTTTACACGCAGACGATTTCCTGTTAGATTGGCCTTTGCAATGACAATTAATAAGGCATAGGGCCAAACTTTCAAAAAGATATGCCTGTATATGCCAAAACCAGTTTTCAGTCACAGACAATTGTATGTTGCTCTCTCCTGAGTTCCATCTTTTCATTCACTCACAGTCGTATCCTCAAACCCACCCCATTTGGACAACTGTGTCTTTCAGGAAGTGTTCACCCATCAATAAATGATTATGCAGCGTATGCTACGCCGCGGGTCGGCTAGTAATATAATAACTTTAAAGGAAAGGTTTCATGTTCCCTTTTGGCCATTCTGATTTTGAAAAACGGCAACAAGCACATTTTACACATTGTCCTACTTGCCAATGTTCTGCTCTAGCGCTTCCAAATGATACCACAAGTTCTGTTATTCTGAGATTTTTTTAAAATGAAAATGCCACTTCCATCAATCAATGTAAACAGAGATGTGGGCACGCATCTAAAAATGTGACAAAAATTCATTACTTCCAAGTTTGGTTTGTTGAAATAAATGTACCTCAGAAGCGTAAGTGGCATGTTCTCTGAAATGACAATTTTCTGCTTTGTTGTGGACATATGTGGTCAATTTTGAGGCTTTTTTTCATGTTTCCTTTTGTGCCCTACAGACCACCATTGTAAGCCAGTTTGGGAGAGGCTTTGTTTAAATTAAATAAGTAATGCTTCACTTAAGAACAGAGGTTTCTGGAACAAATGAATATATATGCCTCAATTGTGAAAAAAACTATCAATATGTTTTACTGGGAGATTGTTTGACCTGCAGTTATTTAAAGGATGAAAACATACTGTCCAAAGTCTGGGTCATTTTTATAGTGTATAGATCCTATAATGTACTATTTAAAAAGAACGATTCCTTAGATTCATCTAATTAAATAGTTAAAAATGCTATTTTAACATGTTTCAAGAGGGTGTGCATTGTTCTTGATCTTCCTGTGCCAGTATTTTTTACTACTCAATGACGTGATCTCCTGGAAGTTTTTAAATAAATCTATAAAAACTAACTGCAAATTTCTGCATGTATGATTACAGAAAGAAAGGATCTGCTAACATTTGCCTCAATAAAATACAGTTTTACAGTGATATATTGGCATATATTATTTATAGAAGTTAAACATAGGCAGGGTTACATAACTTGTGCAGGGACTCCAACCTGAAATCTTTTATTTGGCAGGGCAAAAATTCCGCCACTAGGTTCTGAGTAAACAACTTTATATCATTCTGAATTTAAACATACTGTGTCACCAAATTTAATTAATATGTTACAATATTCCTTTATCCGGTGGATTTTATTTTCTGTTTGCATGTAACAGTATAAGAAAGGTACTGTATAGTGGTGCACAGCTCCAGTATCCTGGGTACATGTCCATTACTAACTTTGTGACAGTTGCATGCACTCCCTGTATTGACATGGGTTTTCTACGGGCCCACCAGTTTTCTTTCCACTTCCCAAAGAGATGTGGGTTAGGTTGAGCGGCAAGTTTAAGTTGGTCCAGTATGCATGTGTGCTTGAGTAAAACAAAAAATGGGCTGGTGTCCTTTCTGCAGTGAGTTCTTGCCTTGTGTCTAATAACTGGCCAGGTATTGTAATTATGAGTTCAGGAAATAAATGTAGAAATGTCACCGTGTGACACTGTCTCACTACATTTATGTATTGAACATTAACATTGTGATATTTTTTATTTATTGCTTGTTTATTATTTATGATTGTATACATTTTTGTAAAGCAGGTTTATAATGAATGGCAATGGTTATTCCAGTTTTTGGCAGATATACATGTGTAACCCGTGCTAACAGCTCAGCTGGCAACAACTCTTGTTAGGTGACCCAGAATTTAAGTCCTTGTGGGGACAGACAAAAGTGGAGTCAAGGTGACTCTTCTGGGTCCTGCTTTATCAAACTAAGATTGAAAAGAGAAATAGTTAATCACCTGTGTAAGCACAAAATCTTTCCCCAGTGCTCCCTTAAAATCCCTCCCAGAAAGATACGTACGTTGCCTACGTCCACAACAAAGGATAGCAAGCAGCCTTCTGGTCTAGTGGAGGTTTTCTTTAGCTGAGAAGCTACACCACATAAGAAGTGAGAATCACAAAGTCACAAATTTGAGTCCAGCAGAGGGATAAACAGATGATGAGCGTGGAGTGAACTTTGTACAGTATTACATCATTAACTATTATAATGACTTTCCTAAAAAGTGTTAGCGTTTCCACATATTCTGTTATAAAAAAAAGTGTTCTTTTTTTTAACAGAATCTCAATCAGATAAACTCTGTCACAGAATTGCTGGAGGATTATAATTCCAGTGCAGAAGAAGACAGCTTCTATGTTCAGGTGCACGATGTCTCACCAGAACAGCCACGCACAGTCATCAAAGCTCCAAGGATGAGCACCGCACAGGACATCATTCAGCAGGTACTTGTACCCGGCAGTGACAAAGTGCAACTTTAAAATGGCTTATTTGTTTATAAGCTCTCTGGTCAAAATTCAAGTTGGGTTATTTAGTGGGGTTTTTTTCTTCTTTATTTCTCAACAAATATATATTTTACTGCTGCCTTGTTTGTTCCATAATTTTTTAGTGCATGTGATAAGTTAATAGGAGATGACTTTCATTTTAAATTTGTGGGTCATCTTGCCTATCAGAGTGGTTGCCAGAATTCTGGTAACATTGACTTGCTGCATTAACTCCAGCGCCAGACTTGACCTTTTATAAAAAACTAAACTCCTAATATGCTGTTTCAGTTGGCTGGCTTCGTCCATCTCTCCACTGTAGAATATAATTGTATGTACAGTGTAAATACACACTTGGGAGTAGAAATGTACACTTACCGAACAGAACCACCATTTATTGGATGAGTCCATCTGTTCTGTTTTCTTTTTGTAGATATGTCAATCATTTCTTAATTTCTATTATAAAGCACATTCTTAATGAATCCGACTTACGTTTTTTTCTTTGAAAGTATGCACGCCAGCCAATATATAACAAATAATTCTCACACATTTATTAGAAGTAATGAAAAAAGTCATACATTATATAATATGCAAGAAACAAATGTCATTTTCATCACTCTAGTGATAACCCCTTCTGTCTAGTTTCAACAGAGTGTCCTTCATCGTATCTCATGCTACTGTTATTTATAATTATGGAAATTCTAGTAGAAAACTATTGTTCTTTTCTTATCTACAGACACTCAGTAAGGCTAAATATTCATACAGCATCCTAAACAACCCCAATCCAAATGATTATGTACTTGTGGAGGAGGTCATGAAAGAGCCTGTCAGTAAGAGGGCATCAGCATCCAAGCCCTCCCAGCGCATACTCTTTGATAATGAGAGTGTTTTCCGTGCTCAAAGCAAGTGGAAAGGAGCAGGCAAATTCATTCTCAAGCTCAAAGAGCAGGTTCAGGTAAGAAGACGTCATAACACAGCCAAAGCTGAACGCGAACTTTCTAAACTTTAGGCGGAGTGGTGGCTCTGAGGCTAGGGATCTGCACTGGCAATCGGAAGGTTGCCGGTTTGAATCCCATAAACACCAATAGGGACTCTGCTCTGTTGGTCCCTTTAGTAAGGCCCTTAACCTGCAATTGCTGAGCACTTTGAGTAGTGAGAAAAGCGACATATAAATGCAAAGAATTATTATTAAGAATTATGAAATGTGAAGCAATATGTGAGGATCTGAGCTGGACTCCAAGATTTCAGTTTGGCCATCCTACAGTGTCAGTGATGTCTATCAGGTTCTCATTTTTCTTTTCTACAAAGTATCTGGACATCCTTTTGTATTTATAGACATGTGCGTAGTACATATCAGGAGTATTTTAGCAAACATACTTAATGATGGTCTCCATTTCTCTTTATTTTTAACATTTTTGACAGAGTGTAGCACTTTTTAAACAGGGCTCAGTGGCACCAACCTTTAGCGTAATGAATTCAGCCAACTTTCATGGTTTCTCTCCAGAGTAATTCTTAAATTGTCCTGCAACACCTAGGCCTGGATATACAACCTGCTAGCGATTCGATTTAACCGTATGGTGTGTGTAAATGGATGACCGCTGCATAAAGAACACCTTAGATTTAGTTCATTGACCCATAACTTTGTTTTTCATGCTCAAAATTAAGCAATCAATAAAAGACCTGTCTTATAAAACTAGTCATGTGGAGTAAGAAAAAATGAGAACTGTCCATTTCTTTTTAACATAGTATTTTTTCTGTTTTATACCATTTTTAAATTGGTAGACTGTGCGGGATGACAAGAAGAAGTGCATTTCTTTTGCTAGTGAACTGAAGAAATTAACCAAATCAGGAAAACAAAACCGAAGCTCTTTGGGTCCAGCAACACCGACATCTGCTGACAACGGTCAGAGTAAGGATGAGAAAACTGCATGCAGTGTGCTGTTCAGTGAGGTTGCCGAATAAAGTCACTGACATTTTCTTTCCGTCGTTTTCAGGTATGGCATGTCATTTGACATTTCAGCCCTAGATAAGAGAATCTGAATATTTGTGGCTTTTTATTGGTTAGGAGGCTGGTTTTAAATGACAAAATTGCATGTTCAGTGTGCGATGGTGGCGCATGTCATTTAACCTGCCTCAACTGTAAAAAATGCACTCATTCGATTTATGTTGTCATAATGCATGTTCCTATATAGAATAATGACTGATGTGAACGATTGACTGATGTGATAGTTTGATCTGCAATGGACTGACGACCAAAACAGTATTGGATTCAGGGAGCATGGAGAACATTTATGTTACCTTTTGTAAGGAAACCCTATTCTGAAACATCTGCACTTGAGAAAAGCAATAGATAGATAGATGGATGGATGGATGGATGGATGGATGGATGGATGGATGGATGGATGGATGGATGGATGGATAGATAGATAGATAGATAGATAGATAGATAGATAGATAGATAGATAGATAGATAGATAGATAGATAGATAGATAGATACTTTATTAATCCCAAGAGGAAATTCACATACTCCAGCAGCAGCATATTGATAAAAAAAACAATATTAAATTAAAGAGTGATAAAAATGCAGGTAAAACAGACAATAACATTGTATAATGTTAACGTTTACCCCCCCGGGTGGAATTGAAGAGTCGCATAGTGTGGGGGAGGAACGATCTCCTCAGTCTGTCAGTGGAGCAGGACAGTGACAGCAGTCTGTCGCTGAAGCTGCTCCTCTGTCTGGAGATGATACTGTTTAGTGGATGCAGTGGATTCTCCATGATTGACAGGAGCCTGCTCAGTGCCCGTCGCTCTGCCACTGATGTCAAACTGTCCAGCTCCATGCCTACAATAGAGCCTGCCTTCCTCACCAGTTTGTCCAGGCGTGAGGCGTCCTTCTTCTTTATGCTGCCTCCCCAGCCCACCACCGCATAGAAGAGGGCACTCGCCACAACCGTCTGATAGAACATCTGCAGCATCTTATTGCAGATGTTGAAGGACGCCAGCCTTCTAAGGAAGTATAGTCTGCTCTATCCTCTCTTGCACAGAGCATCAGTTTTGGCAGTCCAGTCCAATTTATCATCCAGCTGCACTCCCAGGTATTCATAGGTCTGCACCCTCTGCACACAGTCACCTCTGATGATCACAGGGTCCATGAGGGGTCTGGGCCTCCTAAAATCCACCACCAGCTCCTTGGTTTTGCTGGTGTTCAGGTGTAGGTGGTTTGAGTCGCACCATTTAACAAACTCATTGATTAGGTCCCTATACTCCTCCTCCTGCCCACTCCTGATGCAGCCCACGATAGCGGTGTCGTCAGCAAACTTTTGCATGTGGCAGGACTCCAAGATGTATTAAAACTTGTGGCAGGACTCTGATGTATATAGGCTGAACAGGACCGGAGAAAGTACAGTCCCCTGTGGCGCTCCTGTGTTGCTGACCACAATGTCAGCAAAGTTCACAATGCCTGCCCTTTCATGTTGACTTGAACAAAAAGAAAAGTTAAATAAAATATTATGCAGAAGTCAGATGGCTCCGCTGAAAGAAATAATGTGCCCTCCAGTTTTGAGCTCATGATTCCAGTTTTCAGCCAACTGGTTATGCCATCTTAACACCAGTCTGTGTTTTTCATTAGCTAAAAGCTTATTTGAGAAGTGGGGCATATACTAAAGAAATAATAGCATTTTATTTAGGGTAAAGGTTGGATTTTTTAAAATTTAATAATGCAGGCATATAGCATTAGAAATATCTATTATTTTAAATGCTTAAACATAATTTATGCTCTATATCAGATTTTGATTTAATTAAACCCAGACCTGTATAGTAGTGCTAAAGTAGGGTAGAAAGGACAGAATCCTCATTTCAGTTTCAAGTACCAAAATGTGACCTTAATGACTCGCTAATAGTCTGAAATTTGTTTACTGATTGACCAATGTGATGTTTTACGATTTAAAGGTCATCTTAGCGTCTATAGTTACTTCTCTATTACAATCATTGGTTCACCAGTCATATCTTTTTGTGAACATGTGATCTGTAGTGTGTGTTAAATATTTCTGTCTTCATCCAAAAAGTGATACCTGTAAGACTATTTTAGATAAATGTTTCAATAATCTTGAGTAGAAGCTGTTCAAAACTTCAGATTCTCTCAAAAGAGGGCTATCGTGGGCCATTCGATAATATCGGGCAAGTTGCATGGCACTGCATGGGTGGAAGCAGGTGGAGTCAGGGGTCGTGATCAGTTGGGTACATTTCTGAAGCTGCAGTTCCTCTCGTACTCAGCGTGATTGCTATTGTGACAACACTCGCATTCACTATTAGTGGGTAAACAAACATTCTGCTTCGCAATAATAGGAAGAGCCAATAATACTTGGCCATAACAGGCTAGCTAGTTGTGTGCCATCTTTTCTCACACCTCTTTCTTGTAAACACACAAACCAGAAGGATCAGCTCGCTTTTCCAGTCTGTACTTATACTGAGCTTCTGCTCCTCTGACATTTTCTGCCTTCTGTGAACCACAAACTCACAGCGTATGTTTTATGCAATGCCAGTAAAGGAATCTTATCTTATCTTAGGACACCCGTGTTATGGTGTCAGGTGCAGCTTACCTACCACTATTCCTAGAGTGAATGGGTCAGACCTTGTAGATTTTATGTAGAACTGACCTGAGCAGTGATTAAATGTAATTCACTAGTTTACAGCAAAAACACGTTCAGTTCTTTTACTGCCGTGTGAAATTAGCAACGTCTAAAATATGGCACATGTACAGATGTTTGAAGGAGAAGTTGGGACTTCTACATGGAGGTTTTTCCCAGGAAACACAGGTCATCCTAACTATGCAAAACTTGAATGTTGAAAAGCATGCAACTTGACAATCAAAACATGAGTACAGTTTAGAAGTTTGTGTGGAAAGCCATTGAAGTTGTACGTACATTAATATCAAGCTTTGACAGTTGTGAACTGGCAGTGTTTAATCTGCAGAGTTCACAATGAGCATTTGTGTCTATGGATAAGAATGGCTGTCCCTGTGGATCCTATACTGCATTTATAATGAACGATGCAAGTTGTTTCTGTCATTGCTGGGCCTTGCAACAAGTAAAATGACAAAACAATTACTGAATACGACAGAGGAGTAAAACACAAAAAGATGATAACTTGCTGTGTTTCTCTTCTGTGTTTGACCCACTGAAGACCTCCCTAAACGAGGCTAAGATGAAACACTCCAGAGTCCCAGTCCTCTGACACACTAAAGGCAGAATACCCTCAACTGTATACAGTGTATATACTGTACATATATACATCACTATATACATATTTCTATATATATATACATATACAGTTAGGTCCAGAAATATTTGGACAGAGACAACTTTTTTCTAATTTTGGTTCTGTACGTTACCACAATGAATTTTAAATGAAACAACTCAGATGCAGTTGAAGTGCAGACTTTCAGCTTTAATTCAGTGGGGTGAACAAAATGATTGCATAAAAATGTGAGGCAACTAAAGCATTTTTTTAACACAATCCCTTCATTTCAGGGGCTCAAAAGTAATTGGACAAATTAAATAACTGGAAATAAAATGTTCATTTCTAATACTTGGTTGATAACCCTTTGCTGGCAATGGCAGCCTGAAGTCTTGAGCTCATGGACATCACCAGATGCTGGGTTTCCTCCTTTTTAATGCTCTGCCAGGCCTTTACTGCAGCGGCTTTCAGTTGCTGTTTGTTTGTGGGCCTTTCTGTCTGAAGTTTAGTCTTCAACAAGTGAAATGCATGCTCAATTGGGTTACAATCAGGTGACTGACTTGACTTGCTTTGGCTGTATGCTTTGGGTCATTGTCCATCTGTATCATGAAACGCCGCCCAATCAATTTGACTGCATTTAGCTGGATTTGAGCAGACAGTATGTCTCTGAACACCTCAGAATTCATTCTGCTGCTTCTGTCCTGTGTCACATCATCAATAAACACTAGTGTCCCAGTGCCACTGGCAGCCATGCACGCCCAAGCCATCACACTGCCTCCACCGTGTTTTACAGATGATGTGGTATGCTTTGGATAATGAGCTGTTCCACGCCTTCTCCATACTTTTTTCTTGCCATCATTCTGGTAGAGGTTGATCTTGGTTTCATCTGTCCAAAGAATGTTTTTCCAGAACTGTGCTGGCTTTTTTTTAGATGTTCTTTAGCAAAGTCCAGTCTAGCCTTTCTATTCTTGAGGCTTATGAGTGGCTTGTACCTTGCAGTGCACCCTCTGTATTTACTTTCATGCTGTCTTCTCTTTATGGTAGACTTGGGTATCGATACGCCTATCCCCTGGAGAGTGTTGTTCACTTGGTTGGCTGTTGTGAAGGGGTTTCTCTTCACCATGGAAATGATTCTGTGATCATCCACCACAGTTGTCTTCTGTGGACGTCCAGGTCTTTTTGCGTTGCTGAGTTCACCAGTGCTTGCTTTCTTTCTCAGGATGTACGAAACTGTAGATTTTGCCACTCGTAATATTGTAGCAATTTCTCAGATGGTTTTTTCTGTTTTCGCAGCTTAATGATGGCTTCTTTCACCTGCATGGAGAGCTCCTTTGACCACATGTTGTCTGTTCACAGCAAAATCTTCCACATGCAAGCACCACACCTCAAATCAACTCCAGGCCTTTTATCTGCTTAAGTGATAATGACATAACGACGGACTTGCCCACACCTGCCCATGAAATAGCCTTTGAGTCAATTGTCCAATTACTTTTGAGCCCCTGAAATGAAGGGATTGTGTTAAACAAATGCTTTAGTTGCCTCACATTTTTATGCAATCATTTTGTTCACCCCACTGAATTAAAGCTGAAAGTCTGCACTTCAACTGCATCTGAGTTGTTTCATTTAAAATTCATTGTGGTAATGTACAGAACCAAAATTAGAAAAAAGTTGTCTCTGTCCAAATATTTATGGACCTAACTGTATATATACAGTTGTGCTTGAAAGTTTGTGAACCCTTTAGAATTTTCTATATTTCTGCATAAATATGACCTAAAACATCATCAGATTTTCACTCAAGTCCTAAAGGTAGATAAAGAGAAACCAGTTAAACAAATGAGACAAAAATATTATACTTGGTCATTTATTTATTGAGTAAAATGATCGAATATTACATATTTGTGAGTGGCAAAAGTATGTGAACCTTTGCTTTCAGTATCTGGTGTGACCCCCCTTTGCAGCAATTACTGCAACTAAAAGTTTCCGGTAACTGTTGATCAGTCCTGCACACCAGCTTCAAGGAATTTGAGCCCATTCCTCCGTACAGAACAGCTTTAACTCTGGGATGTTGGTGGGTTTCCTCACATTAACTTCTCGCTTCAGGTCCTTCCACAACATTTCGATTGGATTAAGGTCAGGACTTTGACTTGGCCATTCCAAAACATTAACTTTATTCTTCTTTAACCATTCTTTAGTAGAACGACTTGTGTGCTTAGGGTCGTTGTCTTGCTGCGTGACCCACCTTCTCTTGAGATTCAGTTCATGGACAGATGTCCTGACATTTTCCTTTAGAATTCTCTGATATAATTCAGAATTCATTGTTCCATCATTGAAGGCAAGCCGTCCTGGCCCAGATGCAGCAAAACAGGCCCAAACCATGATACTACCACCACCATGTTTCACAGATGGGATAAGGTTCTTATGCTGGAATTCAGTGTTTTCCTTTCTCCAAACACAACGCTTTTCATTTAAACCAAAAAGTTCTATTTTGGTCTCATCTGTCCACAAAACATTCTTCCAATAGCCTTCTGGTTTGTCCATGTGATCTTTAGCAAACTGCAGATGAGCAGAAATTATTTTTTTGGAGAGCAGTGGCTTTCTCCTTGCAACCCTGCCATGCACACTGTTGTTGTTCAGTGTTCTCCTGATGGTGGACACATGAACTTGAACATTAGCCAATGTGAGAGAGGCCTTCAGTTGCTTAGAAGTTACCATGGGGACCTTTGTGACCTCACCGACTATTACACGCCTTGCTCTTGGAGTGATCTTTGTTGGTCGACCACTCCTGGGGAGGGTAACAATGGTCTTGAATTTCCTCCATTTGTACACAATATGTCTGACTGTTGATTGGTGGAGTCCAGACTCTCTTTAGAGATGGTTCTGTAACCTTTTCCAGCCTGATGAGCATCAACAACTCTTTTTCTGAGGTCCTCAGAAATCTCCTTTGTTCGTGCCATGATACACTTCCACAAACGTGTTGTGAAGAGCAGACTTTGATAGACCCTGTTCTTTAAATAACACAGGGTGCCCACTCACACCTGATTGTTATCCCTTTGATTGAAAACACCTGACTCGAATTTCACCTTCAAACTAACTGCTAATCCTGGAGGTTCACATACTTTTTGCCACTCACAAACATGTAATATTCGATCATTTTCCTCAATAAATAAATGACCAAGTATAATATTTTTGTCTCATTGGTTTAACTGGTTTCTCTTTATCTACTTTTAGGACTTGAGTGAAAATCTGATGATGTTTTAGGTCATATTTATGCAGAAATATAGAAAATTCTAAAGGGTTCACAAACTTTCAAGCACAACTGTATGTATTCATTGGGGTTACCCTGTTATTGCTTAGCTTGGTTTGAGGGTCTGCACAGTAATGAGGAATGAGCTTGACTAGTTTATCAGCAGATAAGAAGCTCAAGGGAATCAGGTTATCAAGTCGACGGCCCAAGACAATCTATAGATGATAAATATATCTAAATAGTGTATGGTATTAATCTGACTTTTATTTTGACCACTAAAACATCCAAAGTAGGCAGTAAGTGTGACCTTTAAAAGTACGGCCCCATACAAAAGCACCAACAAATGAATTACGTAAAACAAAAGCCTTCACCATCTGCAGTTTTCACAGCACAATTTTTGAAGAGCATTAAGCTGGTTATGGATTTTCATTAGTTATATTTTAGCAGCCAGTTGCTAAATGCTCCATATGTGGAAACGTTGAAGATGTTCTTGCAGTTTGTGGATAATGGCACACACAGGACTGCACTCAAAAACAGGAGGTGGCAGTTTTCCCAAGTCATTGTATCCAAAAGCTGACGTCAGGTAAAACTTACTAAAACTGCACAGTCCATCATCTCCAGCCTTGCTGCTCTGGAGTTATGAAGGACTCCAATATTAATTAACATGCAAGATGGCGTTCCGTCTCCCAGCCAGTGAGGAACGCACATTGAGTCTGGTGGTCACATCCCGCTTAGTGCTCTCCTGTCGGAGGTTCAGTTTTTGGTTTCAGCTGAATTCAGCAGAGGAGGGTCAGAACTTATTCACCCTGACAATTCTCATTCTCCAAACCGCAGTGGTCTGAGACACTTTGGTTTACGTGTGCTTTTACTTTGCAGGCCAGTGTCAAGACGGACTTGAAGGCCTAGCGGAAATCAGCGGAAGAGCTGCAGGAAGGATAAACTGGCATGTCAGTGCAAACTCTTCTTCTACGTGGTCATTCCCTCTACTCAGGAACTGGAAATTACACAAGTGATGCTGGGAGGTGGATTTTAATTTGAAGAATCACATGTTGGAAAATGAGCTGAGCAACACTTTTAGGTGGAAGGTTTCATCAGAAGCCTCAGCCTGATACATTTGCCAGCCATGCACCGTAGTGAAGAACCATAACAGTCTGCACTTGAAATGCGCGGGCTCAAGAGCTGCCTGCAAGCTGCAAGTTCAAGGTGTTCTTGGAGACATTCCCTGATAAAGTCCAGACCGTTACGTACCTTGATTTTGATGTTGTGCAAATTGCACTTTTTGCCGTTGCAATTTTATTGTGTTTCAAATTTGAATGGCACAGACTCTGTGGCTTCCGTCGCGCCACCCAAGAGGCCTGAAGCAACGAGCACACAAGCAGCCGTGCCACAGGCTTTGAAGGCTGGCGTTTTGTTCAGTCTTGGTCCTGATATGACGCGCCTTTGGTTTTATACAAATGTCAGTGTGCCCTGCAGGCTCCGAGAGCTCGTTTACTTGAATGTGATGGAAGGCTTTTGTTTGATTATCAGTTCTTTGTTCAACTCAAGAGGATGTCAGCAGAATGTCTTACGACTCTTTCTATATATAAGGAGGTTTGTTTTTCTTAGAATTCTGTTAGAAGACGCATTCCAGGGCATTGAAAGCACCGTTCTGGTGCACAACATGAAGGACGGCTTCAAATTCATTCACATCCGGTTGTCTTCAGCTGAAATCTGGTTTACTTTTCTTAAATTTTTTTTTTTGTTACTGTCTTTGGAACTTTTATACATTTGTTTTGATTTTCGGGCTATTAGTTCCTCCACACTTTGCTATGAAGTGTCAGGCACCTCCGATCTGAACTAAAAAAGCAAACGATTGCATCCGGACTTTCTTCAGCTTTTTTGTTTTTTATTCTTGACTTCTTTTTTTTGAGATCCACTGCTTTAGACGGCACCCTCAATGCCGCAGGTCGCTCATACGGCCTTGTTACCACTGGCTTGGTGGTGTAGGATCACCTCGCTGGGATTGTCCTAGTTGTGTGTCCTCAGTTGTGAAACTTTTCTTGAATTTCTCCCAGTGTGAATTCCTTAGCACATCGTTCTCCTTGGAGTAGCTGATGCCACGAGAAGCTGACATTCTCTTCAAGTACAGGCACCGACTCGGCTCCTGGTTAGTTCTTCTTGAAGAATGGATTCAGCCGACTCCTAGTTCATTCAGTACCTAATAAATCACACGTTGCTACTCTTCAGTTCTTCATTGCAACTCTCTCCATGGTGGAGACATTCTCTTGTGTCGTTGATCCTTGGTTTGTTTTCAAGAGACAACCTGCCTTGATGGCCATATGTGCTCCTTGGCTCGACTGGCCGGCTCTGGCACACGTTACTGCATGAACAGAATGTGAACGGCTTTGGCGATTGTGCCAGCATAGCAAACTGGGTGATTTCCCTTGGAGATGTTTATTTGATTTTAGAGCTTTTTCACGCAGCAGCTGCATGTCCTGATATTTTGAAGACATTTAAGGTATCGGCCAGGATGACTCTCTGCTAATATTAACAGTCTGCCTGTTACACCAGACGTACTTAATGAAATCAATTTTGACTTCCCATGTGATGGAGTATTAAACAGAGGCGACGTCTCTGAAGGAAGCTCCAGTCACTAGGAATGCCAGCGCTGCTTCATGTCAAGTTGAACAGACCAGGCCTCCTGAAAGAGTGCCAGCTGGGCACATGTGGCTTCACTTCCTCCTGCTGAAGCTCCTGGCAGCACAAGAAGAGACAAAAATGGGTAAGAGACGCTAAAGCAACAGTAGGAGACAGTGTTACAAACACAACATGGAGCTCAGTGTACAGAATGAGACGACAGGCCGTGCTGCTTTGGCAACTCACACGTTTCAGTGATTTCATGGACAAAAATGGTGCAGCGACCCTTCTAAAGGAACGCTTACAGGATTTAGTTTGGTTTTATTTTCCAGTTGATGTACTTTATTGTGTCACAAACTCCAGGCGATTATTTAACAGGGGATGAGGATTCCTAACACGAGCCTTTATTTGTTGTACTTGACGGAGTGTGTAAGTACTGTACATAGCTCTTAATATTCTTGGGGGGCTCGTAAATGATAAGAAGATGATGCGTCAGCGGTGAACGAGCTGCTTGGTGTTTCAGCAGACTCTCGCCATGCTGACCCCTGATGGCACACACAGCCGTCCTCTCTGCTCTCCCCGCACGCCCACCAGACCTCCATGACGCCACTCCTGTGCGGCTTTGGACCTGCAGCACACACGGCCCAGCCGGCTTTTAGGAAGAAGGCCGCTCACCATTTAACAAAGCTCTTCTTTTTATTAGCATTGACTTTTGTAAGTAAAGACAGAACTGAAATGAAAGGTTCAAAAAATGTGTAATTTATTTGTTTTAAGAGCTGTGGTTGTGTAATGACAATTGTGATGTTTGGTGAACATTGCTGTGTATTTATGTAAAATGTAATTTATTTAGATCTTGAATAAGCAGAAGCCGACTGGCATTGTTTCCAGTCAAATGTGAGCCAACGTCTCACCCTCAGCCTTTACCACTTCATAGGCGACTGGTCGACTTCAGCTTTTTGTAAAACGTGTCTGTAACTTAGAGACTCGACCTTGTTAGTCGGCTACAAGCTCAAAATGTCAGCCTGCAGAAGCCCTGGTGCCTCCTTGTGTGCGTCGAGACGTTAGCCTGCAGCCTGGCACACGGGGATGGAGTCTGAATATACTCGCCTCACAGGTTCAGCCAATGTGCCAGCGTGGGGTCCCTTCACCCATTCTGTATGTCGCCACTTTCATGTGATGGCTGTTCAATTATAAAGTGAACTTACTGCACACTTGTTGGCTTTCTGCTAGAGCATTAAATCCTAAATGTAACGCCATTGTGTACGAAATAAAGTGCAATGGTCATGCTGATGGATACTGATGCCCGTCACACTTGGTTTCATTTTCTGTTGATGTTGGGGTGACCACAATTACCGATTATAACGGAGATATTTGGATTTTGGTTTTAGACGTTACAGGCTCATGTGGTCAGTTGTGTTTATTCGTTTGTACAAGTGACGCGCTCTGCTCAAGGAAGAAGAAAGCAGAGGCCACAACATCAACAACTTTGGGAAACACCTCACTGCTGGAGTGGTTTCTTTTTTTTTGTTGTATGACAGAAATGTCCTCACAGGTGGCACAGTGGTAGTGCTGCTGCTCTGCAGTAAGGAGACTGTGGAAGATTGTGGGTTTGCTTCCCGGTTCCTCCCTGTGTGGATAGCGCTTTGAGTACTGAGAAAAGCGCTATATAAATGTAATGAATTATTATTATTATTAGAAAGGCCTCCTGCTATCGCCAGGCCTCGGCCCCCCTCATCAACCACACAAACCCCCCGACAACGAGCACAGCAAGACACGAAGCACACCTCAGAAAAAGGGTGAGCTGGTGATCAACTGGTGCTGGAAATTGGTCACTGAGAGGAAGCTACGAGCGAGACATTTACTAAACTACACTTTATTAATGTTACCTATTCAGATATCCCTGGGCTATCTGTGCAGATTTTTACATTTTTCTAAAGTTAAAAGAAACACATTTTATATCACTTACAAATAATATTTGAAGTAATTGGGACAAGTATTTTGTCTATTAAACAGTTCTTTAACCGTAGGTTCTGTTCTGTGTTGTTTAAAACTAGCAGTAATTCAACCTCTGCTCAAAATGACAAATGGTGATATCTCTGTCCTCAATGATTTTGATTCTCTCTCTAAATTACCATTTCTTTCTAAAATCCTTGAAAATGTTTTGTCTCAGTTGTCGTCCTTTCTATCTCAAAATAGCTGTCTTGATACGGTAGGTTTCAGTCTGGATTCAAACCATTTCACTGAACTAAATCTGTCCCACAGTGTAATACTGTGTACATCCCCCTTGTGCCAACAAAACGGCTCTTTGTAGCACGGACCCCACAAGACCGGCACCAAGACGTCACCAGCAGTCCTCTCCATAAGCACTAACACACCGCCATAGCACCAGAGGTGCAGGCTTTTGAAATGAGTGCTGATAACAAGCCAGGCGGACCCCCACCTAGTCAGTCTGGAGGACGCAGTCTCCATGTTTTCCAAAAAAGAATTTCACATTTTGATTCTTCTGCCCACAGACGTTTTCCACTTTGCCTCACTCCATTTTAAATGAGCGTCGGCCCAGAGAAGACAGTGGCATTCACGTTAGAGCTTTAACCTGCACTTGTGGATGGCAAAGTCAGGCCCGTCCTTAATGATGGGCTGATGTTCGGTGGTGTCCTGTGTGCACAGAGATTTCTCCAGTCTCTGGAACTTCTGATGATGTGATGTACTGTAGATGATAAGATATTCAAAGTCTTCATAATTTTACACGCAACATTATTCTGAAGTTGTTATTTTCTGCAGATTGGTGAACCTCTGCACATCTTTACTTTTGGGACTCTGCCTTTCTAAGCTGCTCTTTGTAAACCACCTCATGTTACGAAATTCAAAATGTCTCATTTTCAACATTTGATATGTTTTCTGTGCTCTGTTTGGAATAAAATATGGTTTATGAGATTTGCAAAGCTTCACATTGTTTTTATTTACATTTTACACAGCCTCCCAACTTTTTCTGAAATTGGGGTTGTAAATCTAACCCAGCTAGGAGGGTCTTTCCGATTTCCTTTTCTTGGCCTGGTGCCGAACCCATCATTAGGCGTCAAGGAGGTGGTGAGCGGCTTCTCTATTGCAGGCCAAGAAAAGTTGTGTTGTGATGAAGATGCAGTTCTGAGGATCGTAAAGCTACGTATTTGTCATTTTTTTCTTATACACACCTCATATAACTATGCTGATCTCTCTAACACGTTTTTCAGGATCACTGAACCAGAGCCTCCTCTGTCCTCACCTTCACTTCCCCCTATACTGTACATCTCAAGGCCTTCCCATGATGCCTTGCACATACCCCCACGTACTCACTAGAATCCTCGACCAGACGGATATTTTTTTGTGTGACACCCCAGCTGGGATGCCCGAATTCTTCTGTCCCATCACGATTCACAACATCCTTCAGCTGCACAGTTCAATCAGCTTTTCCAAGTTAGGCCCAGCCATGCTGACTGTTACTAATAACTTCAGCGCCTCGACATTCCAACTGCCATCAGCGTGACGGTCTGCTGTTAAAACTACACCTGGCTCAAAATCTACAAACCACATTCAAAATGAAGCAGCAACAGCACTCATGAATAGTGTTGTGTTACTGAGAATGACGTGGCCACCTGCGTTTGCTGCTGTGGTGCTTTCTTTGCCCTCATGTTTGATTTGTTCTTCATGTTCTGTGAGCTGCTGCAGTTCCTCAGGACTTTGTGGACTTGACCACAGATTTCTGCAATGGCAGTCGGCCCACTCTACGCCCTTCTCAAACTTTTAGCATGCAAGCAGTTCACGTTAGCAAAAGTAACGGATTATCTACAGACACGTCCTCAAGATGAGAGATAACAGAAACCTTCTTGCATGTTTTCTATTGCAGGGCACAGAAATACAGGATAAAAAAGGAAGGTCGGTAACTCAGTTCCGCTGTTAGCTGGCTCTTTGGTCCCAACTAGCACTCTCATAGTAACCTCATTCCGCTCCGAACAGCAAGCCGGCAGGCAAACAAAATGTCAACCAGAGACACCAAACTCACACAGAACCCCCACTTCACCCAAAGTCCAGAGACGGGCTGTTCGGTCAGCTGGTGATCATAAACTGGCGTGCTCTGATGCGGTGACTGGACTGGGCCTGCACTCGTTTAACACCCGCACATCCCAGTCATCTTTGCCCCCCCATAAACGACAACATCAGTACAGAAGCCGGATGCTGCTGGCCACGGCGCTCTGACATTTCAAGGAGGCTACACACCCAGACATGGATCAGAACAACAGAGTGCCAGCTGGTCTATAAAGGAGACCTCCTCACACCATTGTAACTTGCAGAACCACAAAGCAAATGTTCTGCTTACAGTTCGGTTTGGTGACACGCTGCTTTGTCACAGACTGGGAGGACAGCTGAACGTTGTCCTCACAGAGACCAGGCCAGAATAGCAATGGCGAGACAGGTCTTTGAACTGAAATTCTTTATACAGTGTCTTGACATTGAAAAGTTACAAAAAACCAAAATGGACATTTCTACAAAGTACTAATCTGCTATAGAAATAAATGTTGTTGTTGCAAAATAAAAAAAATTTCCCAGGTGTTGCGTAGCACGTAAGAGTCAGAAACAGACATAATGGCTACTTTGCCCTCCTCCTTTTTAGGAATGTCACACTGTACTCCCACACTGACTTCCAGTATGAAGTCAATGCTGGGCCTTGTAGGTCTTTCCTCACCCAAACCCGCGTTATCTTCATTGACCATTTTCACCTGTAGGACAAAGGAACGTCAGTAGGACACGACATTTTTATTACTGGTACCCAAAACGCCGCTGTACAGTGGTGGCTCTGAGGCTAGGGATCTGCACTGGTGAGCAGAAGGTTGCCGGTTCGAATCCCGTCAATGCCAATAGGGACTCTGCTCTGTTGGGCCCTTAACCTGCAATTGCTGAGCGCTTTGAGTAGTGAGAAAAGCACTATATAAATGCAAAGAATTATTATTATTATTATTACAGACCATCATTTAGAGCCCCAGCTCCACACAAGGACTACAAGGCAGGCAGCCCACCCTCAATAGGGACTTCATGTAAAAACCTACAGAGAACGCTTGTTGTTTCGAGTGCAGTTTGCATCTCTTCTGACCGATGCCCTTCTCTGTTCGTGTAAGTTTTTGTATTCAATATTATATGAACAGCAGTCAGATTTTTATTTTTGGGAAAACATTTGTTCATTACATACCAAAAAAAAAACAAAAACCCCAAACCACTGAAACACGAGATGTCCGAGAGGCAGAGCAGCAGCCCTACAACTACCATTTTGTAAGAGGTGTGCCATCACGTGGAGTAACAAGGTCAGCAGGGGTCCCCACCTAAAAACTGTAGGTAACTAAAAAAATAATAAAATTAGGAATGTGCCCAATCTCTGTATTAAGGGATTAAAGTACATGGCAAGGCACGATTAGCTGTCAGGGGTGCCTTATGCCAAATCTCACGTGACACCAATTATGCCCCACCCTAGATGGGCCAACATCCAGGGGGCAGCACTGCAGAGGTTTCTCTGGGCAGATTCCTACTGTTGGTGCCTGCTGGACTAGTCAGGCCTCCGAATTACACACGTCTTCACAACAAGTATGGCGTCTTCTGCTCAGTGTGTGTGTCATTTCTGCTGCACTTTCACATCCTCAACGCTGTGCCAGAGGCCTAAGCACTCTGCTGTTTGCTTCCTCAACAGGAATATAAAACACTCATTTTACTGCAGCAAAAGGTTCTGTATTCCAGTCATCTTAAAAATCGGTTGCTTTTTTATGGAAATTACATAAATAATAAAACCATCAAGTCCGTCCAGCTTTGGATTACTTCACATGAAGCCATTCACCTCTTTCCAGAGAAACATTTCAAATGGGTGGCAAAGTCTAAAGTGCAAGTCTCATCTGTGGCTCCAAGGCAACCGTCCACAAATTCTTGCAAAGTTCTGTCAAACAGTCCACCTCCAGCAATAAATTTATCCTAAAAAAAAAAAAAGAAAAGAGCACACCAGTGAATGATGGAGACAAACCTCAGACTTCTTTGGCACACATGCAATGCACAGTAGGGGAGCTCATACAGTGCATCCGGAAAGTATTCACAGCACATCACTTTTTCCACCTTTTGTTATGTTACAGCCTTATTCCAAAATGGATTAAATTAATTTTTTCCTCAGAATTCTACACACAACACCCCATAATGACAACATGAAAAAAGTTTACTTGAGGTTTTTGCAAATTTATTAAAAATAAAAAAACTGAGAAATCACGTGTACATAAGTATTCACGGCCTTTGCTCAGTACTTTGTCGATGCACCTTTGGCAGCAATTACAGCCTCAAGTCTTGTTGAATATGATGCCACAAGCTTGGCACACCTATCCTTGGCCAGTTTTCGCCCTATTCCTCTTTGCAGCACCTCTCAAGCTCCAGCAGGTTGGATGGGAAGCGTCGGTGCACAGCCATTTTAAGATCTCTCCAGAGATGTTCAATTGGATTCAAGTCTGGCTCTGGCTGGGCCACTCAAGGACATTCACAGAGTTGTCCTGAAGGCACTCCTTTGATATCTTGGCTGTGTGCTTAGGGTCGTTGTCCTGCTGAAAGATGAACTGTCGCCCCAGTCTGAGGTCAAGAGCGCTCTGGAGCAGGTTTTCATCCAGGATGTCTCTCTACATTGCTGCAGTCATCTTTCCCTTTATCCTGACTAGTCTCCCAGTCTCTGCCGCTGAAAAACATCCCCACAGCATGATGCTGCCACCACCATGCTTCACTGTAGGGATGGTATTGGCCTGGTGATGAGCGGTGCCTGGTTTCCTCCAAACGTGACGCCTGGCATTCACACCAAAGAGTTCAATCTTTGTCTCATCAGACCAGAGAATTTTCTTTCTCGTGGTCTGAGTCCTTCAGGTGCCTTTTGGCAAACTCCAGGCGGGCTGCCATGTGCCTTTTACTAAAGAGTGGCGTCCGTCTGGCCACTCTACCATACAGGCCTGATTGGTGGATTGCTGCAGAGATGGTTGTCCTTCTGGAAGGTTCTCCTCTCTCCACAGAGGACCTCTAGAGCTCTGACAGAGTGACCATCGGGTTCTTGGTCACCTCCCTGACTAAGTCCCTTCTCCCCTGATCGCTCAGTTTAGATGGCCGGCCAGCTCTAGGAAGAGTCCTGGTGGTTTCGAACTTCTTCCACTTACGGATGATGGAGGCCACTGTGCTCATTGGGACCTTCAAAGCAGCAGACTTTTTCTGTAACCTTCCCCAGATTTGTGCCTCGAGACAATCCTGTCTTGGAGGTCTACAGACAATTCCTTTGACTTCATGCTTGGTTTGTGCTCTGACATGAACTGTCAACTGTGGGACCTTATATAGACAGGTGTGTGCCTTTCCAAATCATGTCCAGTCAACTGAATTTACCACAAGTGGACTCCAATTAAGCTGCAGAAACATCTCAAGGATGATCAGGGGAAACAGGATGCACCTGAGCTCAATTTTGAGCTTCACGGCAAAGGCTGTGAATACTTATGTACATGTGCTTTCTCAATGTTTTTATTTTTAATAAATTTGCAAAAACCTCACGTAAACTTTGTTCACGTTGTCATTATGGGGTGTTGTGTGTAGAATTCTGAGGAAAAAAATGAATTTAATCCATTTTGGAATAAGACTGTAACATGACAAAATGTGGAAAAAGTGATTCGCTGTGAATACTTTCCAGATGCACTGTACGTGTTTGTCAAAAGAACAAAAGAGGACACTTGACCTTCTTTTTTGATGGAGGCGAAGAAACAGGAGGATTGAATGTCATACCACTCATCGAGTAGTCGTCAAACAGGTCAGTGAATGCTCTGGGGGGGGTAAAAAAAAAAAAAAAAAAAGATGAAAAATTCAAGTACTTTACTGAAAATATTCAAACAGATGGTAAACATTGGCTATTTACTGGATGTGGGATGACCAACACAGCAGCCCCTCAGACATGAATAACTAACTTACTTACATCATCAACTACTAAACTCTGAGAAGAGTAAACTGTGCAATTCATCCAATGCCAGGTTTTTCTGGAATACCAAAGTCCAAACACAAACACATTAAACACTAAAAAGCTGCTAATAATTTTCGTGGTATCAAAGATGTCCGACGTTACGCTACAGCTGGTCTGGCAAGGTGTGCATACACTGATGTGAAACGACTCTCTGCTGAACTTCTGACTTAGACATCAATCATATTAACGTGATCATATAAATGACAAGCTTTTCTTTACAACAAACAAGCAGCTGTATAATATAGTGACACAAATCCTCAGCTGACGGACTCAGCACTTCACAGAATGGTCTGCTCACGTTCATTTGTGTGATAAAGAGCTGCAGATCTCCTAATACAAAGCGACACAAACGACAGTCTTCATTTTCAGGAAATCCGGATTAACAGCAATAATTACTTGTACAAATTGAATAATGCTAACTATTAATATTTCGTCATCCCCTTCTGTCATGGCTAATAGACTGCAAACAAAAGCTGCTTGTGTCTTTTAATCAACAACTTGCATAACAAAGACTGAATGTGTAAGTGTGGCCAGAACGCCTTACACCACAGAGACTCTCTCTCAATGTTACAATACTCCAGAGACACAAAGACGGATAGCCATCCAGATTAAAATTCATTAATGGTATAATAAAAACTCTACTGTGCAAACATTGGCTAACTGCTGTACAGGACTTTGTTTTAGCAGATTACCTTCGGCCAAGGTCAGTCGAAAGGGCACCAGAGCCCTCACTTGGAGCCCCTACAAGCAGATGGGCAGCAAACTTCTTAACCACCGGGTGGTAATGTCTCTAAAATTAAATAAAATGATGTTATTTGTCATATCTAGCATAAGGGCTGTGTATAACAATAATAAGGCAACCACTTTATCATTTACTGATACTTATTTAATGAGCCTCAATAAATCAGATTCTATACAAAATCCAAACAGCACACTAAGGTGACACTTTAGTTTTTGTACTGTAAAAATATATCTACTGCACATTTAATGTTATGTACAGTGGGGCAAAAAAGTATTTAGTCAGCCACCAATTGTGCAAGTTCTCCCACTTAAAAAGATGAGAGAGGTCTGTAATTTTCATCACAGGTATACCTCAACTATGAGAGACAAAATGAGAAAAAAAATCCAGAAAATCACATTGTCTGATTTTAAAGAATTTACTTGCAAATTATGGTGGAAAAAAAGTTTTTGGTCAATAACAAAAGTTCATCTCAATACTTTGTTATGTACCCTTTGTTGGCAATGACAGAGGTCAAACGTTTTCTGTAAGTCTTCACAAGGTTTTCACACACTGTTGCTGGTATTTTGGCCCATTCCTCCATGCAGATCTCCTCTAGAGCAGTGATGTTTTGGGGCTGTCGCTGAGCAACACGGACTTTCAACTCCCTCCAAAGATTTTCTATGGGGTTGAGATCTGGAGACTGGCTAGGCCACTCCAGGACCTTGAAATGCTTCTTACAAAGCCAGTCCTTCATTACCCGGGTGGTGTGTTTGGGATCATTGTCATGCTGAAAGACCCAGCCACGTTTCATCTTCAATGCCCTTGCTGATGGAAGGAGGTTTTCACTCAAAATCTGACGATACATGGCCCCATTCATTCTTTCCTTTACACGGATCAGTCGTCCTGGTCCCTTTGCAGAAAAACAGCCCTAAAGCATGATGTTTCCACCCCCATGCTTTACAGTAGGTATGGTGTTCTTTGGATGCAACTCAGCATTCTTTCTCCTCCAAACACGACGAGTAGAGTTTTTACCAAAAAGTTCTATTTTGGTTTCATCTGACCATATGACATTCTCCCAATCCTCTTCTGGATCATCCAAATGCTCTCTAGCAAACTTCAGACGGGCCTACACATGTACTGGCTTAAGCAGGGGGACACGTCTGGCACTGCAGGATTTGAGTCCCTGGTGGCGTAGTGTGTTACTGATGGTAGCCTTTGTTACTTTGTGTCCCAGCTCTCTGCAGGTCATTCACTAGGTCCCCCCCGTGTGGTTCTGGGATTTTTGCTCACCGTTCTTGTGATCATTTTGACCCCACGGGATTGAGATCTTGCGTGGAGCCCCAGATCGAGGGAGATTATCAGTGGTCTTGTATGTCTTCCATTTTCTAATAATTGCTCCCACAGTTGATGTCTTCACACCAAGCTGCTTACCTATTGCAGATTCAGTCTTCCCAGCCTGGTGCAGGTCTACAATTTTGTTTCTGGTGTCCTTTGACAGCTCGTTGGTCTTGGCCAAGTTTAGAGTGTGACTGTTTGAGGTTGTGGACAGGTGTCTTTTATATTGATAACGAGTTCAAACAGGTGCCATTAATACAGGTAACGAGTGGAGCAGAGGAGCCTCTTACAGAAGAAGTTACAGGTCTGTGAGAGCCAGAAATCTGGTCACCTACAAACAAGCAAAATACTTATTTTCCACCATAATTTGCAAATAAATTCTTTAAAATCAAACAATGTGATTTTTCTGGATTTTTTTTTCTCATTTTGTCTCTTAGTTGAGGTATACCTATGATGAAAATTACAGGCCTCTCTCATCTTTTTAAGTGGGAGAACTTGCACAATTGGTGGCTGACTAAATGCTTGTTAAGCTCTAGTTACAGTGGGGCAAAAAAGTAATTCCTTTAGTGATATTACGCCAGGTACATAGCATCAGTAAAGTAGTTACTCATCTGTGCAATACGGCCTGGTCTGAAGGGGCTCAAGTGAGAGGCAGGTCTTCATTATATACCGTACATCAGATGTCACACAGTGCTTTACTGATACTTTATAACCCTAATTAAAGGACCCTTTCTTAATGTCTTGTTGCATAAGAATAAATGAGTAATTGATGCATTTGTGCTACACAAACTAAATGAGAATGGGACACATCAGCCAGCCAGGGTCACTTTCTAGTAGCCCGTGTGAAGAAGGCGAGCACTGTTAAAATAATCATCAACTAGTTATTTTATATGTATGAGCGTCACAAACATTAGTTTCCAGAGACACAGAGTTCTGTGGATGCCTAATTACCAAGATGTAAACAGGGAAAAGGGAGAGGGAGATGCTTGTAGTCTACCCAAATCAAGTTTTTCACAACAAATATTCTTTAAAGAAATTACAATCCTCCTCAGTGATCTGTGGTTTATCTCTACAGACACGTACTCCTGCACAAGGCATGGAAAGCTTACTGTCTAACGCTGAAATACTCCGTTTCCTTCCTTTCACCTTGAAAATTTGATTCAATTACTGTAGTTGAGAATGAAGAAGGTCCTTTTAGCAATTGTCTGATCTCTACAAATGTGAACACTTTTCTTAACCATTCATGCACTATAATCGAATAAACCATCTCTGTGTATTTATTACATATGCAAACAAAATTCAAAAGCAGCACCCTTCTGCAGTTAGCTGCACAGTCCTTTAGAGAACAGTAACACATTACAGAGTCCATTTAAATATTTGGATAACTCTTTCAAAAACAAAACAATTCACTGACAAATGTTTGTTGCTTCTTTATAATCATTTTTCATTAGCTGTACATCTTTTTGTTACACAAATTCATCCACTGTAAGGTTTATTAATGCAAGTAGTGAAAATTACAATAAAGTGTTACCAAATTTTAATGCAGTCTGGACTCAGAGAGAATTCCAATATACACCCAAGGAGATTAAAAAATAAAAAGGAACAAATCACTAGCCTTATTTTTGAAAACTAGTGAAATGTACACAACTATCAATACAAACTGTAAGCGTATTAAAAAAAAACAACAAAAAAAAAAAAACTAAACATTCTGTTACGGTCTCTCATTCAGCTAAACAAATACTAATGAACCAGTGCCACAGAAACCATCTAAATAGATTTGCCAATAATATAATTTTACCTGTAGAACATGCAACTCCCATAAAGCTGTATTTTGTGGATTACAATATTCAGGCTCATCCAGTTCTGGCAAATATGTACCACTACCATGGGACTCGCTGTCCAAAAGGATATCCGATTTAGGGAATGTCTGTTTACAGAAAAAACAAAGCAAATCTTCAGCAGACCGAGGCAGAATTTTAAAAATATAAATACAGTCCCTCTGAAGTTGTCTTCCATTTTCAAACAATGTCTATCTTCTTAAACAGCATTCAGTAAAACACTTCTTCAGTGTACTGTAACAGTGGTGAATACAAAAGTTGTTATTAAAAAAACAATACTAATATAGTGATTATTTTTGAAAAATTAGGAAAAAAGTTTCATGGCTCACTGTAAAATGGCTCGTATATGTATTGCAACTGCGCATGTCTAATGATTGTAAGTTTTAATTGTGATTAATCAAGTAGTTCAGCAATGTTAATAAGTCCCCTTTGAACGCTACGGCTGCGAAGACTTGTGTCACATAAGAGGGATGAAAGACAACTGTCCCAAGAGAAGGTAACGTGTAGGAATTGTCAGGCCTCGCTGAATGACGTCTCTCAGCCCCGCATCCTCAGTTATATTTACACGTCTGCAATCAGAAGCAAACCACTATTAAATTGTAATAGGTAATGGTTTAGATTTTGTTTCATTCATGAAGTTGTACACTAATTCGATTTTAAAAGCAGTGTCATGCTTGTCTTTGATCCCAAACTTAAAAAGGGATGTTTGGTATTTTTTTAGCCAAAGTTATTTCTTCACAATCATGTTATATATTGATTTGCGACATACAATTGCATCCTAAAGTGAAGCTTTAGCTTTTTTTTTTAGCAGCTTACAATTGTGCTCTATGGAACAATGCATCCATACGTGACAGAAAAAGTCTAAAAACTTGCCAACATAGAAGCAGCAAAGATTAAAAAAAAAAAAAAACACAACCAAAAAAAAAAACCCAAAAACACTTGCTTCTACATTTACCAGGCATCCTTTCAATAAGAGACAGAAAGTAGAACTCATTTTATCACAAATTATTGGTCCAGTTTTCTTGAGGTAAGGATGTGTTACTCGCTCATTTGTGTGGTTTCACCAGCCAGAGTGCTTTTAATAAAAGCATTAAATTTTGTTTAAAAGGGAAGCCACTTTATTTCTTCTTGCAAATACACAAAAAAACCCTTAGAAAAAGGCACAGTGTATGAAAAAATACTGAAGTGTCACCTTATATATATACATATACATATATACATATACATATATATATATATATATATATATATATATATATATATATATATATATATATATATATATATATCTCCACACATACCTCAGTGCAAGACACATGACAACCCGCATGGAGTTTGCTAAAAGACACCTGAAGGACTCTGAGATGGTGAGAAATAAGATCCTCTGGTCTGATGAGACCAAGATAGAACTTTTTGGCCTTAATTCTAAACGGTATGTGTGGAGACAACCAGGCACTGCTCATCACTTGTCCAATACAGTCCCCACAGTGAAGCATGGCGGTGGCAGCATCATGCTGTGGGGGTGTTTTTCAGCTGCAGGGACAGGACGACTGGTTGCAATCGAGGGAAAGATGAATGTGGCCAAGTACAGGGATATCCTGGACAAAAACCTTCTCCAGAGTGCTAAGGACCTCAGACTGGGCGAAGGTTTACCTTCCAACAAGACAATGACCCTAAGCACACAGTTAAAATAACAAAGGAGTGGCTTCACAACAACTCTGTGACTGTTCTTGAATGGCCCAGCCAGAGCCCTGACTTAAACCCAATTGAGCATCTCTGGAGAGACCTAAAAATGGCTGTCCACCAACGTTTACCATCCAACCTGACAGAACTGGAGAGGATCTGCAAGGAGGAATGGCAGAGGATCCCCAAATCCAGGTGTGAAAAACTTGTTGCATCTTTCCCAAGAAGACTCATGGCTGTATTAGCTCAAAAGGGTGCTTCTACTAAATACTGAGCAAAGGGTCCGAATACTTAGGACCATGTGATATTTCAGTTTTTCTTTTTTAATAAATCTGCAACAATTTCAAAAATTCTTTTTTTTTGTCTGTCAATATGGGGTGCTGTGTGTACATTAATTAGGGAAAAAATTGATTTAAATGATTTTAGCAAATGGCTGCAATATGACAAAGAGTGAAAAATTGAAGGGGGTCTGAATACTTTCCGTACCCACTGTATATACATACATATATATTATATATATATACATATACACACACATACATACATATGCATACATACAGTGGAACCTCGGTTCACAACCATAATTCGTTCCAAAACTCTTGTCATAAACCGATTTGGTCATGAACGAAAGCAATTTCCCCCATAGGATTGTATGTAGGGCGGCACGGTGGCGCAGTGGTAGCGCTTCTGCCTCGCAGTTAGGAGACCCGGGTTCGCTTCCTGGGTCCTCCCTGCGTGGAGTTTGCATGTTCTCCCCATGTCTGCGTGGGTTTCCTCTGGGCGCTCTGGTTTCCTCCCACAGTCCAAAGACATGCACGTTAGGTGGATTGGCGATTCTAAATTGGCCCTAGTGTGTGCTTGGTGTGTGGGTGTGTTTGTGTGTGTGTCCTGCGGTGGGTTGGCACCCTGCCTTGTGCCCTGTGTTGGCCGGGATTGGCTCCAGCAGACCCCCGTGACCCTGTGTTCGGATTCAGCGGGTTGGAAAATGGATGGATGGATGGACTGTATGAAAATACAATTAATCCGTTGCAGACGATATGAACTGTATGTAAATATATATTTTTTTTTAATTTTTAAGCACAAATATAGTTAATTAAACCATAGAATGCACAGTGTAATAGTAAACTAAATGTAAAAACATTGAGTAACACTGAGAAAACTAACACTGCAATAGTTCGCGCTATAGCGCTACCAACCGCTGGCTAAAAACATTTTTTTTTTTATATAAATGAGTTTTAAGCACAGGGAAAAAAATGAACATTTGAAAAAATCCATAATTTAATAAACCACCAAGAAAAGTAACATTGCAATAATACATGCATACGAACCGATCGCTGTAAACAGAAGTGAAAACAAAAAAGCCTAGTGCATTATTTAACTACCTTCCTACCTTATAAGTCCGTCTCTCTCTCTCGCGCTGCCTGTGTGTGTGTGTGTGTGTGTGTGTGTGTGTGTGTGTGAGACGCTCTCTCGCTCTCTGCCCAGGAAATGCACAGGGAGAGACTGAACATGTACAAACCAAAAGGGAAATTGGCTTGTTCGTATAAAGAGTGTGTGGTCGTGAACCAAGGCAAAAGTTTGGCGAACTTTTTGGTCGTAAACCGATTTGTACGTGAACCAAGCTTCCATTGTATATTTTATATATACATATATATATATATATATATATATATATATATATATATATATATTACACACACACACACACACACACACACACACACACACACACACACACAGTGCATCCGGAAAGTATTATGAATACTTACGGTCATGTGATTTCTCAGTTTTTTTATTTTTAATAAATTTGCAAAAATCTCAAGTAAACGTTTTCACGTTGTCATTATGTGGTGTTGTGTGTAGAATTTTGAGGAAAAAAATTAATTTAATCCATTTTGGAATAAGGCTGTAACATAATAAAATGTGGAAAAAGTGATGTGCTATGAATACTTTCTGGATGCACTGTATATATATATTTAAATAAAAATCCATGATGAGTCAACTCTTGCTTGATGGTATAGAAATAAATGAACTGACACAAATGTCTTGTAGAAAGTCAATTCAATTACTTTAATGCCAATCAATCTGTAAATGCATGCAGACTCCACGCAGAACCCAGCACTGTGAGGCAGGAATGACAGTCCACCCTGCCTAAGTTAAAACATCCATACTAACTAACTAAGTTTAATCAACCCGATTAAAAACTTACATGAATCAATAAGGGTGTTGCTAAATTGGTGTGGGCGAGTGTTCACCCTGCAATACATTAGAGCTTGCTGGGATATAAGACTAACTGTAAGCAGGTAAGAAAGATGGATAGATGGAAAGCTTGACGTGGGACATTACACACTAATGTGTCACACTACCTTTCTCCAAATCAAGCTCTGAATGTGCGTCTCCAAAATCTGATCAGGTCTTGTCACTTCACTGCCTGCTACACAAACTCAATATTCTCTCTCAGTGAAGCACACACGTCTTCCCTTGGGTGATATAATTGATCATAAGTGTGATTTTTTTCCCCCAGTTATTACTGTCTAGTTGTCTACAGAGCAGTTTGAAAATTGAGGAAGCGAAGGAGTCCCAGTGCGGAATGTTGGCCCTGAATGAAACTAGCCCACTGGCTAAAAATAAACAACAGTTTACATGTTTATACTTTGTTTCCATAATTTAGAAACTCGACACCTCTTAAAATTCTTTGTATGTTGACTTGTGTGATGGTCCTTTAAGCAGAGCCAGTCTAACCATTCAGCGACATTGGCGGTCACTCTCATATAACAGGCGCACACTCCGGACACCCAGAGTATACTCCTCATCAAGGGCTCCATAAGGGTTTAGACAGCCACAGTAGCTCTCCAGGACTGGAGTTAGAGACTTCTGGTTTAGACAGTCACAGTCTCTTAAGTGTTCAACTAACCTGATTGTTTAGCCCATTTACTTGGTATTGCTGGTATTGTCCAGTAGCAAATGCTGCAAATAGGCTTGCATGCTATATTTTGGTGTTATGTCATTTGCCACAAAGCTGAAGAAAGTTCCAAGATGACACACCGAATGTCCTCTTTGTCAATTAAGCAGGTAACACTGCGGCAGGAAGTGGACAGGCATCCCAGAGGATGACTCCTTGTTTGGACGGGACACCATGGGAGAAGAAAAAGGAAGAACAGGCTCCCTGACCAAATGGGCACAAGAATCCTTACCTGGCAGGGAGGCCGGTATAATGGGAAGACTAGGAGAGACACTGGTATCCGGGTACTATGTCCCCCACTACGCTAGAGGACAAGCACCTGGGATTTGGGTTCCCTTTGGATACCCACAGGGCATCATGGGAATTGGAAATTCGGAACACAGCCTATTGGGTTCCGTGGGTGCCACCAGAGAGGGCTTGAGGAGGATATGGTCCCATATTTTGGGGGACTTCTGATTGACCCAGAAATGCCTCCTACAGACCATATCCAAGGCCCAAAAGTACTGCCTGGTCAAAATAAAGGAGCCGAATCATCTCAACTGAGAGGCAGAGTCAGAAGGACGTGGATAAGGCTTGATGGGACAAGTGAGAAGGAAGACTATTGTCTTCTGGGCCGTATTTGGTTGTTCCTATTATGTTCTGTGAAAACAACACTCATCAATTAAAAAAAGGAACTATATTTGAACCCGTGACTGGTTTGGGTGCAATTGTGCCGTCTACTGGACACACAGTCTAGTGAAGGCTGTGAAGCCGAAGTTGCTATAAAAAAACCAGCGAATGTGTGAAAACAGGGCTGTAACTCTAACCAATGCAAACTGGAACTACATTCATAATGTGGGCTGCAGAATCAATACCACGAGTTTTGGAGTAATTTTTAAAATGTTTAAGTATCGATAACTTGTGATATTTTGATACTTTTTCACAATCCTACTACAAACATCTTCACCACTTTTCCTCTGTATCTTCATGTGTCTGAACATCTCCCAACAGGCTCTCCCCTGTATGAAGCGCATTCTTGCAGAGCCTGCTCCTCAGATTCTGTCATTTCAAGCTGCCCTGCTCATCTCCGGTCTGCTTTTATACTTCCTATCTTTAAAGGCATCTCTCAGCATGGCTCCAACACCTCCACTCCTCTTTCCAACAAGGCCAAACTGACCGATCAGATGGCTCAGAGAGGCTAGAAACGTACACTTGGACCTTAGTGTTTTATTATATAGTAGATTATTGTCAAAGTCAGATTCAGGTTTTCATAACTTTAACCATGGTTTTGCTTCTAATTTCAGAACGATATTTATAATTTGAGCTTATTTTTTACACCTAAAATAACTAAGTTGCACTTTTACGTGAGTGAGTCATTTTCAGAGACTTTTTTTTTTCACTTTTACTTGAGTAGTTTCCATGTCATAATTTTACTTAATTGTTAATAATTCTGCTTGCTTAGAATTTTGTACTCTTCTCATCTCTGGGGAAAAAAAAACTAAATAAAAAATAAACTTACATGCATTAATACCCTGAGAGACGCTAAGATGCCAATGCTTGAATTTGGCAGTACATGAGCAGCAACAGTTGTCAGTCTTTTAATGAAAGCAAGAACTCGTTGCAGTGTCACTTGTTTCCGTCGCTTGTTAAGCATAGCATCTATGCATCGAAGAACAATTATCATGTCATCATTGGATTCCCCTGAGGGAGAAAAGACCATTTTAAAAGGAAATACTGTTATATTTAACATGAATAAAAAAAAAAAAACCTTCACACACACAACTGGATGGCACAATAAAGCTTAATGGTTGAGAACAGCCCCCCCCCCCCCCCCCCCTTTACTTCAGGCTCACATGTCCTGACTGAAATGCCATATCTCACTTACACATACAGTACCTCCACTCTTGAGAATGAATTACTCGATATCTGTTCTGATTTTCCTGTTTTTACACCGTTCACATTCGTTTTATATAAACCTGCAGGGCATGTTTAGTGTGCTGCAGAAAATCATTGTATGCAATGGACATAAATCTTAAAGAACCACGCGTAGTGGAAAAATTACTTCTAGTGAACGGTCTTGTAAAGTACAGCAAAATTCTGTAGTACAGTTACGGATATTGTGACTGCAATAAACAATAAAAAGGGAAAGAATAAATATACCATACCTAAAGTTTAAAACTGACCAGTCTTCCTTCATTTTTTTTCAGTTTATAATTCAAAGAAACACTAAAACATTAACAACCCACTGAAAGGTATGCACATTTGTTTTACATTTTATGAAGAGGATAAATCAAAATAAGCAGGTATGTCAAATCAGACAGAAACACCTAATGAAGAGAAAGGCTGCAATCAAAAGCTAAACATTTTGTTCTTCGTGAACATGAGTAGATACCACTGGCTTAAAGAGACAATTTACTCAAACAAAACAGACTTCTGTTTCATGATAATTGCAAATATAAAATGTGACAGTCAAATTTAATCCTAATTCTTTTAAAGAATAGATTATACAAATGGAAAATTATCTTCTTTAGTAACCCTTTAGTAAAAGAACAATGAGATTTCAAGACTAGTATAAAGTGACTTAAATAAAAATGGATTAGCTACACCTAAAATATAACAAATGCATTTGTTCTTTTTCTTTATACAATGAGAAATGCAAACAGCAAGCAGCAAAAAGTTTACTTGTACACATACAAACCTGCGTGTAACCTGAACAGGGTTCTGTAGAGATGTGTGTAAAACTTCAGGGGGTCAATGTTGAGGACATCACCTGTTAACATATACAGCCATTACTTCATTTGTAATAATCTAGTAACACACTGAGAAAATGCAAATTAACGCTGGAAATATTACATTTTGTTGCTCACCTTGACCGGAGAGAACTTGAAAGGCAGTCTGAATACAATGAAGGTTTTCCCTGTAACTAAGATCCTACAGGAGATAAATTCAGACACAAGCAAAATAAAAATTTTACCATAAAATTCTTCGTTAAAATGAACAACAACCTACTCTATTGCTGCTGTTCTAATGCACAATACTAACTCTACTGTTTCCGCAAATAAAATCTACAGTGCTAGTAAACAAACACTCAAGTCCAAACACACAAATATGCATCTTTGGCACAGTTCAAATAACATTTAAATAAAAACTTTGAAAATTAACTGTGGATATAATGGCTGTGTAATGGAATGGTTATCTTACACATTAAATTATTTTTGGAATGGAAAGTGAAAATGTTTAGGAAATGAATGGATATTTTATACAGATTTGTATGCGTGTCTGGGAAGATCAAAAATGACATACTCAAAAAGGTAGCTGTCAAACAGAAGACGCACACAACAGCATCTTACTTAAATCAAACATTTAACAAGGATAAAGAGGAGAAAATAATACGTTTAAAGTACTTGATAAACTTGGGGTTGGTTTGGAAGTTGCATCATAAAACTGGCATCAAAAAGTTATAGCGGTAAAGGCACTGCAGGTTGCATTCAGTTTAAAAGAGGCAGGCTGCTTAAATATTCCTGAAGTGTTCACCCTCAACCAACATCACTACATCCAACATTGCAGACTCCCATTTAACAATCATTTAGCCACACCAGGAATGTAAATGTTGTGCTGCATTCTGAGCCACGCATAGATGTGTCAATGCTGTACTATCTGTTTGAATTGGAAATGGGAACAAGGCCTTCCGACTATAACTTCCACTTCTGAAGGACAAACAATTTTAAATAAAATAATTAAGTGAAGTGTCTCTTGATTGGCAGACCGGGGTGGTGGTTCCCCTCTTTAAGAAGGGGGACCGGAGGGTGTGTTCCAACTACAGAGGGATCACACTCCTCAGTCTCCCTGGAAAAGTCTATTCAGGGGTTCTGGAGAGGAGGATCCGTCGGATAGTTGAACTTCGGATTCAGGAGGAACAGTGAGGTTTTCGTCCTGGTCGCGGAACAGTGGACCAGCTCTACACCCTTAGCAGAATCCTGGAGGGTGCATGGGAGTTCGCCCAACCAGTTTACATGTGTTTTGTGGACTTGGAAAAGGCATTCGACCACGTCCCTCGGGGAATCCTGTGGGGGGTGCTCCGGGAGTATGGGGTACCGAACCCCCTGATAAGGGCTGTTCGGTCCCTGTACAACCGGTGTCAGAGCTTGGTCCGCATTACCGGCAGTAAGTCGAACCTGTTCCCAGTGAGAGTTGGACTCCGCCAGGGCTGCCCCTTGTCACCGATTCTGTTCATAACTTTTATGGACAGAATTTCTAGGCGCAGCCAGGGTGTTGAGGGGGTCCGGTTTGGTGGACTCAGGATTGGGTCACTGCTTTTTGCAGATGATGATGTTGTCCTGTTTGCTTCATCAGGCCATGATCTTCAGCTCTCTCTGGATCGGTTCGCAGCTGAGTGTGAAGCGGCTGGGATGGGAATCAGCACCTCCAAATCCGAGACCATGGTCCTCAGCTGGAAAAGGGTGGAGTGCCCTCTCAGGGTTGGGAGCGAGATCCTGCCCCAAGTAGAGGAGTTCAAGTATCTCGGGGTCTTGTTCACGAGTGAGGGAAGAATGGAGTGTGAGATCGACAGGCGGATTGGTGCGGCGTCCGCAGTGATGCGGGCTCTGCATCGGTCTGTCATGGTGAAAAAGGAGCTGAGCCGTAAGGCAAAACTCTCAATTTACCAGTCGATCTATGTTCCTACCCTCACCTATGGTCATGAGCTATGGGTAGTGACCGAAAGAACGAGATCGCGAATACAAGCGGCTGAAATGAGTTTCCTCCGCAGGGTGTCTGGGCTCTCCCTTAAAGATAGGGTGAGAAGCTCAGTCATCAAGGAGGGGCTCAGAGTAGAGCCGCTGCTCCTTCGCATCGAGAGGAGTCAGATGAGGTGGCTCGGGCATCTGATCAGGATGCCTCCTGGACGCCTCCCTGGTGAGGTGTTCCCGGCACGTCCAACCAGGAGGAGGCCCCGAGGAAGACCCAGGACACGCTGGAGGGACTATGTCTTCCAGCTGGCCTGGGAACGCCTCGGGATTCTCCCGGAAGAGCTAGAAGAAGTGGCCAGGGAGAGGGAAGTCTGGGTATCTCTGCTCAAGCTGCTGCTCCTGCGACCCGACCTCGGATAAGCGGAAGAGGATGGATGGATGGATGGAATTAAGCGAAGTCAGGGAAACATTGAACTACATTATTTCAGTACACCATATCTTAAAGTAGACATTTTAGAGGTTGGCATCTCGGGTCCTGCCCGTATCTGTGTGGTTTTCCTGCCACAGACATTCAGATTAGGTAGGTGTATTGCCGATCCTAAATTGTCCCCAATGTGTGTGTGCACGCCCTGTGGTGGGCCGGCGCCCAGCCCTTTGTTGGCTTGGATTGGCTCCAGCTGAACCCGTGACCCTGTAGTTAGGATATAGCAGGTTGGATAATGAATGGATGGATGGAATGCTAAATTGGCTCTAGTGTGTGGTTGGGCGGGTATATATGTGTATGTGTGTGTGTGCGCGTGTATATGTTTGTGATGGACTGATGCCCTTGCCCTTGTGTTCTATGCCGGCTATGATAGGCTACAGCACCTCACAAAACGACCCTGTTCAGGACTAAGCAGGTTAGAAAATGACTGACCAACATTATATTTACTATTAAGAAAAAGTTCTCTACTCAACACACACCAAGCATTTGCTTACCCCAGATTCAACTAGATTCTGAAGAACAACCAGAAGGTCATCAAAGAACTCCAAATTAATAAGGTGAGCAAATCTAGAAATAAATATAAAATATTAGAAATGTTAGAGTGCAATGAAACACATTCCCAAAAGCTTTTCATTATCTTTCGAAATATTTCAAAATATACTGATCCTTTCTGGGGATAATTTAATATAGTCCATGTTTATGTCTAAAAGAAAAAAAGGCCCTGAAGAACATTACTGCAAACAGAATTGAAATCCACAGAGAAACTAATTGGTCTTAAACAAAAATTCATTATGAATTCACAGAAAATATGCAAAATAAAACTTACTTTGCAAGACCTTCTAAAACTGAAGGAAGCAGAGTTGATTTCTGTGCCTTTTTTAAAATCCGGAAATAAGTTAAAAACACAATATTCAGTGTTTCTGTATGCTGTACAAAAAAAAAAAAAAAAAAAAAGTCTTAAGATAATGCAGGGTAGCAAGAAAACTTATGTTCTCTTATACAGTGATCCATTATATATAGTTTAAGCAAAGCTGGAAACATATGTACATTATCTAACATGGTGGTTAATAAGAGTGACTTTGACAGAACAGAAAAAAAATACAGGCAAATGTACAAGTATAGGCAGAGAAATGTCAAGTCAGGGTAGGGAGAGCTGTGGAGAAATACCAAGGCAATGAAGTTTCGTAAGATATACATACCAATTTGAGTTTTTTGTCCTTGCTTTCTGATGCTTCAGCTTCTAAAAGTTCTTTCTCAAGCCTTTCCTCAGTTTTCTTCCACTAGAGGGAACAAAAGTAATTTAATTTCAAATTCATTTAGGTATGTGGACACATAGCTAAGTAGAAGTGCCTACCTTTCTTTTCATTCTTGAAAGATTTTTTCGTTTTTCTTTGTAAGTCATAAATTTCTTTTTTGGAGCAATATCATCTGCATCTCTCTTTACTTGCACTTCCTTTATTCTCAAGCATAGTAATGTATTTAAGACCTTGAATAATAAAAAATCAAACAAACAATGGTGTTAGACCCATCTCCTGACATTCATGTCAGTTTGCTTTTTTGCCTTTTTTTATATCCTCCAGGTTTATTCTTGAAGAAAGCAAGTTATGCTCGCAGTAAAAAGTGTTTGTGACAATGGAACATAATGTATTTCCAATTTAATTATAGTTGTTTATGTAAACTAATCACTGACTAAAAAGAGTATATCTAAGCCACACAATAAAACAGTTTATTTTGAAACAATACAGTGCACTATCCCCCACCCCAAAATTAAAAATAAATGCAGCTTCTTCTTTGTATTGGTTTAAAGTTCTGAAAACAAAAGAATTACACACCAGTTTTCAAACAGCAAAATAAAATTTAGAAAATGTACACTTGGATATGAACAGTTAGATTCCCTATCAAAGATCTGTACATTTTTATTTTGAAATAGCCAAACCTAGTCCTTACTCTGAAAAAAAATAGTTTATGTCAGTACATGCAACAGAGCAAAAATCAACTCAGATGCAAAACACAAGGCACATTAGCTTGTCAATGGAGTAAGTATAAAAAGATTAAGTACCCGATTAACTAAAACCTCATCTGCTCGCAACTACATTAACATACAAAACATAGTCATAGTCAATCTGATCTTATTTGAATAGATGAATGTAATAAAAATCAATGTATCAATAGAATAATGCACTACGTTAGTGGCAGCAGACCAGTTTAAAGATGCACTGACGGTGCCATTACTGTCTACAACCAATTACGCAGGTAGCTCATTACTCACAAGCCCTTTACACTGTAGACCTAATGACGGAGAACTGCTGACCCTTTATTAAAAAAAAAAAAAAAAAAAAAGACAGGAATTTTTCATCTTCTCTGGAAATCTTTGTGACAGTCAGCATAATTAAAAAAAATAATATCAAGGGCCATGGGTAAGAAGAATTTCTGCTGGGAGCATATATTCTGTGACATTTTTGAAGGACTAAGGAAAAAAAAAAATCTGAGAACTGCAACTGGCTACAGTTTGGGTTATTTTATATTGATAATATCAAAGACACAATTTTATTTTGTTTGATTTGGAGGTTATAGACACAACCTGGCATTTTTAAGACTAATCTTATTGCCATGGTGGATCACCACGTTCATCAGTACACCAAGTCACTGTGTTCATCAGTGCCACAAACTTTCATTTGATTTCAGGCTATATATTATAAATGTGTGGGCGGCACGGTGGCGCAGTGGGTAGCACTGCTGCCTCGCAGTTGGGAGACCTGGGGACCCGAGTTCACTTCCCGGGTCCTCCCTGCGTGGAGTTTGCATGTTCTCCCCGTGTCTGTGTGGATTTCCTCCCACAGTCCAAAGACATGCAGGTTAAGTGGACTGGCAATTCTAAATTGGCCCTGGTGTGTGGGTGTGTTTGTGTGTGTCCTGCGGTGGGTTGGCACCCTGCCCAGGATTGGTTCCTGCCTTGTGCCCTGTGTTGGCTGGGATTGGCTTCAGCAGACCCCCCCGTGACCCTCTGTTCGGATTCAGCAGGTTGGAAAATGGATGGATATTACAAATGTGCGCAGATTATTTTTCTTGGAAACTGAGAAGTTTGTGTATTTCTAATGGAAAAAAAGTTGGTCCACAGCAAACTTTCTTGTATCCTTATAAACCTTTAATGAAGTATTGTGCGGTTCACCATTTAGGTCTGTTAATAACAAATATGTTCTGAGCTTTTTCAGTAAGGATGTTTCAAGGTAAAGTTGTTATACTCATTAATCATGGTACAAGAGTATTACAACATGTTGATTTGCATTTGAAAATAATAACTGCACTGTACTCTGTATATGTGACATTGACACAATAAACATGCTGTATATAGTCAATGCAGATGTTATCAATTATTGGCATAAACCTAGCATAATGAACTGATCAACATCCTCAAATATAAAAGGAAACACAATGCTAATTAAATACCCTATTATAAAAATACATTACTTTTAACTTAGAATTACAAATGATTAAACTTACCTCTGGTCTGACATCATAGTTTCTACTTTTAACAAGGCCAGAAATAACTTTCACCATTCCTAAAGAGGCCTGTCCTTCTTTGTCCTGTGTAAACAGTTTCTTAACTGATTCACAGCACATTGCTGAAACCTAACAGGGGTAGAAAAAAAATGTCCATTTGTAAATAATTATGACAAATGTAAAGAAAAATGTTATCATTTTGGAATATCATTCCCATTTTGGAAATCCAAGTTTAAACACAACTGCAGGCTTCATGATCTGTAAAACTAACTTATAGTCGAAACAACCACTAAGACTCCTTACATTGATTAATGTAAGTAAATAAAATAAAATTTGTTTGTCTGCAAGTATGCAACAAAATATACATGCCATGAAATGGATTATAGTCACCTGTTTTGAATTGTCATTCATCAGGGGTACAATCGTCACAATTATATTATTGTGGAAATTGAAATGAGGTAAGGATACAAGAAGTTCACATAAACACTTTACTGCAACTTCAGCCAGACCTTTGTAAGATTTTAAGGAAACAACATCACTTTTCTTTTTCTTCATCTGCTTCCAGTCTAGAGAAAACACAAGTGTTAGTATTAAATACAGCAGAGAATTGATAAAAATCAGTATGATAATCAGTACAGCATTTTCAGCCACTTTTCTAAAATGTTTTTTTTTATCTTTGTTGAAAACTTGATATCCAAAAATTTGCTAAATACAAAGCCTACTGCTTTCCTGCAAGAATGCAGCAGACTACAACCAAAAAAGGCACAGCAAGGATATACCCCAGGCAGTAGAAAGTACTGAATAATTCAGGGGTGTAGTACTCATCCCAGAATATCCGAGACCTGCTACATGATTTCAAATTCTAGTTGTGTTATCCAGCTGCTCCTGGGAAATGACAATGGGCCACAGCTGTCACATATTCAGGTGTATCATAAGTACTTGGTACCTAACTGTGTACCTTTTTTCTTTTAAAAAAATAAATTAAAAAATATATATATATATATTTGTATTTTTTTTTGTTGTTAAACCAGGTGCTAACATTGGTTCACTGGAGCTTCATACTCTTGGATATTCTACATACAATTGGCCATGGAAAAAACAATCCTGCTGTACATCAATTCCTGTTTTTCCTAGTGACTGACTTTGGCTTCTGTTGAAGTTGAATAAATGGAACTTTAGAGTATTTATGCCCACCTGCATTGTGCCATGTACTAGAAAAAATTCCAGCTTCCCTGCAACCCTTCTCAGGATAAAGTAGGTATAGAAAATAGATGGAAAGATGATTATGTTAAAGATTTTCATTTGTTTACATCGTTCACTCAAGCATTACATTTTGTGTTTTGTCAGCTGTATGTTCAAGATTCAATGTTTGTGTGTGTTACGAGGAGAATAATGTGTCATGAGATTTTCAGTACATCAAGCCACAGTGCAAGTCGGAGTAATGCTCACGCCTATATGCTGCTCGGCAAGAAGTTTACAGGATAAAACGCACAAATTCACAACCTTCAAATTTTTTTTTTTTTTAGCTGTTACAAGTCTGTTACTGCCTAGTCAGTAAATGTTTGTATATAGTGTACAAAAAAACATGTTGCATGTACAGTATGTGTCACAAACTGAGGAAGAAAATACAAGCAAAATGAATAAAGTTCATTGAGTATTAATACTAATACAGCATTTTTAGTGAGATTTTTTTCCTATATAAAATTTCTATGAAATAAGTCAAAGCGTGTGAGATTTTGGGGCATTTAGTTTTTCTACTGCTAAATATCAATATATTGAAACGTCCTGTCTTAGTGGACACCTAGTGCGCTAGATGTACCATCCTGCCAAAATGTCAGCTTTTTAAGTAAATGGGATATTGTTTTTGATGAGCGAGTTATTAAGTGAGTCAGTCAACTTTGTATTTTATATATATCTTTATTTATTGTTGGGTTGGGGGAGGGGGGGTCTGAATTAAGTCCCACTTGGAGATCCAACTGTGCTTATAAACGACACAGAACGAGGTGCATGAAAACGTCCAAGCTCCGTTTACACTCTGTAAATGGCTTGTATACTTCCTGCATGAAGCCTGCACGCAGACCACAAAGCATTCTCGTGGTCAGTGACAATTATTTATACTTGTTGTGGTCCCTTCAATCAGTGCATTGATACTCTCTTAATCAGTAGGTGACAATTTTTGGTCAATGTTGCATACCGAACAATGTTGTTGTAGAAAAAGTGAGACCCTGCTGATGAGTGAAAATTTGTGACTGCTACTGCTGGCTTTAACACTAGAATTACCAGAGCCTACGAAAAAACTTGTAGATACGTCCCACCTTAAATCGCTTCTTAAATCCGTTCGCACCTCTCCGTCAGCGTCTTTTGTCTTCTAAATGTGCAGATAAAGACCAGCTGCAAGCAGTCGGCTATTCCATCCCCCCACCGACTTAGAACATGCACAAACTTCTCCCAGCTCATGCCTTGATTGATTATCTGGGAGTGAAGTGGAGTTTGAGTGGAAATAATAGATCGTTATTTGGAACACACGCATTTCATGGGTGTTCCGCTTCTACAGTAATCTCACATTTTTAAAACAGAAATGTTTTTCATATTCTAGTAGTAAATGACAAAATGTAGGCAAAAACTATATAATGTATGAAGCCTTAAGTCCAAATATCAAAGAAACACTTTAACAAAAGGTACAAATAGAACAAGTGCGTTTTTATTCAAAAATATAACTGCAGAAAAAAAAAAGCCGCCTTCGTGTGCGACATTGACACTCATTTACTAAGACTGCCGCCGTGGCGCAACAGTATCAGTTGCTGACTGGGAAACAAAAAGGTCACGATTTCGATCCTGCACAACTACATTTTGAGAAGTGAACTGCTCTTATTCTTACTATTTTAGAATAAAAAGATACATTTGATTTCAGTCTGTAACAGCCGGTGTAATTTATGATTCTTGCAAAGGTTAGCTTTGTTTTTTTTTTTTTTTTCCATTCATCAGTGTACTTGTGACTGCATTCTTGTACCAATGCTTGTGAACTGAAGTGTCTGCGTGCACTTTTCATGGCATTACACATGTATTTTTTTGAGCATGCCCATGTCGCTCAAACACAGGAACATATGTTGATATAACAGTATAACAAAACAAGTGCACTTTTATTCAAGACTATAACCGAAGAAAAAAGAAAGCAAGTTACAGTAGGCGGTTGATATGACAGCTTGCGTGGTGCAATGCTAAGAACTGCTGATTTCCGTTCCGTACTATATAAAATCATCACATTCAAATGTTAACAGTTCCCACACACCCAAAGGACCACCCTTCCTACATTTACGACATGTGTACTTGTTGCAATGTTCACACCTCTCTGTGCTATGGTTCCTATTACACTGAACAAGCACCTGTAATTTGCCGCTCTATTCATTATCTCAAAACACCACGCACATTCACAGTAATTCCCAGTTATGTCCACCACTCACACCCACAACCATGCAGAACTGATTCCACATCAGAGAATTTCCAGTTCCAGCATAAATTCACACCCGATCTGACACTGTTCGTTTTCAAATAATATTGCATTAGTGCGATGATGTTTTCACATATATTGGATTTTTTTCAAGTATGTAATAGAAACCACGGCATAGAGAGAAGTGTGTACATTGTAACAGGTACACACGTTGTAAATGTAGGAAAGACGATCCTTGCGTGTGTGTGAACTGTTAACATGAGCATGGGAAAGGCGCTATATAAATAAAATGTATTATTATTATTATTTGAATCTGATGATTGCATATAGTGCTGTCTTATTCAGTGCGCTTATTCAGTGAGCGCAAGAACATGCAGGTGGCCAGTTGCTGTGTGCTACAACATGCTGGTGGTGATCAACGCACATTTTAAAAAAAGAAAGAGACAAATATATGTGATGTTTTGAAGAAATCATTTTATGACGCGAATAGTACCAATCAGAAAACATCGAAGTAATGCAATATTATTTGAAAACGAACAGCGTCAGATCGGGTGTGAATTTATACTGGCGCTGTTAAGAGTCAGATCAGAAGTTGAATAAGCTCCCATTCTGACTGTAAGTAAAAAGCATGAATTAAATCATCAGAAATAACAACGATCAACATTTTAAACTTAACGATTTACAGTGCATACCAATTTATAAATATTACGTCTGTTTGAGGTTAAAAAAAAAAAGTAACACTTTCTCCCCAGCGGGGAATCGAACTCGGGTCTCTGAGACACGGCAGGGATTCTGCACTCTGAGTCACTAAATCTTAGCGTTATGCCACGGAAGGCATTGCATTGTACTTGAACCTTTTGTGAAAGTGTTTATTTCATGTTTGGACTTCAGGCTTCACATATTCTATAGTTTATGCTTACATTTTGTAACATTTTTTATTACTAAAATATTAAAAAGTTTCTGTTTTAACAATGTTTTAACACAGATTACTGTAGAAACGGAACACACATGAAATGCGTGTGTTCCAAATAACGATATATAATTTCCACTCTAAAACTCACTCCCAGATAATCAAACAAGGCATGACCTGGGAAAACTTAGTGAACGTTCTGCGACGGTGGGGGATGGAATAGCTGGCTGCTTGATGCTCGTCTTAATCGGCACATTTAGAAGACAAAAGAGGTGCGAACGGTTTTAAGGTGGGCCGGATCTACGAGTTTTTTCATAAACTCTAGTAATTCTAGTGTTAAGAGAATTAGTTGGAGGTTTAAAGGAGAATGTGTATTATCAGACCCATTAACCAAAAGCAGTGAATGGAAGCCAAGTATAATAATCTTTTGATGGAAACATTTTCTTCAGATATTTTTGCATGTTTTCCTTGCTGATGATGATAACCTGTTGTATCATTATCAGTACTTCGTTTATCATTCTGGCTCCCATGTAAACCGCCTCTCCTTTATATACACAGACTCATATATTCTTATACACAGTAGGAGAATGGGATTGGTTTGGCTACCATTTACTCCCCCAGCTGTTTAGATCTTCCCACTTGCACGCACACACACCTCCCTGTTCTGCCACACAATTGCACATGCCTCCTTTGTGCCACAAATTGATAAGAGGAGCCGAGTGGTGCAAAGAGGAGGCCGATTTAAATATATACATATATGTTTGCGCCCATTGGGGATTCGAGCTATATTTAATTTGCGTGTTAAAATCAAAAGGCAGGCAGACAGTACCTCCTTGGACTTCTGATTGTGCTTATAAATGACTCAATAAACAGTGCCTGAAAACTACCATTTACTCAAGGTAGCAAAATTCATGAAATGCTGGTACCGTACTGTTTAAAAAAATAGGGTATTTCAGTATACTGTACAAACCCTAATATATATACAGATTTTTAAAATTTCTTTTTCCGAAGCCACAAACTACAGGCACAGTTTTGTTGTACTCAGTTCTATAACATCTTCACCACACAAAAGGGATTACTGTGCATAAGACGGCCATGTAGTACTCAAATATAAATACAGTCATATGAAAAAGTTTGGGAACCCCTCTTAATTCTTTGGATTTTTGTTGTTCATTGGCTGAGCTTTCAAAGTAGCAACTTCCTTATAATATATGACATGCCTTATGGAAACTGTAGTTTTTCAGCAGTGACATTAAGTTTATTGGATTAACAGAAAATATACAATATGCATCATAACAAAATTAGACAGGTGCATAAATTTGGGCACCCCAACAGAGATATTACATCAATACTTAGTTGAGCCTCCTTTTGCAAATATAACAGCCTCTTGACACCTCCTATAGCCTTTGATGAGTGTCTGGATTCTGGATGGAGGTATTTGTGACCATTCCTCCATACAAAATCTATCCAGTTCAGTTAAATTTGATGGCTGCCGAGCATGGACAGCCTGCTTCAAATCATCCCATAGATTTTCGATGATATTCAAGTCAGGGGACTGCGACGGCCATTCCAGAACATTGTACTTTTCCCTCTGCATGAATGCCTTTGTAGATTTCGAACTGTGTTTTGGTCATTGTCTTGTTGGAATATCCAATCCCTGCGTAACTTCAACTTTGTGACTGATGCTTGAATATTATCCTGAAGAATTTGTTGATATTGGTTGAATTCATCTGACCCTCGACTTTAACAAGGGTCCCAGTCCCTAAAAGAGCCACACAGCATGATGGAACCACCACCAAATTTGACAGTAGGTAGCAGGTGTTTTTGTTGGAATGAGGTGTTCTTCTTCCTCCATGCAAAACGCATTTTTTATGACCAAATAACTTTGTTCCAAAATGAATTTGGCTTGTCTAAAAGAGCATTTGCATACAACAAGTGACTCTTTGGCGTAAGTGCTGAAAGGGCTTCTTTCTCATCACCCTGCCATACAGATGTTCTTTGTGCAAACTGCGCTGAATTGTAGAACGATGTACAGATACATCTGCAGCAAGATGTTCTTGCAGGTCTTTGGAGGTGATCTGTGTGTTCTCACAATCCTGCGCATATGCCACTCCTGTATTTTTCTTGGCCTGCCAGACCTGGGTTTAACAGCAACTGTGCCTGTGGCCTTCCATTTCCTGATGACATTCCTTATTGTTGAAACTGACAGCTTTTTGTAGTGTTCCCCTAAACCATGATATTGAACAATCTTTGTTTTCAGATCTTTTGAGAGTTGCTTTGAGGATCCCATGCTGTCACTCTTCAGAAGAGAGTTAAAGGGAAGCACAACTTGCAATTGACCACCTTAAATACCTTTTCTCATGATTGGACACACCTGTCTATGAAGTTCAAGGCTTAATGAGCTAATCCAACAAGTTTGGTGTTGCAAGTAATCAGCACTGAGCAGTTACATGTATTCAAATCAGCAAAATTACAAGGGGACCCAAATTTTTGCACAGCCAGTTTTTCATATTTGATTTAATTTCATACAACTAAATACTGCTTCACTAAAAATCTTTGTTCGGAAAACACCCCAGTACTCAGATGTTCATAGGAAATTAAAGACATACCACTTATCTTTTTTGTTGAAAGTAAATTATTATGCCGGCTGAGAGGGGTTCCCAAACTTTTTCATATGACTGTAATGATGTTTGGGTCAGAAATAAATGGCATGACTTCATCAAAATACATGCAAGCATCATTATACTTATAATTTGCTGCTTTAGTCACTTCCGGGAAAAAAAAAAAATGTTAACACTTAAATATATTACACATTGTAAGTAGGGTATCCAAACAGTTTATCTGTGTATGTTTGCATGATCAGAAACAACATACAAGTGAAATACTAAGAATTTGATGTATTGATGGTTCAATGTTCCTTATAGCATAGATGTGTGTTCTGTAAAGGAGTCTAACCACCCCCTATCCAAAAACACACAAAAAAGCCCATTTGATTAACATTTCAGGTGGTTCAGCTGCTAATAAACAGAATTTTCTCTGATATAGAGTCAACAACAGAACACTAAATCAGTGAAAAATGTAAGCTTATGCAATCAATTTTCTAGGCTACCCACTACATTAAATCTGCAAAATGCTACACCTAGGATAATGTAGTAACAATTTGTTCATTATATAAAAAAAATATTAAACGATTGAACTGATAATTTCTACATTAGATTCCACTCACTCAAGAACACAGTATAAAAGATTAGTAAAGATGTCTATATCACAGATTCAAAGACCAAATTTGTTTTCCACTATCTTCATATTACTCTTATTACACTGCCAAGAAGTCACTACCTAAGAAAAACAACTACAAACATACAAATATATAGCACATGTACAAACACATAAACTGCTCAAAAAATTAAAGGAACACTTTGAAAACACATCAGACCTCAATGGGAAAAAAATCCTGCTGGATATCTATACTGATATGGACTGAGTAATGTGTTAGGAACGAAAGGATGCCACATCGTTTGATGGAAATGAAAATTATCAACCTAGAGGGCCGAATTCAAAGACACCCCAAAAATCAAAGTGAAAATATGATGTGGCAGGCTAGTCCATTTTGCCAAAATTTCATTGCTGCGACTCAAAATCGTACTCTGTAGTTTGTACGGCCACGGGCCAGTCAATGGTATCAATGCATTCATCCTCCAGGAACTGCCTGCACACTCTCGTCACATGAGGCCAGGCACTGTCGTGCACAAGGAGGAACCCAGGACCCACTGCACCAGCATAGGGTCTGACAATGGGTCCAAGGATTTCACCCTGATGCCTAATGGCAGCCAAGGTGCCATTGTCTAGCCTGTAGAGGTCTACGCATCCCTCCATGGAGAAGTCTCCCCAGACCATCACTGACACCACCAAACCAGTCATGCTGAACAATGTTACAAGCTTCTCCAGACTCTTTCACGTCTGTCACATGTGCTCAGGGTGAACCTGCTCTCATCTGTGAAAAGCACAGGGCGCCAGCGGTGGTCCTGCCAATTCTGGTAATCGAGCTCTACGGTGCTGGGCAGTGAGCACAGGGCCCACTAGAGGACGTCGGGCACTCAGGCCACCCTCATGAAGTCTGCTTCTGATTGTTTGGTTAGAGACATTCACACCAATGGCTTGCTGGAGGTCGTTTTGTAGCTCTGGCAGTGCTCATCCTGTTCCTCCTTGCCCAAAGGAGCAGATACCAGTCCTGCTGAAGGGTTAAGGACCTTCTACAGCCCTGTCCAGATCTCCTAGTGTAACTGCCGGACTCTTGGAATCTCCTCCATGCCCTTCTGACTGTGCTGGGAGACACAGCAAACCTTCTGGCAATGGTATGTATTGAGGTGCTATCCTGGAGAAGCTGGACTACCTGTGCAACCTCTGTAGGGTCCAGAAATCGCCTCATGCTACCAGTAGTGACACTGACTGTAGCCAAATGCAACACTAGTGAAAAAACAGTCAGAAAAGATGAGGAGGGAAAAATGTCAGTGGCCTCCACCTGTTAAACCGTTCCTGTTTTGGGGACCGTCTCATTGTTGCCCCTCTAGTCCACCTGTTCTTAATTTCATTAACACCAAAGCAGCTGAAACTGATTAACAACCAAACAAATTTCATTCACTTGATGATCTGCTCTGATTAAAAAGTGTTCCTTTAATTTTTGAGCAGTACACACACACACACACACACACACACACACAATTAAACATTGCTTGACCTTTCAGGAATGTATCAAAAGCAGTATCATAAAGACACTGGGTGGCAGCCTTCACGTATTTTTCCATTGTTAATAGTGGGAACACTATGTCCATTTCTTAAAAGATAAGCTTCTGGGCAAGAATGCAAAGTAGAGTAAACAAGACCTTTTTTTCTCTCTGCTGGCACTCACTTCTCCAGAAAACACTTTTGTTTTGGAAGAGAGGTGGAAGTTTAAATGATTATGGACCCACACACAGAAACTCTGCAATTTAAATGAACTAATGGGAGTGATTGCCAAGTTATTTATTTATCTGACTGTTATAAACCCCCATACACTTTATTTTTCCAGCAAAATTACATTAACAGAAGAGTTTCAAAACTTGAGCAATGTTAAGGCACACCAGTATACGTTAAGGCACACCAGTATACATAAAAAGTAAAACAATGAAAGTCCCAAAATAAAAAGTAATGCAATCAACATCTGTATGTCACAAACAATTTCAACAAACCTAATGCAATTCACACATCTCTGACTGTTTGTGACAGATGTAGACAACTGGTCAAAATATGTTTTCCAGCTGCCTTAAAGCAAAATGAAAAGTGGATATTCAGTACAGGCAATTTCAACAGAACGAGGTTTACTCCATTAAAAAAATAGACACAGATCTGGTGGTATTGATCTTCTGAGACACATATAATTGACACAGTTTAGTTATGATCAACATTGCATTCTCCGAGTTCGATAACTTAAGCATTCAAAACGTTTGTGGTGGATGATACATGTTAAAATAATATGTGGAAATACGTAGTTCTCTGCCAGTTTTCTCAATAGTAGTATAAACAGTTAAATTTATAATTTATAAACAAGAAATACTGCTCATCTCATTTTCAAGATATTTTTGTGTTAATAGACAGTATTTAGGCAGTGTAACAACATTAATACTCATACAATGAATAAAATATATACCTTTAATTATCTGTTCCAAATTCTCAAGATAAAACTTATACTGACAAATTAAGCCTTCTTCAAACTCGCGTAGTTTTTGTGTTTCTTTTTTAACCTTTAAAAAAAAAAAAAAAAAAAAAAAAAAGGTAAAATAGATATAATTAGCTAACCATGTGACCATTTTCAAACATGTTAAGCAGTTTTATGTCATGATCATTTGTAAAATCAAAAACAAATAGTCTAAGGTTCTGTGAACAACATGAGTTATGCAGTTAATATCTCATCTACAAGAAAAAAGAATTCCTTGTGTAAAATTTTCCACAAATGTATTTATGATGTTCTGAATTTATTGAAATGGATTGTATAAATCTCTCTTAACATGCACTTGATGCTGCCAGCACAGACTGTTGTAGCTTGTTCTAATTTAGAGCTATAGGAGACTTAAAAAAATTAATGGATAGTTGTGAGAATAAATGAACAAATACACACAAGTTGCAGTGTTATGTAGAAAATGACTAGTTTAGACTGTTAATGTGTAAAGGCAAAATGTGATATGGTGTTTCGTACATGAAATATAGATTAGATCAAATTTATTGGCTGCCATTTCCAAAGTACAGTAGTGTGATCAAGAACTAAAACTGCTGGCCAAAAAGTTTAAAACGGAAAAATCTGACAAAGTACTACGGTTTAGAGGTATTTATATGACTGACAAACCAAACATAAAGAACTTTTCTTCTGCTATGCACCTCCTATATTATTGGAAAATGGCTGAAAATATAGTTATTAAGGTCAGATGTGAGGGTTGGCGTTGGGTGGCGTCAGCCCTTCCTGATCTCCAGGAACAGAGTTAAGGACACCTCAAGAAATACAGTTTACAAACTTCATTCTAGAAAGAAATACATTACATTTACCCCAATAGCAGGAGATATTTTACTAAGAAGTTTCAAACACTTCAAAATCATACTGATTTTGTGTCAATAAAATGTTAAAGCAGTATTAAGCTTTAGCCAAACTGTTACTATAAATTTCAAAGGGTGCATATACAACATTAAATACACAGAATTTTATCAAAACAAAAAAAATAAATAAATAAAAACTACCAAATTTTCAACTTATAAAATATTTAAGGAATTCAGATATCTTACTATGAAAGATTCTGTTATCTTTCACACCTTATCCAAATCAAAAGTTAAAATCTAATAATTCCTAAAAGAAATGTTTACCTTTGCTGCTTTTTCGGATTCGGTTAGTGGCCTGATTCTGTAGGATGGCACAATATCTTTAAAAACCTCAGTTAGAGAAAGCATCACTAACTTCCGTACAGTAACTGCCACATATGGAACATTCTCTACCAACATTGATCGAAGCTCCTTCATTTTCTTAATCTGCATGTAAAAAAAAAAAAAAAAAAGCAATATTTTAAAAATAATAGCCAACTTATTTATAAAGGGTTCCATTTTGACAGATGAGTGTAACTAGAACTGGTAAAAAAAAACATCAGGGCAAATCCCAGTTAATTTGATGGAATGGGAAATCAACTTGAATGAAACTGAGTACATCTGCATTACACTTTTGATAAATAAGTCCTCAAATATGACTTGATTGCATCACAACCTATTAAAAAAATAGGCATTTACTGTCTGATATGCCTTACACAAACATTTGTATTATACTGCTTTTAAGGTAGAAATTGCATTTTCTGTTCAGCGTTAGATTTCTCTTTTCATTCAAATATTTTTGATTAACTTTTTCATAGGAGACAGCTTTATTTGCTGTATGTAGTTATAAAAACAAAACTTACTTTAGAATTACTGATATTAAGCAATGCTAAAAGGTGGCGTCAATTGCTGATCAGAATAAGATATTGTGAGCTGCGGAGCTGATCGCACCCCCAGAGAATACAGACGCCCCTGGGAAAACCCCTAAAAAAACACTGACAGACTACCTTCACATTCCTCCGTTCCCTTCTGGCCGGCTCTGTCGCGTAATATGCCTCTCGCGAGGTGCTCCGCATTCTTAAAAAGCCTGTACGGGCTTCTTTCAGTTTGTTTAATTGGTTGTTTGCTACTCCTTCTCTCTCTCTCTCTGACATTCTCTGCTCCTGGCAGAACTGTCATCTCTGACTTGTCATGGAGCACGTTTAAACTTTTGAAAAGAGACAAATGTTTGTTTGCAGTGCTTTGAATAAAGTTCATTTTTTTCTACAACCTCCTGTGTTTCTGTGCAAATCTGTGACCCAAGCGTGACAATATTCAAATTTTATACTCTGATATGAACTGTACTGTCTCTGAACTTACAGAATCTCTTTAGTTTTTGAAAAACAACAATCTTATAAAATGTAACATCTGTATTCTTGACTCCTTTTTTAAACTCTCAACCCATCTTACCTTTTCCACCAACAATTTTTAAGAGTGATTCTCAACAAGACATGGAATTACAAGACTTTCATATTGAAACGTAAGAGTATACAGTACAAACAAATTTCCTCATGCAACAGTACAAATGGATTGAAATGATACAAAATTAATTTACCTTTATTGACCGACACTGTTATCCTAGGCATCTTAAAGATATAATTGGCTACATTTCTTTTTTTTGTTTTTCCAACTGAAGCACAGGCAGGTGAAGTGACTTGCTTATCATGATGTGGGCTTAAATCCATATGAACAAATTTTCACAACCTCAGAAGTTCAAAGCCTTTACCAATGCCTGCCAAATATGTTGTCATTTTCTAACCTCCTTAATCCAGACCAGTGTCGACGGGGTCAGGGGGGAGACCATCCCAACAGGTGTAGGGCAAGAACTCTGCATAGGATGCCAGTTCATTGCAGGTCAAATACACACACAAGGGACAATTTAATGTTGCCAATTTACCTAAACTTTGGACAGCTGAACCCATGCAGATTTGAGGAGAACATGCAAATTCCACAAGGAGGACCTGGGATAGTAACCCTGGTCTTCTTACTATGATGCAAAACTGCACCATTGTGCCACCCATTGCCAAATATATGCCACAAATATTAAGAAAAAAGCCATAAATGCTTATTTCTCATCTGTGAATATGCAAGTCTACAGTTTTTAATTCAGTCTTACAAGCTATGAACGTTCTCTAGATGTATCTGAAAGGTGAAATTAGTGCATAAAGATTCTAGAACAGTTGTTTTAAAGTCATTGTGACCAATTTTCTATGAGAACCATAATACAATGTAAAATTATTTCAGACAAAGAGTCAACCTAGGCATTTAACTATACAGTAGAACCTCTGTTCACGAACATTTCCGAACACGTACAAATCGGGTTATGATCAAAAAGTTTGCCAAAATTTAGCATCCGTTCACAACCACACACTCTGGTGGTGAACAAAAACACGGCCAGTTTCCCTACGCACCAATGATTTCCCATTCTCCGGTTCCCATTTTCTTTTATTTGCGTATACAGGGCCAAACAAAGCAGCTGATGTTGCAAAAGGAGTTACAATGTTAACCAAGCAGAGGCCTCAAGTGCTGGAAGAGGTGGAAAAACTGTTGCTAGTGTGGTTGAACCAGAAGCAACTTGCAGGGGATAGTGTAAGCAAGGCAATCATATGCGAGAAAGCCAGGAAGATTCATAGCGATTTCCTGAAAAAAAAAAATCCTTCTTCGAGTGGCGAAGATGAGGAATTTAAAGCCACTAGAGGATGGTTTGAAAAGTTTCGCTACAGAAGTGGCATTTAATTTTTTTTCCCTGTGCTTAAATATCATAAAAAAAGTGTTTACAGCGAGCTGTTCATAAGGGTATAGCGCGAACTCTTACAATGTTAATTTTCTCTGTTGTTCAATGTTTTCTCAGTGTTATTCAATGTTTTTACATTTAGTTTACTATTACACTGTGCATTGTATTTTTGTGCTTAAAAAATATATTTACATACAGTTCGTACGGTCTGGAATGGATTAATTGTATTTACATACAATCTTATGAGGAAATTACATTTGTAATTCGTTCCAAAACTCTGGACGCGACCCGGTCATGACCAGAGGTACCACTGTACTATGAATCATTAAAGTTACCTTTCCATGCCTTGCAAAAATATGAATTGTATTAAGGAATACTTTGTGTTACAACTGCAAAAAATTATATATATATATAAAAAAAAAAAAAAAAAAAACCTGGTTGATACTACTACTTCAGGTAAGCAAGTGCTTACAATGTCATTAATCAAAATCTCAGAATCATGTCAGCAATAAAAAGTAAAAAACTACTAAAACTATAAAAAAAAGTTAATGCTAAATAACTACTTGCCAAAAAAATGTGAAGGAACATTAATACCTACAGATTAAGGGACTGTTTTAGTCAAATTAAATGGCCTGATATACAGAATCAAACATAGAATTAATCCCTTTCCTGGTCACGAAAGAAAAATCTGCTCATGTCTTTCTGTAATTTTTACATTTATATTTGTCCATCGACATCAAAGTGAATGGTTCCAGGCACACACTATACACACTTACATTGTTGGGAGGATCAGACAAAATGGCTGATGCAAGGGATGCTATGTGCATTTGCTTTTCCAGCAATGTTTGTCTTCTTTTGACTAGAAGTTCTTCAGTTGTAAGAACTGGAAGCTCCGGCTGTTTACCTAAATAGAAAAAAAATACATTGTAAAAAAAGTTTTGGCAGTAAAATTTGGTGATGCATATACTGTAATAGAAATCTGTGACTAATATAAAATGGAAAACAAATACAACATTTAATGATTATTTTTTCAATCATGGTGTCATGCTCTGCATCCCAGCATTTTTTTTAAATGTGTAAAGTATGCTTTAAGAATTTGGAACAGAGTAGTGCAGCGACACAGTTGCACCCTACTGTGGGTGGTTACAACATGCAGTACAAAGACTTCTACTCCAGTTTCATTATCAGCAGTTGAGTGACCAACAGTAGCCTAGACAGGCATCTGAAGGTTGAAACTTTCTGTACCTGCTATGGAGGACAATGAGGACTTTGGAAAGGTTTATGGCCACAGGGGCTTTTATCTGCAGTCAACTACACTGCTCAGTACCTAGGAAAACAGAGCGAGTGAGAGCTTTAACAGCAATGTAATGGGGAGGATCCGAGCAATGTTTTTAAAAGAAGAGTCTACTACTTTATTCTGTTTTGGTAAATCTTTTCAATTACTTGCCCACCGCCAAAAAAATTAGGCAAGACAGTTCTAGAATGAGGTACGATTCAAGACTGCATCTTGTGACTTTCAAGAGCAAAGATGAATGTTTGGGTCATATCTTGCAACATCAGAATATCAACCGTAAATCACTTTAAAAAATAATATGATGCAACTGACTTAATAGAAAACAATTTAAATAGTACCTTCTTCAGAATCAACAGGTATCTCCTCCTCCTCCTCTTCTTCCTCCTTCTTAAGGACTACAAAACAAAAAACAAAGGTGGGATGAGAAATGATAATGCAAAGTATGCTGGTGTTAGGAAGGAACCAGTAGGCTCTAAGCCAAGAGAACAGTACACAAAATCTCCCATTTTGAAAATTAGTATATGTGAAAATTGGAAGTAAAAATATATTAGCAAAAATATTTGTATGAAAGCACTGGGCATTCAAAGCTCAGCAATCAGGTCAATTATATGATATTCAACTGCAGACTGAAACAAAATTCAAGCAGAACAACTTTAAAAAAAAAAAAAAAAAAAAAAACTTCAGATGCAGGTTAACAGTGCAAAAAAAAAAAAAAAAAAAAAACCACAACCACCACCTTTACCCACTGTTGTCAAGTAGAATGCACAACAGTAAACTTTCGGGCAGTTTATTGGAGGGGCTGAACAGACACTAATTGAAAGATGCAGGCCTGTACAGAAAGCAGCACCCTTAGCAATACGTTCACCAACTACTGAAATGATCTACCTGCCAGTACAGGAGATGCCACATCTAAACAATGGCTGTACATCAATTTTGTTAGCACAGCATATTTCTTTAACAGCTACTTGCAAGGCTATCCAAACCGGTATAGAATATGTTGTGCTTGGCAATCTATCTTATTCTCTGTCACTTCTTGTTGCCAGGCACTGACACTTTGCATCACAACAATTTTGATAAAGGTTTCTTTTTATCGAGGTAAGAATTAGTATCAGCATGGCAAATTGCTCACGCACTGAAGTGACTTTAGCTGCAGGTGGAAGTCCCATTTTACTTATAGAGTTGTGTTGCAGTGCAGCAGTCCATTAGCCAGCAAAAGCGCTGTGAAGAAACTGTCTGTTGTTATGTTTCTGCCTTTGTCCAAAAATGGCTCCATAAGCTTTATGACCACAGACTCAAAGTCTTTGCCTCAGGTTATAACTCAAAACCGTTCCCAACAAAACGTTGTCAGATGTCTGAAATCACAGCAAACCTCTCTGTGTTGTCAAAGTGTAAATGCCGCATGATAGTCTGATAGCGGTCACGGGACATTGCTAATCTTCTGAAAAGAATGAAGATAAACGCCATCATCTCAGAGTGGGAGGGGCAAGTTTGTTGTACCACATGAACGTCACTGACAGAATAAAACTGAAATATAAAAGTGCCAACTTTTACAAGTAGCCAAAATGTGATGAAGACGATTCTCTGTGCAAGAGAGAACAGAGCCGGCTATACTTCCTTAGAAAACTGGCGTCCTTCAACATCTGCAATAAGATGCTGCAGATGTTCTATCAGACGGTTGTGGCGAGCGCCCTCTTCTACGCGGTGGTGTGCTGGGAAGGCAGCATTAAGAAGGAGGACGCCTCACGCCTGGACAAACTGGTGAGGAAGGCAGGCTCTATTGTTGGCATGGAGCTGGACAGTTTGAAATCCATGGCACAGCGACGGGCGCTGAGCAGGCTCCTATCAATTATGGAGAATACACAGCATCCACTAAACAGTGTCATCTCCAGACAGAAGAGCAGCTTCAGCGACAGACTGCTGTCACCGTCCTGCTCCACTGACAGATTGAGGAGATCGTTTCTCCCCCAAAACTATGCGACTCTTCAATTTCACCCGGGGGTGGGGGAGGGTAAACGTTAACATTATTCAAAGTTATCGTCTGTTTTTACCTGCATTTTTATTACTCTTTAATTTAATATTGTTTTTTTTTTTAATCGGTATGCTGCTAAATTTACACTGGGTGTTACAGACTCAAATCAAATGTATGTTTTTATTATAGTAATAATAATAGTAGCTCATTACTCAAAACGCGGAGTGCCCAGTCTTGAACCTGAAGCCTTCTGATTATAAGGCAGCAGTTCTTACCTCTGCACCATCCAAGAATACATACATTTGAACTTGGGTTTTAACTCATTGACAGCAACATGTAAATTCAATGTTTTTTTTTTTTTTTTAAACTTTTTTTATATTCTTGAATAAAAGCATACATGATTTGATTTGATATTTGGACTAAAGTCTTCACACATTATACACTTCATGTCATTATTAGTATAAATTGGAAAAGGTTTCTGCTTTAGGTATGTGTTCAGCATTTCTTGCATCGCATTTCCTTTCATCCTACACTTACACATCGTTGCAGACACGGAACACACATGAAATGCATGTATTCCAAATAACGATATACTGCATTATTTACCCTCTACAACTCCAGGCACCTCACACACAGATAAACACACTTGAGCTGGGAGAACTTTTTGACCGAGTTGAGCTCTGTCGGTGGGAGATCGGATAGCAGGCTGCTTGTTGCTTGTGCTGATCGACACATTTGCAAAACAAAAGACACTAATGGAGAGGTGCAAAGGAATTTAAGATGGCCCGGGATTACAAGTTTTTTCATAGGCTTCAGAGATTCTAGTGTTCATGGTAGCTCCAACACTGGACTTTTCTTGTTGTCAACAAAAATCAGGTGCTAGATTGTATCACAGTAAACTGTACACTGGTTGTCAGGACTAGCTGGCTAGAATCAGAGATTTTATTCTGCCATTTCCACTCAACTAGATCTTGAAGCATAGGTCCATTCTACATAATTTATAGAGACTACAGATTGCTCTCTACTTCACTGACAGTTGCCCATGTATTAATATTTATACATTGTTTCTGAATACTAACAATGAACTATATATTTTTTTTAAATAAATGTGTATATATGTGCATATTTTACATGTTGATTTTTTGTTTTTATCACAAGTTTCTGCATTGGAATAAGCAGGTTCAGAAAGTGAGTAGCTTGGTGAATTTAATTCAAAATGTCAAATGAATACTATGTATTTTTAATCGGTATATGTAAAGAATATTGATATTCTTAGGATAGTAATTTTTACTCTGCACTCACCACCTACACAAGTGCAGTTTTACACAACTCAGCAGACCAGCCAGAATGAAGAGATTTCCATATTAAGTCTCATCCCATCATAAAGAATAATAAAGCTATGGTCAAAGGGAAATTACGCTGATCGTATTGCTTGTGCAATAATGAGTTGCTGTTACTGCAGAAGGTATTAAAGGCATATAAAATGTATCAATTCACCTATTATCATTACATGCTCCTGAAGAGGAAGAGTGAAGGACAGAAACAGCAGAAATAGAATTTAAACAATGCAAGTAATAAACAAATCCAGTGCACAACTTATGCCACCCTTAATTATTAACAAAATATTACATAAAAGCAATGTTTCAATTTTTCAGAACATATGTTTAAAATGAATAACTGGATAGAGGAAAAAGTACTTTTTACTCTACCTGGCCTTTCCATCGTTTGCGGAATTATCCGTGCTTTATCCTTGATTGGCAGAAGATGAATGATTTCTTTTTCCTCTTCAAACTGCATCCTTCTTGGCATCTTCTCATACTTACCAATCACATCTTCTCGCTTGCGTTTATTTGCATGCACTGGCTCACTGAAATCAATCAAGTCAAGAGAGTAAAATCTATGGTTCTGACAATTGTTTCTTTTAAAACCATGTGCTCACTAACAATTCCAAAAAAATTTCTTAATCCACCTGAATATTAACATGTATTTTAAAATACACCTTAGTTGCTGGGATGTGAAATACTGGAGCCAGTGTTAACTATGTCACATAAACTTTAGCTAACTGCTTAAGTATAGCGCACCTGGAGGAGAGATCTCTTGTAAGAAAGGACGCTTTCTGTGCCATTGCCTTCAACTGTTCTAAATCATCTTCTTCAATCATATCTATAGGTAAAGACTCTTCAAACTCTTCCTCCTCCTCTTCATCTGTGTAGAAACATTTGACAGCATCAATAAATAAAACTAAAAAAGTATGCAGAACGTCAAATATATCCGCATTTTACAAATACCCATGCATCTGAATATTATGTTAACTTTCAGTTCTAAACATATATAGCACCTCATTATTTAATACAAATACTCAAAGTCAAAATAAAAATTCACAAAAATGCAATTACCTGGCCTCTTCTTGTAAGTCTCCAGGGGAAGAGGAACTTTAGACGAAGCATCTTTTAGTGCAATTCTAAGTTTCCTCTGTTCTTTGCGGTTCTTCTTTGCTGTGCTCTGCTGTTTAAACTGACGATTTTTAAGCTTGTTTTCAATCTTGATGTTGCTTGTTTTAAGCAGCTTCCGAAAACTTGGTGCTCTTTTTTTATTTTTCCTCTGCAAGAAAAAAATATATATAAATAAATAAACACACACAAAAAGTATCAACTGATTGTGTTTAAATAACTAAGTCTGTAGCACTTTTACAAGACTGAGCTACAGATATAAGAGCAGGCTACAAGTGCATAGTTGGGGATGTAGACCTACACAAATGAGCAAATTCAATTTCAGACACGTGAAGCCAAGTATTTTCTTGAACCCTTACAGGCACTGCAAAAACTGGGGGTATGCCGCTATCCAACTGCTTAATCTTGGGCTTTGAAATGCTTTTTAAAACTCTTTAGAACTTTTGTAAGATTGATTAGTACAAAGTGAAGCTGTGTCTAGTGGAAGTATGGATTGATACTGTGCAGCATAATGTATTCATAGCATAAGTCATTAATACAACGGACGTTTTCTTTTGCATTTTATGATTGTTTTTTTAATCTATTGCTTGGATAACAAAAATGCATTACAAATTATCACACTTAATGCACCATTAATGTTAACAGCCCTGATATCATTGCCATATAAAATGCTCTGCTCATGTTAAAGTTAAATACTTGGGTTACTTTTGGACTTGATGTGAAATGTGCATTGAAATTGAGCACTTCAATAACACAAATAACTACTATCATATTCAGAATTGAACGCTGTGCATATTTGATGGTGTACTATATTTTAACATTTAAAACTGCACTAAAAATTTTGATTATCATAGTTACTCGTCAGGCATTGTGCACCACTGCAGAATTTACAAACTACTAAGTCATTATCAAGGAACAAATTATAAGTATTCATTATCAATGAACTAGATAGTCTTTTGTCTAATTATCAATAGCAAGCAATTAGTTTTCAAATATAAAAATTTTCATTATGGCTTAAACCAAACCCCCTCCCCTTCAATCCAGCTGGTATAACGATGTTACAGATGCTAGCATCTACATTTCCAGAAGCACAAGAGGATGTGATCAAAGACAAAGCAGAGGAAACATACACTTTCTTCTTGTCACTAAAATACATTGTTAAATGATGTTCAAAATATTCCAAAAACAAAGAGTAAATTCACTCCTGAAATCTCCACATCAGCACAATTTGGTTCACAACACATTCACAGTGTGAGCTACCAATACAGATAAATAAGAATATTAAGCAAGGAGTTTAATAAAAAGAAATTGGTTCCTCTGGTGAAGAGAGTAACTACAATGGATATTTAGAGAACCTTTCTGCATTGCGGATACAGAGCCATTCATGCCTGAGGTGCAATGAAAACAGCAGGGTAACTAAGGAACATGTAATGTCGGGCACGTCTGATCCATTTAAAAAAAAAAAAGACAGACCTCGGAGTTACAAACTGCAGACCACTTACCAGATTGCACAGTCCGCTTTATCTCTCCCAGCAAATGACCTACTTGGATACTTGTGACAAATAAAAGAATGGATGAACTGCAGAGTCTGTCACACTTGTGTCAGGACAACAGTGTATTAATAATAATTCTTTGCATTTATATAGCGCTTTTTCTCACTACTCAAAGCGCTCAGCAATTGCAGGTTAAGGGCCTTGCTTAAGGGCCCAACAGAGCAGAGTCCCTATTGGCATTTACGGGATTCGAACCGGCAACCTTCCGATTGCAAGTGCAGATCCCTAGCCTCAGAGCCACCACTCATTAGTGTTGATCAGCGAATTTCACCAAAGTGTTATTTGCAGCAAATTTACTGCGTTTGCATTTTCCCTTGTTCGTCAAATTATTTACTGATAATTCGGTCGGTTTAGGATTAATTTTTTGCCTAGCTCCCCATAACGCCTTGTGAAGCCAGAGCAACATCAGGTGTGCAGGTCAATCTTGTGTGCCATATTTATGCATAATTAGCCATGTGGAGATTAAAAAAAACAAACAAACCTTGAAGGAGCCTGAAGCCAAAAACAACACAGGAGACTATGAAATAACAAAAGATTTATTAGTATTTACAAGACATTTCTATCTTTTTGACAGAAGAAAATGTGCAAAGCATCAGCACGGACAGTTTGGAGAGCCTTCAGCGCAACTTCAAAAATCAACGAGCCAGCGCACAGCTGACATGACGTGCCACTTTAAATTTTCTCCCTTAAAAAACCTACATATTTTTTCTGACTTTTGACTATGATTTTGGAATTTCCGCTTTGTTTTCATGAAATATATGATTGCATGTCTTTGACCGTGTTCTTTCTTCTTTGATCTCATAGAGGCACGGTGGTGCAGTGGTTGGCACTGCTGTCGCTAAGCTCAGGTCACCTTTTTGGCCACAATAATCTGTCCAGTATAGTGATCAGGCATTTCCCTAGCCCTCAAGGACACTTCAAAGATTGACTGCACCATTATAATCTGGTCAAATCTAGTTCAGTTAATCTTCCCCCTTTGACTTAAATGAATTTTACCGAGTTTGGCGATATTCATGAACACTTCGCCGAACTCAAGGCAAGGCGAACACCGTGGAGTCCACTTATACTACTCCTCAGTGTCTGGAATACAACAAAGAGTTGAATGTGAACTTTGGGAGAAAACTGGACAGGCATCACCACCCTCTCAGAATTAACAGCATTCAGGTGGACAGCTTCAGATAACTGCAGGTTCACAGAGGACCTGCGCCGATACCTTAGTGAAGAAGGCACAACATTGATTTATCATCTCTGACACCTCAGGGATTATAGGCTGCCCTCCCTGATACTAAAGAATTTCTGTCTTTCACAATCGAAGTATCCTAACAGTAAGTATTACTGTCTAGCAGGACTGCATAGCCCTGTAGTAAGTGGTGTGGTAAGCGGAACACTTTACTGGGTGTGCACTCTCTAAATTCTAGCACATCCATACCAAGGGATACAGGACCAGAACAAAGAAAATGATCAGGGATACCAGCCATCCCTAAAACAGCCTCTTCACTGTGCTGTAGTGACATAAATGCTACCACTGCCCGAAGGCCAGCTTTATAAAAAAAAAGGCAGAGACGCTGCTTCTGTCTTCAGTCCAGCAGCATCCTAAATGAGGACAATGCCTAGAGCTCTATGACACAGTATTGTTGACTCCCTAAATTGAGATATTTAAGTTATTTATTTGTTTCTCGCATATGTTGTAATTCTGGTGTAATGAATAAAATTTCATTCATTTATCATAATGATTTCTCTGATATTTGTAAAGCTGTGTTATTGTTTATTGTTCTTTAATATTTTTCTTTAATGCACAGTCTTTGTAATCCATCAACTAAAGCAATTCCCTACATACTGAACTATTGCATAACTGTATGCAACAAATAAAATTTGATTTAAAATTACTAATCAATATTAAACACTCACAGTTAACGTGCGCATAGGAAGATTGCCAACAGCGATGCTGGCTGATATCTATAATCATTAAAATACACTTTGCCCTTACACTGCTCTAACAAAAGTGCTCAACTCGTGTAGTGTAGATATTTGTGTCTGTCGAACTTTTTATACCAATTGATGATTTACGGTGTGTTAGTTGACGAGTCACGTAAACTGGAGACTTCTTAATATAAATATATCCTTGGTGTGGAAATCGTAATCTTGGAATTGGAGGTTTGTTTTTACCGTCACGTTCATTTTGCATTTCTACTTGTCTGTGAACCCACGTCTGGCAAATTAAACCTCTACAGTCCTACAAGTGGAGAGCGAACCTCTTCTGACTGCTTGTTTTGTTTAACTTGACACATTTCGGAACGCTGTCAATTCTAACAACAAGAAGAAACATGATAAAACTGTAAGGAAAAATACAAAATTCAAAACCACGGAATTCTTCGCAGATACTGAAAAAGCAAAGAGACATTTGCAGAACTGAAGCAAATAAAAGAATAAATAACGAAGGGTGAACGCAACACCGATGACTGTGCCATGTGGATGAGCGCTAAGGCAGGAATTGGCGGTGGACGGTGCGCCTGTTCATCAGAGGGTCCACTAACTCACGTAACCATAACCACACTCACACTCACACTCCCTCAATCCCTTCAAGTTCATTTGAAGTCGCCAGTCAACAAAACATACGCGTCTCCGAGCTGCGCACTGAAAGTACAGGCCCACAGACAGTCAGTGCCCAGGCGGGGATGCGAAGCCAGTTATGGGAAACCTGGACAGATCCGCTCATGAAAGTATTTAAGCACAAGAAATATGGTAACTACCTGTCATGGCTGAAGTTGACAAAATCATTACGAAATTTTAAATAAAAAATAAAACTGTTACTAAAAACGTTTATAATCTATTAAAAATATTTTTTCAGCGTTTCGTCACTTTGGGGAACACGGTACAGGAAATAACTATTTGCAAAATAAACCGGCCGAAATGTAAAATCACTTACCGGACCCATTTTACGTGAAACGCTGCAGCGTGCACCAAACTGGGAGCGAATATACCTTTAAAACGCTACCTTGTTCAACTATAGCTCTAAAACACGTGGAATCTGCTTCCAACAATTTAGAAACTCGTGGAGAGTAAAAACACTCGCTGGAAATTGTGTAGTTCGCCACCCAGTGCTGTGGAGGAGCATCTGCAGCATAGACACATATAGATAGACGCCGCATTCACTGAGTTGCCCAGTAGACACGATACGTCAGCACGTACGCCATATTGCGAGTGGCAAAAGTGCCATTTAAACTAATACAGGTAAACGTGGAAACCGGGTTTTCTGATGAAAAAACAACGTTTAAAACAGTATCGTTTACATACAACAGATTTTGGCGAATCGTTTAAATGCAATTATTTATATCCATTTATACACTAATAATGGCAATTATTAAATAATAATAATATTTATTATTGTTAAATAATTCCTCCCATATAAGTAACATTTCTCGGACCGCCTTCTTTCATTTCCGAAACATTTCTAGACTTTGTCCTGTTCTTATGCAACACAGTACTGAAGTATTGGTTAATGCCCTATTCACCTCACGTATAGATTACTGTAGGCCTAATGCTGTTCTATCTGGCATCCCACAAAAAACTTATCCATCGCTTACAACTTCTTCAAAATTCTGCTGCCAGGATAATAACCTGCTGTTCTAAATCCACTGAACATATTACACCTATCCTCTCTCAACTTCACTGGCTCCCTGTTAACTACTGAACACAATACTGCGCTTAACATTTAAAGCTCTTCACAGTCTCACTGAATCAAAGGACCTCGACTTACACTCCATCTCGCTCACTCAGATCCTCATCTGCAGCTCCACTTTCCGTACCGCACGTCAAACTCTGTTCTATGGGAGCTCGAGCGTCTGTCATAGTGCTCCTCAACTTTGGAATTCTCTTCCCTCTCATGTTTGTCAGCTCGATTCAATAACACATTTTAAAAGTACCCTCAAAACTTATCTTTTCAAACTGGCATACCAATTGTGAATTTTGCACTGTTACTGCCAGTTATCTTTGTTTGTTTTTCATTTAACAGTGAAATGATACACTCAATGACAAAAATAAAGAATTTTATTGTATACAAATTGGCTGAATAATTTCTGAAAACATTTTACTCATTCCTCTCTCTCTCTCTCTCTCTCTCACACACACACACAGGCGCGCGCGCAAACACACAATGTAGTTACTTAAATATATACAGGATAGGATCCAAAATCCTTGAAACAGAACTGTCTTATAGCTTTTTCCGTGTGTTGCCACTCTGTAATTTGAGAGTATTCAGTCTGGCAATATGGTGCAGCCTTACAGCAGTTTGTGGAAGACAGACACAACTAAAGACATGAGCATAAAATGATGGCTGTCAATTTCAAACTGTGTTTCCTCAATGTGCTCCTTGAGAAAAAACACATCATCTGAACCAATCTCAGCCCGAACAAACTGATTGATCAAAGATACACTGTCAGCTTGCCCTAATGTCAACTGTCGGATAACACGCTCAGCTACTTTGACCACCTTGACTGTACCCCCAGAAGGAATCAGCAAACCTCCTTTATTTTTTAATGTGAGCGAGTTGTACAGTAGCTTTGATCATATGATGCCGGTACAGCATCTGTTACTAGTTAGTGAATAAATACGTTCAGCCAAAACGTTGTTTGGAGGCTCACTTGAGCACATAAAAGCATAGCTTTGCTAGTTTAGCCTGTCGTAGCTAAAGTTAAGATTATAAAACGGGATTTTCTAATGTCCAAATATAACCAAAACAATTGTTCAGCTTTACCTATGAAATGTAATCCCTGTGATCTGGTTTGGAGCGTACAGCAGTTTGTACAATCCCAAGCAGCACATGCGTGAGGCATCTTTATCCATTACTTCACTACATAGCAGTGCCACTCGCAATATGGCGGCGACGTTGACGTACGATGCTGCTGGTCATGAGGCGTCTAGTAATTCTAGGTCTATGATCCAAGTAGATATTGCTGCAGAGCCATGACGTCAGTTGCAAAGGGAATCGATTGCTGGTCGGGCAGCAACACACATGCGACTGTTACTGCGCTTCCACGAATCTGTGACTTAAAACACAGCACTCTTGTAATGATTCGTTAGTACTAGAAGATGACTGTGTATCTCGTAAAGGCACTGAGACTACAATATGTTAAAGTTTGTTTAATTCCGCCACATCCAACCCTAAAGTTAAACGTGCAAATAACACCATCCATCTGGTACGGAGGAATATTAAATAAAATAAACACAGAAAGAAGTAAGCAATAAAATATATTCTGTGGCTCATTTTACTTTATATAACAAGATTTCATGATGTTACTTTTATTTATTGTCACATTTCACATTCTTATGTATTTATTTTTTATTCATTTATTATTTTTTCGGTAACGCCGCACGCAATATAAAATACAAATTAAAATGAACACTGTCAATTAACATGTCATAGTTGGGAGGTTGGTCTCTAGCGAATACTGTTTTTTGATTACTGAATAGTCTGTGGACTGGACGTAAATCTCCAGCCATCGAGTGCCACATTTACAAAAGACACTTCAACTGCAGCTTCCTAATGATGGATTCGGAACTTCAAGAATTAAACTGTTCGCTTCGCACAGTAATTCTGTGCAATGTTTTCTTGCATTTATTTCCCACGCGCTTCTGTCACAACATACAGGATTCCCGAGTCAAGTAAAGCGGAACGCCCACTCAGCAGCACGGGCGGTGCTATAAGGGGTGGTGGGGTATTGATGGGGGTGAAGGGTTAGCCCCCATTCCAAAATTAGAAACCAGGACACAATGTTTTTATTATGTCATTTGACATTAAAGGGGCTCCACGGACAACGCTGAACGATCGTCAATGAACATTTCATGACGTATATTTTTTGTTGTGTGAAATGTCACTTAAAGAAACAAACGAAAAAATAAATACATGAAGAAGACTGCAAAACTGGGACACGTACTTTGATTTAGTTGAATATTAATTTATTTTATCCAAACTGTTACTAAGCACATCGAATCCAAATCCCAGTCAGGCGGAAATGAAGAACTGTACCCAAATAGAAGAGCGGCAGATGTAAGGGTGGGATAACAATTGCACTTCATTATTCAGCTAAAGGCGCGCAGTGAGCCAGGGGTTTGTAATGGCTGGGAAACGGAGAGATCGCGCCACTCTCATGGCGACAGTGACACGGATTTGTGCTCAGGCAGTTGGAGCAGCGAGACAGGAGTATTACATACTGTGACACCATCGATGCATAAGTGTTTGTTCACAACGACATGCGCCTGTCGGACTATACTCGCGTGAACGTCAGGAGCCCGAGCTGCCCGTTAAGTGACAGGCGAAGGGACACTTGGGCGCTAATGTCACATTCCCTTCTTAGGCACTGGCATGGATCTGCAGCCTAATCAACCCTAATGCATTAACAAAACAAAATAACCATAAATGAAAAACTAAAAGGAACGCTACAAAACGAGAAATATCGGATCGTTTTTGAAAGGTTCATGTTAAAGCTAACCACTCTGTGGATGGCATATCGCCTAAAGCCTTCCACATCATACAATTTACATAGCTGGTTCAGTGTTCACCACACACCTCTCGTCTGACATAAAGCAAATGTCATAACCTGCACATATTACAGTATTGATAAGTAGTTGTGCTTGTAAGCTGCCTTAGCATGGGTTTTACTTTAAAAATAATATTGTCTCAAATATCTCTTTACTGCAGTTTGATTCTGGGCTGGTGCTCACTGTGAATGGAACTTGTGTGGCATTTTTCTGCAGCCCCCTTTAATCCTTCATTTCAAGTGTCCTATTAAGTGCTCTGATGAGTGGGCACTAAGATGGGCACTTGCAAGGTTCATTGCTGACTTACACCCAAATTCTGCGAGGTAGACACTAACTCACTACAACCCTGTTTCTATGATGCCTTTTACCATGGTCTTGTACAAAGCAAGAGGTATGATTTTAATATTGTAGCATGATAATGTGATTGTAATTTAGGCTCACATTACAGAAGTTTTAATGTTAGAGGCTGATAAAAGGAAAAAAAGAATTCTGGGTTCAAATCCTTGCCCACATGGTAGATGTGCAAATGAAGTTAATTGACGATTATAAATTGAGTCTGGGAGTATGTAAGGTGCCCTTAGGCCATAGGTGTCGAACTCCAGTCTTGGAGGGCCGCAGTGGCTGCAGGTTTTCATTGTATCCTTCTTCATTTGTGACAAGTTTTTGCTGCTAATTAACTTCTTTTGCCTTAGTTTTAATTAACTTGACTTAGACCCCTTAGTTGTCTCTTTTTCCTTAATTAGCAGCCAAACAATAATGAGACACAAAACAAGCTGCCACATGACCAGCTCATCTGTGTCCAGCACATAATATCTGAAAATAACGAAAGGTGAAGGTCTCACCAAGTCTGATCTCTCAGGTCCTCTGTCAGTAAGGTTGATCTCTCAGCAACCGTAGCACTGACCCCTGACAGTCAGCTAATTCTGATAGTGTTCCTCGCACTATCACCCTTTGCTTACTGTGTTTTAGCCAACTCTGCACTCATCGACACACAACACCTTGAACTCCCACTTTTTTTAGTTTGATGCCCAACCTCATATGTAACACCTTATCAAATGCTTTCTGCAGGTGCAAATGAATATCATATGCTCCACTTTGATCATACCTTTCATTGCTTACTCATTGAGTTCCAGCATGGTTCCTGCCTTGTGCCCTGTGTTGGCTGGGATTGGCTCCAGCAGACCCCCGTGACCCTGTGTTCGGATTCAGCGGGTTGGAAAATGGATGGATGTTAGTAAAACATGACCACCATCTTCTGAACCCATGCTGACTGTTTAGTAAAACTCCTGTTCTTGCCACGTGCTGCTCAATCTTATCTTAACAGGTCCTTCCATTAATTTAAATGTGATGCATGTTAAGCTTACTGGCCTCTAGTTATTTGTATCTGTCCACTCACCCTTTTTATATGACAGGATAATATTTTCCAGACCTTCGGAGGGATAGAAAAAGAGCAATAACAGCTAGTGCCAACATAACAATACGCTCCATTACTTGGCAATAATATGAAATCTATATGAAAACCATCATATGTAATAATGTACTACCTTAACCTGAGACAACAAAACGTCAAAAAAAGTTCAGAAGCAATATGTCTAAGACCAAATAATGAACTTTGTGAGCTGGAATGTCGAGGGTCTCACTCATGAATTAAAGAGAAAGAAATTGCTCCCTCACTGAAGTTTAAATGCCAAGATAGTATTTTCACAGGAGATTCACTTATTAAGCAAGGACCAGTTGCGGTTGCAAAGAGTGGTCTGGATACTCAAAGAAAACCAGGGGTGTGTGAATCCTAATACTCCGAACAATTCCATTTGTAGTGTCAGATGCAATATCTGATTCTGAAGGGCGATGTATCATGGCAACAGGCAATTTATCTAATATTAAAGTGATTTTGATTATTATCTATGTACCTAATGTAGATCATAGAGCTTTCTCCCAAAATGTATTTGCATCTATCCCTAATGTGAACACTCACAAAATTATAATGGCCAGGGACTTCATGTTTTTAATCCAGACCTGGCTGGTTCTTCAGCTACAATGGCAGATAACATCTAATACTGCAAAGATAATGACACAGTTTGTAACAGATCATATCTTATCAGACCCAGGGAGGTTTTTAAATCCTAACGTAACAGTATACTCCTTCTCAACCATACATCACTATTATTTTGCCCACTATCAAATCTTGTAAGTACAATGCTATCATTATCTCTGACCATGCCCCTCTGATCATGGAGCTTAAATTATTGCCTACCACACACTCATCTCATAGCTGGCTTCTTAACCCCCTGTCATTGGCTAACGAGAACTGTACAGAATTTAAATCCAAGCAAACTATTTTCTTGAGACAAATGCATCCTCAGTGGTCTCAGCAGGTACTTCTTCTTCCTCTTTCGGCTGCTCCCACTAAGGGTCACCACAGCGGATCATCTTCTTCAATATCTTTCTGTCCTCTGCATCTTGTTACAGCGCTGGGAAATTCTGAAGGCATTTTTAAGAGGGCAGATTATTTCATATCTTTCTCATAAAAATAAATTGGAAACCAAGACAGCGTCCTGAGTTTGTCAGAGAAATCAACAGATCAAGAATACTCTAGGTCTCCAAATGAGGCACTCTATAGGAAAAGAAAGGTTTTGCAACCACAATTTCACCTCTTGCCTACTAAAGAAATGGAACAGCTTATCTTTAAATTAAAATATCATTATTATGAACACAGAGAGAAGGCTAATAAGATCCCAGCCAAACAAATCAACAAGCAGGAAGTCTTTAATGCATTAACAGCATTTAACACAGAGATAAAATCATAAAACAAAAATATAAGCAACACATCTTGAGAGTACTATAATTCTTTATATTCTACGCAGTCTAAAGAAGATAAGACACAATCTAACGAGTTCTTCGACTCATTACAGATACCATAGCTGGATACTCTTAGAGAGATAAATTTCTGACACTTCCAGAATTACTAGATGCTATAAATTCACTTCAAAGTGAGAAAGCAGCTGGCCCTGATGGCTATCCAGTGGATTTTTATAAAAAAAAAATGTTAAAATAAGTTGACTTCAATATTATTAGCAACATTTATATTAGCTAATGACAACAAAATTCTACAAACCTTTCACCAAGCATTAATTACAATCTTTCCTAAGAAAAATAAGGACTTATTACAATGTGCATCATACAGACCAATCTTTCTTCTGAATAACAATGTCAAGACACTCTCCAAAGTTCGAGCCAGAAGGATTGAGAAAGTGCTTCCTTCTACAATATCACAAGACCAAACCAGATTTATTAAAGGCAGATACTTAACTTCAAACCTTCTACGTTTGTTTAATATAATACTTGTATATTCACCCATTAAATCTAACACCCTAGAGATCTAATTTTTAGATGCAGAAAAAACATTTCATATGGTTGAATGGCACTACCTATTCACCATATTGCATAAATTTGGGTTTGGCCCAAACATATGTGCATGGATCAAACTACTGTATACCAGTCCAGAAGCTTCAGTCTACATTAATAACATTTTTTATGACTACTTCAAACTAAAACGCAGTAGTAGACAAGGCTGCCCCTTGTCACCACTGCTATCTGCAATCTCCATTGAGCCATTGGCTGTTCACTTTCAAAATGCATCACAGGGGATTTCAGTGAAGGACTTGAACAGAAAGTATTATATGCAGATGATATGGTACTGTGTATATCAGATCCACAAAATTCTGTGCCTGCAGCCCTAACTGCACTATTTCAAAAGATATCTGACTTCAAAATCAATTTGAATAAAAGTGTGCTTTGCCCGTTGAATTCTGTAGCACACAATATTGGAATGGACACCTTCCCATTTATCTTAGTAGATCAGTTTAAACATCTAGAGGTAAATATCACAAGTAAATATAAAGCTGTTTTACAAGAAAATGTTGCTGTCTGCTTGAGAAAACGTAAACAAGACACGCATAGATGGTCCACCCTCCATCTTAGGGAGAATTAACACTATCAAGATGAATATCCTCCATAAGCTTCTTTTCCGATTTTAAAGCATTCCCATCTACATTAACAAATAATTTTTTAGGAAATTAGATTCAATCATAACATTTATTTGGAATCTGAAACATCCATGCATCCAAAGGTTGACTCTACAATGACCTAAATCAGAAGGTGGCACGACTCTACCTAACTTTCAATTTTAATACTAGACAGCAAACTTACAAGCTATAAAAACCTTGACATTGACATAAATAGATGAACACACACTAGCTTGGTCCACAATAGAAATGAAATCCTGTAGTACTTCTTTATATTCCTTGCTTTGTACACCATTAAATACAAGGTATCGTCAATGTACTAACAACCCAATTGTCCTTCATTCACTCAGAATATGGAGCCAATGTAGGAACCACTTCACATTAGAGAATAGTTTATCTGTGGCGCCTCTACACGATAACCACATTTTTCCACTCTCTCCAAATTAGTTTTTAATGTTTGGAAAATGTTTGGGATTAAACCATTTAGAGATTTGTATATAAATAATGTATTTGCATCCTATGAATACTTACACTTCAAATTGAGCTTCCCATCAACACAACTTTTCCACTATCTCCAAATTAGAAACTTTGCTAAATGAAATCTGCCCATTTTTCCTCACCGCTCACATATTTCTATTGTAGAAGAAATATTGATCAGTTTTGAAGACCCAGACAGCATTCCTATAATATATAAAATTGTTAAAGTCCCTTCCTTTTAAAGAGTACAGTGGGGAAAAGAATCTCTCACTCAACATTTCAGAAAAGGAGTGGAAGACAGCCATGAACAGAATTCACTCGCGCTCCATATGTGCAAAGCATACAAATTATTTAACTTAAAATCTTTTATCGAGCACATCTATCTTGTTTAAAATTGTCCAAAATGTTTCCAGGGCAAGATCCAACCTGCAAACATTGCAGTCAAGCTCCAGCCTCATTGGGCCACATTTCGAGTGTGCACCAAATTAACATCATTCTGGACAAAAATCGTTAAATGCCTATCAGACAGCCTTGGTGTCACAATCCCTCCTAATCCAGTAACAGCTGTGTTTGGTGTACTCCCAGATTAGTTTAAAGTGGAGGAGGACAAACAAACTAATTGCCTTTACTGCACTATAAGCACATAGACTTATTTTGCTCAAGTGGAAGAATCCTAGCCCCCCTCTTTTCAGTCAGTGGATAACGGATGTTATATACTATTTGAAATTGGAGAAAATCAAATTCTCAATAAGATGATCTGTTCAGAGTTTTTTTAAAACCTGGCAGGATCTAATCAATAACATTTTAGAATAAACATTTATATTGGAGAGAAGGACTCCTTTCTCTTTACTACTCTCAAAAGTTTTACTGTTGGCCTTACTCTCTTTCTCATGGGTGGAGGTGGAACTGAATTTAGTTTTGTTAAGTTAGACTTGATTGTATGGAACGTTACATGTTATTAATAAATTTAGTAATTGGGGGGGGGTCCAGCATTCACCAGGACTTGTATTATTGTACTGGCCTTTAATTTTGAGTTAGGAATACTAAAACTACTACTAACTACTAAAACTACCTTCACTTTTTTTTTTAGTTTTACAATTTAAGCCAAAGATATTAAAGAACTGCGCACCTTTGGGCCCCTTAAGCTCCTGTAATATTCTCCCCCTCGACTGCCTGCTGTTTTTTCTTTCTATGAGGTTAACTTTACTTTTTTCTCTTTATTCTCCTAACTTTGCGCTCCTCTTATTTCTTACTTAAAAGCTCTCCATTTGCACCATTTGTAGTCCTTCATATCAATGAACTCTTATGCTGTCACCTTCAACTGCTCCACTTTCCTGACTGCCAAGAACTGTTCAATCTAGATAAATGTGCTAAGTGAATATCTGCCATTAATTTTTGAATATCTTGACAGCTTCTGCAGCCCCCTTGTAACGTATTGGTGCCTTAACTCCTGCCTGTGTACCGCTGAGCATCCCTCTTTACCTCTTTGAAGTTAGCCGCTGCCTGTTTACCCAGTAAGGAATCGCCATTTCTGTTACTTAGTACAGCATCAGTTATTTACTTACAGAGATACGGGCGTCAGCTACTGCTGCGGCTCGCTGATGGTAGTTTGAATAGAAATAAGAAGTATAAGCAACCTTTCAAAACGCTCAGCTGCTTTTGCTCCTGTGTGTTTAACAAAAAAAAAAAAAACTTCTAAAGGGGGAAAAAGCTTTGAAAATTCCCACATGGCTGCTTAGTAGCAACCAAACTACAATGCTTTTAGGAGCAGCACATATTTTTTTAATTAACTCTCACACCACAGAATAAAACTCTCAGCTGCTTCTCCTTCATTTGCAAAGAAGACATCCACACGTCAGTTTGTGTCAACTTAATGTTATTTTTGAAAAATTAGGCTAACAAGATTGGTGAGCTTTGTTGGGCTGGGTGGCCTGTTCTCATTGTTCTAATAAACAACAGTTTAATGTGAAAGTGAATGTGTGATTTTCGTAATTTAGTTTTAACTTCCCTTACAATAACAGGAACAGGTCTTTTAATTCTAGGGCAAACAAAGGTAGGATTCAGTTTTAAGGAATAATATAAAATCTAATGATGAGCACTGAGAACACAGTATGACAAAATGAGAGGAATTCATTCAGTCCATCAAGCCCATCTGGTTAGTTAGTAGCCAGGCTGCCCCAATAAACCACCCAGCATGGACCTCACCCAACCAGAGTCAACACTGATATGTTTATAGTATGGGAGGACACAGCCCACCTCAAACCTGCTGAATCCAATTCTGGGTCATTGGCCACTGCATACCCCCTACTGTGAGAGCAACCCCGGACCGGGAGCCTGTTGCTACCCGTGTAACTTTCAACTCTCGCCATCCCCTCACAATTGAATTTTCTGCATGCAGTGGAAATGGTAAACATAAGCATGTAGACATAATGTAATTGATATCTCTCTGCACAGCCATTACTACTTACCATGCACATGTGAGAACCAGCTCCGGAGAACATCGTGATTTTTCACATACACAAGACCTCAGTATGTGCGTCTCGGGAACTGCAGGTCTGACATTGTGGTCAGCAACACAGGAGCGCTGCAGGGGACTGTACGTTCTCCGGTCCTGTTCAGCTTATATACATCGGACTTCCAATATAACTCGGAGTCCTGCCATGTGCAAAAGTTCGCCGACGACACTGCTATTGTGGCTGCATCAGGAGTGGGCAGGAGGAGGAGGAGTAGGAGTATAGGGACCTAATCAAGGACTTTGTTAAATGGTGCGACTTAAACCACCTACACCTAAACACCAGCAAAACCAAGGAGCTGGTGGTGGATTTTAGGAGACCCAGGCCCCTCCTGGACCCCGTGATCATCAGAGATGACTGTGTGCAGATGGTGCAGACCTATAAATACCTGGGAGTGCAGCTGGATGATAAATTGGACTGGACTGCCAATACTGATGCTCTGTGCAAGAGAGGACAGAGCCGACTATACTTTCTTAGAAGGCTGGCGTCCTTCAACATCTGCAATAAGATGCGGCAGATGTTCTATCAGACGGTTGTGGCGAGTGCCCTCTTCTACGCAGTGGTGTGCTGAGGAGGCAGCATAAAGAAGAAGGACGCCTCATGCTTGGACAAACAGGTGAGGAAGGAAGGCTCTATTGTAGGCATGGAGCTGGACAGTTTGACATCTGTGGCAGAGCGACGGGTGCTGAGCGGGCTTCTGTCAATCATGGAGAATTCACTGCATCCACTAAACAGTATCATCTCCAGACAGAGGAGCAGCTTCAGCAACAGACTGCTGTCACTGTCCTGCTCCACTGACAGACTGAGGAGATCGTTCCTCCCCCACACTATGTGACTCTTCAATTCCACCCGCGGGGGTAAACGTTAACATTATACAAAGTTATTGTCTGTTTTACCTGCATGTTTTATCACTCTTTAATTTAATATTGTTTCTTTATCAGTATGCTGCTGCTGGAGTATGTGAATTTCCCCTCGGGATTAATAAAGTATCTTTCTAAAAATAAATAAATGAATAAAATCATTTTGGCAAGTAAATGTAAGTACTGCAATGCTAGTCTCTTTACATTCAACATCCAAATGTCTTTGAATTGCCATTATGTTCATGTCCTGAGTGGGTTTGGGTCATCCATGCACAAGTCTTGGCCCATCTATGGTGACGGAAGCCGTCCATGTTTCTGCACAAGTCAACACAATGTGGCATCCTTTGTGGGGCTGTACAGAAGTGGGCCCAGCGACAAGTTCAAACACTGACATCTACCTTCTTACTGAAACTGAGAAGCAAACCGCAAGTTAACTAAATAAATATTTTACAAAGTTTATTTATTAAACAATAAACAAAGGGGATGCCTCAGGTGGAGGTTTATTTTGATGCTACATTCTCATTATCTCAGCAATGTACAGAAGCAGTTAGAACTGCAAAAGAAATGTTACGTTGAATTGTAAAAACTGTTAAATATAAATCAAGATGCATTATGCTTAGACTAGATAATGCACAAGTGAGACCAATTAAACCTGTTTAATCTTGAGCAAAGGAGACTGCGTGGGAAAACCTAATTCAGGTTTTTAAATTTTCAAAAGCATTGATAAAGTGGATGCAACAGAATTCTTTCGACTAACTGGTAAATCACATACTCAAAAACATCAGTGGAAATTAATAGGAAGTACATTTAAGGCAGAAGCCAGGAAGCACTTCTTTATTCAAAAAGTTGTGGGAACCAGGAAGCTACCAAGCCATGTAGGGGAAGCAAAAATATTGACAACCTATAAGTAGTATCTGGATGAGACAGTAGGAAGAGAGTCTGATGGACTGAATGATCTTATCTTGTTTGTCAATGATCATATAGTCACATTGAAATATCCAGAAAGAGTGTGCTGTGTCAGTGTGCATCTACAAAAGTAAAAACAAAAAAGAAATGGGGGAAAAACAGGTAGAGGTTACTTCCACGTTGAAAAATAATAGAAAAGATGGTAAGATAGTACAGTTTTGGCAGTGTAGCTTTCATCAGTAGTGTGCCTGAAAAGGGAAAAAATAGGAAAAGGTGGAGAAGGAGGGAACAAGGTCAGGGGGGAACAAAAAGGAGTGAAAGACCAGCAATGCCAGAGTCAGGGAAAGAGCTTAGTTTGAAAGGCGTCTTTGTAACCCTGTTAAAGAAAACAAACAGCAAGATCCATGTGTCTAATGATCCAGGATTTCTCTCCCAGTTTCACCTATGCAGATGGCTAGAAGAGATGCAGCAGTAACATGTCCAGACTTGGCAGGAGACCTGATGGTTCCCTGCCTTGTGCCCTGTGTTGGCTGTGATTGGCTCCAGCAGACCCCCGTGACCCTGTGTTCGGATTCAGCGGGTTGGAAAATGGATGGATGGATGGGATTTCCTAAGTGACACAGCATCTGCAATCACTACAGGAGGTGCCTGAGAGGAAAAGTGACTATGTTGTGAAGTGAAATGAAGGACTAGAAGTTTGAGCAAGTTAGGTGGGTAACAGGAGGATTAGGAAAAAGAATCCTGTGGAAGTATCGATCTGTAAAGTCAGACAATGTAATGCATTATGGAGAGACACAGGGTGTTCAGAGTGGAAAGAAAGTACAAGAAAGAAAGGGATTTAATTTCTGCTGCTCCTGTTTGTTGGTTTGGTTAAAGGCAAATGTCCCCAGTATGAGAAGGATGTCTTCAGCAACAGAACATACCACTACCCATTGTAGAAGCCAACAGCAGAGTCAGAGAACTGTAGAAAGAAGGTGGCGTGTAGGACACCTGGGATGGAAAAACCTATAGAAAAGGTAACTATGTAAGTCATTTGGCTTGCAACAAACCACAATTTTATGTCTTTGAAAGTTCAAAGAAAGAATGATGCAGATGAAGACTACAATTGTAGTAAATATTGCAAACCTGAGAGACAGATGGAAGCTGGTCAGGTGGTACATGAATTCCTGAAGATGGCTTCTGTAACAGGAGGTAGTACCTTCACAGTCACCAAAAGATCTTTAGTACATACCAAATGCAAAGCCTAGGTAGGAAGAAAAGATGGAATAGCTTGGTCCCAATCTAACCCACAGTCCTTCTGATTAGCGTTATGAACAGAGAAAGCACTGCGGTTATGTACCAATTCTGAGTCTGCTTAAGGGTGTGAGAGCTGGAGAATCTTAAAACTTGATTAATATTCAAGATGTGTTTGAGGGCAATGAAGCCTTCTTTGTGAGGAGTGACTGAATAAAAGACAAGTAATGTCCATAGTAAAGGTGAAGCCATCAGGACTCAAACTGAAAATTGTCAAAACAGCTGGTCAACATCTGATAAATCTGGACAAACCTTCGACTAGTGGTGTCAATAATAAATAACTCTGAAAAGAGTGCTGTAAAAGTGCTTAGTATGAACAAATGTAAAAATTAAAACTTTTTCGCTTACTAAAAGGCAGCTACAGCATATGTAATTATTGCACTATTAAGTAAGTTTAAGACAACAGATTCTATAATTTAACTGTGTCCGCAGCAAAACCTGGGAATCTTCCACATTAAATGTTCTCAACACATCACGTAGTATAATTTGAAATAACAGCATTTTGGTGCACCTATTTGCAAGTCTATTTACTTTCTTTTGATACTTTGCACATACACCCATGCGAGTATGCTCTTATGGTGATGAATTTCTTCTACAATACATGCATTTCTTATAGTCCTTTCATTAAGAAAAAGCCCAAATTTTTCATTATAAAAGATGTTTGTAAGAATACACATGTAAAAGTATTGCCTTGTCCATGCCTTTTTATCAGAGCTTGATTTACCTAATAAACATAGAGAGAGAGAGATTAATAAGATCACTCACTACAAAACCCACTGATGCAGTTTGCTCAGAGATTTATTTACACACGGGAATTGCAATTAGTGGTCTTGTAACTGGGAAAGAGCCCATTTATTTACAAACAATTTCTATATACAGTACCTTCATGGTAAGTATGAAAAACTGTACAATCAAAAGGCAGAAGTAGAAAAAACAAGAAATAGATGACAGAACTTGAATATATAAATTAAAATCAATACCATCCAAATATATGCTAGTAATACAGCATTAAATAGACAAAGAAAAGGCAAAAAAATATAAACATAAAATCCCAACATAAATCAATTATGTGTGGTCAAATAAAATATTATGAAGAACTACATGATACTGCCATAACATAAAAAGACTATGTAAAATTAACCATAGAAAAGTGTACTGGAAAGTGGATGAGAAAAAAAATGCATTCAATATTGTATGAAGAAAAAATTTAACAGACAACAAAAAATGTGTTTCTTGAAAAATGAGAAAAAAAAATGACAATTTTTTAACCTTACTCTCAATATGTACTGTACTGTTAACATTATACTTGCGGACTTAACCAAAGCTTGCAACCACAGAAAAAAACTTCAGTTTTCATTTACCCACAAGCCAGAAAAAGGCAACATAACTGCAAACCGTTGCACTGTAAAACATTTAAATCCCATGTGCCATTTTAAATTCTCTATTGCACTTTGTAAAAAATACAGTTTTTCAAAAATATTCTGTGTGCTCAATAAATGCTTTCAGTCATTGGCTGGAAAATTATTACATTTTCTTTTATGTATTAAAACAAACTTGCAGTCCGCATTAAATACATCAGTTTTAATGGAAAAAACTCAGTACCAAGATGCCAAATGACAGCAGACATAGTTCAGTTTTAATGGACTGTCATCCTGAAGAGTGCTTACCATAAGGAATGTTTATGGAATTGTATTTAAAGAAGTGATACCCCTTTGAAGACATTTGAATAAAACAATCTAATAAAAGTGTAATAAATTAACTGGAGTGGCCCATATAAAATACTTTCTCATCAATCTGTTAACCTTGTAGGGGAGATAAATTCAGTAGGACGGTTAAGAGTAGTTTACAACATCTATAAATATGTAATATGATGACAATTTTTAGTCAAAACATCTAAGTAAATTTGGTTAGTTTAGAGCACATACTGGAAAGATGTTCTAAATTTTATGACAGGGTAAAAAAAAAAAAAAAAAAAAAAAAAAGTTTGTTTTTAATAAAATCTTAGCTTCACTTTCCTTATGCCCTTTGATATACACGTTACCAGTAATACTGACAGTGGTGCTAGAAATATTTGTTATTCACATATTGCTTAATGATTCCTTACTGACATAATAAAAAAAAAAGTAAATTTGTCCAGGAATCTCCACTGGCAATAGTTTCCCAAGACTGTAGTGGTCTATTTTTGGATAGTTTTGACATATATCCATCATTTGTGGTTAAAGTGTAGCACACATTCTCTTAAATATTAAATATTAACTTTTTAGTGCTGGACTCTGATTTTTGTCTCCTTCCTTGTTATCCTTCATTAGTGTAGCAAATACCTAGCATAAAAAAGAAAGATGAAAACCCTTTAGTAACAATACATTATAAATATAAACAATGCTTCAAAATATGCAAATTGTACTCTTTTTTTCATATTGTTCACTGCAGGAACATTATACTATTTGCTTCAAACAAAATCTCTTTTACAAGTCAAACAATAAAGAAAATGAACACTATAAATAACATTGAAGGTTGTGAACATTTTGACGAAGCATGTATTGTCCTTAATGTATTATAACTGTTATTTGTAGCTTTAGACATCTAAATATGTTATAATAGTCACACTGTGAAATTAAATTTCTTCATAAAACAGATCTGTAATTGACATTTATGAAAATCCTGACTTACTTGGGCCCACTTTTTATTACTGCTCATCATCTGAATAGCTGCAATACAGCTGAAGAGTTTTTCAGATGTCATGTCTTCAGGCAGTTTGGTAAGAAACTGGGCAATATGAATGAAGTCCATCTGAAGAAGTATATCTTCATATGATTTAAGAATTCCAAGACCTGTTCGAAATAAAAACTCTTCCCCATCTCGACAGAAGACATCCCAAACTCGACAAGCCAAATCAAGTGGTAAAGACTTGCTATAAAGTGTAAATATCCTAGAAATAATATGAAAAAGTTTTTTTATTAGTCTTCTGATGTGCTGGAATATCAGCTCACTCTGTCAACTTAATACTCAAAATAGCTCTACTGCTTAATACAGGCAAGTCCTAGCAAGTAACCAGCACTCTTGTACAGTCATGTTTGATTATTACTCAGTGATATATACGGTCTTCAAACCTTGAACAGGAACGTTTTACAATGGTTGTTTCTAACGTTAACATCTTCAGACTTACTTAATCCTGTTCAGGCCCTGGAGACTACCCCAGCAGCGCTTGGTACAAAGCAGGAAATAACCCTAGACATGGCAGCAGTAAATTACAGGGCCTACTCACACACCCCCCAAGACAGGACAATATGGAGCTGCCATTTAAATACACCTGCACATCTTTAGAGATGTGGGAGTAAATCACAAACACACACAGATAGAGACACAGAATGTGCAAACTCCTCTTGAACAACATATGGATGCAGGGCTCAGACCTAGGATGCTGGACCCAGGAGGTTACAGCACTACACACTGTCCCCGCCATGTTCCTTTGATTGCATTCTGAATGACAGAAAATGAAAACTCTGTATGGAAAACAACTTTGTTAACATCCGTAAGAAACAAGAAATTGGGAGGAGGGTTGGTTTGATGTTCAATCTCCTGCCCACATGTAATTCAAACATGTTTCATGTGTTGCTCACTCTTCAAATATTCTACAGTGAGAAGTGGCAGCAATCTAAATACAGGCACAAATGTTTCCTTATAATCTGTTAAGTTCTCTTGGTATCTTAAAAGTTAACAGATTAATGCTACATTTTTCATTGAATCTACACAGAAATTACTTGCCACTCTCAAGAAGTTACTGGGAAATAAAATTGGCTTATATTATTTTAAATTTGTTTTTTTTTTGTTTAATTTTGTATTTTTGCCTGTGCAAAGAAAACAGATAACATATACGCTTCATTTTTAAACAAAGCTAAATTTGTTAACAAAACTCCCATGTTTTTGCTCTTGTCGGTTTATGTTTCGATCACCACAGCAAATTAGCAAGACAAGATTAAATGCATGTCTGAACTTGGTTATTTTCAAAGTAAAAAGGTTAGCACAATTCATTAGGATGAAGTATTAAATCATGGGTTAAATACACAAAAGTGAAACTGACATATTGATATTGTCTTTAATAATAATAATACATTTTGGGCAACTGTGTCCTATCTATAATTATTCACTATAATAAATCTTCCTCATTTCAAAGTATATGCATCCCTGATATGCATTTTGGTAACACTTTCATGAAACTAAGATACTAAACGTGCACAGCCTTCAAATCATTTAACTTATTGGAAAAAAGTTGTGTGTTTAACTGTTGAAAGCTTAGATTTGAGTAATTGTGCATGCAATGAATGGTAAACAGGGAAGAAATATTCCAGGATATCACAATACCAGGTCATGAAACTACAGCATAAATAGATTATGGGATGAAGACAGAAATACAGTATTAAAATAAATCATTGAATATCTTAGCATTTTTTGGGGGGGGGGATTGGGCAGAGGGCACAATAGTGAACTGCAGGAAAAATATTTTAAAAATAATAAATTTACGGCAGCTTTTTCATATGTGGATCCCACTACCTTTTCCTTTAAAGCCTGAACTAACACGGTGGGTGCTAATTTTCTATTCATCATTTTAGTTAATCTAAGGCCATGTTGAAGGACCTGAAAAGTTATTATAAGAAGGCTTTTACAATGAGGGCGTCACGTCAACAATTTTATATGAAAAAACACATTGTTTTGTAGACCAATTTAAACCTGTTGGGCAGGCATTGGCAGTTTGATAACCATAAAGTTCTAAAGCTCTGTTAATATTACCTTAGTTACAGGGTTGAAGGAACAGCAAGGCACGGTTAAAAACTACCATTAAAGAAGAAAAATAAACACTAAACAAATAAATATAACGCACATAAAAAAAAAAAAAAAATCACAATTATTTTTTTACCAGTCAATAAGATAGATGTCTGGTGTTAGGTTATAACTTTTAAAATGTGCAAATAATCTTGGAAGGCTTTCCTCAAAGAAGACTTCAAATGCAGCAAAATATTTCAACATCTATGGGTAGAAAAAAACAAAATGAAAACATTTAAAAAAATAATTAACAACGTAATCACTGGGTAGTAGATTGCTAAATTACGGTATATACTGCACATTACCAAATCATGATCCACTCGAAAAAAAGCCATCTGACAAGGCTTGTTAAGAAGATTGGCAAAAGCTATAAAAGCATCTGCCTCTTCTAAATTTAGGATGAGAACAGCAGCAATGAAAGACATTCCTTGAACCTGCAAAGAACAACATAAATAAAATAGAACCATTACATTCCAAAATGTACAGTCATAATGTAAACCTCTGCAATAGGGGCTTTATATGTCAACAATCATAATTTTATGAGAGTTCCAAAAACTTGATATTTTTCATGGAACCAAGAATCTGAAGAGATAGATGATCGATATGTAAAGTCTGCAGAGATATCAATGATGAATATCCAAAGAGAATTTAATTTAGTGGCCAATGAAGAAAAGGAACAACTACAGTCCCATCCAAAAGTATTTGAAAAGCAAGGCCAATTTGTTTTTGCTGTGCACTAAAGACATGTGTGTGTGAGATCAAAAGATGAATATGAGAAGAGAAATTTTTTCTCAGGTATTTTCATCTAGATATAGAACATAGCCCCTTTTGTATCAAACCACTCAGCTTTTCAAGTACGCACAAGTATTGGAACATGACAAGTAACAGGTGTTTCTTGTTACCCAAGTGTGTCATACAAGATTGATTGTTTAATCACTAACTAGCCCTAGATATCCACACTTGGTTTAAGCTTTGGCTTTCACCTATAAAGATTGCATTTGTAGTTAAGAAGCGCAGACCAACATCAAGACCAGATAGCTGTCTATGGGAGAAAAATATGCCATTCTGAAGCTGAGAAAAGGGGAAAAATCCATCAGAGATATTTCTAAAACATTGGTCATATTCAGTACCACAATTTGGAATGTCCTGAAAAAGATGGATATCATTGGTATACTGAGCTACAGGCATCAAACTGCTTGTCCAAGGAAAACAACTATGGATGACCGAAAACTGGTGAGAGCAGTAAAAAAAACAGTTTATAACATCATGAACAACCTCCAAAGAGCAGGGGAGGAAATATCATAGTCCACTGTTCAAAGGAGCCTTAGAGAACAACAATAGAGGCGATACTGCAAGGTGCAAACCACTCTTCTGCAGTACAAAAAAAAAAAAAAATCGAAAAGCCAGACTGGAAAAAGGGATCTGCTCGTGATCCAAAACATACAAGTTCATCTGTGAAGTGTGGTGGAGGTTGTGTCATGGCTTGGGCTTGCATGGCCGCTCCTGGAAAAGTCTCAATCATTTTTACTGCGGATAACTCACGATGGTAGTAGCAGAATTAACTCCTCAGAAGTCTACAGAAACATACTGTCTATACATTTACGGAGAAATACATCCAAAGTCATTGGGAGAAATGTTATTAGCAAGAATGATTCAAAACACACTGCCACCTTAACAAAGGACTTCATTGGAAAAAAAATGGAAGGTTTTGGACTGGTCAAGTAGATCATCAGATGTCAACCCAATTGAACATACATTTCACCTACTGAAAAGAAGACTGAAGGAGGAAACCCCACAAAACAGACAACTAAAAGATGATGTGGTAAAAACCTGGAAAGGCATAACCAATGAAGCAACAAGAAATCTGATGAAGTCTGTGGGTCGTACACTTGATGCAGTTACTGTAAGCAAAGGATATGCAAAAAATACAAAGTATTTTTCACTTTAATTTGGTTAAATACATTCTGTTCTAATACTTTTTCTCACATAAAAAGCAGGGTGGTTTGTTACAAAATGTTATATGTTGTTTACCATATCTAGAAGTAAATACTAGGGAACTAGAGCTGAAACTCTAACCGCTCTTCTCATATTCATCTTTTGATCTCACTTTGAAATATCTTCAGTGCACAGCAAAAACAAATTAATTGGCCTTGCTGTTCCAATACTTTTGGAGGGGACTGTAGTTGTTCCTGTTCTTCATTGGCCAGTAAATTAAATTCTTTTATTACATAAAACACACCATTCTTCTTATGATCATGAAAAAAGGTAAATATGACGCTAGCCCATTAAATGCATAAGAAAGACATTCATTCACAAGCGCTATCGCAGAAACTAAAGTTACCAAATACAAAGATATAAGTAATATATTTAAAGGAAAATATAACAAAAACAATAATTTAGCCAAGGAGTTTGTTTCAGCAAAACAACAAGAAGACAACTCTTGGTTTCATGTACAAACAATCTAGATAAACCTTTAATGGTGTTAAAATTCAACAAAGTAAACAATCTACAGTTCTATATGACTATTTGAAATTTGTTTAAATTAGCTCACTTAATGCTACTGATGTTCACTGAAGGCAGAGTGGTAAAGCTCCTCCTATTGTAAACACTATGCATTATTTTAGCCTTTCCATAGAAAAATACAAACTTTTTGGAAGGGCACATCCAAGAGGCCAATTTTCTAACTAAAGAGAGACGGTAAGATTATAGCCAAAAATATTGTTTTCTATTTTTTCATGAGATTCAACTAGACATGTTAAAAGAAAACAATTAATCTCAAACCTTAAATACGATTATATACCACAGAAGTCAAAAAGTTTCCTGAGGGCTTGCTTTTTTGGATACAGAAAAGGACACCTTTGAGTCAAATAAGGGTACTTGTTTATCAAGCTATTTGAGTTGAGACTTAAAATAAATAAAACTGCATGGATTAAACATACTTCACCACATTATTATTATTTACTTAAATATACTTTAGTATTGTTTTAGAATGTAGAGAAAGCTGGGGTGTCCTTTGTGAATGACATGATTTGCTAAAGCTATCAAAACCTTTCTAGCATAATTATACACATACAGGTGCTGGTCATAAAATTAGAATATCATGACAAAGTTGATTTATTTCAGTAATTCCATTCAAAAAGTGAAACTTGTATATTAGATTCATTCATTACACACAGGCTGATGCATTTCAAATGTTTATTTCTTTTAATGTTGATGATTATAACTGACAACTAATGAAAGTCCCAAATTCAGTATCTTGGAAAATTAGAATATCAATTAAGACCAATGCAAAAAAAGGATTTTTAGAAATGTTGGCCAACTGAAAGGTATGAGCATGTACAGCACTCAATATTTAGTTGGGGCTCCTTTGGCCTGGATTACTGCAGCAATGCGGCGTGGCATGGAGTTGATCAGTCTGTGGCACTGCTCAGGTGTTATGAGAGCCCATGTTGCTCTGATAGTGGCCTTCAGCTCTTCTGAATTGTTGGGGTTAAGGTCAGGCGAGTTTGCTGGCCAATCAAGAACAGGGATACCATGGTCCTTAAACCAGGTACTGGTAGCTTTGGCACTGTGTGCAGATGCCAGGTCCTGTTGGAAAATGAAATCTGCATCTCCATAATGTTCGTCGGCAGCAGGAAGCATGAAGTGCTCTAAAACTTCCTGGTAGACGGCTGCGTTGACCTTGGACCTCAGAAAACACAATGGACCAACACCAGCAGATGACATGGCACCCCAAACCATCACTGACTGTGGAAACTTTACACTGGACCTCAAGCAACGTGGATTCTGTGCCTCTCCTCTCTTCCTCCAGACTCTGGGACCTTGATTTCCAAAGGAAATGCAAAATTTACTTTCATCAGAGAACATAACTTTGGACCACTCAGCAGCAGTCCAAAGGCAAGACGCTTCTGACGCTGTCTCTTGTTCAAGAGTGGCTTGACACAAGGAATGCAACAGCTGAAACCCATGTCTTGCATACGTCTGTGCGTGGTGGTTCTTGAAGCACTGACTCCAGCTGCAGTCCACTCTTTGTGAATCTCCCGCACATTTTTGAATGGGTTTTCTTTCATAATCCTCTCCAGGGTTTGCGGTTATCCCTTATGCTTCTACACTTTTTTCTACCACATCTTGTCCTTCCCTTCGCCTCTTTATTAATGTGCTTGGACACAGAGCTCTGTGAACAGCCAGCCATTTTAGCAATGACCTTTTGTGTCTTGCCCTCCTTGTGCAAGGTGTCAATGGTCGTTTTTTGGACAACTGTCAAGTCAGCAGTCTTCCCCATGATTATGTAGCCTACAGAACTAGACTGAGAGACCATTTAAAGGCTTCTGCAGGTGTTTTCAGTTAATTAGCTGATTAGAGTGTGGCATCAGGTGTCTTCAATATTGAACCTTTTCACAATATTTAAATTTTCCGAGATACTGAATTTGGGACTTTCATTAGTTGTCAGTTATAATCATCAACATTAAAAGAAATAAACATTTGAAATACATCAGTCTGTGTGTAATGAATGAATCTAATATACAAGTTTCACTTTTTGAATGGAATTACTGAAATAAATCAACTTTGTCATGATATTCTAATTTTATGACCAGCACCTGTATAATTTCAAAATTATCATAAGCCATACAGCAGAATAACAAATACAATAATCAATCAATGGACATATTGCAATTCAATGAGAGATGCAAAATAGTTTAATAGGAAAAAAAACCCCTTAATTCTGCAGATACAGATTTTTTTTTTACTAGTCATTAAAAAAGCAATGGGAAAAATGCAAGGTTAATAGAACAAATTTCCTAAATAAAAGTTGCTCTAGTAAACAAAATCTTATTTGTTTAGGCACTTTCGTAAAGCTAACTAGTACAGTGACAAATTCACAGTGAAATGCACTTTTGTACGACTCTTTTGAATTGGATGGCATGGATTGTTATTTTGTTATTCAGTTGATGAAAATATCAACATTTTACAGGGGAAAGTAGAATTGCTAGCAGCGAGTGGATAGTGTGCTATTACCAGACAGTTAGTGTCAAAGGTTCTATGACAATGCATTTCAAAAGGCAATAAAGCAATCATCATCAATAGACTGACTGAAACGGCTAGTAAAAGAATTGGTTTAATCTCAGTCCTTTTAATATGCACTCAAATCATATCATCAGGAATTTCTGGTGCTAAATAAGATAATTCCATCAAACCATGTACATTACCATAACCTTCTTGTTAAATATTATTTAAATATTCAAGATTATTTTAGAGTAGTTGAATTCTGATAAAACATGTTACATCAAAAGAAAGTCAGTGGCAACTGAAGTGTTTAAGAAGTGTGAGGAAAGCTCCCTGTTTAACCTAATAAGGTCATTTGACAAGACACTGAAATAATAAAACACAATGGACAGTTATAGCTGGGAGGGAGTGGTATGGTTGTAATAATAAGTCAGTGGAGATTAAATGGAAATAACAGACATGGCTACAAGGTTTATAAAGATCAAATGCGACAAAACTCTAAAAATCTTACATTCTTGCAAATTATCTATATCCAGTGCAGGAAAGTTTATCATGCAACAGTGCAACCAAAACACAGGGGAACACTGGATTTTCTAATACAAACAAAGGGTTAAACCTATACGTTTCAACAGGATGATGGCATAGGTTAATGTGGGAAATACTGAATACAACAAGCTGTATGACTAAATAAAATTATCTGCCATCCTCTTGCTTTAGTAACCAGAAACTTCTGAAGTTCACAAATCCAATTCTTTAAAAAAAAAGGAAACGGTTAAAGACAATTGAAAGACGAAAGAAGAAAAATTCAATAATCAATCTGAGAAGTGGAGACTCTTATTAAAAAGTGAATAATACACTATTTCAATAAATGTATGTGGACAACCCTACAAAATATTGAGTTCTGGTGTTTCAGTTGCACCCATTGCTAACAAATGCTGTGTTCATATGCTCTTCAGCAGAACATAAAAATCAGTTTTGGGTGTCAGAAATTCCAAGGGAACTTGCAACAAACTTGGAGCTACAAGTCTGAAAACAAGAAGAAAACAAAGGTACCTGATGTGTCTGAGCTGTGATGCAATCTTGCCCGAGTCAGTTGTGTAAAATATAACCTGGTCAGCCAGAAAAGTCTTTTTTGGACTAAATTGCATTTGGGGCGAAGTGAAAAACATTGATTACATTTATTTTATTCTTCATTTCCACAAAACATGCCATGTATCTTTAATTGCTTTTTACATGACACAAATCAACAGCGACCTTGGGTTTGTCTGAATTGGCTGTCCAGAAACTCATGTGAATACACTGCAGTGAAAAAGTGAAACATCACAATTTGGAGCTCCAAATAGTCTAAGACCATGTGAATGCAGCAAAGCGTACATAGCACATAAAAATAACCTGTCCTCTGTTGCATCAATCACAACAGTGGGGCAAAATGCCCCTGGAAGCAACATTAGCGCAAGAGCTTCATGAAGTGGATTTCAATGGATGAACAACTGCACATAAGCTCAAGTGTCAGCTGGAGTGGTGTAAAGCATGCCGCCACAGGACTCTGGCTGGAACAGTGGAAATGTGTTCTCTGGGGTAACGAATCATGCTTCACTATCTGGCAAATCTAATGCATGAATATGGGTTTGGTGGATTCCAGGAGAATGCTACCTTCAAGACAGCATAGTACCTACTGTAAAGTTAGGTGGAGGAGGGATAATGGCCTTGGGACGTTTTTCAGGGTTTGGGCTAGACCCGTGGTTCCAAGAAATAATACTGTTAATGTTACAGCATACAAAGAAAGTTAAGATAATTGTGCACTTCCATCTTGACAATTATTTAGGGTAGGTTTTTTTCTGTTCTGACATGATCGCCCCTGTGTGCAAAGCCATGTCCAAAAGGAGAGAAGTACGTGAATCTCACAAATGTTGAACTAGCACAAATTACCATAAACACATTCCAGAATCAAGTGGAATGTCTTCCCAGAAGAGTGTAGGCCATTATAGCCACAAAGAGGGTTTGGGAACAACTCTATATTAATGCCCATGGTTTGAAATGGATTGTCCACCAAGCTTATATAGGCGTGATGGTCAGGTGTTCACAAACCTTTGGACGTATAGTATAACTTGGTGAGAAATAAATTTGATAGTACTCTAGAAAGTAAGCTGATTGAAACACTGACAGAAACTACCCTAAAGGTATGAATAAACATAACACAAATGCAGAAAGTCAAAAACACTGCCTGACATCAGTTCTATAAAGGCACTGACATGACACTGACAACATTTACTGTTAGCTGCAGCCAATAATATTGCTACAGAATATGAGAGAATGAGAGAGCGAGAGAGAGAGAATGCAGTTGTTCAAGTCACATTCTCAGGTCACTTAAAATAAATCAGTGGAGTTTCCCACTTTTTTGTAATGCCCATGGTAAAGTTCTTATAATAAAGTACAGTGAACCAAAATTTATAGCTGAATCATCAAAACACAGTCATCTCAAAACATTTTCTAGATTCACTACATTTGTAATCCATTTTCAAATTTATCTATCTTGAATAAGGAATATAAATAGTTATATATAATAGAAGATTACTTACATAACCAACATCAGGTCTATAGCAAGTATAGGCTCCCAGCACACTATGAAGAAGATCATGATATGGTCCCCCCTGTTAAAGATTTAAGGGGTCAATATTAGATATAACTCACTAAAGCAATACAGGTTGAATATTTGAAATGCCTGGGACCAGAAATATTCTGGACTTTGGATATTTTCAAATTTTGAAATATATACAGTACATAAAGATATCTTGGAGGCACACAAGATTAAGTAGTAGAATGCAGCCAGCCCAGTCAAATAATGACACATACACATAAAATAATTCATATGACTGAGCCATTATTATGTCCATTGATGTGACAAACATATTAAACCTCAAAAGTGATGAACAGGAGGTAGAGACACTATTGTAGTTCCCTTTCAAGAGGGCCAGTGTTGTGTATTTGCGCTGAAGAACTTTTTTGATATTCTGTCATTTATATCGGCTAGCTGTTGTCACTTCTCAGGAAACTGACAGGTCAGGAATATCTCTGCCAGCCTTCACTCCATCAAACCTGCTGTGCTGGAAGTCATTAACTGGTGAAAGATGCATTCACTTTTCATATGGTGTGATCATACTTACATAAAACATAACATGTTTTTGCCAACATAAAAAGGCAATTTGCAGCAGTGTAAAATTTTTCCTAATGTAACTGGAGCAGTTTACTGCACTCGTATTGCAATAATGGCAATCCATTAACGCACAAGTCATCTGCGATATCAGTATGAGCTTTGAGGCGCTTTATGTACCCACAATTACAAGATGACTGCGATTTATAAAGTAATGCACATTTATAAATGAGATTTTTTTGCTGTATGCATTTTCTTGTTTTTTGGCGTATGCATATTTTCCAGCCAGAATTCAAGCTTGCCAGTTGTTACCATTTTACTCCACCCACAGCATACTGAAACTGACACTTTGCATTGCAGTGCTTCCCTGGGGAAAGACAGTCAATCAAGTGATGGTGCTTCATCGGGAATACCAACCCTGGTTGACAGTTGTGCATCCTAGCTTTGTGGTGCTTCACAGGGGACAACTGTTTAAAAACCCCTCTCCCCCTGGGTTATGAATCGTGTGCTGTAGCTATGTTGTGCTTAATGCTTCCCAGAAGATCAGACTCCTGATTCCGCCCTTGAAAACCCACCACCCCAATAAACAATGCTCAAAATGAATAAATACATTTAGAATTTACACATGTTGTTCACTTCTGTTTTGCAATAAAAAAATACATAAAGGCAACATACGTGGAGGTCATGTAAGCAGGTAAAAAGTCTCAGATTTAAGAGCATTTCAGATTAGATACATTCAAGTTGCACAAAATCATGTATGAAACAATTCCTTTACTCATTTAAAAAAAACATACCTTTTGAAATATAAAGAGAGATGGGAATGTTCTAGAAATATCCAGCTTTATCAATTCTAAACTTGACTCTCTATCTGCACCAGACAACAAAGAATCTGTGAAGACATAAATATAACTTTTAAATAAATTTGTGTATCAACTAATTGCCA